>NC_051083.1:93401919-94001919 GCF_004664715.2 Peromyscus leucopus
TGACAGCAAGCTCTTGGATATGAAAGCTGTGGCAGAAAGTAAAGAACAACAAAAGGTCTGGAGTAAGAAGTAAGAGTGCAGATCCAGAAAATTGAGCAAAAATATAGTGACACTAGGAAAGAATACAAATGTAGATCAGTTCAGGGAACCAAACATTAGATAAAGTATGTTTCTGGAAAGTGAACATAGATCACATAGGCAAGGAAATTATTATCAGAGATGGCAATATCAAAATATGACATGCCATGCACTCTTTCTGGAAGCTACTGGAATATGTGCCATATTGGAACCAAGGGATAAACAAAGAGACCAGAAATAAGAGCTACAAAAGAAACTTGTCAATACAATAACTGTGCAGAAAAGGGAACTTAGCAGAAGAGTAAGTTCAAGACTCACACTTCAAGACAGCAACTATTCCAGAAGGTACACTGGAGGAGGGCTGAGAGTACTTTGTATGCGTAGGTCCTAGGCTCAATCCCAGGTACTACCACCACTATCAAAAACCAAATAAACATCCCAGAAAACCAACAGTACAATGGAGATTCTAAGACCATGGAAGAGAGAGTCTTGGAATTTGAACTAGATAATTTAAAAGCATGGATTTTGGTACTGACTTACTGATAAGTATATAGAAAACTAAGCAAAAAGTGAAAATAAAATTCAAAAGTAGATACTGAACTCAAGTTGGAAGAGGCAAGTCCAGTCTCAAAATGGAAGGCCATGATCCAAAGGAACCAGAACAGTTGAGGAAGCTGTTTATTGGTGGTCTGAGCTTTGAAACCACAGATGATAGCTTAAGAGAACATTTTGAGAAATGGGGCACACTTACAGACTGTGTGGTAATGAGAGATTCCCCAAACAAAACGTTCCAGGGGCTTTGGTTTTGTGACCTACTCTTGTGTTGAAGAGGTGGATGCTGCAATGTGTGCTCAGCCACACAGGTTGATGGGTGTGTGGTGGAACCAAAGAGAGTTGTTTCTAGAGGATTCTGTAAAGCCTGGTGCCCATTTAACCGTGAAGAAAATTTTTGTTGGTGGTATTAAAGAAGATACAGAAGAATATAATCTAAGAGACTACTTTGAAAAGTATGGCAAGATTGAAAGCATAGAAATTATGAAAGACAGGCAGAGTGGAAAAAAGAGAGGATTTACTTTTGTAACTTTTGATTATGACACAGTTGATAAAATTGTTGTCCAGAAATACCACACTATTAGTGGGCATAACTGTGAAGTGAAAAGGCCCTTTCTAAACAAGAGATGCATTCTGCTGGATCACAGAGGTCGTGGAGGTGGATCTGGCAATTTTATGGGTCGTGATGAAAACTTTGGTGGAAGAGGAGGCTATGGTGGTGGAGGTGGTGGCAGCAGAGGTAGTTATGGAGGTGGTGATGGTGGATATAATGGATTTGGAGGTGATGGTGGCAACTATGGTGGTGGTCCTGGTTACAGTAGTAGAGGAGGCTATGGTGGTGGTGGACCCAGGATATGGAAACCAAGGTGGGAGATGTGGTGGTGGTGGAGGAAGATATGAAGGTTACAATATAAGAAGAAATTTTGGTGGAGGTAATGATGGTGATGGTGGGAACTATAATGACTTTGGAAATTATAGTGGACAACAGTAATCAAATTATGGACCCATGAAAGGGGGCAGTTTTGGTGGAAGAAGCTCAGGCAGTCCCTATGGTGGTGGCTATGGATCTGGTGTTGGAAGTGGTAGATATGGTAGCAGAAGGTTTAAAGAAACAGCAGGAGAGTGAGGAGTTGTCAGGAAAGCTGCAGGTTACCTTGAGACAGGCGTCCTAAATGCATTAGAGGAACTGTAAAAATCTGCTACAGAAGGAGCAATGATCCATAGTCAGAAAAGTTACTGCAGCTTAAACAGGAAACCCTTCTTGTTCAGGGCTGTCATAGCCACAGTTTGCAAAAAGTGCAGCTACCGATTCATGCAATGCCATGTCAATTAGATGTACATTCCTGAGGTCTTTTATCTGTTATAGCTTCGTCTTTGTCTTTTCATTACATCAGGTCTATTGCCCTGTAAATTGTGGTAGTGATACCGGGAATAAAAAAATTAAGGAATTTTAACTTTTCAATATTTGTGTAGTTCAGTGTTTCTGCACTTTAGTACAAAATGCAGTTTTGAAGGTATTTCCTTGTGAGTTAAGAAGTAAAGAAGATCACTGTTAATTACTATTTTGTATGAACTTCGCTAAAGTTAACTGTAAAGAAATACCTACTGACTTGCAATTTAAGGGGAATCTATTCTCATTTCCAAAAACCATGATGAATGGGCGCTGACATGTGGAGAGAATAGATATTTGTGTATTTTAGATAATTAGAATTGGATAATAAAAATCAGCATATTTGTGAATTTAATAGCATTAAGATTACTTTCAGATAAAAAAATCTCAAAAGTTCCTATTTGGCCTTTGTGCATTTTCTTTCGAAATGTAATCATGATTTTAGTATGTTAGATTTTTTATTGAGTCCTAACCGTGTTAAAAACATCTCCATTCCACATTTACCTTGATCACATTGAAACTGCTGCCAATAGTTTGGGGTATAAAGTGTTTATACTGCCCTCTACTAAAGAGTGGTGGATGTATTTCATCTCCCAGTTTAACAGTCTTTTTAATATAGGACCACTAAGTCTGCTGTGTCCGAGCAAACTGGTGGATACCTGGTCTGTTCTGCTTTTAAAATTCCAAGTCCCAAGCACATTGATCTAGTCACTTTCCTTGATTTAGTCTCCCCCTACACATGGCTTTTCAGAGCACAGGAAGAAAAGTCACTCATTTGAACCCCCCACTGGCTGGCATGCTTTCCTGTTTATACCCTATACATTTTCCTGTATGATGAAGCCAAGAATAGTTAAGGTGTCATTGTCCAAAACAAAGCAGCAGAAAATGTAGCACAGTTGCTTATTGTGAGCACCTCACTTCCCAAAGGTCTGAATTTGAATTTGGATAGACCTGAATGCTTAAATCCCCAAAGAACATATGGTTATTCTTTGTATATATTTCACCCAAAAACATGTTGGTGTTTGTTCAGAGACCCTGGCTGAGGAGAGTTCTAGACACTAAGGTCATATATATGAAAAATGTCTACTGTTGCGCCCGCCAGCTAGTGCTTAACAACTTCAATCAAGCCCTAAGTGTGTGCTCTGCTGTTGCTTTCTTTGGCAGTTGAACTTTGAATTCAAATTTTTACTTGGTTTTTGAAGTATAAGCAAAACAGGCAATAAAAAGGGGAATGGGGAAAAATTCAAAAGTAAACAAAAACTTGCAAAAGAAAAAAATGGCTGTGAACAACTCTTGTATGATCATAATTAAAATAATGATCAAAGTGAAATTTATAATATATGTATATCATCCATGTATATATATATGTGTGTGTTTGTTTGTATATATATATATATACACATACCAAAGATGGTAAGTATTTAATATAGGAAAACTAAGAAGCAAATGGTTTTGGCAAATTTAATTTAATTTGAGGTGCCTTGTTTGTTAATGTAGAGTTTTGATGATGAAAATAAAATAAGCATTCAGGAAAGTTATGGCTGGTGATGACAACTGGGGTCAAGCATCCTGGTGGCTAAGAGAAATGCCTTTTTAAAAGAACACCATTAGAAACAAGGAGTGGTTTCAAATCAATATTCCAAGTGCCTACCTTCGAAAATAGAAAAAGGACAAAATTAACAGAAAGCAAGCAAAAGGAGGAAATAATAAAGACAAGAGCAGAGTGCAATAAAACTGCAAACAGAACCACTGTAGAGAAAAATCGATGAGCTAAAAAGCTAATTCTTTGAGAAAAAAGTCAATAAAATTAATAAACTTCTAGGCAAGAGGGAGACATTTAAGTAGAGAAAAACATAAGTCACCAGCGTCAGGAAAGACACAGGATATGCCACTACAAAACTATAAAACTACGCTATACTTACAACTTACCAGCCTAACAGGAAATGTATCAATTCTTTGAGAAACCACTACGTTTCAAACCTTAACCAAGATAAAACACACTATCAGAATAGTATTAAAAACAAATGATAATTCCCCCTACAAAAATACCCAGGGCCAAATGGATTCACTGAAGATCTATCAAACACTCAGAGAAGAATTAACACCATTTCCTCACAAATCCAAATAAATAGAAGACAATATTAATACCCAAGTCAGGCGAAGATAGTACAAAAACAAAAGAGAAAACTACAGACCAATAAATCTGCAGAATGCTTAAAATAGCTCATATATTTAAAAACATGTAGCAAAATAGATCTAAATAAAAGTAGATTTTTTATTCCACATATATATGGCTAACTCTGTATTTGAAAAATGTCCCTGAGTCCATTATATAAACAAATTAAATAAGAAAAATAATGTAACAATTGATACAGAGAAAGCATTTGATGAAATCTATTACCTACTTAAGATTAAAATAAAATAAGCCAGTTAGAAATAGATGGGTATTACATGAGCTTGATAAAGAGCATCCACCAAAACCCTACAGGTAAAATTGGTATATTAAGATAAAAGACTGAAAGCTTTGCATATATGACCAGGAATGTACAAAAAATGAAAGCAATAAATAAATAAACTTAGGTCTAGGGCTGTAACTCAGTGGTAGAGTGCTTGCCTGCAAAGTCCAAGACCCTAGTTTCAATCTCAGCAACACATAAAGGAAGGAGGGAGAAACAAACAAGGATATCTACTCTCATTTTTCATAGTTGAAAGAATTTCTGCAAGTTCTAGCCAGTGCAAAAAATGGAAGAAAAGAAGTAATGGCATAAAAATTGGAAAGAATGAAACAATATTTATTTGAAGATATCATAACTGCCTATGTAGAAAATTCTAAAAAGTCTACAAAAACTATAATTAAGAAGTGGGTCATAAGTCAGGCGTGGTGGCACATGTCTTTAATACCAGCACTCAGGAGGTAGAGGCAGGTGGATCTCTATTAGACTAGGCCAGCCTGGTCTGCAGAGTGAGTTCCAGGATAGCCAGGGCTACACAGAGAAACTCGTCTCAAAAACAAAAACAAAAGTGAGTCATTTTTTACTTTTTTGTTTTTTTTTTTCGAGACAGGGTTTCTTTGTGTAGCTTTGGTGCCTGTCCTGGATCTCACTCTGTAGACCAGGCTGGCCTCGAACTCACAGAGATCCACCTGGCTCTGCCTCCCGAGTGCTGGGATTAAAGGTATGTGCCACCACCGCCTGGCACAAGTCATTTTTTAAATTTATTTATTTTATGAGTGTCTTGCCTTCATGTATGTATATGTTATATGTGTGGGTCTGTTGCCCATGGAGCAAGAAGAGGGTGTCTGATCCCCTGAAACTGGAGTTACAGATGGTTGTGAGCCACTGAGTGGGTGCTGGGAATGAACCCTTGTCCTTTGCAAGAGCAACACATACTCTTAACTAAACCAGCTCTCTAGTCCCAGTCTTAGAAGATCAAAGATAGATGATCAATAAACAAAATTGGTTTTATATATTACCAATGAACATATGAAACACAATACCACTTAAAAATCACTGTAAAGAAAACAAAATAATAAGGTGTAAGTCAAATAAAATACAAATGAGTGTGTAAAGTATGTGGAAAAATTACAAAATAATGATGAAAAAATCAAATTAGATCTAGTAAAATTTTGAGACATAATATGTTTGTGGCTGGGAAGGCTCATTATATACTTAAGATGTTAATTCCCCCAAATCCATCTATAGTTTAAAATTTGAGCTTCAAATGCAGTCCTTATCAAATACCACAAAAATGTTTGTAGGAAAAAAAGAGAACTAAAATAGCTAAAACACTGTTGATTGAAGAAAATAAATATTAAAGTTTATAATGTAGCTACAACAATGATGGTAGTGTGATATTTAAGGGGAAAGACACAAAGATCCACAAAATAGAGATCTCAGGAAAAATTCAAGTATACACCAACAGATTTTGATCAAGCATGAAAGCAAATTGAAGGGCCAGATATGGTGGTTTATGTCTGCAATCACAGGTTTAAGGAGGCTGAGGCAGGAGGATTGCTGTGAGTTAAACTTGGGCTATGGTGTCAGAGCCTGCCTTTTAAAGGGAAAGAAATTCACACTACAAGATGACTCAGCAGGTAAAGGTGCTTGCCACCAACCCTGAGGACCCATGTTCAATACCTGGAACCCACATGGTAAAGAGAACTGAGTTGTGCAAGTTGTCTTCTGACTTTGACATGTGTGTTGTGGCATGTGCATGCATGTGAACACACATAAAATATAAACACACAAATATAATAAGAAAATAATACAAACACAATTGACCAAGGGCAGCTTTTCTAACAGTGTTGGATCAACTGAACGAGTGCAGGCAAAAGCAATAAAAAAAAAGCCCTTGATCTAAACCTATTATACAAACGAAACCAAAATGGATCACAACCTTAGGACACAAAAAGATAAAACTTTCAGAAAAAATGAGAAAAAAAAAACTTTGGGATAAAAGCAAAATCAACCAGTCAATCAATCAGTCAAGTCAAAGCCAGTTTCAGCAACATAGTGAGCTCAAGGCTAGCCTGGGCTACATGAGACCCTGTCTCAAAACAAGTAAACATGCAATTACCATCGGATCTAATAATTACCCGAGAGAAATGAAAATTTATATCAATTAAAGAATCTGTCCCTGCTGCCTGGACTGAGTCTACCAGGTCAATCCCGGTCCTCGGGGAGACCTTGATCTGGAGGAGATGGGAATGGGGGTTGGGCTGGGGGAGGGGAAGGGGGGCGAGAGGGAGAGAACAGGGGAATCTGTGGCTATAATGTTGAACTGAATGGTGTTGTAAAATTAAAAAAAAAAAAAAGAATCTGTCCCTGAATGTTCATAGCAGCTTTCCTCAATTATCCCCAAATGTCTAGATAAATAACCAGTTAAACTGTGGTACACCTATACTGGAATACTACTTACCAACATGGAGAGTCAAATTATTGATATATTCAGCAAGCGAACTGAGTCTTTAGGGAATTTTGCAGAATGGAGAAAAAGTCATTCTTCAAAGGTCATATTCTGTACAATTCTATTTTTATAATAAATCATAATAAATTTCAGCAACACAGACTAGATTAGTCATTTCCAGGAGTTTAGAACTCAGTGGAAAGACAAGGATCATATGGGAGGAAGATGGGCATGACAATAAAAAGGAAACATGAAGAAGCCATGTGGCATCTAACTGTTGAGCATTTCTGCAGTTGTGATACATATAAAATCCTACACATATGAAATAAAGCTACATATAATTAACATGAATCCAATTAAAACTGAACAAATCCATGACAAGCTGAGTCAATGTCAGTATCCTGATTATGGCATTTTACTACAGTTTTGTAAGATGTTATAACTAGTAAAAGTAAAGTTATAAATAAATAGAGTTTCTGTATTATTTCTTACAACTGTGTGAATCTGAATTGACCGCAAGAAAATTCCAATAACAAAAAGACCAAAACATATAAATAGGGTATTTGTTATTGCTGTTGTTTGAAACAGTTTTTTTTTTTTTCTCTGTAGTTAAAGCTGGCCTGGAACTCACTCTGACATTTAGGCTGGCCTCAGTGACCATCCTACTTTAGCCTCCCAGGTATATACCACATGTTAAGGTTTTAGCTATTGCAGAGTATATCCTATATACAAGGTTAAGTTGCTTTTGATAATAACTTTGAATTTTTGGAGTTCAATATAATTAATGTTTCCTTGTAATTCAGAAAAGGAGAGTGAAGGGAAAAGGAGAGGGGAGGAAAGGGGAAGACAGAATGTAAGATTATCCTCTGACTAGTCAGAGCTACTTTTAAGACATTCAGTTTATTGAAATTCAAGTAGCGGCTGAATAGACAAGTTCTTGGTGGCATATACTTCTGGACAGGAGAAGTATTTATAGAAGCACAAAGCTCTCACCTACACTATGAGAATTTATCTGGTCTCTTCGTTGATATATTAAAGTGATGACAAGACACTCTGCTTGGTATAGCACGGTTCTTCACACACAATCAATAAAAAATACATTTCAAAGAGGGATAAAAATGAAAGACGGCCAAATGGCAAAGTGTCCTGAATTATTGTAGTCAGGGGGTAGGTAGTCCAGGTAATAGAATTATTTTACATCTTTATGTGGCCTTCATTTGGGCATTTATCAATATTATCAAAATATTACTCATCATAGAAGTCTCACTTCAAATACCCTCTCCCAGAAAACAAACAAAACAAACAAAATCCTGCTTGGCCATTTTGCCTACTCAGTTTTTCTTTCTTTACCATACCCTGCCTCCTCCCTTTGTGCCTGCTGAAGGCAGAGATAATAACATTGACATAACATATAATAATAATAATAATAATAATAATAATAATAATAATAACATTGATAATAATACATTCCTGCTACAGAGTAACACAGGGCCTTGACACATAGTGGGTGTTTTGTTCAACATCTAGATAACATCTAAAATTACAATATGTAACCACATAGCACTTTAGTTGTTTTTTTGTGTGTGTGTGTATACACAATGGAGTGTACAGTGTATGCATGTGTGGTATATGTGCATGAATGTGTGCATGTGTGCATGCAAAAGATATCAGGTGTCCATGTATCATTCTTTGCCTTATTCCGTTGAGACAGGATCTTTTACTGAATAGGAGCCAGGCTAGCAGCCAGAAAGCCCCAGCAATCTTCTTGTCTCCATCCCTTATCTCTACAGCACTGTGTTTATAGGCAGAATCGACAACACCCAGCTTTTTGTATCTGTGCTGAGAATTGAAACGCAGGTCCTCATGACTTCACAGAAAGTACTCTTACCCACTGAGTCATCTCCAAGCCCCAGTACTTGTGGTTTCAATGCCTACGAATGCTACTTTGATTCTCACAATACTCTGTGATGGTAAATACAAATGTAGGGAGCTTTAAACAACTTTTCAGAGGCCAAAGCTAATTAGAATTCATAGTTGGGCTTGTATAGTTGACTCCTATCTAAGAGTACTTTTTCTGTTAATGTACCTGCTTGTCAAACACTGTGAAATTTTTGAATAAACAGCATATAATGCATGCATGTATTGAAATATCATATTGAATTTCATTGATATGTACAATGAATATATGTTAATTATAATAAAATAAATGCTGGGCCAGCAAAATGGCGTGACCCAGGTAAAGGAACTTGCTACCAAGACTGACAATATAAGTTAGATCCCCACAGCCCATATGGTGGAAAGAAAGAGCTGACTCCCTCCCACAAATTGTCCTCTGAATTTCACAGACTCACTGCAAAATATACCTGGCCCCTCCAAATAAATAAATGTAGTAAAATTTTAAAAATAGAGAAACAAAGCATTGAGCTGAGTATGTTGGCACACACTTGTAGTACCAGAATTTATAAAGCTGAGGCAGGAGGAACACCATGAATTCAAAGTCAACCTGAGCTACACAGTGAGACCATGCCTCAAAAAAAAAAAAATAAAAAAATAAAATAAATTAAGCACTATGCTGAGCTACAACTTGTACCATAATGGTATTTATTGTTCCTTCAAACAACCAAGTACTTAAAATGAGGATTGTCTATCTGAACACTATCTGGGAGGCTTAACTAAAGAAAAACCATCAAGTTATTTCATGTTTGAGGTGGCTATTGAGCATGGGCCCCCAAACAGCATTATCATGACATTCCAGTGTACTTATGGATTTGTTTGGGGTTTTTTGGTCACTGACAGGAAGAAAATTGCTTTGGAGAAAAAAATCCATCTTTCTCACAAACAATATAAATTCTGCTATTTGGAAGTGATTTAAATTATGTTGCAATAATTCATGTGGGGAAGCTCTCCAGCTTGAGGAAATTCACTTGGGCACAAAATGTACATAAGTAGGATTAGTGAGAAATCTAATTTTGCAGATGTATTGAGGGTATGTCAAATCTGGATTTACATACAGAAAAAGAAGTTTGAAAAGTCAGCTCTGAGAATGTTAACCATCATACACCATTCCTTAACGGGGACTGAAGATCTGTTTAATTCTAATGTTAGTCCCCTAATCTAAAGCACAAGAAGTTCTCTGGAATTAAGGGACAACATCTGTTTTGTCTGTAAAGAATAGCAGAGATGATCAAGTGGATCATTTCAATAGTGGAAAGACACAAAACACCTTTCAATTAACTACGACAGGATGATGCAAGTGTCCCTGTTGAATTTAAGTCTCCACGAGCAAAGTCCACTTAGGTGGCTGTGTGCTGCTGTCAATTCTCAAGTATCTGAAGTGGAACGTTCAATTCCAGAACACAAGAGATGACTTTACCAATCCACCAATGTCGCCAAGACTGCCCCAAGAATGTAAGAAAAGGCAGAGGTAAAAAGAGCAGCCTCAATCAGTGAATCGGAGTCTATTCTAGAAGATGAAAGAGGAAAAGGAATCCTCAACTGCAATTTAAAGCATCTTTTGGCACCTCAGCATTTGATGCTCTTCAGACGAGAGAGCTGAAATAACTAACAAAATATAACTCTTCTTTTTCTGTTTGTTTTGACACAAGGTCTCATACAATACAGGCTAGCCTTGAACTTGCTACTCACTGCGTAATGGAGGATGACCTTGAACTACTGATTCCTCTGTCTTTACTTCCTAAGGTACTGGGATTATGTTTATGCCACCAGGTCTAGCTTTAATAAAGTATTTTTTATTTTTATCAAGGTGTTACTACGTAGCCTTGCCTGGCCTGGAACTCACTCTGTAGATTAGGCCAACCTAGAGTGTTGCTGGATCCTAATGGCTCCCTTTGGGGAGGGGGTGAAAAGGTGCGGAGTCAACCGCACAGACATCAGGAGTCAGTTGAAGGCAAACAACAAACTCGTTTATTCAATAACAGAGAAGGCCTTATATACCCTCTTCCCAGCACCCAAACTGTCCCAATCTGGTGGCATTGCATGGCCATCCCTCATTGGCTGGGCACGATCAGGAACTCTGACAGTGCCTGTTGCTAGGCCCTTCAAGTTGGCTAGACTTCAAGTTGGCTCATAAGAAAGTATATTATGTGCATGCCTTGGCAACTAGTTTGAGCCAGTTTCCTCGACTCTATGGCCCTGTCCTACTATACTAGAGCTCACAGAGATACAACTACTTCTGCTTCCTGAGTGCTGGGATTAAAGGTGTATGCCAACATGTCTAGTTAATAATTTTTTTTTAAATCACTTAATGCCTGAATCAAAACCTCTTTAAAAGCATCTAACATCAATTTTTTTCTCCTTTTTTATTAAGAGATTTTTCTATTCATTTTACATATCAATCACAGATTCTCCTGTCCTCCATCCTCTCATCCCCCAACCTTCCCCCCAACCCACCCCCCATTCCCACCTCCTGCAAGGCAAGGTCTCCCATGGGGAGTCAGCAGTCTGGTACATTCAGTTGAGGCAGGTCTAAGCCCCTCCCCACTGTACCAAGGCTGTGTAAAGTGTCTCAGCATAGGCACTAGGTTAATTTGAAACAGTCACCTCAAACAACAACTATTAGTATTGGGCAAAACTAAAGCATGATTATAACACATTATGCAAAACAGATACTCTAAAATGACCCTAAAAAGCATTTTATGCAAGAGTTAGTAAAATACAGTTGATGACTAGGAATATTTAGAACAAAAAGTAAGGGATTCACACATGGGGCTATATTTTGTAAATATTATAACCCTCAAAGACATTTTAGTTACTCTAGAGAGTAACTCTTTCTGCCCTAAATAACAATATAAATGTGAGATTCTATAATTATGCAGTTCCATGTTTTAGGAGTCTGCAATGATTACAGATAAAATATATTTAGTCTTATAGCTCTGGGACACTTCATGAAAGAAGTAAAATGTCATCCATGACAATATTGAAGTTTCAAATAACACTAGCAGAAGGTTTTTTCATAGCCTACTCCTTTATTGTTGTGCCATTTGGTGATTATTCATACAAACACTGGTGATTTGGTGGTATATGAAGCAACAGGAAACATGGATCTCTTATTCCACCTTCCTCCCCTGCCAGAAGTAGCTCCACATACTAAAAACAAATAACAAATTGCCTCAGATGGATTGCCAATTCTGTCTAAGTGGTCCCAGAAGAGCTAGAGTAGCTGCAGCTTCAGTGACTGCCAACTCAGAAGACAGATGTGGGACTGCAGCACTATCATCAAGTCAACCTTGAAATAATGCTGTAACTTTTACAAAAAGGAAGACGAGAGAGGGAACAAATATTTGGATCTGGGGCTACTACTCACTCTCAACTATACTAACCGCAAGAAAAAAACATGGATGATGTCTACCAGTGAATAAGCATCACATTGAAATCCTGAGTGTATTCAGGCTCCCCTAAATCTGATGATCTCTGATCCCCTTCTATTTGTGTCCTATCCCTATAGATCATGTAGAAGTTAGAGGAGAAATGGAGCATGGTTTGCCACACCTTCTTTGTGGATGTTGAAAAGTTGATTGGACAATGAATTTAATGTGTTAATATACTTAGAGTGTATGCAATGTTCAATTTCCAATTCATTTTTATTTATTTAATTTCATTTATTTTTCTTTTGAAAGAAACTAGACTCTTCAGAGTAACTTTCAATTCATGGAAATATTGCCCAGATAAAAACATTTCCCATATACTCCATGCTCTACCCTCAGGAGCACAGCCTCCCCAGCTACCAACATCCCATACCAGAGAGGTGCATTTCTTGCAGCTGATAAAACTACCATTACCACCATAAGCCCATCATTTACACTGAGGCTCACACTCAGTGATGTTCATCCTACAAGTTTTAGCAAAGGTATAATGATAGGTATCCATCACTACAGTACCATAGAAAGTATTTTTGCTGCTCTGTGTTCTGTCTATTCATCACCACACCCACTACTGATCTTTTTTACTGTCTCCACAGCTTTGCCTTTTTCAGAATGTCATATATTTGGAATCACACAGTATATAGTCTTTTCATTTTAGCTTTTCTCAGTTAATAATATTCATCAAAATCACTTTTAAAGAAATGATTTTTCAGTTAAATATGTGATCTTTTTCATGTAACAGCTGCCATGTTTTATGATGGAAAATTTTTGTGCCAATATTACAGATATTAAGTCACAAAAACATTTCCCAGAAACCTTTTAAAATAAAGATTTGATTTTATATGAGTTAATGATTTCTCTTTAGTAAAATATAATATTTGTATTGCCAGAATAACACACTCATTCATTTTTCTATAACTGCTCTCTGAATGTGAACAAATGGACTCATTTAATCTTAAAACTTTCAGTCCACAGACCATTTCAGCAGACATGATCCAATTAACTATTAAAAAGCAAAATAAAACAAGGAAAAAAATCCTCTCCTGGACAGCATAATTAAGCCCTGCTATGCTCCGTCTTCTCGATCACCCCATTTCCTGATATGAAAATGAAAGGCTTGTTGGGTGGGAATGGAAAAAGAAGCTTGCACTATCAGGAATTAGCAGGCTGTCCCCATTGTTCCGCAGAGCCTCCATCTCAAATGAACGCTGCCTCGACAACACGGCATTGCTTCTCTAGCTCAAATGAATCTTTAGCAAATAAGGAACCCCCATTAATCATCACTCCCTACTGAGAGCTTTATTCAGACACCTAAAATTTACATCCCATCCAAAATATTATCGTGTTTGACAACCCTGTCCTCTACTGTTTTGTACATGATTAAGATTTGTTTTTATATCTAACCATACCCACATTGTTTGAAAAGCACACCAGAATTAACAATAGTGCTTTGTACATAAGGAAATCTGGATCCTGGTCCCAGTTTTTCTGTGATTGGTCCTAGCTGTGTATTCTAAAGAAGTCATTAAACCTTTCTGGGCCACAGTTTCTTGGCTTATATAAAGCAAATCACTTGCAACACTAACAACTTTAGTCTTATAAAGAAAACACTGGCTGGGAGCCTTGAGATTTCATTTATGACAAAGAGGATCCCCACCAAGAAAAAAAATCACTGCAATTTTTCTTTATAACCCAAATTACCTTGTGACACCTCCTTTAACTCCACCCCAAAAGTACTGTTCACTATAGAAAAATAAGCAACACACAGGAAAATTTTGTATAATCTCATTCTTTGGCATTGTATGGTTATTAACATTTTCCCACTTCTTAGTTACTCTATAAATTTCTCTATGCAAGTGGTATTTAATGACAACCTGGAACTAGCTTCTCTAGATCCAGTTTAATGGCGACCTTTGAACCCCATGACCTTTCTTATCTCCACCCCTACACACATACAACACAAATTTTCACAATCAGTGACTAGTTCTTCCCACTGATTACCAACTATGGATAAAGCACTATTCAAAGAAAGCTACCCACAGCTTCTTTTAATCTTCATAGAGACTGAATGCACACTAAAAGAGGTAATAACCTGACCTGAATATATACGTGTGTGTGTGTGTGTGTGTGTGTGTGTGTGTGTGTGTTAGTTACTTTCCTATTGTCATGACAAAACACTATGACCAAGGCAATGTATAAAAGAATACATTTCCTTTGGGACATGTAGTTGCAGAGGGTTAGAGTGTATGGCCATCATGGAAGCAGATATGGTATGGCACTGAAGCAGTAGTTAAGAATGCACATCTCAATCCACAAGCACGAGACAGAGAGAGAGCTATCTGGGAATGGCCTGGACCTTTGAAACCCCCAATTCCATCCCGGTGACACACCTCCTCTAAAAAGGCCATACCCTCTAATCCTTCCCAAACAGTTCCACCAACTAGGGCCCACTAATTCAAATCTATGAACCTATGGAGTGGAGGCCATTCTCATTCAAACCACCACAGTATGCATCTCCTTATTTTAACAAATGCCTGTGCAAACAATATAGAACTTAACTTCCCTGCAGTGATTCTAAACACAGTTTAGGAAGTGACAGGGCATTTCTTCCTCTAACACAGGGAAAAAAGCAGGTAACAATGAATGATAATATAGGTATATTTCTAAGAGAAAGACACTGAAGAAATTCATTGTAGTCGATGTCTACTAGTTCAGAGAAGGAGGAAACCCAGGAAGCCAAGTAAGAAAACAAATGAGGAAACCCAGGAAGCCAAGTATGAAAACAAATGTATTATTTTATGACTATGTCTTGAAAACTTGTAATTGCTTGGTTGATTTAAGTTTCATATTTCTTTTTCCTGATATATCATCATGTCCCCACATTTAGGCAAAGTTTATAAAATGGATTGTCCTATTTTTTTAATGTATGTTTTTATTAGTTCTTTCAGAATTTTGTAAAATACGTTTTGATCATATTCACCCTCTCTCGCTCAACTCATCCCAGATCCACACACCCTTCCCTACACATGTGACGCTGTGTCCTTTTTCCCCCATGAAGGCCAATTGGTGCTATCCAAATATTCTTGAATGTGTGGCCTTTGGCCTGGACCATGGCTGACTTTCCAGGGGCTATACTCTTAAAGAAAAGTGACACCCCTCTCCATCAGCTAAAAATTGCCCAAAAGTTCCATGGCTAGGGGGTAGCACTTTGTGTTCAACTCCCCTTTCCATGCTATTTTTTTAACCTGGTTTACATTTTATATTTGTAGGAAAGTTTAGTGAATATTAAAAGTAATATACTTGTACGCCCTTTATCTAGATTAGCTCACTGTTTTACCACAAATTCTGCTGTATTTTCTAGGAGAATATTTTCTAACATAATGATGATCATCACACCTAAGAAGATGAACACTTTCTCAATATCTAGACTGTATACAGTTCAAAATCCCTAATTATTTGAAATAATGCCTGTTTGAGTTCTGGTAGTGTATTTAATCATCATCTCTCTTTTAATCTATGACTCTTTCCTTAATTTGTTGTTTTTCATGATTGACCTTTTGAATAGTCCAAAACAATGATATTTCAGAATGTGTACACCAGAATATATGATTTTGTGATTAGTTTCAGGTGAAAATTTTGGGTACTAATACTACCTAAGTGATAGCATGTACTTATCATGCATGTCAAATCATGAGGCACACTAACCACCTTACCCATTATTGGTCAGGTCCAGTTTGATCACTTCATGAGAGTGGTATATGTCAGATAGCTCTTATAAAAGCTTCTCTTCCCTTTTGTAATCATAATTATTAACCAATACATGGAGTAATAAATTTTAGGAACACACGAACATCATATTCCTGAATGAACTTTAACTTTGTAGTTTTAGCATTTATTGGTGACCCTTCCCTGAATCAGCTACTATGGCACAAATGTAAAATCATGATTTCCCCATTGATGTAAACAACTAAAATGCTGAGTTCCATGGTATGGAAACTGTGCCTCAAGACTATTTTTAGAAAGTTAACAGAATAACCAACAGTCTTTATTTGGTACTTTTTCCTGCTAGCATGTTTTTCTGCCAAGAAATGGACTATTGGTTGAAAGATTTTATAAATGAGGCAGAATATTCAAGATGAAGATGAACTTAAAATATTCCATGAAAAACTTGTAATTGTAGTTTGCTAATTCTATCACTTTCTATAACTATTTGTTGGCATAATTCTATACAGATTTCCCCTTCTCCCTTTCATTTCTTGCTCTCTTTTAAAGGGTATAACTGTGAGTTCATGAAGTTTTTATGTGCACATGCACACCTTCACACACAACACACTCAAAAAGGAATGATGTGTTCAATGGTTATCTGCACTGAATTAGAATGTTATAACTGTACTGATTTGGGAGAGTCTTCAGTATTTGTCTTTCTTCCCATTTCGGGGTCTAATTCTGAGTATATAAAACATCTGTTTTACTGAGATCAAAACTGTATACAAAAGATAAATTTTAAAGTTCTGCGTCTATTCATACAATTAATACACTACCTCTATCCATTCACTGTTTCTTATTAAATTTCTAGTTAATTTTTCAGAGTTCATATGGGCATGCATTGAACAACAACCCTTCAGCATAGCTCTTATGTCGGTGTGGTCGTTGAGAGCACAATGTGTGTTGTACAATATTTTCATACCTACAACATGATATACAAAACAAACACCCACCTGAATTCTGACTGATCCACTGCAGAGAGTCCATGTGAGCATTCAGAATTTTGCAAATCTGCTGAACCTGAAAATAGACCAGAGATTTTTAGATTATGATTATTCTAATGTAGTAAACAAAAAGAAAGAAACATAGGAAATTGAAATTAGGAAGGAATATTTAATTTTCTTCTGGTAAGTGGTGCACTGACAATGAATTTCATATTAATGGTGTTTTGCTATTTCATACTTATAACGCTAATTACTTTTATGCATTAGTTCAATCTATTCATTTTGTAACTGTCAGGAATTAGATTCCTACAAATCAATAAAAAAAAAACCTGACAAGCACAATATAAAAATATAAGACATTAAAAGATATTTCAAAAGAAAACAAATGAACCAATCCACATAAAATTAAGAACATCAAATTTGTCAATCAAATCAGCAATTGCTTGTTTTGTTTTTGTTTTTGAGACAGAGGCTTTGTAAGTAGTACAGACTGGCCTAGAATTAACCATAGAGCCCAGCCCCTTCCTCTGCTTCCTGCGTGCTGGGTCTACAGGAGTCTACCAACAAACAGGGCTCCTCAAATTCACTGTTTTAAAAATAACATTCAACAGTCAAGTACGGGTTGATTATTCCTCACCTAAAATGCTTGTTATTTCAAATTTTTGGAACATTATATATAATGAAATATCCTGGAGATGGGAAATAAGCCTAAACAAGGAATTTCTATGTCATGCATATCTTGTCCATATAACCTGAAGATGATGTTATGTAATATTTGTATTATAACTGCAGTTGTGTGTGTGTTTTGGTTTGTTTGTTTCTCATATGCCACAGAAGACTCTGATCACTGAGCTACATGCCCAGTTCATCTATGCCAGTCGTTTTTTGGCTGTGACCCATTTCATGGGTGTGGACTTCTCCACTTGTACATCATTTCATCACTGAAAAAGTTTTAGATTTTGGAGCATTCAATATTTCAGATTTGGAACGCTCAATTTGCAAGTAGGAAAAATCAATACGTTAATATACATTCAACAGTAATATAAATTGCTCAGATTTCCAAATGTAAATTTTTATAGCATGTGTCAATAGTTTTAAAATATTTATACCTTTTTACTCAGTATATTCTACTTCCAGAAGCCTACCCAAATCTAAATATAACTGGTCACTATAAGGTTATATTATATTGCCCAAAATTTGGAAACAATATCTCTACCAATAAAAATGGAGAAATATCTTGGCAGCAATAAAATTCACATTGTCAAAGAATGATGAAAATTTCGAGAGAGAACTATGAAAATGGAAAGTAAAAATCACTATACGTATGTTTCTGATTTTATTTAAACAGAAGAACATTTTTTCCAGCATTGCAAAAAGACTAGAAGTAATATAGTAAGAAGGGATTGGTAATGTTGATGTTTTAATTTACTTTATGGATTTTATAAAATATAACTGGGTAACAGAACATAATGTTTAATAAAATATTTAAGTATTATGTGGTCTCTCCCATTTATCCCAACACACACACACAAACACACACACACACACACACACACACACACACACACACACACACACACACTAGAAGTCATTGATCCCAGCACTAGGAATGCTGGAACACATAGCTTCTACTTCCATACCATGATATATAATCCACTGTAACAGGGCTTTGTGATGATTGTTACATTATCCACAGGGACATTATCATTCAGCAGGTGTGTTTTTTTCCTACTTTCTGTCCAATGATTTATGCTATCTGAAAAGGGGATGATCTCTTGCTTCCTTTGTCCTGCTATCACACAAGAATTACCCTTAACTCACTCATCTTAAACATCTCAATTATCCCCACCATGAAAAATGAAAACATATGACTATTTGCTATTCACTAGTAAAACTAGTGGGCGAAGTTGGGAAAACGATAAAGATAGGAGTTTACTAACTCTACTGACAACACTTCTCATATCAATTCAGCACTCCAAGACTAGACATTAGTTAGGCACCATCTCTAAATCGGTTTGTGTTTATCTCTGCATCAGAAGCCTATTACAATAAAACAATTTTGAATTTTGAAATTGCATTTGGAATCTAACAGAAATGCACTTTGTTGACTCATGATCATCTTTGTGAACACAGGGTAGATGGTAGCATTGGTAATTCCAGACTAATTTATATGTATCACTGTTCAATTTTAGATTGATGCTAAGTAGAGAATAGCATTGTATTATAGCTGAAAGGGACTATAGATCATTTATTCTACCCTTGACATTTTGCAAAAGAAGGAGCCAAGACACAAAGAGATTATGTGCCAAACAAAATTATAATAGTTTCTCAACTGTAACTGGCTGTGTTTTCATGATTAAAAAGTTCAGTAATAATATGTATGTACAGAAAGGACAGTCTGCATCTAATTGGACAAAGAACTTGCTAGAAAATAACCACCACTTATGTGTATGTTATTCATTCTCATCTACTGAGATCCTAGCCTCACTGCTACTTATAATTAATGATAGAAAGCACAATAGAAGCCCCTACAATGCGAGACTCCTCTTAACACTAGTGCCATTTAGCAGGAGTGGGGAAAAGAGGGCTTCATCTATGCTGCTGAGACAAAAGGAAAAGGTAGAGGAAATAAGCTCTTTATAATTAGAGTATAAAAAATGAAAAAGAAACCCTGGTTCTTTCTTACTGCCAAATTAATTCACAGAATCTCATTTCTAACAGCATCCTAAGCCATACATTCCCATAATATAATGTATTTGCTTTATGAACTAATAGTATTCTGTGAAACATAATGACAATATTTAACAAAAAATTCTATGGAAAAATGTTAAATCTTAATAGTTAAGTCACTACATTCTAAAGATGTAAGTTAAAAAGTGCTTGAATATGTCTAATAGACCTAGACATATCTGCTCATATTTATATGAGTAAATAAATTATATGCTATGAAAAATTAACTACTGAGTAAGTGAAAAAAAGTATCAGGATATTTTTAATTATGTAGAGAGTAAACCCTGAACACATTGAAAGAGTCATTTATTTCGCCCTCCTGGGAATAACCACAAAAACTCACATCTGTAAATATTTAGTAAATATTTATGTCCCACGAATCATGCCTAAGAGCTTGCTATCTCTAAAGGGCAGAAAAGGAGTACTCTGGAGGACAGGGGGCTGTGATGAATTCAAAGATGGCCAATTTCATATGAAATCTTGGCTTTCTAAACAAAAGGAGCAAGGGACATACTCGTTCAGCAGCGTCACCAGGACTTCCAAGTGAATTCAGGTGAAAAATAATGTCCTTGAGATCTTGAGTCATTCTTTTCAGCTCAGCATCTATAGTTTCTGCTAATTTGTAGCTACAAAGGCAAGCGAAAGAAAGAGATTAACAAGAAACAGTTTCTCACATCTACCATAACTGAAAAACACAGATGTAATTGCCAACTAATTTGTCTCCGTTCCCCTATATTCGCATTGGTTCCCCGTTATGACATATGACATTGTCTTATGGATTCAATGCTTGTAAACTTACCATCATAACCTAGGACTATAAAGGCTAAGGCTTTAGTCTCTGATGAATGCTACATCAAAGAGTCCCTTTTGGGGAAAAATGTATGCATAGGGCATTTAGCTACATAGAAGAATAGTTTAGCAATATTCAATAAATGTTGAGATTGCTTCAATTATAGAGAATACATAAAATTTCATCGTAAAACCTTATATGATATACTATAGCAAGCAACAAAGGATATTTTGAGAAACAAATTTTACAACAAACAATAAAAGGTAGATCAATCTGAGTTTACTACAAACTGCTTAGTGATCTAAATTCTCAAAAATTCCATTCAAACTGTTTGTGAAACAGAGTGGGGAGTGGGGAGGGATGGAGAAAGATTGATTGATTGAGTAGTCTACTGATATGTTTACAAAAATTAAAAGTGGCCAGTAGAGTTTTCAACTTAACTATCTAAAAAATTAAAAGACACAATCAGATTTCTTGGTAACTATCTATTGCTTTCTATGCCAAATTACTTACATGTAATTGGTTGCCTAAACTGTTGAAAATTCTGTTGAAAGTTTTATTGCAACATAAATCAGACCACAAAAGAGTAATTGGAAAGGAATTAATGTTTCCAAGGCCCTCCATTCACAGTTAGCATATTCTAAAAATATTAAGTATTTAAAAAGCAAAACAAAACAAAAAAGATACAATAAATTTCAGCCTGGTGGCACATTCCTATAATCACAGCACTTGCAAAGCAGAGAGAGGAGGATCAAGCATAGTAAAGTTATCTGAGGATCAGAGGAAAAATCCAGGCACTATATTAAAGTCAGGCAATGGCAGCACATGCCTTTAATTCTATCACTCAGGAGTCAGGGATCTGTCTGGATCTCTTTGAGTTCAAGGCCACACTGGTGGTGGCACATGCCTTAAGTTCCAGCACTAGTTAACCATGGAGATCTGGAGGCCTGTATAGACAGACAGGAAGTGACAGAGCTGAGCAGGAAGAGGAAGTGATGTAGCTGGACAGAGAGAGCAGATGAGATAGCAGAACAGAAAGGCATATAGGTGTGGATATACAGGAAGTAGGTCTCTTTGGAAACTGAGGTGTGGGTGAGGTGAGGTTGGCTTGTGGCTTTTCCTATTCCTCTGATCTCTCAGGTTTTCTCAATATCTGGCTCTGTGATTTTTATTTAATAAGACCATTTAGCAATTTGTCTACAAGCCTTAGCTGTTACAGAACTTGTGCTAGATGAGTCCTTCTCCAAAAATTAGTGATAAAAGCATAGAATATGTCATGCTTGGTGGTGCACACCTATAATTCCAGCACTAAAGAGGTGGATCTCTATGAGTTCAAGGACAGACTGGTATACACAGGGAGTCCTAGGCCAGCTTCTTCTACATAGAGTTCTAAGCCAGCCAAGACAGTCCCTGTCTCAAACAAGAAAACAAAAAAACCCTATCTATATTTTACAGAAACAATGCCAAAGAATAGAGCAAAGAAAGAAGAGAAAAATAAAAAAGGAACGAGAAGAAAACAAAGGCAGAAATATAAAAGTAGAAATAAAATGGAGGTCAGTACAGATTAGCTGTACTTATCCACATTTAAAATCCTACAAAAACGTTAACATTCAAGCCTAAGTTCAGTAGCAAAGGACTTGCAAAAGCTCAGCTGGGCAGTGTGATGTGTTTCTGCAATTCCTTCTACTCAGAATGCTAAGGTGACAGAATTACTTTAACGCAGCAGTTTGACAGAAGCCTGTGCAAAACTGGTAAGAACCTGTTTAAAAAAAAAAAGCAGAAAAAAAAATCCAAAACCTAAGAGCTCCATCACAATTCACTAAGAAGCCACTAACAAAATGAGTCTAAGTCCCAATTTAGATTATTAGTGTGTTCACACAACGTCTCTTAATGCTTTATAAACTGGCCTGATTATCAAGTCTCAGTTCTAGAGACAGAGTTACCATGGGAACATTGACAGTGAACAGACGCAAGGTAAAGACTGAATAGTACACAAATAAAACATACCTAGCCTGAAACGCTGACAAAATCATTCCAATTTTGAAAACCATAGTTCATCCTCAAATGAACAGTCTGTCTTTGAAATACATATGACTAAAACAACTGTATAGATATTAGGCTTAGATGTGTCAATATGAAACCAGAAATATTCCACAGTAATATGATATCATACATAAGCTTTGTGTTTCTAATTTAAGAATACACTTGACAAATATAAAAACTTTACAGTAGACAAACATGAGCTTGAGATTAATAACAGTGAAGAAAATGCTATAAAACAAAGCTGCCAGAATGATTCCTTTATTTCTAAGCCTCCGTTAAAGATAAACATGGAGCAAACAAGCTGATAAATACCAACTAGAAGAGCTTGCCCTTTTCTACCAATATTTATTCTCTGCTTTATGATTCCATTTCTCCATCCTTCTGCCCAATTCTTCAATCTTTATTCAGGTACTTACATTCTCTCATACTCTTTATCAAAATACAGCAGATTAAAAGCCCCATTCTGTTCCTTCACAAACTCCTCTAAAGGAGTCAACAGATGTTCTAGTTCCTTCTGCTGTGCCAGGATAAAATCCAATTCTTGTTCCAACCTGAATAAAACAAGTCAACAGAAGGGCTGATGAAAGCAATTTTGGGCAACAAATTAAATGTCAATAAACAGCAAAGGGGAAAAACGGAACAAAAATATCTTGACTCTTCCAAGCAAAGAAGTCAAAGGTTCTACCTTCTCTGGTCCAGCTTCACTTTTTCCACTTCGTGATGTAGAAGAGTAATCTTTAAAGAGAAATAGGAACAAAATGATGTTGATATTCAAATTTTCTCAATAAGTTTAAAACAATACACATTTCTCAAAAACACCTCAAATACCAAACACTCCCTAATTCAGGGAGCATATTAACTCAAGAAAATGTTTTTAAGATACTCATCAATATTGCAACAGAAAATTAATCACAAAACCAAAGTCTATTCTCTTGTGTTTATCTGAAAATACTTGCACAATACAGGAAAATCAATGACAATATCTTCTTACCTCATCTCTCTTCTCAATCAATGTATGGTTCCAAACATTGAGTTGGTTGGCCTGATAAAGAAAGTGTTTCTCTTGGTCTCGCAGATGAATGTGCAACTTGTCCACCATACTTTCCAGGCGACCATATGTCATCACAGGAGTTACTATTGAGCTAAAATAGAAAAAAGACATACTATGATCATATTTTTAAAAGTACAATCATATTTGAAATCATAGTACAAGAACATTAGGTGGGAAAAGCCTGTCAGTATATTCTCATATCTGCTTTCCAACAAAATAATAACAGATAAAGATGATTTTTTTTAAAACATCCAGTTAAATGCTCTGAAAGTTATCCTAAGGGAATAGAGTAAATAAATACTTAAGATGTCTACTAAATCACAGTCTGCTTTCACTCTTCCTGTGATGTCAGCACAGAATGATGGAAGCTCCAGAAATCATCTTAGTCCAAGCATGCTTCTGAGTACTAGTCACAAAAGATCAACATCCCTTACCCCCAAGGAACCGTGAGGATCTCCGACTCCCCTGCCAATTGTATTGAAAAAGCGAGTATCCACTTGATCTTTGATTCTGTGATCAGGGCAGCTAGGCCACACTGACTCTAGCAGGAGGAGTATCAGTGGAGCTCAATGAGGAGGTAGCAGGTAATATTTTCCTGGCAGAAGCAGGCAGCATTCTAATTTCCTACTGGGGTACTAATGGGGACATATGTGGCAGGCTGAATGAAGCGAAATCCCCCTCACTCAAAAGCAACAAGACTTAATGAGATTGAGTAAGACAGAATTAATCATTATATTTCGCCTTTTGCTCTGGTATCACAGATCACAGAGACCCAGTAGAGAATCTAACCTCTAAAGACAGAACACGGTAGGGCAAGCTTGGACTGGTAACGACTCCCATTTCCTCCATTCTGGGAGTCAACAAGACTTGGTGGAGAGTTTAACCTCCATACTGACTGGCAAAACTAAAAATGAAGAAGGCCAATCAAAGGACTCTTTTCTTTCTTCCATGATCCTTGTGTCAGTGAGGCCCAGTAGAGAGCCAAGCCTCCATGTCTACAGAGCATCAATGAGGCCATACAAAGTAGAAGGAGGTAGAGAAATTGACATCCTGTGTCCTCCATCAGCAAGGTCCAACTTGAAATTTTGCCTACCCCTGCATCAGTTAAAGTACTGAGGTAGTTCATCACTTGCCTCTTCATCTGGTGCTCCAGGGCCCATCTGCAAGCTGGGCTTGCATTCCCACAAGAGGTAGTGAACTGGTGTGATACAGTGTCCCACTTTCACAGGGGATAAGTCAGCAGAACTAAGGGAGATGAACTTCCACACCGTCCAGGAGCACTGGAGCAGGATGACTCAGTGCTCCATTTTTGCTAGGATGCTGGAGCCAAGGTCCAGTGGGAAGCAAAACATAAAAACACACCCAGCCTTTGCACTATAGCTCAACAAAGGGACTATCTAATGAAAAGAAAGTAGATATAAATAGGACCCAAACACTCCTAACATAATAGACAAATGGCCATGACACAATAAAAATGATCCATATCGAGAACTGGGAAAATCACCACTTGAAAGAGAAAAGGCTAGCAACACAGATAACAACATTAAGAGGTATCAGATGCTGGGGCTGTCTGAAAGGAATTTTAAAACAGTCACTAAAAATGTCTAAAGAGGGCAATTTTCAATCCTCTTGAAATAAAAAAAAATCAGCAAAGAAATGGGGACTGTAAAAACCAAGTGGAAAATACACAACTAAAAAATAAAATAACTGGAATGAGCCTACGTGAAGGGTTTGCCAGTAGAATGATCAGTGAACATTTAATTAATGGCAGGTAATTAAAATTCACACAACAACAAAGAGAAAACAGAGACAAATGAAAAAAGCTGCAAGGACATAGGAGGACAATAATAAATGAGATAAAAATGTATGCAAGAGAAGTTCCAGAAAGAGAGAATGGGCCTGGGCCTGAAAAATTATTGAGAAGAAAAGGTTGCAAACCATGGGAAGACACAGAGCAATTGGACTTCTGAAAGGTAAAGACAATTTTTAAAATTGTGGAAGCAAAACATAGACAGAAAAGAATGTACTTAGAAGAGCAATCGAATGATAGTTGATTTCTTATCTGAAACTGTGAGGTTAGGGTGAAGTCGCACACTTTCAAAGTACTGAAAGGAGAAAACAAAGTGTTCATGACTATCGCATCTTCAGAAATGAAGAGGAAATAAAGATATTATATGCAAGTGAAAAAATAAGGTAAGTCATTACTAACAAATCTACCTGTAAAGATTAATTATGCAGAAAAAATGACAAGTCTTGTCGCATCAAAATGGCTGACAAGAAGGGCAAAGTGTTATTCGCTTTCAATGTGTTTCTTAGATTGTATTTGGTGGCTGGAATGAAAAGCCCAACCTTCTGGGGTATTATGTTCATTGTACATAGAAGAAATACTTACAATAACAATACTTACATGATAAAGGTAGCAATGGGTTTCTCCACTTGATCCAAAGTGGTAAAATGTCAATATGAATAGATTGTTTTAAGTTATACATGTATACCTTAGTATTTACAGCAACTAGTAAAAATTTATATGAAACAAAGTATTAAAAATACCATATATAAAACAAAGTGAAACTCCCTGAAAATTTCCAGCAATCCTGGGAAGATTCAAAACAAGGAGAAACAGGACACATATCAAAAGTAAAACTCAAATAACAGAACAACAAAGACAAGCCCTATTGTCCATAGGTGCTTTGAATATAAATGTACTTGACAATGTGGTTAAAGAAACATCCAACAATATAAAGGCCTACAAGAAATCACTCCAAGGATATGGATTGACCAAAGATAAAACAATTAAAGGTGTAAAACTAGGGGTGTTTTTTTGTTGTTATTGTTTGTTTGTTTTTAAAAGAAAAGATGATGTCCCTATTATATAGGATAGAATACAAAACAATGAAAATTACCATATTCAAAGTTAAGGGGAATTACATAATAATAAAAGAATTAAGGTACAAGGAGAATTGCCAATCTAAATGTATATGCGGCCAAACAATAAAGCCACAAATTACAGGAGAAAAAGACAGATAGACTATAGATCATGAGAAGAGAAGAGGGAACAATTTTGGGAGAAGGAATGGACTAAGGGACTAATAACAAGAAGCAAGTGTGAGAAGCAGGGGAGAGCATCGGGGTGAAAATAAAAGCAAATTATAATGATATATATATATATATATATATATATATATGAAATGATGTGTATATATATGTAGATGTTATAGTGATGCACATGTCTTTGTGTGGTAGTTAAAACGTTAATAAAACCAACTACAAAGGGCACTAGAATTTTCTCTAAAAGAAAAAACTAATAAAGCTAAAGAGAGAAAATAAGACAAATCCAAAGTCATTTGGTTGAGAACTTCAAAAAGCTATTCTTCACAACTGAAGGAAGTACTAGACTAGAATATGGCAAAACTCCAAAATCTGAAAATACAATAACAGAATCTAACAGACATACATAAAACATTATATACAAGAAAACAGATATTTAGGTTTCCATGGAACATTCTGGAAAATGAACCATTTCCTCCCATACAAGAAAAAAAAATCTGAACAAATAGAAAATAGTTGAAATCATATGGAGTCCGTTCACTGACTACAACTAATTCCAAAAGAAAAGACAGAATCTCGGAACACTTGGAAAGTAAACAACATGCTCCCCAATAATCCACAGCTCAAAATGAAATCAGAGCATAATGAGAGATGTGGGCTGCCGGAAAAGCCGTGCACTAAAGGCTGGCATGAGAAGAAAATGCCTCAAATCAATAGTCTAAGGTCATCCGTTAAGAAACTAGCAAAAGAAAATGAACCCGATATCATCAGGAGAAAAGAAACAACAGTGGATAACAATGAGCCTGAAAGCAGGGAAGTTTTACAGAATCATCAATGAAACAAAAGCTGGTTCTTTAGAGAAATATCAATAACATTCATCCGAGAAAGACACAGGCCACCGACATCAGAAATCAAACAAAAATATCTTTCCAATATTTGTCCAAAAAGGACAAATAAGGGGAGGCCACAAACAACTTTAGGCTTTTGAATCTGACAACTCAGAAAACAAATGGACCTGTTCCTTTAAAACCACACAATGCTGAAGCTCATTAAAGCTGAACTAGACAGTCTGACTGGTTCTGGATCCATTAAATAAGTTTATTTTTAATTTAACAGATTCCCCAAGAGATTTATCTGGCCGCAGAAGTTTTCATTAAAAAATAGTAAATGAATCTGTACCAACTCTATAATTTCTTTTGTTGTAAAGCTGATAATAATTCTTTAAATATTATTCTGATATCAAAACTTAAAAGCAAAAACAAAATCTGCATGCATACATACAAAACATATATAAAAATACAAACATGTATAAAATATGTATCATTGTATCGCAGCTAACCAGGATAAAGAGGCAGTGGATGATGATAAGGACACAGCAGGGCAGCTCCACACATGAAGTGACAGCAGCTGTGACAGCATGCACAAGACCTGTGCAAGCCCACGCCAGTCCAAACCCCGACATGGGGAGGGGAGGTGGGCATGAAGCCCCACGCTCAGCCTAGCTACTAGGGGAGGGACAGTAAGTTTTCTTCAAGAGGGCAGCTGGAGAGGAAGCCCACACATCCAATAATCTATGGTCAGGACAAATCCGACTTGATGGGTGTACAAACAGAGAGTAGAACACAAAGTGCATAGGGGTGGGTCTGGGAGGAGTGGGAGGAGAGGACAAATGTGATCCAAACACACTGTATTAAGTTCTCAAAGAACTAAGAAAAAATTAAAGAGGTGCAACATTATTAGACATTAAATTCATGCCACAATAAGATCACTTCACATCTTTAAGAAGGGTAGTAAAAAAGTATCACATCGCCACAACCAAGCAAGTAAATAGGGACAGTCTGGGTAACTCATACACTACTGGTAGGTACACAGAATGGCATAGCCACTCTGGGAAAGTATTTGGCACATAAAAATAATAAATATACAAATGTCACACTGACAAGCAACTACATGCCTGGACATTTACCCCAGATACATAAGACTTAGGTTCACAAAAACATGTGTACACAAATGTTCATACCAATAGCCCCAAACCTACAAACAACCTAGATGCCTATCAATACTTCAATGTTTAAACAAACTACTTTATACCAAAGAGAATGAAATGCTACTCAGAAATTAAAAGAGAAAGAGAGAGAGACCAAGCTATTGGGTGGAACGTAAGGAATTATGCTGAATGAAAACACAAGGCCAATTCTTGGAGGACACATATGCCATGGCTCCATCTGTATAGTATTCTTAAAATATTCTGAATATGGTAATGAAGAACAGATTAATTATTAATTACTGCCCGGAGTTAAGGAAAGAAGGAATCCTTGTGGTGACAGAGCTATTTTATGTTTTTTATTTATTTTTTAAAATATTTACTTTTTTATGTGTGTCTATCTGTGTGTGAGTGCCTGTACATGTGTACAGGTGCCCATGGAGACCAGAAGAGGGTGATGGAGCCCCTGGAGCTGGAGTTCTAGGCAATTCTGAGCTGAGGTCCGAACTCTAGTCCTGTGGAAGAGCAGCGCTCTTAGCCACTGAGCCTTCTCTCCAGCTTCCTATTCTGCATCTGCATCACTGTCAATATTCTAGCTCAGTTCTAAACTATAGTAATGCAAGATTCTGGCATTGTAGGAATGGTACAAGGGACACACAGGATATTTCATGTAATATGCAAGATTATATAAGTTCTAGAGTTTGCTAGAATTTTTATCGTGGCACACACATTACAATGTGTGTGACCGTTAAAGAACTACCTAATCTCTATGTGTTCCAGTCTTATATAAAACAGGACCCCAAATAGAGTCTATCTCATGGGATGATTGTGAGTATCAAATGGTATGATGTTCTTAAAGAATTGTCTTGCTAAATATGCAGAATTGCATGATAAATTATACATATTAGTAGTACTAGTAATGACTGTATAACAGTATTGCAGAAGCCTGCTGACTGTTCAATATCCTGGGCTACATTAAAAAAATCCTTCCCTGTTCCCTCAACTGATTTATAAAATACTAGTCTAAAGCTACCCATGTAATTATGCCTATAAAGTGATAAAACAAAACACAAAATTTCAAATAAACAAGCTTACTTGACAGTCATGGTAGCTGGTAGAGAAGCCACACTGATTAAGCCAGTGCCATTAGCCCAAGCTGATGGTGGCTTGAAATACAGGTTGAAACCACTTGTAATTGTAGTAGTGGTATTGGTGGTAACGGTAGTAGTGGTAGTCGTCGAGGTTGTGGCTAGAAAATAAAACAGATAGTGTTGGTATGAATTTACATTGTTAGCAAGAAATGAGAAACTTGTGTCAGTTAAGCCTCAGTGATTCAAGATTTTTTTAAATATGGGAACTCATTTGTTAACAAGAATTTGAAATCAAAGTCATAGATTTGAACCCAACACTGTGCAATATAAAGTGATATACTGCACACCAGGCATCTAAATTAACCTTCCTACTGAAAATTAAAACTCCTGGAGAGATTCATTAAAATATAAAACATAACAACCAGCTCTATAACCATTAAGGAATTTAATCCATTCTCAAAACTCTTTCCATAAATATTGAAAACTCCAGACACAGATGGCCTCACTGGTAAGTTTTATTTAACTTTCAAAGAAAAAAAACCCACAAATTTTCAATATACGTAAAATATCTGTACATATTTTATATAAAACACAACTGTATTTGAGAAACTAATTCCTACAAATGAAATTGCTAAATCACAGGGCTAAATCATTGGACTAAATCAAGGATATTTTGAAATCTCAGTGTACCTTGTGAAAGTTACCTACCAAAGTGATTTTGAAAAAAAAAAAAAAAACCAAAAAACTATGTTCTGGACTATAAGGAAGAGTGCCTATTTATCTACATCTTAGCTAATACTAGGCATGCATCTTTCAAACTTTTTCTGACATCCCAGACCTCTTTTACACCTTCTTGTTGTATCCCTTCTAGAATAGACCTCATAGCTTAAGTCCTATGTTTCCTATGTTTGTTGATGACTTCTACACATAATTTTCATACCTTTGATAGCACTATTGATCCTTACTCTATACTAAGCATATAAAGAACAATGAAGAAAATTATGGCTGTAGGGGATTGGGAATATATTACTTTCTTCTTTGTGGTTCTCCGTAGTTTCAGACCTTCTTGGCAATTAAATGAGTCTTGTGTAACAAGAAATTTGGAATAAAAATATTACTTGTACACAATGGTTTATGTTAGCCTAGCCTTCCCAATTAACAATATGTTAGGGTTAATGGCTGTACTATATAACCACAGAATTCATGATGCCTGCTAAGTGCACTGACTAGTCTAGGGAGCCTGGCATACTCCATTCATGCTAAAGGAACAGGCTCAGATACCCATGCTTTATTCCAGGTAACTCTGCCTGTTCATCCTGGTTCACAGCAACAAGTGTGTAAAGTACAGGAAGGTGCCCCATATGCCACTAGCTTATGAGGAGGGGCAACATAAAAAAAGCACCATCTAGAGTTAGGATAGATGAGAATCTCATTCTCAAAAATTGAGTGACATGGAAGAATCAAACTCTATGTAGAAATACAGAAATACATGCAGAAATATGGAACCAGATGAAACATACAAAGAAATTGGGAAATAACTCAAAAATGTAGAAAAATCAGACTAAGAAGGGAGCTGAGAAGACTGACAAAGAACTTATGTAAAATAAAGGGGTCATGAACAAGTCAAAATTAGGAAAAAGACAAAATACAAAGTCAGAAAAAGGGAGGAAGAAACCAGTGAGAAATTTTAAAAGAAAAAATGTAGATAAAGGGATAATAACAAAAATGACATGCATGTAATACTTGTAAGGCTGCCACACGAACAGTTTCTTGAGTTCCACTTTCCCTGAGGTAACAGTGGCATGAAAAGTCTGCAGGAGATTTTTCTAAAATTCCATGTCCCTTTTGGCATAGGGGGCCTATGGTAATACTTCATTCTTTGGGCTAGCTTGTGTGAGAGTGAAATGAGCAGCACTCAAGAAGACTATGCTCAGTCACGAAGTATTTGGGGTTAGTATCCATAAGAGCACTGGGGACCTTGCAGGTTGGATCCCAGTTGGTGTTCTGTATAGCTAGATAGCATTATTTTCTTCACTTGAGATTAAAAACTTTATCCAAAAGGAGATCATTTCCCTAGGAATAATGGCAATTGATCATATTATCAAAAGGCCTACTTTGTTAATTCATTTTAACACTAGTAACTATACATTCAAGAGAAAAATTAAAATGAATCTTTGGGAAAGAGTCTACCTTATCCAGAGAAGATCGTCTAATAAAATAACTTGAATTTCTGAACTGGAAAGATAACACAGACATATAGCTAAGAGGGATGATAAACTCCAGGACTGGGAATGCAACAGTGTGCTGGTCAATTTTTGTCAACTTGAAACAAACCAGAAGAGGGAACCTCAACTGAGGAACTGTGTCCATCAGAGTAGCCTGCAGGTGTATGTTTGTTGGAGCACTTTCATTATTAGTAACTGATGAAGGAGAGCCTAGCTCACTATGGGAAGTGTCATTTCTGGGCAGGTGGACCTGGGTTGTATAATAACATAGCTGCACAGGAGCCTGAGAGCAATCAAGCAAGAAGCATTCCTCCATGTTTTGCTTCAGTTCCTGCTTCCTTGAGTGCCTACAAACAAATGCTTTCTTTCCCAAGTTGCTTTTGGTCAATGCTTTAATTATAGCTATACAGAAAGCAAAATCAAAAAAATAATATTGTCCCATTCTTACAAAAAGCAGATAATTTAATATATATTTTATACGTATGGGATTAAGTTTGAAAGGATAAACAAAATTATCTTCCTAGAGGAAATGCTATGTGTGTATATATATATGCATGCATATGTATATATATACACATATGCATGTATGATTTTTATAGCAAAAAAGCAACTCAAAATATCAGCATTCTCAAAAACATGACTAACTAGAAAAAACAAAATATCATTCCAAAATATGCTGAATGCTATCTTACAGAAATAATACCTGTCAGCCTAATGTAAAGGAATCTTGAGTCTTATTAAAATACTATGATTACGTTTTGTACAGTTTATTTATTTTCCATGCCATTTTAAAAGCATGTCTTAGTTAGGGTTTCTATTGCTGTGAAGAGACACCAAGATCATGGCAACTCTTATAAAGGAAAAAATGTTTAATTAAGGAGGCTTACATTTTCAGAGGTTTGGTCCATCATCATCATGGTGGGACACGGCAGCATGCAGGCAGAAGTGGTGCTAGAGAAGGAGCTGAGAGTCCTACATCTTGACCAGCAGACAACAGGAAGTGACTTGTCTCACTGATTGTTGCTTGAGCATACATGAGGCCTCAAAGCCCACCTCTATAGTGATACACTTCCTCCAACAAGACCACACCTACTTCAACAAGACCTCCTAATAGTGTCACTCCTATTGGGGGCCATTTTCTTTCAAGCCACCACAAGGCATAAACTATCTCTGGCATATTTGAGTAACAATAATATTTCAACTAGTACCAAAAGAAGTGATGAATTTCAGACATGTAGCAGATAAAATATAAAGAGCATAAACTGGGAATGTACATAAGAATACACTTAGTATCCTTTTTGTATTCCTTCCATTCAGGTGTACTTGGCAAACTTCCTTTCCTATTAGTGATAGTTATCTCAAAACACTATAGTGATAATGAAGTAGATGCTAAAATGTATCCCTTTAAGCCATATTTAGTGTGGTGGTTTGAATGGGATTAGCCTCCATAGGCTCCTATGATTGAATAGTTGGCCCCCAGTTGGTAGACTAGTTTGAGAAGGATTAGGAGGTGTGGCCTAGGAGGAGGTGCGTCACTGGGGGAGGGCTTTTAGGTTTCAAAAGCCCATGCCATTGTCAGTTAGCTTTTTCTCTGCCTTTGGCTTTGGATCAGATGTATGCTCACAGCTACTGCTCCAGTGCCAGGCCTGCCTGCTGCCATGTTTCCTGCTACAATGGCCACAGACTCTAACCTTCTGAAACTCTAAGCAAACCCCAATAGATTCTTTTTTCTATAAGCTGCCTTGGGCAAAGTGTCTTACCACAGCAATAGAAAGTAACTAAGACATTAACCATGATAATTAAAAAAATAATAATAAACTTTATTAAAGCAAAGCTACTACTGATGTCAACAGTCATAGATGGATTCAAACATAGTGATTATTTATATGATACAGGAAATCCATAGTTTCTATTGACACACTGAGTTAAGTAGGCTCATGAAAATAACAATAATTTCTTTAAAATGAGTAAAACTTACATGAGAGTTCCTGGGAAGCCAGGTTTACAGGAACAGTTGGCATTGAAGGAAACATGGTGCTGGATTTGTCAGTGGTGGCCACAGTAGTAGATGCTGGAGCCAACCTAAAAATCAGAGTAACAAGCAAAATGTAGTGACTAAAAATAACTCTCCAAAAGTACAAAATTCATTTACATTGGGGAAATAAGAGCAAAGAATGGAAAAGCAAGCAACTACAAATAAAATCTCTTTGGTAAAAAAACAAAAACAAAACAAAACAAAACAAAATAACCAGCAGAAGCCATACTTTAAAAATGATCACCAGTCCTGCCTGCTAATAGCCTTCTAGCGACCTCACCGAAAAACAGTAATCAGATGAGAAGCATCCTCTCCCTGGAAGTGCAGCATAAGAACGCCTATGTGACTATTCAGAACTGGTGAAAGTGGTTTTTAAAAATTGTAAGCTGCTGGAAATTACCCTAAGGATATACAGTGAATGAAAAAACATTTCTTCAAGAACATCTGTTAAAAGTCAGTGATCTAACAGTGATGGTCTACATCTGGCATATGAGCTATAACTCACTGCTTTCCTCCCATCCTCTTGCCCACCTTTGTGCAAGTAACACTCGGGATAAGAGCAGCTTAGAAGACTGGGTGCCCTCTGGCTCTGGCTCTCAATCAAGGGAGACAGGCCTTCCATGAGAAAGCAAGCAGCCAGTATTCTCATCACCTCCAACACAGACGAGAAGGGCAAAATTCCTGGGGAATATAGCCAAACCTTTTGGGACTTGTTTCTTTTAACCAGTTCCCATTCATAGGATAGAAACTCCATGACAGAGGGCAGAGAATAGTAGGGATCCAACCACCCCACTCTGATTCCATTGCCCAAGCTCATTCGCAGCTCTGAGTTCCCTATGTGAAGAGGCCATCAAGACCAGTGGCTCTTCCCACTGCCCAGCATCCAAAGTCTTGGATCAAAGACAGATTTTTCCCTAGAGCTAACAGCTGGTCCTAAGAACTGAGAGCTCCCAAACTCTCCCACAATGAAATGACTTTATGTAAAACACAACATGAAGTAGTTCCAGTTGAAGGATTCCCTCTTAGAAGATGAAGCTTTGGTGGTAAGCAATTAAAAGGTGACAGCTTTATGCTAACAAGAAGTCAGGCTCTCAGTCCTCTAGTCTCCCAGAGTTAACAAGGAAGAATTAAGCACTGATCTATGCTATAGCATGAAAAATCTTGGAACTAGTAAGCTAAATGAAAGAAACAGGCACAAAGGCAATGTATTGCATGATTTCAATTATAGGAAATGTCCAGAATAGGCCAAGCCAAAGACAGAAAGTGTATTAGTGGTTGCCAAGGGCTGCAGGGGTTGGGGGGGGAGTGGGTTAATGAAGGGTGACTGCTAACTGTGTACAAGGTTTCTTTTAGGGGTAATGAAAAAGTTCTCAACTTACATTCTGGTGGCGGTTGTATACTCTGTGGCTATATTAAAAACCACTGAATTGTACAGTTTCAAAGAGTGAATTGCAAGATGTGAATTATATGTCAATTATACTGTTATTAAAAAACACATTATCATCTCAAGAGAAGAAAAAAACTACATTTGACAAAAATGCAATGCCCTTTCATGATAAAAACACTCAACCAACTAGAAAGAGAAGGGAACATCCTCAGCTAGTGATTTTTAATAACATGAAATAGCAAGGCTATTTATTCTGCCGTATGTTGTAAATATTCTCCTACCCCAGTTTGTCAGTGGCTTTTAATTTGTTACTGTTCTATAAGTGGCCAAATCTTTGCATTATTTTCCCTTTATGGACTAGTATAGGTCTCAATATAATATTTTAAAAGACTTTCCCTCTTAAACATGAGAAAAAGTGTTCAATCTAATTTTAAGAACAAACTGCAAATTGTAACTACATTGAAAGCAATTTCACAAAGCAGATGACAAGAACTCAAAAACTACTAACACACTTTAATAAGGACAAGAAGAAAATAATCAGGCAGCCTCATGGATTCCTAATGAGAGTGTAAACTGGCCTGGCTCCTGTGGAAAACGGGTGATCAATGTTTTAAATACCACAAATGCATCTATCATTTGAGATAGACAGTCTGAGTTCTGTCCCTGGAACCTACATAAAGGCAGAAGGAGAGAACTGACTCAAGAAAAGTTGTCCTCTGAGTTCTCTGTGCAAGCCATGACATGTGTGCCACCCCCCACTACACACACATGCGCGTGCACCACACCCCCCCACCCATCCACCTCCACACATGGTAACTATAATAATCATAATTTTTAAAGGTGGAAGCCTAAGACCACAATGACAGTGGTTAGCTCTGGGTATGGAAAATGGTGAAGGGTGCAGTGCACAGGGGTGTAGTGTATCTATTTGTAGTATTTATAGTTTTATTTTGAAACCATTTACCTATATTATTTAAGAATTAGATGTAAGTATATGCTCTTGTAGCCAGTGTGGGAAACACTACTTACATAGTTTCATATTCACCTACGCTTTTAAAATATTTATACACTCTATTTTCTACCTTTAATTCATGCAATATTTCTTATGATTAATATTTTAAGCAAACAACAGTTAGCCAGCTATTACAATTCATTTATTCATTATTTTACTCTCTCCCCCTGCGGATTTGAAATGCCACCGTCATACACACGGGTTTGTTTCTGGGCCTTAAAATATTACACTGATTTTTTTCTTCCTGTGCCTGTTACATAATAGAATCTCAATTATTATAGCCTTAGAATTATTTATTTCTACATGACACAACATTTTAAACTTACAGGAAGAGCATCAACCTATGCATTTTGATATATTTTCCCGGAACCACTCCATCATTACTTGCCTAACACACCATCAGGGATGGCAGGTCTCATGCATTTATTCCTCCATTTGAATTGCCGAATCTTTTCAAGTCCTTTTCTCCTTTCCTGATTCCCAAAGAACAACTATGGCTTCACCAGAATTGCATTAGATGGACATATTAATTTGAAGGTAAATAACATTTTGACATTACTGAGTCTGCTCATTCAGTGGTCCTGTTCATTATTCAGTGTATCTTCTGTATGTCTCAGTACAACTTTGTGGTTTTCTCCATCAAAGTCATGCATATTTTCAAAAATTTACTCCTGGGTATTTAATAATTTTGGCTGAAATTGTTAATGGGCATTTTCTTGATGTATTTCCCAACAACTATTGCCTAAACATAGCAAAGCTATTGATTTTTATATTATTTATTTTGTAAATGGCTGTATTACTGAAACTTCTTCACTAGCTCTAATTAAATTTCTACTTGATTTATGTCCATATTTTAAAAATCCTGATCATTTATCTCAGATACTGGCATAATTTCAGAGCCTGTCCTTAAATCATATATCCAAAGATAACTAAGGAAGCAAATATCATTTAATATGACTTACTTGTAAGTTAAATGAATCTTACTCTAAAATAGAAAAGGGTTTAAGACACAAAAAACTTCTTTTCCTCATTACAACTAGAGCAGGACTTAACCTGGCACTATTGACAATTTGGATCTGATTATATTTTGTTAGGGAAGACTGTCCTGTACAACACAGGACACTTATTGAACTCTACTCGATATATGCCACTCCCGGGTATACACTCAAAGGACTTTATAGCCTACCGCAAAGTTATCTACACACCCATATTCACTGCTGCTCTATTCACAAGCTAGGAAACGGAATTAATTTGAATATCCATCAACTGACTGGATAAGGAAAATGCCATATACACAATGGGATATGACTTAGATATAAAAAGTAAAAGTATGAAATTTGAAGAGAAATGGATAGCACTGGAAAAATTATACTGAGTGAGGCCACCCAGCTCCAGAAGGACAAGTGCTGTATGTTCTCTCTCATATGGATCAGAGCTCTGAATTTTTTTGTTGTTGTTGTTGTTTTTTGTTTTTCGAGACAGGGTTTCTCTGTGTAGTTTTGGTGCCTTTCCTGGGACTCACTCTGTAGACCAGGCTGGCCTTGAACTCACAGAGATCCGTCTGGCTCTGCCTCCCGAGTGCTGGGATTACAGGTGTGCACCACCGCCGTCTGGCTTGTTTTGTGTTTTAAACTGGAAATACAAGATGAACTCAGGAAATTAGAAAGTGGCCAATAGGAAGAGATACAGTAATGGAGTGGGGAAAGTAAAATCCAAGTAGAGGGAGGAATGCTGAGAATGGAAAGGTTCAAGCAGAGAAGGCGGAGTGAACATGAGGCTAAACAAAGGGGCAGTAGGAAGGTTAACCAAAATGAAGGGTGTATGGGAAAGCCATAAGGAAACCTATTACCATGCATCCCAAAACTGTCATAGGAACAGTAGAATTCAAATGATATGTATGAAGATGCAGGGATACAGAAGATTAAAGGTTTAAGAATTAATGGGATTTAGGGATGGGGGAGAAGAGGGGACAGGGATTTAGTTGATAAAATTAAGAAGCCTTATGGAAATCCACCACCAATGGTTAGCTAGTTATAAAATAGATTTTTTTTTTTCTGTAAAAGGAGTTTAAAGAATTGGTTCCACCATGTAAGGGTTAGCATTCTGGATTTAGAAGAAACAAAAGAGTTCGAACAGCGGTATCCTACATGGGTGGATAATGCAACTCCCAGAAGACACAGGTTACTAAACAAAAATTTCAGTGCTGGGCATGGGATACTCCCCTTAAAGTTATTGTTCAGAAAAACACCAGTGGCACTCAAAACAACACAGCTATTGCTATTGTTCTTGGCTACCCAACATAACGACTGGGGAAGACACCACTCACTTTGGTTGAAGGATATAAAGAAATCTATCTCAAAATGACCAGGAAACTTCTTCGCCGCTGGCTAGCGTTCATAGTGCCAGCATGTGCTGCACAAGCCACTAGGAAAGAAAGATCTATCAGCGGTTTTACCCAGCACTGGACCCTGAATGCTGGCTGAAATGCCAACCTCCCAAGCAAGATGCACTTATTATGCAATAATGGCATGACATACGGGGCACTTTCTCATTGGACTTGAGGTCTGCCCCACAGAGGGAATTCATGCATGGTACTGTGGGAGGAAGAAGTGGCCCAGCAGGAGGAGGCAGGGAGGCAGGAGAGGCTAGTGGAAGAAGGGAGTTAATAAGAACAAAGTACGTGTGGAAAATGCTCTAATGAAACTCAGTACTTTGCATGCTAATTTTAAAAACTAATAAAATTTAAAACTAAAAGAAATCAATAACAAAAAGATAACGAAATTTTCCAAACATTTGGAAACCAAACACACTTTAAATAATTGGTGGTTCCAAGAGGAAGAAATTAAAAATGTGCTGAGTTGGATGGAAATTAAAATACACCCTATGAAAATTTAGAGGAAACAAAGCAGCCAGCCAGACACATTGGTGGTGTAAAATGTGGCCATTAGAAGACAGGAAAAGGATCATCAAGAGTATAAGCTCCCAACTCAAGAAATACCAAAACAAGCCCAAGGCAAGGTGAAAAAAAAACATAGGGCAGAAATCAATGAAATTAAACACAAAGATGACAGAAAATCAGTGATATAAACTTCCAGTTCTTTTTTAAAAAGTCAATAAAAAAAAAAAAGGGCTGGAGATCGCTTGCCTCTGTGGGTACAAGGGCTCATCACACAGGCCTAAAACCTGAGTGTGGATCTCCAGAACAGAACATGTGTATAAGCCATATGTGTGGTTTCTGTAATTCTAGTACTCCTAAGGTGAGATGAGATGGGGAGAAATAACCAGAAGCATGCAGACCACCTAGAACAGCATATGCAGCACTGTAGCAAATAAGACAGACCCTGCTTCAAAGAGGGCGGAAGAGAGGACATTTGAAGTTGTCCCGTGACTTCTACATGCACACTGGAGCACACATGGACTATTACACACAAATATGTACACACACATCATACACTCACACACACACACACACACACACAAAAAAAAAAAAAACCATGTACACACAAAAGAAAGGAAGGAAGGAAAGGAAGGAAGGGAGGGAGGGAGGGAGGGAGGGAGGGAGGGAGGGAGGAAAATTGAAAGAAAAAAATCCAATTGAACAGCACTTCTGTCTTTTGTAAAGCCACATTGCCCACTAACATCCAAATTCCTATACAAAAGGATCCATATAACAATGCATTGCTATTGGGTTTCTTTCTTTCTTTCTTTCTTTCTTTCTTTCTTTCTTTTTTTTTTTTTTTTTTTTTTTTTGATGAAGGAAGACATCCACAGACAAGATACTCAGATGAGACATTAGCACTGAAAAAGATATTCAACATCATTAGCCAATGAAAAACTGAAAACTAAAGGCACAATATGGTATCATTATCTACAGGGGAATAAAATTTAAAAAGAAAGATAACACTAAATGATAGTGACAATGCAGAGACACTGGATCACATGAATATTGTTGGTGAGTATGCAAAATGGCACAGCCAACCTGGAAGCAGTTTGGCAGTTTCTTATAAAACTGAATATGCAACTACCATATGACCCAGCAATTACATTCCTGGGCATTTATCCCAGAGAAATGAAGGCTTATGTTTGAAAAACGTACAAAAATATTCATAGAAGCTTTATTTGTAATAGCAGATGATATATGTATATATATATATATATATATATATATATATATATATATATATATATATATTCCATGGACATTATCATTTGAAATGTGTCCCCCAAAATTTATATATTAGAAAATTAATACTTAATGCAAACCAAGAGGTGGCCCCTTAAATATGTCATTAGATCTGTCCTTATGAGTAGCTTAATGTCATTTTTTTCTAATAAAGGATCCATTAAAACAAGATGAGTTTGACCCTTTCACTCTTTCTCATGCCCAATATTGTACCTTTTGCCCTGGAATAACACAGCATAAAAGCCTTTGCCAGATACAAGGCCCTAGATTTCTCAGTCTTCATAACTGAAGGAAAAGCATTCATTATAAATTATCCAGCCTCAGATACACTGTAACAACAAGCAAATATATAAACTGTAATGCATCTCCATGATGGAATAGTATACAGCAATAAAAAGAAACAAAGAATTGATGTACGTAACAATCAGGGAACCTCTATACAATTACTATAGTCAGTAAAAAAGTCATTCCCTGAAGATTATACATTATGTAGTTTAATGTATATAATTTTTTTTTTTTTGTTTTTCGAGACAGGGTTTCTCTGTGTAGCTTTGTGCCTTTCCTGGACTCACTTGGTAGCCCAGGCTGGCCTCGAACTCACAGAGATCCGCCTGCCTCTGCCTCCCGAGTGCTGGGATTAAAGGCGTGCGCCACCACCGCCCGGCTAATGTATATAATTTTGCATATTTATGAAGATTAAAATTTATAACCAGTTTGAAACAACAATCATCATTATAGAACAGATTGATGATTACTAGGCTGAGTGATGGAACAGAAAAAAGTGATGTATCTATAAAAAGCAAACAGGAAAATATCCTTTAATGACAGAGATGTTCACTATCTTGCTAAATCAACATAACACCTTGTGATATATTTTACTGCAGTTTTTGCAAGATGCTCCAGTGGCAGAACCTGGGTAAAAAGCAAGGGGAACCTTTTTGCATTACTCTTCCAAGCTGCAAGAAAAAGTATGATTATGCCAAAAGAAAACAAAGCAACAGATTTTGAATAAAAATGCTTGTTAAAATCAAGCATGAACCGTTAAGACAAATCCTTCAGTGTGACTAGGTGCTTCTGTTCATAGCATAACCTCAAACATTGCTCAGTTTTAGACTTACCCTATAAGCGGAAGGTAGTTTCTCTTTCATTTCTACCACATTCATCAGTTACATGAATTGCCGGTGACATAAAGAACCACATTCAGATTTCAGTCAATCAAATCAGAATCTCACCTTGAATACTGGACTTTTCCATCAGAGAGTGAAATCCAACCCTTGCACATGGAATAGCTGCCAAGGCAGCCCTGTAGCAATTGTCCACTGTTGCTCTGAATAGAAGGAATGGGGTGGGGTGGGGGTAGGGTGGGGGTTGCAAATGCTATGGATTGAACTGCAATCCTATGCAGACACATTGAAACCAATGTCCCAGTCTGAGCATTTCCACAGATAAAGAAATGAAGCCAATGGACCAGAGGTGTTAGCTGAGCTCAAAGCAAAAGAAGTGGATGTTGTCACCTAATGTGATAAAGTGTCACTTACAACAGTAGTAAAGGTGCCCTTAGAGACATTGCAGGTTGTATAGAAATAGTATTGCCTACGTTTAATTTGTTGCATTTATTTTACATTTTTTTTTTTTTTTTTTTTTTTTGAGACAGGGTTTCTCTTTAGCTTTCCTTTCCTGAACTCACTTGTAGCCAGGCTGCCTCAAACTCACAGAATCGCTGGCTGCTCTGTGCTGGAAAACGTGCCCACCATGTACATAACACACAATGGCTGGTCACTGGCCTTGAACTCACAGAGATCTGCCTTCTGTGCTGAGACTAAAGTCATGTGTCACCATGCTCAGCCTTGGTGCATTTATTTTAAGTAAAAAAGGCAGAAAAATTCAACCCAAGAGTTCCCTGAGATATTAAGTGGCAGCTGAATAACATAGCTCTTCTCATATTGTTTGAAAACATGTATAGCTTATATGATTGTGTTTTATAGGTTATTTCATCTCAATACAGAAAAAATAAAATATTAACATAGGAATATATGTAGTGAGACCCCCTATTTGCTCAGCCATAAATAAAAGTTACATGATTTGAATCACTTTAAAAAGAAAAATGTTTTCGTGGGGGAAAGAGTAATTTAGAAGCAGGATGTATTGACATACACCTGTAATTCCAGCACTCAGGAGGCAGAGGCAGGAGGATTGTTGCAATTTCAATGCCAACCTAGTTTACATGGTGAGTCAGCATAGCCTAGCAAGGGCCGCATAGCGGGACTTAATCTGAAAAAAAAAAAAAGTAGTTCATAAAATTTTAACTTTGGCAGGTAATAGGTCTCACACTTTAACTTTCTGCCAATCTTCTGAAGTTGATTAAACAAGACAAGTTTTAGTTTTAGAAACAAAACTACAGATCACAAGAAGCATCCCCTCAATACAATTTCTAGAAACTTGATATGTATAATATTTCATACTTATGACAAAGTGTTACCCCTAAGAAAAGATGACCTACTATAATGGGATCAAGGTGAATTGCAGGGAGAATACCCCAGCTTTCACCAGGCCATCAGGCACTACTGAATGCTACAAATCCAACTGCCATTTACCTAGAAGATACTGGATGAGTATTTCCCTAAAATTCATTTAGGCATAGAGGCTCGTGCCTTCACAAGGCTGAAGAGAAGAATTAACCATGAGTCTGAGGTCAGCCGGGGCTACAACATGAGATGCTGCCTCAAAAAAATGAATCATTAATTAATTCTGAAATGCAAGAGGGAAAAATCTGCACAATCAAGGTCATTATAATGATGATAAGGCTTTCTCTTTAGAGAGGTACTTAACAAGTAGCTTCATTTCAGCATGATATATGCCTAAAATTCAGAATACTTCCATTGCTCACAATAAATGCAGGGGACACACAAACCAGAATTCCATGTGCTCTGTGCCTCATATTTGAGAGGACTTCATTTTCTAAGACTGTCTTTGGGATGAGTGGTATAATTCCAAATGCTAGAGTTAAACGTGCCATATTCTTTAGTGATTCCATCCACACTCTAACCCTAAAGTCTGTTTCTAAAGACTAACTCCCCACATCCATGAAAAGAACCACAAGTTGTTTTGTTCTCACGCAGAGGAAAAAATCATTTCTCCTAAAGCAGGGCTTGATCCCACTGGAGGCACAATCCTGCCATCTATGTAGCTGGGTACAGGGTGATAGCAAACGACTGGGACAGTGGCTCAAAATGAGAGCCAGCTGTAGTAAAATAAACTCTGGAGTTAAAGTGGTGAATGTTGTCACTGCAGAGCCAAATGAACCGACCTGGATGTGGTACCAGCTCCTCCTAAATTAAACGTACTCATGACTCCAGACCCTAGAAGGAGCAACAGAGTGGCAGAAAAAAAAATTGGAGGTCTCAAAGAGACTTTTTTTTTTTATTTTCTTGATTTTCGGGACAGAGTTCCTCTGTGTAGCTTTGGAGCCTTTCCTGGATCTCATTCTGTAGCCCAGGCTGCCCTTGAACTCACAGAGATCTGCCTGGCTCTGCCTCCCTAGTGCTGGGATTAAAGGCGTGCGCCACCACCGTCCGGTTTCAAGGAGAATTCTAAGTGAATATTTTGGATGGAAGCCAAAATGGAATCACTTCCTCTTATTCCAAACTCCTGGAAATACACATTTGAAATATTGAATGACACATTTTAAAATATAAAGCAAAGGTTTTTTTTTCAGAAGGAGACAATCATTTAGGTATCAGACAGACATGGACTTATTATTTATGAATAGTGGTAATACAGCTTAGTACAAATATGAGCTATGTGCCTTATCAGCTGGAAACCCAATCAATGCTGGCTGGAGAACAATCTGAGTTTCCAGGGTTAAGGCTAGAGACTTGTCAATCAGCAGAGACTTGGTGGAACTTAAATCTGGGCACTATCTATGGAGGGCAAAGAGAGTAGACTAAGTCCCTAAGCTGTTCCAGTAGATATGCATAGAAAATGTGAGTCAAAATGGCCTTCATGGCGTGGCAACTTCAGGCAAAGCTCTTAACTTGAAGCTGTTGAAGAAACATTCAGGGTCCGGGCGAGTTGCCCACGGTATCACTCAACATTAATGTCTCCACGTCCTACATTGCACGTGTTTTTAAAGTCCCCAAAGACTAAGCCATACAAAATAAAATCATCGAACAGCCAAGCCAATTGTCTTTAGGACATAAAATGAGAGAACTATTCTTCCAGTGAAATAGAGACAATACACTAGTCAGGAGAAAACATTAAAATATGTGTTGCCTATGTCCAAAGAGTCCAAGCGACAAACAGTGTCCACAAGACAAATGAATGTGAAAAACCGTGGACGCTGTTCAAGAAATGGATGTTAGCATTAGAAGAAAAAAAATTTGAGCCTGAGATACAGCCTAGCATTGTGCAATGTCCTAGACCTGATCCCCAGCACTAAGAACATTTCAAATGAGAGATTTAAATAACAGCTACACAGAACTGGAGAGAATATAAAGTCGGTGAACTGGACAAGAAAAACAGCAAGACTATCAGAACACAGAGTGATGGGAAGCAAGAGAGAAAACAAAAGACAAGGAGAAAGGGCTACACATACTTATGTACAGGTAACACTCAGGGAATGTAGAAGCCCAAAACAGAAGGGCATAAATGATATTTATGGTATTAATACCTGAGTTAGCTAGAACTGAAGAGAAGTGATTCTTCAGATCCAAAAGGCCACTAAATACAAGCAAGCAACTCTCCCTGCCTCTCATACATGATATCCTGAAATGCTAGAAAAATTCAGTATATTCTGAAACTTAATAGAGAGAAAAACGATTTCTCTAATACGCAGCAACAACCAGATTGACAGCAGGTGCTTCATTATCAGGAATCAACGTTCAAAGACAATACATAAAGCATCTTAAAGTGCTATGGCAAGATCATTGTGAATTTATAATCCTACCTCAGTCAAGAGGAAGAGTGGGATGTGCCTAAAAAATCTGCTTTTATACAATAGCTATAAAAGGTAGTTTTAAGTAATCAGTTTAAAAATACTCCATTGAAACTAAGAGTCTCATTATTTTACATGCCACTAAGAAAGGACAGAAAGAAAGAAGACACCAACCTGTCATACTTTTAATTACTTAACTTTTCACTTTTTCAAAAAAAAACTCTCTTCATTGATTTTTTATCAAACATGTAGGCACTAAGTAAGAAGTCAGGCATGGTAGCACATGCCTGTAATCCCAAAAATCTGGTGTCAGAGGCAGGATGTTCACAAGTTCAATGCCAGCCTGGACTACAGAGTGATACCTTGTTTCACAGGAGCAGGAGAGAAGAGAGAGAGGAAGTAGAAAGTAAGGGGGTGAAGAGAGGGAATGTGAGAAGGAGAAGAGAGGAAAGCAAATGAGGGAAAAGAAAAGGAAACCAAAAAGCACAAGTAAACACATTTATAATCCCATTTTCATTTCATATTACCCGGTCCTCTGTCACGAATGGCACTGTTGAAGACAATTCACTTATAGTCACTCATATTCTTTCTCTCTAGACACTCTCTAGTCTCTCTTCCTCCTCCTCTACTCCCTGCCCCTTCCCATCTCATTTTGAAACAGGGTTACACTATGTAGCCCAGGCTGGCTTTGAACTTGAAATCCTCTTACCCTTGTTTCCTTCAGGGTAGAATAACAAGTGTGCACCACCATGTCTGACTGAAGCAGCATTAATATTATTTTTTCTTTTTTATTTTTATTTATTTTTTTATCCTGTTTATTTTTTCTTTTATTTTACAATACTATTCAGTTCTACATAACAGCCACAGATTCCCTTGTTCTCCCACTTCCTGCCCCCCTCCCCTTCCCCCCAGCCCACCCCCTATTCCACCTCCTCCAGAGCAAGACCTCCCCCGAGGACTGAGATCAACCTGATAGGCTCAGTCCGGGCAGGTCCAGTCCCCTCCTCCCAGATTATTAAGAATTTTTAAAGTCATTTTCTATACCAATCACAGATTCTCCTCTTCCCTCCTCCTGCCCCTCCAACCTTCTCCCCCAACCCACCCCCCATTCCCACCTCTTCCAAGGCAAGGTCTCCCATGGAGAGTCAGCAGAACCTGGTACATTCAGCTGAGGCAGGGTCAAGCCCCTCCCCCAAGCAGAATTATTATTATTTCTTCCTCCTCCTCCTCTTCCTCCTCCTCCACTTCTTCTTTTCACAGAACTTTACATATTTTTATTATATACAATTGCTACTGAATGCAAAGTTTATACAAAATATAAAGTTAGACATACAAAAATAGCCTTTGCTATAGAAGCCATTTATGCATTGTACACAGACACATGCATTCATAGTATTTTCCATCATAATAATTAGATACCTCCACTATAGACCACTGACAATGGTCGAGAGAGTGCCTGAGCTGACCTACTCTGGTGATGGGATGGCCGAACACCCTGTCATGATAGAACTCTCATCCAGTGACTGGTGGAAGCAGATGCAGAGATCCACGGCCAAACCCCAAGTGGAGCTCCAGGAGTCAAATCGGTGAGAGAAGAGGGATTGTATGAGCGAGAGATATTGAGACTATGATTGGAAAAAGCACAGGGACAAATAGCCAAACTAGTGGAAACACATGAACTGTGAATCAATGGCTGAGGAGCCCCCATGGTACTGGACTAGGCCCTCTGGATAAGTGAGACAGTTGATTATTAGCTTGAACTGTTTAGGAGGCCCCCAGGCAGTGGAACTGTGACCTGTCCTTGGTGCATGAGCTGGCTTTTTGGAACCTAGGGCCTATGCTGAGACACTTTACTCAGCCTTGGTGAAGGGACGAGGGAACTGGACCTGCCTCAAGTGAATCTACCAGGCTGGGCTGAATCCCCAGGGGAGACCTTGCTCTGGAGGAGGTGGGAATGGGGGGATTAAGGAGGAAGGCTGGGGGGTGGGAGGAGGGAGGACAGAGGAATCTGTGGCTGATATGTAAAATTAAATTAATTATAAAATAAAAATATTAAAAATAATTACTCATGTATATAAGTATGCTATTTAAATTATTTTACATTTTTTCAAAATAAGAGGTAATTATAAAAACAATAATTAATGGGAATGTGAATGAAATAGTCATTGCATTTAAAATAGTACAAAACTATTCTTTAATCTGGAGAATGAGGTTATTTTGTTCAAATATCAAAGCTAAAGTTCCAGTACTAGGTTCCTGTTGCTGTTATTCTTTCATTTTGATAACAATTTAAAAGTAAATATTCTGACCAGTGAAGTCAGACAGCTAGCTGATCTGAATAAGCTGAGCACATAGACCAGGTGAGTAGAAAAATGTAGATGATCATCTAGTCATCAAAACTGCGACAAAAATTCCACCTAGTTCCCCACTTAAAACCAGAGCTTCATGCAATCCAGCAACTTAAATGCATTTCGGCTTCTCAGAGTTTCTTCAACTTGAAGCATCACTTCTTTACAAAAAAAAGTCTGAAAATCATTTTTGCTATGCTCTTTTACCAACTTTTCAAATACATAAACTAGCCCCCCTTTGATTCCCATTTTATTATACTGATAATTAATCTGTTCAACATATGCTCCACTCACTTCCCACAATCACTGCTTCCTAGGAGTCAAAAGCCCCCTCCAGCTTCTCGGAGATTTGCACCCCAGCTGTCCACCATGCAAACTTTGATCCCAGAGATTTTCACATTCCCTGTGTACTCAGGGAGGATTATGACATCAAACGACCACCTGGACAGCAAACACTCTCGACTCATTTCTATTTCTGAGTTTAAAATGTGAAGCAGTACATACTTCTTAAAATTGAGTACTACTAACATAGGTAGAAGAGTAAGACAGTAACTCTAAAGGGCAATTTTGAATGCGCTGTTACGACATGCTTATTTTTAAAGTCATCCATACTTCCTACAACGTTAAAAACGTGATCTCCATTTGGTGATTTCAAATGGAATCAATCATACTCAGAAGGCACAGAGAATACTTGGTACTTGGTACCTTATTTAATTTTATATCCCCAAATGTGCTACTCTCCTGGGGCTTCTGTTATAAATTATATTATTAGATGTTTTATAGCATGTAATTACATGCTTTTATATTTATAGATACCACCATCATAAAATACAGCTATGATAAAACTACAAAGAAAAAAATGATAAAAACTCAATGTTGTCAATCTTGGTGTTGACCTTATAGCAGAATTTTTTTTATGAGGTCTCAGTCTGGAGCCCAGGCTGTCCCTGAATTCATGGCAACCCTTTTGTCTCAGTCTTCTGACTGCTGGGATCTCAAGTATGACCCACTGTGACTACAACTTAGAGTACAAATTAACAGACACTTTCATATTTGTGTAACTGTCATACACGGTATGACATACATTGGTATCTGAAGTACACACTGCAAATGAAAGTTTTGGGATAGCCATCCAAAAGTGGCTTTGCATTCAGGGACTTTCTATTCTTTTGCAAGTAACTGAAACATCTCTCTATTAAATTATAGCATTTACCTTTAAATTGTTTCTAATTAGAAACTTGGGGTAAAAAATTCTCTCCAAATCATTACTTTTGGAGTTAAATTAAAATTTTACTTTTGTCACTAAAAATTGTGAATTCAGGATTATTTCCTATCCATTTAATTTAGATCTTAACTTGATTATTCTGCAATTGATTTTACTCAACTAATTTCTGATAAAGGTGTTTTTCAAAGCTACCCATCATTATTAGGAATTGTAAATTTCTCTCTCTAATTTCCTTATGTTTTGCTTCATGTGTGTATTAAAAATTATGCTTGGAACTTGTGCTTAATTGTCTCTTGGTAACCGTTTTTTTTTTCCTTCATCAGTATGAAGTATCTGTTTGTTGTTAAATTGCATTAAATCGTATTTTGTCTGATATTAATGTTGCCTTACTATTTTTCTTTTGTTGATATTTTCCTATTATATCTTCTCCCAAGCTATCATTTTTAAGCATCATTTTAAGTGTGATTTTTGTAAAGATCATAGCTAACTTTTTTTAATATTTAGGATGAAGTTAGGGATTGTACTGGTTTAGTAAAGTGGTGATTGTAGCTTCTTCCCCAAGATCCAGGACTTCCCTAGCTCTAGGCAGTTGGCCGGCTTTCCAGTACCATGCATGATTTCCAAGGAAAGGGGGAAATGATGTAATTACACTAGATTATCATTTTTTATTTTAAAAATTAAAATTAAAATGTATCATGACTATCTTGTAATGAGTGAATGTAAGTGGTTTATATTTAATGTGACTGATACAATTGGGCTTTTTCTTCACTATTACTTGGTGGTTTTTATTTGCTAGTACTTATGTACTTTTTATCCTTTCAGCATATTTGGGTTGATAGAATTTTCTTTACTCGCTTAATTTTCCCAAGTATGGAAGTTATATGCACAAATTATATGAGTTTAATTAGGTTCTCTTAAATTCTTTTAACAGGAATAGTTCCATTCATGTTTTTCTAGCAAAGCCTGAAGACAATCTCTATGTCCTATCCACTTTGATAAACAGGACAATGACACACTTTGATGTCCCTGTACAAGACCAGTATTTTCTTTAAGAATGAAAAACCGGCCTGTGCTTCTTATCTAAGACTATCAGCGGAAAAATCTGTCTGCCTCTGTCTCATTGAGCTACTTTTTCCAGACTATTCCCCTTCTATTCTTTCTGTATCCACTGGGCCTAACAACTTAAACTAAGTAAATCTCAGCTTTGCATGGTGAGCCCACTTTACAATTCTATCTTGGATGCTTCAACAAAAGTACACATGTTCAAAGAAAAATAGTTAATGGTAAACAGCTTCTGCAGAAAACTCAGTAGGCCCCAAGAAACCATCAGAGCGCACTGTGAGGGCCATTGGAAATGGGCAGAGGTTCTTGGCCTGGCTATACAATCTGAATAAGGCTTCCTAAATTAACTAAATTACTGGAGGGAAATAAAGCAACTCACTGAGTGTGGATACCTGCCATTCTGTTCGAGACCCCAATGCATGGTTGCGTCTCTTTCCTCACTTCTAAAATTTTGCTGGTTCCACTAGGTGAGAAATCAAAATACTTTTTAAAAATAATTCACTAAAGACTCTGTGCATGAATTATCTTATCTAATTGAATTTAATGTGAAAGCTTTCCAAAGTATAATGCTGGGTTATCCTGACATTGTCAGTGAAGGATCAGCAAATTCTGGGAGCATTTTCAGCTGGGCAAGAGATCGAATATAAATTGAATATCAATTACAAACATCACACGTTTATCTTATTTATCAGCATGCAAATTAACTACACACTAGACTGCCTACTGCCATTTATTGATCTCAGGAATATTTGGGGTAGCAGGACCCTGATATAGGATCAATGAATGACAGGAAGACATTTTAGGACACAATACTTTATCACTCAAACTCTTGAATCTCCTATAAACAGAGACTAATTATGAAAGGGAATATGTATTGCATCTAAAATTCCTTAGCTTTAATAACTCATAGAAGGGAATTCTGATCACAATTCTATAGCTGAGGAAACTCAAGCACTAAAGCGCCACACTGCTTTCCTAAGTGAGGGAAATGGACACAATAACTGAATTTTGATAATAACTTGAGCACATAGCATTAAGCAAATAAATCTGGGGCCCAAACAGAAGAAAAATGAATTAGAGCCTGGGTACCTATTAGAAGTCATTTTGGCACCAATGTGTAGGTCTTCTGTCTCTCCAGGTATAAACATTTTGTTTTGGATTATTTGTACCATTGGTTCCCTCCTATTTCTTTAATAGTAACTGTCAAGAGGCAACCAGATCAGTCATATAATTTATTAAAAATCGTTCCCACCTTCTTAGAAGCAAATGAGCTACTTTCCTTGGAGATAGAATTTTCTTTAAAATACCTAGTTACTTGACAACCTTTGAGTCCCATGAATACACTTTTTGTCCTCGGGAACATCATGATGAAAGGATCTGGCCACAAAATGAACAAAATGTGACTATTAAGTAATAAAGCCATTCCTCTGAATAACATCTTCTGGTGGCATGTGTGATTCTTTAGCATACCATTCATTAGAAAGGCGGGAAGGCAAAAGAGCACAAATTTGCTGAAGAAAGTTCTGATTCTACTGAGATATAAAGTCTTCCGAAGGGGGGGGGAGCACTGAAGAAGAAAGTCAGAAAACCTAGCCCTCAAAGCACACTGAAGACTTTATTTACCACTAATGGCTATGGAGGCCAACTCTGAATATTTGTTACTGATAATTTATTTAAATGAGTCACCGGTAAGCAATGGCTAGAGAAAGGTGGAATTTGTTCATACATTTTGAAGGAAATAGGGAAGAATCAAATGTATAAAGTTGGTCATTTTATTTGACTTAAAAATAATAGGGCGTCTGAAAACAGGGTGCTGGTTCTGAGTTCATATTAAAATATCTTAGGAAGCAGAACATTCTTATTATCTCACTAAGTATATTTCCCCCATTTGTAGTAGAATGCTGTAAAGCTGTAAGATCAGAACTTCATTTTAAGAACTAGACAAATTAAAATAAAAACAAAAGCAAACAAAGAAAAACACAAACCCTAAAGACCAAGATGTGAAAGCAGGGGAACGATTTAGGGAGTGGAATGGGGCTTGGGAGGTGTATTAGGAGAAGAGAGAGTAAGGGGGATGTGTGATTTAAGAAAATCAAAATATGATGGCCATATATGAAAACATCACAGTGAAAACAGAGCTTGTATGCTACCTATAATAATAATAATAATAATAATAATAATAATAATAATAATAATCTTTTAAACCTCAAAAAACAAGTCTTCAGAAATTATGAGTGTGATGATGGTGGTGTGCCTTAATGCTTCTTAGTATGTGTAAGGCCCTGGGTCCATCTGAATACTGAAAACGAAATGTGTGCTATTGGAAAAGCTTGTAAATTGCTATGCAGCAAGTCTCATTTTTTGTGAGTGATGTTAGCAGTTAGAATATTGGAAAAGGAAAGACCACGGTGGTACATACCAAGGGAAAAAAAAGATGGGGTTTTATGTACCCCAGGCTAGCCTTCAACTAAACAACCAAGGATAAATTTGACATTCTGATTCTTTTGCCTTTACCTCCCGAGTGCTCAGGTAATAAGCATGTGCCACCACACCTAGGTTTTTTATGAGGAGCTGGGGCTTGAACCCAGAACTCCATGCATGCTAGACAAGCACTCTGACAACTGTGCTATTATCTCCAGCTCTAAAGTGATTTTTAAAAGATCTATTTATTGTTATTTTAATGTGTACCACATGCATGCAGTGCTCATGGAGGCCAGAAGAGGGCGTCAAATACTCTGGAACTGGAGTTACAGGTGTCTGTGCACTACTGTGTGTGTGAGAAATAGAACCTGGGTCCTCTGGAAGAGGACTATCTAACATAATTTCTAAAAAAAAAAAAATTATTTAACTTCATTTCATGTGCATTGGTGTTTTGCCTGCATGTATGTCTGTGTGAGGGTATTGGATCTCCTGGAACTGGAGTTACAGACAGTTGTGAACTGCCATGTGGGTGTTGGGAATTGAACCCGGGTCCTCTGGAAGAGCAGTCAGTGCTCTTAACCACTGCCATGTCTCCAGTCCCTAACATAATTTTTTAATAAGGAAATACATTTTCACTTTTGTCAGCCATCACTCCATAAAAAATGTGAAATTAATATAAACTCGAGGCTTGTTTTTAATTTTAATTTTTAAAAAGAGAAAAGTTGGAATTGGAGGGTGATAAGTTGGACCAAAATACTGTGCATAAAATTCTCAAAGAATAAAATTAAATGAAAAAAGAAAACTACATTTTTCGGCTGGAGAGTTGGGTCAGCAGTTAAGTTAAAAGTATGTTTCTGTTCTTGAAGGTGACCTGAGTTTAGACAGTCAGGAACCTGTACCCGCAGCTCCAGGGTATCTGGAGACTCTGGTTCCCTTGAGGCCTTCCAAACATATAATTAAATATCAAGTAAACCTTCAAAAAATTCCTTTTGGGTCTGGAGAGGCGACTCAATGGTTATCTACCATCTCTTGCAGAGAATTCAGGTTCAACCAGTACCACATGGCCGCTCACAACCATCTGTTACCTCCAGTTCCAGGAGATCCAATGGCCTCTTCTGGCCTCACTGGACACCGGTTATATATGTAATGCAGAGACATACATATAGGCAAAACATTCATACATATAAAATGAAGATTAAAATACAAAAAAATTATAGCTTGACAAAAACACTAAATACATACAATAGATAAACAAAAGTAGAGTCCCACACTGGAATATTCTTCAGCAATAAAAATAACTATATTGAAAACTCTTCAAAAACCATTGGCTATAAAAAGTCACAGAAGAGTAAATATTTTACATCATTTATATAAATGTTAAAGACACAAAATATATTACAGATCATTTATGGCCACATTTATGTGCACTTAGGAACAACTACTGGAGAAATATACAGCATCTTCAGAAAAGCAATTACCTCTGGGACAGAAGGCAAATCAGATTGGCAACCTGTACCAAGAGGTAGCTGTTATGCTTCAGTTTTTCATAAAAACAAGAGAATGGGAGTCTAACAGTATATCTCAGTGGTAGAGGATGTGCTTAAGCACGTGTGAGGCCTTTGTATCAATCTCCAATACCTAAAAAATTCAGCATCTAAACAAAATATAGGCAAACTTTAGCAACTGTTAAATGTACAGTGAGCACCTGGGTGATGGGATATCACTGACTATTTTTGCTGTTTGAAGTATTTCATAATTTTTATAAGAAGGACTACTTAATGTTCTAGAATGTAGAAAATACAAAAGTATGTGTGCTCTGAAGAGGGAGGTGTGCTCTAAGATCAATTATAGCTTTTCTTGTAGTCAACTTAATTTGACACTTTATAAAAAATTAAATTAAAAATTAATACACATTCATATAATCTTTGAAGAAGATATTCATAAAGAAAGCTAATCAGTATGAGTGTTATTAAAGCACTTGAGTCTCCTTGAGTCTTCTATGATTCATGTATTTTAAAAATCATTTTGAAAATGTCTATTTGGTAAAAGAAAGAATGCATTCACCCTAACTCTTCTATATAAAAGACACCATAGCTGATTATTACTGCTTGAGCATATAAAACTAGACAGCCAAATTCAAACACCAAGGAGGACAGAAACTCCCATGCAAGTCCAGATGTCCGGCCTTCCCTTTAGACTTCTTGTTAAGTCCAACAGAATGGAAGACTCAAGTTGCATAAACGATTTTAAATAATGAAGATTTTACAGTGTTATTTTATAAACACAGAAAAACTGGAAATAAGTCTTCTGTTGTTGGCTTAGTTAGGCTAAATAAATTAAAACCAAGTCACTAACTGGAATACTGTTAGGTTATTAAGGCAAAAATTAAATTAAAGAATATTGAATGTGCTTTTAAAAAATAAAATTCCCAGGGCAATATTAAGCAAACACACTAAATTTGTAAATAAGGCTCAAAATTGTGCATAAAATCTGGGGTTATATGGATAAATGTGGGGAATAAGAGTATGATATTATTCTAGAGGAATGGGTGAAATTTTCATCTTTAATTTCTTTGAGTGTTGGTTTAATAAATTATTTAACCAGTGAATTAAAGTAATTATATATATTCTAAAAGATTAAGTGATATCCCCCTTTCTATAGCTAGTAATCTTCAGGTGTATTTTGATTAATCTTTGACATCATTCAAATTTCATTACTTTAAAGCAGAACTACAAGTCAAATTCAGTTACCTGTTCTCTGGGCTAGGCAATAGAAGGAAGCACTCGTCACTCCTCCACCTCTGCCCTCCATATCTGCTCGAGTATTAAAGCACACTAGACCAGAATATTGATCGTAATCAAGTGAGTACTAATCTCTGAGAACGACTCACTGACATCAGGAAAACTAGACAACTCACGGAGCTTCTCCAGTCCCCGTGTTTCACAATGTTTCTCGAAGTGTCTATATTCAAGACTCTATTCAGAAGCCATGTGACTGGAAGGTTCATCTCGGATCTTGGAACCCACCATCCCCTATATCCTCAACCTTTTGGAAAACTGTGCTTGGTACAGGATTCCCTCTTTTAGAGGCAAACCAAATCCTGAAGGGTCCATTTTACTCCTAAAATAAATAGCAGTTATTTTCCCAAGGTGGGGAGGGGAAACTGAACACTTTTTTACATCTGACACAGTACAAAACATTTCATATACGTGACATAGATCAATTGTGCCTTCTTCCTGGGTGCTGCTGCAGATACACAAAATCAATTTCTGGACTGTTCCAGAACGATCTGTGTTTTTCATAAACTCAGTAAAGACATACAAAAGGCTGAAACCCAGTGGTCTAAAGCCAGTGTTTTTCCACAATGAAAGACAATTTATTAATAGATCGTGGTCTATATTTTTTTTAAAAAAAATAAAGTGTTATTGCACATGGTATTGATTTTACAAGCCCGTGTCAATTATATTTTCTTTGTGTGTACTACAGATACGGCATAAAGTTGGTTTGGTTTTTAAAGAACTATTTTTTTTTTCTACTTAGTCCATTCTGGCCTTGAGCTTGTGATTCTCCCGCCTCAGTCTAGCGCTGAGAGTACAGACATACTCCCTCACATTTCAGTCTTAAAATGTATTTCTTTTTGTGAGTCACAGCAAAAAGGTTTCCAAAACACTGGTTGCATAGTACATATTTAGAATTCATACACAAAGAGGCCCAACAAAGACAAAAACCAACAAACCAACCGAGATAGCAAAACATACGTAACAAGCTGTAGAAGTATCTAGAGACGTAACAAAATGGAAGGCATTTAAACCATGATCATCCGCTGTAATAAAGGGAATTATGGTATTGCTTATCTGGCTAAAAAGCCAATAATTTAAGTATTCCACTCATATTTTTCTTTATCTTGCATAATAACAAGCAGAATGAATAAATTACTAAAACTTCATTACCACTTCCCCTTCGCCATATGCGGTAAGTTATGAAAAGCACCGTAGCTGAGACAAGGGCAGTAGTTCAGTACCTTCGTAATCAAATTCCATTCCCAGAAATAACAAAAAGTATTCATTAAACCATCCTATGTCACCTGGCTTACCGCTCAAATCATATATACAAGCAGTTTTTGCACCATTACTCCTTCCTTTCTCCTTTATTTAAAATCAAATCAAGTAAATTGTGGGGAACTATCTCTAACCTGAAGATACTCAATTCCCTATCGGCGGCTAAGAGTCCGCACACCTAGGCTTCCCCACTCCAAAGCCGCCGAAGCGGGCACCGTGCCCGGAGACTTTCCCGGGACTTAGGCTGCATGGTACCCCACCCCTGACACCGCTCCACTACAGCATCGTGCCAGCCGATCCTCCGCTCTCCCGGGGGCTCCTGGACAGACAGCATTTGCCCCCGTAAGGAATAAAAAGCGCAATCCCCGCGACCCTCACCACGGCCGCCGCGGCGACCACCACTGTACCGTCTCCCGATGAGCCGGTGCCTAGTAGGGACAGAGGCACAACACGTGTCTCTGTCACGGGAGGGGGGCGTGGAGAGCGAGAACAGCGCGGACACCAAGCTTCTCAACCCTAGCCCACGAGCCTTACCCTTCCACGTCCGCGGCTCCAGATTTACCGAAGGTAAAGAGTTCTCGGACCCGGAATTCGCCACCGGGGAAGGAAAAAAAAATGAGCTAGATGCAAAAAGCCTATGGGGCAAATGTAAACGTCGTGCACTTACCTCAGTGGTTGAGCGAGCTTGCTATCCCGTCCGCAAAGTAGCCGCGCGGGCTGGTGGGAAGCAGTCGGGAGAAGGAGGCGAACCGGAGCCGGACCTACCCCAGCAGGGAAGCAGCCAACTCCCAGGAGCTAGCCCGCTATAGATAGAGGCTTACTAGGGGTCGACCTACTTAACTAGAAAGGGCAGCCATAGACCCCGAACGGGACGCGCTGGGATTGGTTGCCTCGGGTATTGTTTCAAAGGAGACTCTTCTGTGATTGGCTAGCAGAGTCAAGCGGGAACCCGAGGTGGGAGGTGGGAGAGGGGTTTAACAAAGTTGTTACCCAGGCAACAGGGCGACGCACAGCGAGCGGCAGTCTATTTTCGGAGCCTAGGCTGTGGCCGGAGCATTGACCGACCAAGGTGAGGAAAATTGAACCTTAGAAGGGGAAAACAGAGAGGGTCCTTGAACGCTGCGACAGCTGGAGAAACTAGGGAGAATTTAAAATACTTGAGGGCTCGGCGCGATACCCCTCAAAAGGCCTAAACTGCTCAAAGTAGTGGCGAATGTTCCCGAAGTCCCACCCTCTTTAACACCCACAGCAGGATGTTGCTTCTAGAAAAACTCCTAGAGAAGGCCTGGGTACTGACCCACTGTAACAAAACAAAAATGAACATCCAAATATTTCCTGAATTTCCTTTCCCAGGTCTCACACACTCTCAATGCGTCCCCCCTTTCCGTTAAAAAAATAATTTGAGAGTGTCAGTTGGTTCCTCGTAGGTAGGTCTGGGTGGTCAAAGTTGGAAGACTCATCTTACCTTTCGTTTTATGGGAACAAGCAGTATTAATTATGTACCAGCAGGCCTTGGTTGGGAAATGGAGGAAGAGTGCGCTCAGTAACGCCTTTCAAACAGGAAAATAAAAATAAAATGGCTCCCCTGTGGAGCAATATTTCCGTGGGAGAGAATTTCAGCGGCGTGAGAGTTCTGAGGACGTTGGTTACTGCCTCGAGGAGTGGACAGCCATAACACCCGCATTTACTGGGTCGGAACATAGTGGACAAAGCTTACTTATATCTTAAAAATCCTTCTACTCCACCAGAGGCTGATTAGGAGAGTATTTTGTCATTTTACTATACCATTAAAAATATACAACACCGTGACAAAAATTGAGTGTGAGGAATGAGAGAGAACCCAGTTTGAGCAGAGAGACAAGGATCATTAATTCTAAGAGTTTCCTGTTGTGTTAAGGATTCAAAACCCAGATTACAGAAGTAAACAAAACCAGGTCTTTGACCTTAGGAGTACACTTCAAAGAACTGAAAGAAAAATTACCAGTCAACACTCTTTATATAGAAGTTGAATATGAAACTAAGAATAAATTATTGCCAAATGTATTAAGTTTTCCTGAAATGTGCTGTACAGCACCCCACCCCATCCCCTTACTATTTAGTCCAGGCTCCCTTAAAGAGGCCCACAACCTCCCAAGTGCTAGGATTTTAAATATACTACATAGCTTTTGATGGTGCAGGATGAGCCTCCTAAAAATTAAAGCTTTCCATCTCAGTATATAAACTTACTCTCGAGACCATGTAGTACCAGTTACTAGGAAGGCTGATGTGTGAGGTTCCTTTGAGCCTAGGAGTTCAAGGTCAGCCTGGTCAAGGTAAGAAGACCAAGTCTTAAAGCAATGCAACGCATCTTTCAAAGGATGGTAGAGATTCCATTATTTTATATTATATTATATTTTATTTTTATTTTTTATTTTTTGGCTTTTTGAGACAGGGTTTCTGTGTAGCTTTGCACCTTTCCTGGATCTCGCTCTGTAGACCAGGCTGGCCTCAAACTCACAAACATCCTCCTGCCTCTGCCTCCCGAGTGCTGCGATTAAAGGCGTGGGCCACCACCACCCGGTGAGGCTTATGTTTTTATGTTTAGGTAACATGCTGCCACTGAGCCCTACCCCTATGCTCTCTTTCTGTTTTTCATTTTTCATTTTGAGACAAAGTATCACTAAGTTGGCCAGGCTGGCCTTGAGCTCCATAGCCCAGACTTACCCGAACTGCCTCAGTCTTCGGAGTAGCTGTACCTCAAGTCCTGGCTTCCATTCATCTTTCTGAAAGATTCCAGATACTTAAAAAAAACATCAGTTAACTATATTTTAAGTTTGTGACAGACACCTTATTAAGCTCCCGTAGTTATGTTTTTATGGTAGTGAATGATAGAAATATAAAAAAGGAAACTATTCTTGGGTATTAAAGACAAAACATGGTTACCTCCTGTTGAACCAAGGACCTTTGGCATGTTTATGAACATACCTATGAACTTATGAACTACATCCCCAGTCCATAACTGAGTTAGTTTCAGTAGGCACAGAATTACTGATGAGTATAGTTGTCAAAAAATTAGTTGTGTGTGTCTGTGTGGGGATATGTGCACAAGAGGGCAGATGCTCATGGAAGTCAGAGATACTAGATCTCCCTGGAGCTGGAATTACAGGCAGCTTGAGAGGTCTGATGTGGGTGCTGGCAACTAAAGCTAAGTCCTCTGAAGAGCAAGCAGCATGGACTCTTACCACTGAGCCATCCTACCAATCCGTCCCCACGATTATTTTTTTTTAATGGCAGGAAGTCAGAGATACTAGATCTCCCTGGAGCTGGAATTACAGGCAGCTTGAGAGGTCTGATGTGGGTGCTGGCAACTAAAGCTAAGTCCTCTGAAGAGCGAGCAGCATGGACTCTTACCACTGAGCCATCCTACCAATCCGTCCCCACGATTATTTTTTTTTAATGGCAGGAAGTCAGAGATACTAGATCTCCCTGGAGCTGGAATTACAGGCAGCTTGAGAGGTCCGATGTGGGTGCTGGCAACTAAAGCTAAGTCCTCTGAAGAGCAGCATGGACTCTTACCACTGAGCCATCCTACCAATCCGTCCCCACGATTATTTTTTTAATAGCAGGAAGTCAGAGATACTAGATCACCCTGGAGCTGGAATTACAGGCAGTTTGAGAGGTCCGATGTGGGTGCTGGCAACTAAAGCTAAGTCCTCTGAAGAGCAGCATGGACTCTTACCACTGAGCCATCCTACCAATCCGTCCCCACGATTATTTTTTTAATAGCAGGAAGTCAGAGATACTAGATCACCCTGGAGCTGGAATTACAGGCAGCTTGAGAGGTCTGATGTGGGTGCTGGCAACTAAAGCTAAGTCCTCTGAAGAGCGAGCAGCATGGACTCTTACCACTGAGCCATCCTACCAATCCGTCCCCACGATTATTTTTTTAATGGCAGGAATACATTAGTGTGCCATAATAGAATATTTCCCTACAAGCATAAGGCCCTAGATTAAAATCCTAAGCATAACCAAAAGTAGACAAAAACAGTCAGAATATTATCATTAAATTCAGATATGAGCAGAGATGATGTTTATTTTTGATTTCTCAGACAGAATTGCTAAATAAGGCACTATATAAATAAAGTTGTAGAAAATGCTAAATGTATTTAGAGAAAAAAAGATCTTGAAATATGTGAAGTCATTCGGTCATCAACAGAATTCTCCCTGGGGACATGTTTGCACCTATTAACTTCAGACAGGATGCTATTTGATGATTTGCTGCTGTTGTTGCAGCGCCTGGGATGAAATTCACGGCTTCTTCCCCGTTTGGCAAGAACTCTACCCTTGAGCTACCCCCCTAGCTATATCTGGGGCTTTTTCATTTCCTGATTCCATTTACTCTGTGTACTTAGTAAAATATGTTAGAACTATTCCCTGTACTTTATATACTTAGTAAAGTATGTATACTATACTTTACTCTGTGTACTTAGTAAAATATGTTAGAACTATTCCCTGTACTTTATATACTTAGTAAAGTATGTATACTATACTAACTGAACTTTCACTTTTCTCTGAGTACTGAAACAGCCTTTCTTATAGATGCTGTGTATGGAGGTCAAAAAATACATAAATGACAGACTGTTGCTAGGCTCACACAGTCTGCCTTGATCCCAAAGGCTATTGATAATGCCTCAGTGCCATAAATCTGGAGCCTTCTTGATACACATTTTTAGTCCCTAACTGGTCCCAGTGTTTTGGTTCCAACTGGCTCTGGACTGTCTGTTGTTTTTATTGGTTAGAAAGATATCCACCAACTACATTTTTATCTCTGGAGGCTCTAAAGGCTCAGATTGACATAGGAAAATCAAAGCTCTGTATGGAGGAGCTGCTTTTGGTATTGGGGAGTGAAAGAAAGAAAAAACAGAGGCCTAGAACATTTATTTTCTAAGTGGACACACCTCAAGAAAAACATTCTTGGCTCTTTCTCACGCTCTAGCCCCACTTAATAAAAGAAGGATAAATGCCGCATTGAAATATAGGCCCCATAGCTCTAGAAGTTTTTACTTTAAAAAAAATCACCACATTAGTCTGCCCAAGTTGTCTAGTAATTAGAAGAATGTACTCTAAGATTCAAAGGCAGCAAGCTACAGAGTACATTATTAACAGAATGTAGAATACATGTAGGAGAAAAATGTGTTGAGAAGGGCAGAAAATTTGGCTACCAGAGCTATATCCTGAAATCAGTGATTGCCAAACTGACAAATAAAAAACTAAAAAGGCAAGTTTTCTTTCTTTAAAAAAAAATGATGATCATATGAAATGAGCTTTGATAACTATCTTTTAATTTAATACTATTTTTTGACTTACTAGACTTCTAAAATGTTGGTAGCAGTTTCATTTTCATTGGATTTACAACTTTTCTAATAATTCACATAAAAGATTTCGTTTTTGGTATTTTCAGCTATTTAGTTATTCACAAAATATTTGTGATTCTTTTGTTTCTCAAAATGTATCATCAGATTTATCAGGACTTATTATTTGCTTACAGATTGTTATTACATTTGGTATAGTGAATTTTTTTTATAAAAGTGTCCATTTTATCATATTTTGGCTCCAATTAGCTATAATGTGAGTCAATGTGATTTTATAGCAGCATAATTTGGGACTCCAGTTTCCAATATGCTTCAGGTATATAAGATATTAACTACTGAGAACTTTTGTGGAGAATTAATTTTTGAAGACAGACCTATACCCCAAGATGTGGTCTGCCTTCAGTGCAGTCACTTTGAGCAGCTAACATACTTATTCTAATGATGTTGCTATTACTCAAATTGCATTTAAGACTAGTATTTTTAGAACTGCCTTGAGGCCTATATCATATTCTTTTTAATATTCTCAAAGAAGCAAATCTTCATATTTTGAATGTGGTTGTCTAGATATATCTGGAAATCACTCAGAGACAAATCCGATGTGTAATCAAACTGAATGATGCTGTAATGATATCTATTTTCTTAGTGATACATATGAAGGAAATGCCAAGAGAAAAGAAAATTTCTAAAATATTTGGAGCATTGATGGTATAATTTACATCAGTATATAACCTTCCAAGGTTACTATTTTGAAATGCCACATTCCTATGAATTTAATCATATTTCATTCAGTATTCAGCAACTGCTGACTAAATTCCAGCTGTGGTTTTTGAAGATGTTCTTTCTATATGTATAGCTTCCCAGTGCCCGAACTGCCTGCTTCCCACCCAAGACCCAGTCAGAGCCTTCCCAAGTAACTGGCAGAAATGTAGAATTAATTTGTTTTTCCTCAATCCTGTGTCCAATACACTTTCTGAGCCACAATTTTCCTTCATCATCTCCACTGTGGGTGCTGGATGACAGAAAGGCGCTGATGCAGGGCCTGGCTTATGTAACTGTTTTCCCTCTGGAATTTTGATCCTGGCCCTATTCTGAATATTTATCTAGCTTCTAAACCCCTGGCGTTTCTCAGTAACCAGACCCTTCCTTCTGTACCTCCACCCCCCCCCAACTGGAGGTCCTTCATTGCTCTAAATACCTCTCTTCATCCAGAAAGTCCTGCTACCGTGTCCCTGCCAGTCAGAGAAGACTGTGTGAGTAGCTGTTGCTACTGCCACATCAAATGCTATATTTGGACCTTCTGAATATCTTTCTTGTAGCTTAGCTTGATGGTCTGTTTACTCTTCTCTCCGTGGCCCCCTATTGAAGTCTCCGAAGTCTCATGCTCATACAAGTATCTGTGGTACTAGGTTTCAGATAATGATGTTATATAACCTTTCATATTTAAGCAATCACGGTCATCAGTGTTGTATAATTGACCATCATATTATAAAGTTTATAGAGCAATCAATGCTGATGTAAGAAGCAATTTCTGTTATATTTGTTTCTTGAACACATCATTGTACAGTTTCAAGTCAGGATACTAATTATATCTGATGTCTGGGTGCTTTTCTCCTTTTCACTGTCAAAGGTAGAAAATATTTAAATAAACATCTTACTTTCTATGTTGGCTAAATATTTAATGAACACATAATCAAAGAAGAATTTTAAACTATAAACAGAAGCCTCTTTTGTTTAATTTAATATGTGTCAATTATTCATTTCCATAGCCGCCTACCAGACCATACCGTGAGAGAAATTGTTTTGTCACCTTTTACTTTACTTTTTCTGGTTTCCAATATAATGAGCTTTATCATTAACTTATTCGACATCATTATTAAAAGTGATATTCATGCCCAGCAAAATGAAACTTTTAAAGAACTAATGATAGGCAATATAGCTTGAGTGCTTCTATGTACCCTCTACTAGTCCAGGCTCTTTCATATGTAGTAAGCTACTTAATACTTGTAACAATTCAAAGAGACAGACACTATTATTATCCTCTACTTTACAGATAAAGAAAATTAGGTAGAGAGAATTTAAATAATTGCTCAAAGCCACAGAGCTAAGAAGTACATGATGGATCCAATTCCAAACAGCATGACCCCAGGCCCCCCATTCTTAGCTGGTATATTTTGCCTCCATATTAGAGATACAGAAGAAGTTAGCATTTTATACCATTGACATCCCTAGAAGGTATCAAGATCAGTTATATATTCAACAAAGAAAGTAAAAATATTTGTAAAACAAGGCTTGGAAAATACCATTTTCAATACAGGTCATTTTGACAAGTGAGTATATCAGAACATTTATTACCATTCTAGGCACAATGCAAAGTTTTCATGTATAATTTAATTAAAACTGCTAGAGAAATGTTCCCTGAGAGTGAAGTTTATAAAATGATGTTTTAAAAATAGCTGTAAAATTGTGGGAAAAATACCTATTTCAGTTATGCCCAATTTACCAAAAGTAAGCACAACTCTACAGTCTTTCTCAGGTTACTCATTAAAGCCTGACACCTCTGAGATATATTTTTAAGATCTTAACTGTCCTGCTGTGGATGTAACTGCAGGGATTATTTTCAAAATTGCTACTGGGATGATAGGATTCAGTATTACTGTTATAATCATAAAAACATATGTTTCTTTGTTCATGAATTTCACTAAAATGAGCCAATGCATTAGAGTTTTCAAATGTCATTGTAAGGCTAGGTCTCATCAAAGGTTAATTAACAGTATAAATGAAACAGAAAGGTACACACTTACCTGGGGGCAAATATGAGAAATGAGTAAAGGTTATCTGGGTATATCCCTGAAGCAAGATCTTTTTCAATTCACAAACTGGAATATACAGGCTGAACAACTGATAGGAAACCGGTTAAAAAAGATCATCTAAAACTGGTTTCCTGAATAATAGTACATAGCTTATGACAACTTGCACTTTGAATCAAGCCCCCAAGGGCTTCTTTTTCTGTTTTTTACAAGACTGGGAACTAAACCCAGGTCTTTGAGCATGGTAAGCAAGCATTTTGCAATTGAGCTCTATCTGAAGCTTTCCACCTAGTTGCTCTTAAGCCCCTTAAAACCCAAGACTCACTTACGTAGTTACTCAGTGTGTGCTCGTTAGATTGAACATGAAGTTTTAGTAAAGCAGTCGGAAGGCCTGGATTTACTTGGTTCCCCAGGTTCTGTGACTTAGAAAAATACAGATGTAGAGGACTTTATAAGTATTTCCAACTATGTCAGAGATGCTGGAGTGACGCACTCAAAGAAGGGAGACATGAGAATGAAACAAGTCCTTATGTGTCTTAGAAAAGTGAAGTGTGCCCGATCCTCTTTTCCCTTAGAATATGGAATCGGAAAATGCAGAAGCTGAAAATATGGAAACAGGACATTTGAAAGGAAAAAGCATGGAAGCTAAAAATATGAAAGTTGAGACATTGTCTTCTGTCTCGGCCCTGCAAGCACTGTCCAGTCTACTGTATCCTGAGGAAGAGGATGATTTGGATGCTGAACAGGTGGTCATACACTTAAAGATATATTAATTATGCTAAAGGAAATTGTGGAACTGTATTGAACACCTCGTTCCCACCTTGCTGTGGGAGCAGAACCGTCATCTGATATATGCATAGGAGGCTGGAAGGCTTATTATGCATGAGACTATAACCTCTAGTACATTTCTAGCAAACATAATTATATTTTTTCTACACCACCTGAACACTGAATAGGAAAATAGTTCTGTAACTATGGTAGCAGTAGCCACATTTCAAAATGTTTGTCGTTTATATTTATGGTCAAAGAATGCTTGACAACCATTGCAAAAAAGGAGTAGCTGGGATTGTTTATGCCTAGACAATATTTCTACAAAGAAAATACTTTCAATTATGCAGTATTAATTGATTTCCCAATCCTAGTCTCTTAATTTGAAATAAAAAAGGCCTACATAGGAAAACAACAAAATATTTTAAGCCAAATGGGGAAAATAGCTTTCGTCTACTAACAGGGTTTTCCCAGCACATGCTTAGATATATAATCAGGTGATTTTCATGTGGGGGTCTGGACAGGTAGCACCTTAAACCTTGGAGCAGTAAGATTGGCTTCTTTTAGGACAGAAGAGTTACCAGTCCAAGGCCACTGCTATTATTATTTCCTGGACACCCTGGTCTTCCCTCCCTCCTTAAATAGAAGTGAGCTTTGGCAATTAGATTAGCCGGGGTAAAGAAAGTTTGGTGCACAATTATCCTACTATATCAGAACATTTCAATTTCCACAAAATTATTTTAATGAAATTATGCTATGTCCACACATAAACCATGTTCTATGAAAGTATATATCAATTTATTCCTTCCAGTTTTTTTTTGATGTAGTGTGAAAACACATACTTTATGAATGGACCACAAACTCAGTGGCCCAGATCAATATCCAACCTCATTAGGTGAAACAGATCAGAATTTAAAAAGATAGGAAATGAAAATAAAATTTGTAGAAGAGGACTACTGAGTCAGCATAGAGCCAAGGTGAGGAGACGTGGAGTTTTAGAGAAAAGCCTTAGCAGAGCCAAACAAAGAATAACCAAGTCATTGATAATAGCATCAAATACATACAACAAATAAGACACAGGGAGAAAAAGTTAGATGCAGTGTAGCCACGAAGTTGCTCCCTAAGGTGAAATAGCAAAATGCTAACTTTTCAGAGAGTACATCCTGGGAAAGACAGGCTTATACTACATAGAAAGAGTATAGTAAGTGTTTGAAAGACAGAAACCCTTAATATTGTTAAGCAGAGCTTGTGATTGGAACTGATGCAGAGGTAAAAATCAGCACTGGTTACAAACCCTCTTCCCTTTGGTGTTTATGTGGAAGGATGTTTATTTGCAACTAGAGATTTTTCTAGGAGGAAAGATGAGTGTTTATGAAAATAGAGAGACTGTAACATCATTTTACTGAATTGCACAATTCATAATAGAAAATTACCATAATAATATATGATTGTGTATGTGTGGGTTATAAGCAATTTTGAGATAATTGGTCACTCAGACATCTCAGTACAGATAACATTAGAGGGTATAGAATTAGAGATTCAGTACAGTGGGAGAATAATTAATGTTCCTACTGAACTATTAAATTTTCCTGGGGAGAAAATGCCTTTCGTTTTTAACATGTATCAATCCTGAGAACTAGGAAATGATTACAAGAGTGATGTGTTCTCTAAAATGGACTCTGAAAAACAGCAAGAGAACTGTTGCATACACATTGGTTCATTTACACCATCCCTCTTCTAAATGAATTGTTAATTCTCTGGGAGATTGGGAAGAGAGTCTGTTGTTTTTCAAACTCCCAGGTGATCTCAAGACTTAAGGGAAATAAGATTCCACCAATCTTCAGACACTGTGACAAGGATGTTTGAAATCTCTCCAGTATTACAAAGTGGCATGGATTGGAATGACAAATTGCTTAGAAAATTGACTGTAGATACATGGTACAGGCTTAAATGATGCCCTTATAGAAAACAATTACCAGGTGGTATTTTATTATTTCATTCTACCTCCTCACTTGAAATTTTATTTTAATCATTTATTTTGATTAAGTTAATAAATTGAAACTCCCATTCGCTCTAATATACTCATCCAATCATAACTGTCCATGAAGAGCATATCATTTTTTTCCAGAATGCTCATGGTTTCATTTCTACTGATTTAAATTTTCTGTGGAAAGAGACACTGCAAAACAAGAGGCCCTTGTGTTCCAAGAACTGCTTTGCTCTGATTGACTATTAGTATTCTGATGATTAGTAATTTAATAAAAGTACCACACATTTGTGTGACCTCAGTGATTAAACAGAATAAAATCGGTCCAGAATACTACTGGGATTTTCACATAAAAATATCTGCAGTTCCTTAACTCCACACATACAGTTTTAGATCTTCTTTTGGAAAAACATTACCATCTCACACACTGTTGTGATGTTACATATTAATTTATGATTTATAACTTTTGGGATAGTTTAACATAATAGAGACCCAGGTGAGCTTTCTCAACAACATACAAGGACAGACATTATTCTTCTCACTCAAACAGGACTCTGCAACTTTTGTACATCTTGGATTATGAGGGCAAGAACTAAAAGGGGGAGTTAGAGGTGATAGTGTGCCAGAATCCATGGAAATAAGGATATTTTGACTGCCAGTAATGGAGTGACTCAGAACCTCAGAGTCTGATGTTAGAATGAACAATCAGGAAGAAACTTGAGATTGCATTGAAATATCCAATAATTCTTGGAAGGGGCCAGTGAGGTGATGGGCTAAGCATGTGTTTCACTGGGTCGAAAAGAGTGAAGACTGTTCTGCAAGGGTGTGCACACTAATAAAAACATAATAAAAACGACGGCAAAATAAGCATATGACTGTATGAAAAAAGAAGTGGTTTGGCATTCATCTGACACTGTAAATTGGAAGCTGCTGCATTAGGAAGTGGGAAAAAAGAGCAACATTTCATCCCCAAAGTAGAGAGAGATAAGAACAGTTATTAGGACTTTTAAATGGATCCTTTGATGTCTAAATTCTTAGCTTCTGCTTACTCTTATTTCAATAAAGTACTCCCATAAGTCTGTCTTTCATCTGACTATAACCAAACATTGCCCAAACTCCAAAGTGCCAATGCTTTTCTACTAACACTTGGTTCTAACCTTCATAGAGATGAATGTGGCTCATTCCTCCTCTCCCAAGGGATATACGATTCACTGGGCTGGAACCAGGGATTTAGTTCGACCAAAAAAATCAATTCGGCCTCAGAGTCTATTAAAGCAAATACTTTTTTGAAAGGACGAGGAAAGCACATTGAAAACAATAGTTGGCGTCTGTGGCTGTGTTGTGTAACAATAGTGAATGATTAAAGTGGAACTGTTTATGAGGGTTGTTTCCTTTAGATAGACAACTCATCAAATTTAAATTATTAGTAGTGATATATGTTATACAAGTAGTGCTTCCAGAATAGTACACTTCTTTGCTTCTACTCAAGGGACAACTCGCACCTGCTATTGGAGCCATGGGTCCTGGGAATATTGGACCGCCTAAAGCCAAAGAGCCCAGAGGTAAGTTGTTTAATAAAGTAATATAGATAAATAGAATCAATATAGTATTTTCCTCAGCAAAGTCAGATTAATAAGAACTAATACTAAGCCGGGCGGTGGTGGCGCACGCCTTTAATCCCAGCACTCGGGAGGCAGAGCCAGGCGGATCTCTGTGAGTTCGAGGCCAGCCTGGGCTACCAAGTGAGTTCCAGGAAAGGCGCAAAGCTACACAGAGAAACCCTGTCTCGAAAAAGAAAAATTCAATAAATACTTATAGGATATTTAAATATATTGAGAGTCTGTTCTGTACCAGGCAATATGATCATCTTTGTGACTATGAAGGAAATAAAAAAAAATCTGTTCTGACAGAGCTTAAAGAGTTCTAAAGAAGAAAGCAAAACAAACAGCTATGTAATTTTATCTTACATCAAAATGTCTCTAAAGGGAAAGTTCATGGGGTTCCTTAAAAAAAACTCACTGGCACAGGGGCTAGGATTGTAGTTCATTGTTACTCAGCTAACACAATAAACAAACAAACAAACAAACAAACAAACCACAGTTCAAAAAAATAAGAAAGCCATTTTTGTGACTCCAAACATTTCTGTTTATACATTTTCACAGAATGGAATATTTTACAAATCTTTGAAAATGTGAAAGCATTAATTCTCTTGCAAAAGAGGATGACCAGAAGGGAGAAGCACATTTTGTTCATCAAATTAACTGATTTAAAAGATAGTGTGTAGAAAAAAATGTTTAAAATAATGGATAAAATGAGGTCTGAGGGTGGTTTTAAATTTTCAGTTATTATTACTGTGCACTCAAGAGGCTCTTTGCTCTACTCCAGAGATACTCACCATATGACAGACTAGTACATATCTGAATGGATTTCCATGTTGCCATATTTCCAATAATGTAGGTCTGATAATGTCAAAAATTGGAGGGCAATGAGTCATGTGTAAATGTTATGTATAAGCCTGCACTTAGGCTTTGGAAAACTCATGCTAGATAGAAGCAAAGAACTGTGGAACTGAAAACGTGACACTCAGGTGCATTTCTGGGAAAGCTTAAAAGGACTAAGAGGAATGTTTTGAGTGTAAGGTGGGTCTCCATTTGATGCACCAATGGAAAGAATGCATGCTGGGCTTTTGCATGCTTACTGGAGCCTATAGATTTTTAAACATTTAAAAATGGTACATAGAAACCCAAGCACCTGCTCAGTTCTGCATAAAGGACAAGTGACAGAGAGTTTCCTTAAAGTGCACATGTGCAGTAGGAAAATACTGCATTAAAAAGTAATCATTCCAGCCATTGTTTTCCATTGCTTTAATTGACATGATTTTTAAAAATTGTGTAATGCATACATAGAAATTGTGTCAAAGAGCTTTTATAGTAAAACACAATGCAAGACAATATAACTATTCAAGTTAGATTGCTTATGCTTCATTTTTTTTCTTTAAGTGAAAATTTTATACAAGAACCTATTTGTATTTCTGAAAAATATGTATTCCACTAGCATAACTATACTGATTATCTCCAGGCCATTGAGTTGTAGATTATCATATTTTCTTCTTTTTGCTTATGTGTTTTTCTACAGTTATTATTACATTTATATAATGCATTGGCCTATAATGATATTAAAGGTAATTTATAATTTAGTTTATGGGGACCAAAAATGAGTTAGTGATTACAAATAAAAATATTTTTGATTAGTTGTCCCAAATGAGTATGAAGAACATGAACAAGTAACAGCTTCAGTTATGTCTTCTCGTTCTTCGCAGCCATCCCTAAATCCAGTGGTAATGAAAGTGAGAACATCTGGAATCCAGAAGAGGTTCCAGAAGGAGCAGAACATGATGATATATGGGATGTTCGAGAAATCCCAGAGTAAGTCAAGTGACGCCAGGAATGTGTTTAGATACTTAGGTTCGATGTATCATCTGTTACTATTATATTTTTATAAACTTCATAAAGTAACTTGCGCCACATAAAACTACAGTGCTATACAAAGGGTACATACAATTGATTATTATTTTTTCTGTTCTAGAACAAAAACAAATAATGAAATACAGTACCTTCCTATTAGTTATTTACCTAGCAATAGTGAAAAATATAGCCATTTCTGTTATTAAATTTATATTCAATTTCAGTTTTTGTTTAATGTAGAACTACCAATGAGAGAAAAACAACCCATTAAATTATAAACACGCATACAACAAAATTACAATACCATGTTTGTCAAAGACCTACTTTTAATTACTCAATGTTCTGTAGTTTCAGCACAAGGTTATGTCCTCTCTCCAATTATCAATTACTATGCAGACTTATTTACTAGATATTCCAGGGCTATGCTCAGTGTTCAGTATATTTTGCAACTGAGATTCAAGTTTTGCTCTACAACCATTTCTTGCAAAATCTTTTAATTGTGATATAAAATTCACTCTTTTAAGGAATGGTTAAATAGATTTTAAATACTTATATACATTTGTATCTTAAAATCTTGAGTATTTAAAATACCTAGAAATATATAACAAGTATTTCTGAATTATAATGTACTTTGTTAGTTTTAGGCTTTTGTTTTGTTTTAGAATGGGTCAGGCTCTACTGCCTAAGCTGGCCTTGAACTTGGGATCTTTCCTCCACTTTCAAGTCTGGCCTACTTTATTCTGAAAGACTTTTATGGCAAGTGATCTGACAACATTTTTAAGTCTGACTACAAAACTGTCTGGTATATATTTTTTAATTATGCTTTGTATGCTTTGAAAATAAAAGCAATGGTAGATCACAGATAATTAACTGAAGGAAAGAATACAGATTTCTAATAAGTAATGCCAAAGACCTGTAAGCTTTATTTAAAAAAAAATCAAAGATTTAAAACATTTATATGACTTCTCTTTTCAAGGTCCATGTCCTAGTTAGGGTTATTATTGTTGTGAGGAAACACCATGACCAAAGCAACTTGTAGAGGAAAGGGTTAATTTGGCTCACACTTATTCCACATTGCTGTTCTTCACTGAACGAAGTCAGGACGTGACTCATACCAGGCAGGAACCTGGAGTCAGGAAGTGGTGCAGAGGCCATGGAGGAGTACTGCCTTAGTGCCTTGCTCTGCATGGCTTGCTCAGCCTGCTTTCTTAGCACCCAAGACCAAAAGCCTGGGGCAGCACCACCCACAAGGAGCTGGACTCTCCCCCATTACTAATAATTAAGGAAATGCCCTACAGGCCTACCTATGGCCTGATCATCTGGAGACATTTCCTGAACTGTGGCCCTTTCCTCTCCAGTGACTCTAGCTTGTGTCAAATTGACATAAAAATAGCCACCACAGTCCATTCATTAGCCAAGCCTGTGTAAGATACATCTCTAGTCAGTCTTTAAAACCTGCTTATAAAGGCATCTTAAAATTTACAGATAATCTTAACATCTTACATTATAAATATTTGACAGAATTATCTGTCTCTGTGTTTTCAGTTTAAAATAAAAATGAAATAGTTTAGGTGCAATACATGTTAAATGATTTACATACTTACTACAAAGGTAAACATGTGGCCTGGCAGTGGTGGCGCACGCCTTTAATCCCAGCACTCGGGAGGCAGAGGCAGGCGATCTCTGTGAGTTCGAGGCCAGCCTGGTCTACAGAGTGAGATCCAAGAAAGGCACAAAAGCTACACAGAGAAACCCTGTCTCAAATTAAAAAATAAGATTTAAAAAAGAATCCAAATACATTGTTTTTTGTTTGTTTGTTTGTTTTTGTTTTGGTTTTGGTTTTTGGTTTTTCGAGACAGGGTTTCTTTGTGTAGCTTTGCGCCTTTCCTGGAACTCGCTTTGGAGACCAGGCTGGCCTCAAACTCACAGAGATCCTCCTGCCTCTGCCTCCCAAGTGCTGGGATCAAAGGCATGCGCCACCACCGCCCGGCAAATCCAAATACATTGTAATAGTACAAAACAAACAGAAAGAAAAGAGCCCAAGAAAAGGTACATGAAACATATATTGACTCAGAGACCCACTTGTTGGCACACATAGGAATCCTATAAAACACAAAGCTGGGGGCCATATTATATACACAAAGGACCTGTAGGGTAAAAATGAGAAAAAAGTTGAAAATAAAAAAGATAAAATTAAAAGAAAAGGCCCTGCTATGACATTTTGAGACGAAGAACCCACAGAGATGCCTTTGAGTTTGTTTTGTTTTGGGCAGGCGGCACATTTCTATGTCTAAAGAATGACTAACCCTCAAGTTGTATGACACCCACGTATCTATATGAAAGTCATTCATTTGTCACATTAGAGAATGAAAGCCTCACATCCATATGCAGCCAGCCTGAAACTAGAGTAAATGTCCAATTTTCACATAGACATTTGAAGTTCTCCAGAGACCATCTGCCAAGGTTCAAAGTGAGTAATAATTCCAGTCACTACATGAACAAAACTGCTTTATAAGAATTTTTGTCTTGAAATTTTTCCTTATGGAGTTTAACTTCAAAAATGTCCTAATGGATAAAGAGGAAAATGGATAATGAACACGAAGTTCACAAAAGAAGAGTTGCAGCCACCAAATGGAAAGTAACAAGGACCTAAGCTGAGTCATTGGCTTGGTGGTAGGGTTACAAGGGTCATTACTTCAGGGAGTTTGAAGGAATATTTAGTAATCGACAACATATGAAGGATGGGAGGAAAGCATCAAAGAGGATGCTGAATTTAATTTAGGATTAGAGATGGGGAAGACACAGTTTTGTGTTGGATACATTAAACTCTGAGATGCCTTGGGGACCTCAAGGTAAACCTAGATAGTATGAGGTAGGGAAATGGTATTCTTTGCTTAGGATAAGTGCAGAGACTTGAGGAATTTCATCTGGGAAGTCATGCACATGCAGTTCAGCTCCTTCTGTTTTGTTTTAACCTGAATTCACCTTTATAATATTTGCTAGACACTACAGCTTATTAAGAGAAAGGTATTCCACATCAAGCATCTACCTATTGCTAGTCCTGTTCAAACTCAGAGACATTTCTTTCTCATTCTTGTTCTTTCTTATTTACAAGTTGTCAGAAAGTCAAGTCTTTTAGCCTTCTAATCTGCAGTTGCGCTATTCTCCGGGTAGAATTAAAATTAAAAATCAATTTATAAATCTGAGATATGGTCTTGTAGAACAGTTTGAGCATGTGTATATGATGCCCTCGTTTAGATTCCAAGCACTGAAAGAAGAAGAAACAGGGAGAGGAGAGAGGAGGAAGATGAAGAGAAGAAAGAGAAGGAAAGAGAAAAGGAGGGGAAAGGGAAGAAGGATAAAAAAAAGGGAAAAAAACCCTTGTAAATCATTGTTTCGTTCTATTGGAACAGATAGAGCACCTCAAAGGAAATATTTGTGAAGTGTGGTGTGTGTGTGTGTGTGTGTGTGTGTGTGTGTGTGTGAGAGAGAGAGAGAGAGAGAGAGAGAGAGAGAGAGAGAGAGAGAGAGACAGAGAGAGAGAGAGAGAGTCAGAGAGAGAGGATCTCTCTCTCCCTGACTTTGAACTTGCAGATTAGGCTCAGATGACTAGAGAGTTATTCCCTGTGATCCACCTTTCTGCACCTCCCTGACCCTATGATTACCAGTGACAGACACCAGGCCTTTTTTTCTCGTGTGTGTGTGTGTGTGTGTGTGTGTGTGTGTGTGTGTGTGTGTGTGTGTGTGAGAGAGAGAGAGAGAGAGAGAGAGAGAGAGAGAGAGAGAGAGAGAGAGAGAGAGAGAGAGAGAGATCAGGAAAACTTTTCATGTATTAGGACTCCCATTGGACTTGAATCAAAACCCCATAGTCCAGCTGTGACAACTATACCACCACTGTGTTTCTGCTGTAGAACTTTAGAAGCACAAGCAACCATTGAGATCAGGTCATTCACACCTGTGTCTTCTATAAATCATACAAATGTAGGAGCCAAGATCCTGTGCATTTGTAACTTCACCAAGGTCACACAGTTAATGACAGACAATACTGAATCTAGATTGTCTTTACTTTGCAGTTTACAGTCAGCAAAGGATTTTTTTTAATCTAGCCATCAATCCCATGGGTATGGGTTCAGTATTTTTCTGAGCCATTGTATTCAAAGAATGGTTCTTTTCTACTTGTAATTTTATTGGGCCTATACTAGAAGTTCCTTCCACCCACTTATTTGGCATATATCTGAAACAGGTAAGCTTTATTTTAGAAAACAGTATGTCCAAAATCTCAGTCTGCCCCTCAGTGTTTAAGTTTTGAATGCATTTCTAGACTTCTGTTTCTTTGTGTTCTAGTACATATTTGAAAAAATAGTGAGCACTTTATCTATTTTAGTCCTTTTTTTGTGCTAACATAACCTCAAAAAGTCTCTAGTATCCATTGTGTGTTGTGACACAAAATGGCTCTTTCACCTGAGAATTGTCATTGGTATTTTTTCAGTTATGAGATTGTATTCCAACAAACAGTGGGAACTGAGGACATATACCTCGGATTAACAGGAAAGGATCCCTCAACAGCATGCTGTCAGGAGTTGGTGGTAAGCCTTACCTCTTCTTCCTCGTTTTGCATATGACCATTATAGATAACTAACTGCTATTTTCATAGGATTGTGAACAAATATATAAACTGCAAATGGTGGCTGCTATGTTTAAGGTTGCCAGGGGATTGATGAGATCATTTTAAATGGATCATGTCCAAAAATCACCTAAGCTTATGTATGTTAGACAAAATGTACAGATAAACATGGTAAATTCATATGACCCAATACACTATTTCTAGTCCTATTAACATTAGCTAATATCATATTGAATATTCTTCCGTTCTGCTGTCTGCTTATCTGACCGGTTATTACCTTCTGATGAGCTGACAGGCCAAATGGGATAAAATATTTCCTTCCCTGAATCTGTCATATCTGTTATTTCTTCTCTATTCTTGGGATGACTCAGCCTGCAATGGGGAAATTCAAAAAGTATTTTCTTCTGGATTTTCAGATATGATTTTTACTGCTAAAAATAGTTGTAAAATGTTGGTTAGTTCCCTCGCTTGAATGACGCCACAGCACATCAGGGACCATGTCACCATTTCTAACAACAATAGCAATACCAATAATAGGAACGATAGCACTTAAGTGTTGCTTATTCCATCCTCATAATGATCTTGTTGAAAAGTCTGAGTCAACCCTAGAATGTGAAATTCAGCTCACTTTGACAACATGAACAAGTAATTGGTGTTAGAATGTTATTTTTTTAGATCAGGGGCTATTCTTTTTTTAAATCCTTTTCCTTCTCTTACATTATCGAGTGCTGAGGTACCCACAGGAGATGCTTAATATCTTTTCTCAAGAAAATGATAAATGGACTCTCCTTCTGGCACTGGCTTCAAGTTTTCTCTTATTAACAAAATCTAAGACATTCAATTGAATCAAGTAACATAATGGGAATAGTGACTTTAAGTACCTCAGGAGATTTTTCAAACTCTAATGAGTTAAGATTTCAAGTGATCTTGAAGTAATTAGTTCCCAGGGTCTTACCAGTAATATTCAAATTTCTCTCCCTTAAATTACTGTAAAATTATGTTTTTGATGTCTAGTGTTGGTGATTGCTCTAAGCTCTGGAGAAATTCTAGCCTCTAAATAAATAAAACTGTTGCAAGTCTATCCATTTTTCTTATGCAAATTGCTATTAGTTTTAATATTAAAGCTATCCTGAATAAAGGATCTTAGAAACTAAATTGCATCTTGTAACGGGAATATACAGTTTATCTCAACCCAAATAAGCATATATAGAGAATATTTGTGCTTGCCCTCTAATGAATTCATAATCAACTAGGGAAAAAACCTAATAAAGATAAATTGTTTTTATTATTAGCAATTAAACTCAATGTAGGCAATTGTAAGTCTAACAGATCTTCGGGTTTGGATAAGGCATAGACACCAATGAAGAACAATCAAGTAAAACATTGTTAGTGCCAAGGCACGCCCCTGCCTGCCCCCATGTGTGTCTGTGTCTGTGTGTCTGTGTGTCTGTGTGTAGGCTGGAGGACAGTTTTGGATGTCATTCTCATTTCAGGAACACCATCCACCTCCTTTGAGACGGGTCTTTTTTTAACCTGGATTTTACCAATCGGCTAGACTGGCCAGTCAGAGAGCCTCAGAGATCCTCCTGTCTCGATCTCCTCAGCCCTGGAATTACAAGCGTGTGCCACCATGCTTGGCATTTTTATATAGGTTCTGGGGACTCAAATTCATCTCCTGGTGCTTACAAGGCAAGCGTGTTAGCAGCTGAGCCATACTACAGCCCCACACTTTGCCGCATCTATACTGTTTTTTTTTTTCTTGCTTTCCTTTCTTTTCATCTTTATTCTTCATCTTTAAATTCTTTTTTTTTTTGTTTCTTTCGAGACAGGGTTTCTCTGTGTAGCTTTGTTCCTTTCCTGGAACTCACTCGGTAGCCCAGCCTGGCCTCGAACTCACAGAGATCCGCCTGGCTCTGCCTCACGAGTGCTGGGATTAAAGGCGTGCGCCACCACTGCCCGGCAGTCTTTAAATTCTTAAATGAATTCTACCACATGCCAAACACTGTCCTAAGTACTAACATACAAAGGGAATTCAGAAATAGTCAATTGTTTTCAGGAAATTTCCAGTGAATGTGATAGATGTCTAAAAAAGAATCCCTGAAGTTCTGTGTGGTCAGTACATGTGTGGAGGCATGTAACAGTTACAGAATGATAGAAAGCAGAAAAAGATCAGTTAATTATATTTAGATAAATAGGATTTCTACAGTGTTCAACATGCAAAGAAAGGCCTGCTAAGCCGAGATAAGAGTATATGGAAAGGGGTAAAAGCATGGTGCATTTGAGTAAATGGTGACTATAACAAGAATCAAGAAAAGTGTGGGCAATCAAATACTGATAAACTGACTCTCAAAACAGAATTTTTAAAAAGCCCTGACTTGGGTTGAAAGTGTTTCGGTTAGAAATAATAATAGCGGCTGTGTGCACCCTTTAATCCACACTCGAGCAAGCAGCGATCTCTGTGATTCGAGCCAGCTGCTACCAAGTGAGCTCCAGGAAAGGCGCAAAGCTACACAGAGAAACCCTGTCTCGAAAAACCAAAAAAAAAAAAGAAATAATAATAGAAATAGAAATATACAGGAGGTCATTTGGTTGATTCTCTGCACAGTAAATAATAAACTCCCAAATTTTAGCTTGAATTTTTTTTTCTGTGAGTAAATGAATGGTGGCATCCATTCTCATTGCTTAACTTGACTAGTAAGATTCAGAGTAAAGAGGCTGCTGACCCCATCTGTGCTGGTTAGTTTTTTGTCAACTTGGCACAAGCCAGGTTCATCTGGGAAGAAGGAACCTCAGTTAGGAAAATGTCTCCATCGGATTGGCCAGTAGACAAGTTAGTGTGTGCATTTTCTTCATTGATGATTGATGTGGGAGGGCCCAGTCCATTGTGGGTTTTGCTACTCCTGGGAAGGTGGTCTGAGGCTGTAAAAAAAAAAAAAAAAAAAAAAAAAACTGGGTGACCTAGGAAAAGCAAGCCAGCATACAGCACTCCTCCAAGCCCTCTGCATCCATGTTCTGGTTCTGACTTCCCTCAGTGATAAATCTGACATGAGAGTTGTATGTTGAAATAAAGCCTTTCCTTCCTAAGTTGCTTTTGGTCATGTCCATCAAGACAATAGTAACCCAACTAAGATAAATATTTCTTTCTCAATTCTAAGCACTTATTTTTCTATTGATAACATGGTGTTTTTTGTATCTAAGACATCTTCACATTATAAATATGTTATTAATTTGATTAAAATGCCTTAAAGGAAAGATAGTTACATCAAAAAGATAACTGTACACATCAATTGTGTGATGCAGTTCAGTATCAGAAATACTAAAACATGGATAAAATTGACCTCAACACTGGCTAACTATTTTAAGTGGGTTTTGGACTTGGTTGATATGTAATAATCTAGTCCAGAGACTTAAAATTTTCATCATTTGTGCTTTTCTTCTAGCCCCACACCTAAAGAGTGCCATTATTGAAATTCTGATGGCCTGTTATTCTACCCCTGCCACTTACTCCTGCATGTAACCACCCAGTCTCCCTTGTCTTGATCTCTAATGAAGTATTCTTGAGCTGGAGCTCGAGCTAAGTCTGTGGTTTACAGACTTGTTTTGCTTTGGTTTTAGCTGTCAAGCCTTTTTTTCCAAATACACTTTTATGAGAAATCTCAACATATAAAAGTACCATTTTCTTGATGAAAAAGGTACCATCACCCATTAAGTATCTAATAACAATGATAGGAGCTCCTTGGAGCACATTTGAAGAACATTGATCTAGTCTCTCCCCTTTATATTATTATATTAAGTTTGAGCCTATAAGGTATCAAATACTCCTAATGAATTAATGAATGATAAGAGAGCTAGAGTTTCTTCTTCATGGGTGACATAGATGTCTTCTTAGTTACTTTTCTATTGTTGTGACTAAACACCATGACCAAGATAACTTACAAAAGAAATCACTTAATTGCGGGCTTGCTTACAGTTTCTGAGGGCTAGTCCATGGTTATCATGATGTGGAGTGTGGTGGAAGGAAGGCAGGCATGGCTCTGGAGCAGTAGCTGAGAGCTCACATCTAATCTGAAAGTTGCATACAGGGAGAGACCGGGCCCACCCCCAGTGACACATCTCCTCCAACAAGGCAGCACCTCCCATGCTTCCTAAACAGTCCACCAACTGGGAACCAGACATTCAAATATATGAGCCTGTAGGGGCCATTCCCATTCAAACCACCACAGATGTGTTTCTGTATACCTCATGAGTACAAGGTTCCTATTTGGTTTGATTTTAGTATCCTTTTCATTCTTTGTATTTTCCATCCTTTCCCCCTCCCCAGGTTTCCACTCTGTGGATTTTCTGTAAATATCTCTGACTATACTGTCTTAGAATAGTTGCATATCATTGTTTGCTGTAAATTTTTAATTCAGCAAATACTTAAAGAGAACTTAGTATGTGCCAAGATGCTATAGATGGACCATACAGTGGATAAATAATGTTGAACAAAGTAAACACATTTCTCCTTCTCCCTTACTGACAATACCAAGAAGTCCCTAAGCACTGGTGCAGTGGGAGCTGCTAGGCAGAGGGAACAGATTTTCACAGATTCATCAATAGGAAAACAATGGCCCTCAAAGGAAGGAGATTATTACTTACACAGACAGTACTAACAAGATCACTATTCAATCAACTCCTCAAATCCTTTGCTTAAAGGATAATATAAAACTAAAAGGGTCCAGATGGCGGGTAACCTGAGCAGTAGGGTAGACGATTGCTGTGGGGTCAACTCTGAACTACACCTAGTTACTTTATAGCTTGCATCTGTGCTTAGGGTAAGTGAAATGGCAAATTCTGTGCCTTTCTAGAACTAAGAAGTAGTGTGAGACACTGCCTCATGGCAACCTCCTGCAAGATTGAGGGCCCCTTACAAGTTAGAGAGGCAGATAAGAAACAGCAGTGAGGCAATCCCATAAAGGTTACTTATCTTCCCACATTCCCAGAGGATCATAATATATTCTGCCAAGACCTAGGTCACACTATAGTCTAACCTTGCTTATATGGCCTATGTGAATATTGCAGGGTCACTAGAGTAGCATAATAGAGATATTTTCCTACAGGATGAAAAAATTATTTTGTTTTGCTGCTTTCACTTAATAATAGGAATAATAGCAAATGGTCAATATAATGTTGATTATGTGCTAGGCATTTCTGTAAAAGCAACAATTATTAATAACCCTGACACAGATGTTATTATTACTCCCATTTTAGAGATGAGGGTATGGAAGCACAAGCAATTCATTGGTTTAATAACATACTTGTAAAATCGGGCAGAACTAAGACTGTTGGACTCTGATAGAGGTATGTGCAGAATGGTATGAGTACAAAGAAAGGACAATCCAAGTCATATCACAATGGAGGTGGCATTTGACCTGAACATTTGAAAGACAGATGGTATTTTGTCAGGTAGCAAATATAAAATGCTTTCTAAGCAGTATGAATAAAGCCATAACACTGTGAAAGCATGTGGTGTGGCTTTTCTTTCTTTATTGTTTTTGAAATTATAAAATAATTACATTTCTCCTTTCCCTTTCCTCCCTCCAAAGCATTTCATATATCCATCCTTACTCTCTTTCAAATTCATGGCCTCATTTTTCATTAATTGTTATTATATGCATATGTGTTTTGAGAACTATCTGTGAAGCTCTTAAAGCCTCAGAATCCATGTAAATATGTAAAAGATAAGACAGAATAAGTGAAGCAGGGCTAGATGTGAAATCCCTTGAATCCCACTATGTACTATGGCTGAATAGTGTACCCCTGAAATTCATATATGGAGACCCTAAGTTTTCAGCATGATAAAATTTGAGGATGAGGCCTTTAGGAAATAGGTTCAGGCCAGATCATGTGAAACCCTAGGGATGAGCTGAGAGATCTTGTAAGAAGAGACACCAGAGAGTTTGCTCCTGTATACCAAGAAGTTCCTCACCATAGTCAATACCACTCTCACGCTAATTTCTGACTTCCAGGCTTCAGAGCGCTGAGAAAATAAAACTATCTTTCTACTGTTTAAGTTACCAAGTAATATGGTATTTTGCCATGAAAGGTAAAAGAGACTAAGAGACTGTCAGATTTTAGCTTTCCTGTCTGGCATTATAGTCGGTAATTATTTTAAAGGGGGTGAGTTAAATGGCGGGGTATGAATTTCAGGACTACTCCAGAGGCAGTATGAGATACAAAGATGCTGATCGAGAAAGAACATCCATCATAGAAACAAGGTGAGAAAGAATGGGAGCTTGCCTAACCCCTGAGAGTAGGGCTGACAGAGGCACAGTGGTTGACAAGTGAGGAGTAGAGGAGAAGAAAAGAAGTATGGGCATCTGGGATATGAAGGGAGATAGTCTAGCTTCTGCGAAGGACACTTTGTTTCACGAAGCAGGTGGGTGCATGGGGGATTTAGATCAGCAAATTCCCATTTCACTCATCTCCATATTTAATGTCCAAAACTGAATGGGACTACAGTTATTCTAAGTGATTCATGGTTTTAAGAGAGGGAAAAAGCAGACTGCGGGTAGTTTAATATTCCTTTTAAACTATAATTGATGCATAATTCTTCTGCACTCATGCTTTGAAGGATCTATATTGATAAGGAAACAACCAGCTTGCTTTTTGTTTTGTTTTGTTTTTCATGGTCATTTCTTTGAAGTGCGAGCTAGGAGTCTTCTTCCCATCCTTGAACAGCCCTGAGAACAGGAAGGAATCCAGGGATGGTCTAGAAGGCAGTCAGCATCTGGCAGATAGAACCAGGAATCACATGTTTATCACATGTATTTATTTCAAAAAGCTGTCAGTCATTCTAATCAGTTCACTGAGAATTCACTTGTTTCTTGAATAGTGTGCTTCTTGAATCCTGATTTGTATCTTAAGGTTAAAACAGTCATATTCATTTACTTCTAGTAAATAAATAGATTTAGCTACTTAGTAATGAAGTTGATTATCTTTTTCCATTTAAAATTCTAGAGGACAAACACCTATTTTGTCTTGTTTTAGCTTCCTGATTATGCTGACCTTGTTTGATTGGTTACATATCAAGCCATGTGTCAGGGAGGATATTTGAGCTGTAATAGGATTCCTTATTATCAGCTTGAGGCAGTACAGTGAACCTTCAATTAAATTTCTAATAGCTCTCTCAGTAACACACATACATTTATAGTTAATATTATAACAATTGTTTATAATGATTGTGGTCGTGGGAGAGGATAACAAATATATTCTTAAAAGTTAATATAATTGTATTAACTTAATATATTTTTTATTATGAAAGTAATATGTATTTATAATGTTAAAATATCAATATTAGTGTAAAAATAAAAGCCTTTCATAGTGAGATACACAATAACTGCAAAAAGGTCTTAAAACCATGGATGGAATAATGGTGCAAGATGTCTTATACATATTACATAGTAATAGATCATCAATAATTTTACATTTCAGTGATGCAGTTTTGATGTGGTTTCATCAAATGATCAAAATCACACGGTCCATAATTGTTGAGCCAGAACTGGCAGAAACATTTGATTACAGACAAGCAATTTCATAACTGGAAAAACACCAACACTTAAGGGAAGGATGAACAAAGGAAGACACAGAATACAAGCAATTTTATTGTAAAGAATAGAATGGTTATTTACCAGAGGTGGGAGAGAGTGGAAAGGGGAGAAGAATAGGGAAAGGTTGGTTAGTGGGCAGTAAATTATAGTTATACAGGAGCAAGAAATTCTGGGATATTATTGCACAGCAGGGTGACTCCAGGCAATAATTATGTGCCGTACATTTCAGAAGGCTAAAAGAAAGGAGGTTCATTGTTTTCACAATAAAGAAAGGGTGCATGTTGGGCAAGAAAGATAAGTTTAACTTGATTAAAACATCACATTGTATAAATGTATCAAAACATCGTGTTGTACCTCATTAATATGAGTGATGTGTACGTGTGTGCTGTGCACATAATGGGTGAGGTGATGTGGGGTCCACAGTACGCATGTGGAGATCAGAGGACAAGCTCGGGTGTTGGTCCTTACCTTCCGTTTGGTTTCAGACAGGAGTCTCTATGTTGTTTGCTCCTGCCTGTTCTCTTGCCCATGTCTTCCATCTTGAGGTAGAAGCCTTGTGATTACAGACATACAGAACTACTGCGTGGGTTCTAGGGATTGGAACTCAGCTTCACACCAAGCCCTCCCCCCCCCCGAGCCATTTCCTCAGCCCAATTTGTACATTTTTATATATAAGTTAACTTAAAAAAATAAAGAAGGATCAAAACAGATACTCAGAGTTGCGGGGACCAACATTAGACTTGTCAGGTAAGAAGTGGTCAGCCAAACCAAACCAAAATAAAAAGCTCACAAAACCAAAAACAAGTAGTGTTAGCCAACTACTTCTTGGCAGGCGACCTGCCTTGGGGTGTGGTTGATATACCAAGTGCCACTCTATTAGAGAAAACCGATTTTCCATTTGCCAGCAGGTACCGATTACAAATAGTCTCCTGGTTAAAGGTGGGATTTTGTGTCGTTTCCCTTTTCCCATGCTGGGATGTTGTATGTTTTGAGGCTGTGCAGGCCTTGTGTGTGCTGTTACAGTCTCTGAGTTCATACGTGTATCTCCTCTGTTGTCCTGTTACAGTCTCTGAGTTCATACGTGTATCTCCTTGTTTGCTGTTACATTCTCTGTGAGCTCATACGTGTATCTTCTCTGGCGTGCTGTTACATTCTCTGAGTTCATACGTGCATTGCCTCTGTTCTGCTGTTATAATCTCTGTGAATTCATACGTGTTTGCCTCTGTTGTGTCAGAAAGATACTGTTGCTTTGGAGTCATCCACCACCTCTGGCTCTTACATTCCTTCCGCCTCCTCTTTCACTTAGATCCCTGAGCTTTAGTGCTCCAGAGTAGTTCAGTCTCAGCACATGGTCTAGTTGTGGGTCTCTGTGTTAATTCTTATCTACTGCAAGAAGAAGCTTCTCTGATGGGGTTTGAGCAATTCCTTGATCTATGGGTATGTCATTAGGAGTCATTACTATGTTCCTTCAGCAGAATAATAGTAGTAGGTTTTCCCCTAAGGACCCATAACCTATCTAGTCTCAGGTATTTGTAAGAGTTTTGTTGTTTGTTTTGATTTTTGCTTTTGGGGTTTTGTTTTTCAAGCCCATGAAGTTGGTAGGTAGGGAGGTGGTGAGGCTCTGGGAGGATTGGGATAGGGAAAAGAATATGATCAAAATATACTGTATGGAAAATTTAATAAAAATAAAGAAGTGGCCAGTCCTGAACACATATACATATGAGCAACACTAAATGGACTCAGAAGACTGTGTTCACAGACTTACACATACACATGTGTACATGGTGTGTGTGTGTGTGTGCGTGTGCATGTGTGTGTGCATGTGTGTGTGCATGTGTGTGTGTGCGTGTGCGTGTGTGTGCGTGTGCGTGTGCATGTGTGTGTGTGTGCGTGTGCGTGTGTGTGTGTGTGTGTGTGTGTTTGTAACAGTAATAGCTAAAGGAGAAGAGCTCATGAATTTGAGAGGGAATGGGAGATACAGGAAGAACTGGAGATGGAGAGGATGGGGTAGAAATTATGTAAATATAGGACTCATGTATGAGTCTCAAAAATAAAGTAAGTGTGAGAAAAATAAACACAAAGAACTGTTTGTTGGTCTTTGGAAGACAGCAACTTCAGTGTCATGGAAAATGGCAAACTGAGCAGGCCTGAGAAAGAGAGGAAAACAAGACCCCAAAATAAATACTATTCTTTACAGAAGTTTAGTAAAGAAGAGAGGGGAGAGATGGAAGAATACATGGGATTTGAAGCACATTGTAGGATAAGAGAGTTTTAAGCTGATGACAAATAGCTGTTCTTTTATTGACATTTATTTCTTTCCTATTGTGTGTCACTGGATCTAATGAAAAACATTCAAATGCAGTCCTACTCTAAGATGTTAATGGATGCCTAGGAAAGAATAGATGCATTTTCACTTACTATATTACAAGATATTATCATTTCGTACTCAGGGGCCAGGGATTGTTAACTCCTGCCTTAAGAGGGTCAGTCTTGAGCGTGTAGCTACACCTCAGACATATAGTACTTGCCGAGAACATGCCAGGCCCCGAGTTCCCTCCTTAGCAACCACTAAAGGATAATCTTGAAAACTAAAGTATTTCCCTATACAAATACGCCAAATAGCCTCCTTCTACTTTCAAGGCCCTGATTAGAAAGGAACAGTTTGTCTGACTGTGGGGGTGCGTGCCTGTAATTCCAGCACTCAGGAGACAGAGACAGAAGGATCACCAACAAGTTTGAGGCCTGCCTGATCTGCATACTGATAATACTCTGTCTCAGGAAAAAAGACAGTGGGAGACAGTTTGGACATATAAGGAAACAACTCGGCAGAATTCCACTCTGTTGACCTTTTCCTCTTTGAAACCCAGTTTCTGTCTTGTCTTTAATGACCTATCTTCTGGTTTTCTTTCCACATCACTGTCCAGTCCTCCTTTCCTTCCCTCCCATATCACTGTTTGCACATTCCCTTGAGCCTTGACATCCTTTCCTCTTTATCTGCTCCCTTTCAGTTTAGTCCCTTGGCTTACTTCCCACTTTTTTAGTAGGTGACAGAAACTCAACATGTCCATAAAAATACTCATATAATTGTTTTTTTTAAACATTTTTCTCTTTAAACTTTCTCATGGCAATATTATTTACTAGGGATAATATAGCTAGGAGATAACAGCACTTTCCTAGCATATAGCAGGCTCAAACTAAAAACCCAACTCAGCTCTCGTTCCTCTTTTTTTGATATTTCACAGTCAGCCCATCAGCAAGTCTTGTTTGTTATACTTTCAAACTACATTTGAAATCCCTCTAATTTTCATTACTACTGCAATCGATTTTATGTTCCAAAGTACCACCAATTCTTGCCTGATCCGTTTTGATTTTTCTCTGACTCATCTCCATGCTTCAACTGTAGCCTTTTGACACACAGTGTAATTGATCTCTACAAAGTAAACAGTTCCTGTACTTTGTAGGGAGAATTGAGAGAATGGTAAATTCAAGGTCAGCTTAGACTACAGAGTAAATTTAAGGCTAGGCTGGACTATATAGCAAGATCTTTTTTCGTATGAAAGATAGCAAACAAATATACAGAATTAGATCACACCTTTCTTTTCTTAGGCCCCTAAATGACTTCCAATTGCACTTAGAACAAGACTTGAATGCCTTTGTCCTGATCTGTGAGTTCCTATATGATCTCAGTCTTACCTTCTTTCAACAACCTCATGTTGCATTTACTTCTCTGTTCATTATTTTCTACTTACTTTAGCCATATGGTTCTGATCCTTTAGTATGCCAAGTTATTTCACTCAACCTGGAGTGTTCTTCTTTCACGTTGCAAGTTTATTTCCTACTTTTCTATAATTTTGCCACCTATTTCTTTCTATTTGTTATATCAATTAATACCTCTAGAACCATATTATGGGATAGTAGCGAATAATGAACACCATTTCTTATGACTGTCCCCCTTTCTGCTTGTTTTTGGGATTGTATTTCAATTACAATGTTTCTCTCTCCGTTTCCTCCTTCCAAACCTTCCCACACACCCCTCCCGCTCTCTTGAAGAGGGGGTGGAAAGATTGTAAGAACCAGAGGATCAAGGAGTTTCCTGTGAGATTATGTGTCCTATTAACATCAGAAGTCACACGTATAAAGATTCCCCAGCATGATCACTCCGTTGTTAGCTGAGCAAGGAAGACAGCAGTGAACATGTGGGTGTGGTGGGAGCAAGCTCACAAGGCCTCTACTTTGCCCAAAGAACTACAGGCAGCTGAACAGAGCTGGGAGCGGGAGAAGTGGTGCCCCCAGGAAAGAGCACAGCAATTGGTTGCCCATTGCCAACATTCAGCCCAGAAATCATATATACAAGTAACATTATATGGACTAAACAGGTTATATTTAGGAAGAGATGTATATACACATACATGCACACAATAACAGTTGATGAATATCTCCTTAATTAGAACTGTTGTCGTATAGACAGCAAAAGCCTCTCACAAGGCAATATTTGAGCAGACTTCAAGGAGATGAAGAAGTAAAAATTTAATATTAAAAATCATCCGAGTAAACATTTGAATCACTAATGTTTGAGATATAAGATGATATTAGAAATATTACAGAGAATAAGGAACTATTGAAATCAGAAGCATCCTGAAAATTGACAGATGATTTGAATACAAACAGTAATGACAGTATAGTATAAAGATGTGGCAATTTTGTTATATGTAGTTGACATGTACAAATAGTTTTATATCCATATATAATGAAATAATTATTAAAGTCATGTCAGTTTATATATACATCATTTCATATGTTACCTTTTGTGTGCATTTGTAAAAGGTACCTAAAGCAGAATCTCAGAAATTTTTTATTATACAGTATAATCTTAATTATAGTCTTCATGCTGCATTTCAAATCTCTAGGTTTATTCATCTCACAATATTGAAACTTTGAACTCTTTTACCAGAATCTTGTATTCCCCTACTCTGGTAACACCATTCTCTCTCTATGCATTTCCCTTTTAGAAGATTGTGTATATAAGAGAGGCCCTTTCATTTCTGTGTCTGGGTTTTGTCACTTGGCATGATGTATGACATGAAATGTTTTAATGAAAGAGAGGGGACAGACAGTGACATGAAGGAGATGGGAGAAACAAACAAACAAACCCAGGAACCAACTGGAAAGACTGTGAGGGAAATGGTGCCCTCAGTGGAGATACAGATTTCACTTAGACAGAAAAGAAAAAGACCATTCAAAGAGGTGAGCAGTGAGGAAGGGGTGAGGCGTTCTGTGTTCCAGTGGACCTAACAGAAGACATCAAGGAGTCAGTGAAGTGGAGGAAACAGCAGCAGAAGAGATACAAATAGCCATATGCTAATTATTAGGTTATAAAGAATGAGGCTTCTTATTGTTTGGGGAAAATGGAGAGAAAAGCATAACGGCTTTGGTTTGGGTTGTATCAAGACAGATAGCAGGCTACGCTACTATTTAGGGGAAGATTAGGTGTCTGTGGAATTGTGGAAGACTGAGGATGAGCTGAGCTTGGTTTTTGGCTTTGTAAGCAGTGTCTCACTATGTTTCCTAGTCTGGCCTTGAACTCACAATCCTCCTGCCTGTCTTCCAACTGCTGGAGTTACAGGCCACCTCACCACACCTGTTGACTCTTGAGCTTCCTCTTGACTCCTATGATAGGAGAAGAGTCATGTTTCTGGGACGTATTTGTAGATGTATCCAATCGTCTTTTTAAAATAAAAAACACAGAGCCAATGTAAAAGAGAGAAAGCCGAGAGGTCAGAGCTCAGAGATAAAATTTTACCTCCTGCAGTGCTCCTAACTTCCCCGAGAGAGAGCTACTTCCTGTTTGTCTGTGTTTAAATAGTCTTTCTGTTCTGCCTTCTCATTGGTTGTAAACCAAACCACATGACTGCCTCATCACTGCCTGTAAGTACCGCCCTCCAGGTCTTAAAGGTGTATGTCTCCAATACTGGCTGTATCCCTGAACACACAGAAATCTACCTAGCTCTTCTAACCACCACGCTCTTGCTATGGCTCTAATAGCTCTGACCCCAGGGCAACTTTATTAACATAAAATTAAAATTACATTTCAGTACAAATAAAATATCACCATACTTTTTTTTTTTTTTTTTTTTTTTTGGTTTTTCGAGACAGGGTTTCTCTGTGTAGCTTTGCGCCTTTCCTGGAACTCACTTGGTAGCCCAGGCTGGCCTCGAACTCGCAGAGATCCGCCTGGCTCTGCCTCCCGAGTGCTGGGATTAAAGGCGTGCGCCACCACCGCCCGGCCTGGGACGTATTTTAAAAAGAAAAAGAAGGCATGGCAATGTAGTACTGGAATGTTTCAAACGATAATGACATTACAGAAAACTTACATTAATTACAACTATGCCTTATTGATTTTGTGCCCTTGTTATAGAGAATACATGTTTCTATATACTTATTCTTTAAAGATGAATATTTATATAAATTCAAGGTATGGATCCATCATTTTTGTTTTTTCATTTTCCTACAGATTACTGTTGTTCAAAAGGTTTTTTTATAAACTACTGTGGTGGCATAGAAAAAAAAGATCTCATGTGTTTCCATGGTTCAGCAATGGGAAATTAAATTGTTGAAGCAATTCAAGATAAAACCTATCCAAGTCTCTTTTACCACAGTTTCCTGATTTTTTTTGTTTGTTTGTTTTGTTTTGTTTTCGAGACAGGGTTTCTCTGTGTAGCTTTGCGCCTTTCATGGAGCTCACTTGGTAGCCCAGGCTAGCCTCGAACTCACAGAGATCCGCCTGGCTCTGCCTCCCGAGTGCTGGGATTAAAGGCGTGCGCCACCACCGCCCGGCTTTTAGAATAGTTTTCAAAATACCAACCTGAAACCATCTGTATATATTAAGTTTTACTAAAATTTCAGTAAATATTATAGACCAGCCAAGTTACATATAAAATGTTCTAAAATTATTCCTTTTTTAAAATACATTTTAACTGGAATAGAATTACATCCCTTCCCCTTTCCTTTTACCCCTTTAACTCCACCCATGTCCCCCTCAAGTTGTCAGCCTCCTTTTCTTATGTGTGTGTACACACACACAACCTGCTGAGTCCATTTTTATTGTTTGTATGTATAACATTTTAGGGCTGAACGTTCTGTGGTGGGTAACTAATTAGGGAGCTCATTTCTAGTAGGGACTGAGTCTCCCTTTCTCAGCAGTCATTTGTTGCTTGTAGTTCCTTGTCTAGTGGGTGGAATCCCATGGTATTTTCTGCGGTGAGCATTAGCATCTCTATTGATAACATCATTGTTCAGATCTTGTTTGTGCAGTCATTTCTAAATGAATTAAGTTTGTAAACTATGTAAAAGAAAGAACCTAAATTCCTTTGTTTGGTCAGTGGTATCCCATACTTGGCAATTTTTAACAAAGAAAGCTTTGCGCACAATCAGATGTCAACTGTTTTCCAAGTATTCATTGACAGTACCAATTATTAGACAAGTTTCACTCATGTTTCAGGAGGGGTTTTCTGCTAAGATTACAAGAGATAATTTTTTACTCTTAAAGAACTAAACAGTTCAAAGTAAAGAAACAGCTATATCCCTTGATCCATGTGACGAGTACAAGTCCTTCCAGTTTCAAGAGGGGATTTGCTGTTAAGATCCCCATGGAATCCTTATCTTGTGAGATATTGGTGTGCACCATCCCACCTAATCTGTCTTTTCTCTTGTCCCTCCTTTGAAATATTGTAGCAGACACTTTTAATTTTCTTAAGAGGAAAAATTAGTGAGCTGCTTCTTTGAATTATCTTTCACTGGAACCACAGATTATTATAATAACCACTTTGAAGTTCTGCCTAGGAATTCTATCTAAATTTCTCATACATCATCAGTATTTCTTCTCAATTATCCTTTCAACCGTTATGAAATACTATTTTACTTTTAAAGATCTAAACATTTCAAAGTGAAGAAACAAATAGTTCTATCCCTTGATCCATTTGGCGACTATGACACATTAAAGGGTATCTCAAATTGGCTATCTGACTGGAAGGTTATTTCAGTGAAAGTGGGACTTTCGTCCTAGCTAATGCTCATTTATTTTGAGGCAGAGGGCCTATAACTGCTTCTGTGAAAAATGTGCTATTTATTTCACTTAAGGCATCTCTAATTGTGAAGATTTAATTTCTAAAATGTAAACTTAACCACAGGAAGTACTTAAATTCTGTCACCTCTAGATTGCTATTTATCATCATTCTTAAGTATAGATTTAATAAAGAAAATATAATTCAGAAACATGTATTGATCCACAAACCTTACGCTATGTATTGAGCATTTTAGGAGGAAATTCCAGTATGTTACATTATTTCATATGCATTTCCCTTAAAGCTTGCTTTTACCCTGGCCGTTCCAACAGTTGCACTCTCCAAATAACTAAAATGTCAGGTCATCTAGTTTACCCTAGAAAAAGCTTCATAATTTACCTGAACTTTGGATTCCATTTTCTTTGTTCCTTTGTTTATGGAAATTACATGTCTTCACACATTTATATATGCATATCATAATATATGTCAACTCCCATCACAAAAAGAGTAGATGGTCTGCTGGCTAATTTATGTCACCTTGACACAAGTAAGAGTCATTTTTGAAGAGGTAACCTCAATTGAGAAAATATTCCCACCAGACTGGCCCTTGGGCAAGCCTGCTGTGCATTATTTTAAATTTATGATTGATGGAGGAGAGCCTAGCTTGCTGGGGTGGTGACATTCCTGGGCAGGTGGTCCTGGGGTGCATAAGAATAGCAATCCATGCGGACTGAGTCAGTAGCAGCCTTCCTCTATGGCTTCTGCATCGGTTCCTGCCCTAGAGGATAATGGGCTATAAGCTCTAAAACAAAGTAAACCTGTTCTCCCCCAAGTTGTTTATGATCATGTCATTTTATCACAGCGATAAAAACCCTAACTAAGACAGATGTAAATTAGAGAAGTGTAATTTGGCGGTAAAATATACATTTATCCTTGGTGACACTTGATGTATTCACAGTGCTGTGTAACTACCACTAATATCTATTCCCAAATTATTTCATATACTTAAAAGGAAATCTCATACACATTAAGCAGATACCACTTTTCTGCACTCCATAGCCCCTATCAAACTCCAGTCCACTTTCTGTCTCTGGCGAACATGCCATATGAATTGAATCCTACAAAATGCACCTGTTAATGCTTAGCCTCTTTCCTTTAGCATAATGTTTTCAGGATTTATCAATAAAATGTGCTGGATCTGGCTAGAGAGATGGCTCAGCAGTAAAGAGCACTAGTGGCTCTGGCAGAAGGCCTGGGTTTGATTCCCAACACCCACATGGTGGCTCACAACTGCCTGTAACTCCAGTCCAGGAGATCTAGGCCTTCCTCTGACCACTAGACACCAGGTACACATATAGTGCACAGACAAACATGTGGACAGCATACTCATATACATTTATAAATAGTTAATATACTTTGTCCTTTTCTTTAGCTGAATAATATTCCATTGTGTGTACATGCTACATTTTATCCATTCATTGACTGATGCATATTTTGGCTGTTTATATATTTTGACTGTGTTGAATACAGCTATCATGAACAAAACCATGTACAATTTTTTTTTGAATTTTTTCTTTTTCTTTCTTTTTTCTTCTGTTTTTTTCCTTTTTGTCATTGCTATCATTTTGAGGCAAGGTCTCATGTAGCCCAGGCTTTCCTCAAACTCAATGTGTAGCCATAATTGGCCTTGAGTTCCTGCTTTCAATGCTTTTGGATATATAACCAGAAGTAGAACTGCTGCTGGCTGCTGGGCCCTGTGGTCACTGTGATGAGACATTTGTAAGTGAAATCTTGCTAAACTAGTAGGTAGTCCTTCTTAGGAGATGGAGGTTATATTTTTTTTTTAATTTAACTTTTCTGGATGCCAGCACTTTCCCAGGAATTGTAGTATGGGTATTTTTACCAGGAGACTACAAATTACCATCGCCAACTTACACTTAACATGACATTTTATACATTTATATGAAACCTACTTATATAAAAGTGTTCAAAGATCTCTACCAAATCTAGTGGTGAGTCAGAAAACGTTTAGTCACATTACCGATGGCTGTCCTTTATCCATTCACTGAACTACTTGGTCTCTCCATGAGAAAAATTAAGATCAATAAAGGGAAATCGCATAACCTGGCACATAGTTGGCACTTCCTCTTAGTAAATATTATATTGTGGTGATATATTGTGTACCATAATAAATTTGCCTGAGGATCAGATAACAGAGCCACTAGATTAGACACAGAGCCAGGCAGTGGTGACACACACCTTTAATCCCAGCACTTGAGATCTCATGCCTTTGCTTGGGAAGCACACATGCCTTTAATCCCAGGAAGTAATATGGCAGGGCAGAGAAAGGAAACAGGACCTCACTCTCTTTAGGCTGAGGTTTTCATAGAGGTAAGAACTAGTGGCTGGCTGTTCTGCTTCTCTGATCTTTCAGCTTTCACCCTGATATCTGGCTCTGGGTTTTGTTTGTTTGTTTGTTTGGGGGTTTTGTTGTTAAAAGACCATTTAAGATTCAAACAACATTATGTCTCCATTCTTCATACATCCTTATGCTTTTAAAAGTAACTCCTCTCCAAAATGACAGTGTTTTCTTATTTATCTTAGGTGAAAATTAAACTGCCTGATACAAACCCTTCTGAAATTCAGATTGACATCCAAGAAACTCTCCTTGATCTCCGCACTCCTAAAAAGTGAGTAAAACATAGAATTGAAATAGGCTATTACCACATTAATGAGTCATTAAAATGCTGCTTTTGAAAGTATAGTTAGTTTTAATCAACCTTGAAGTCCTAAGAAGGATGAAATGCCCATTGAGAATTCAGATATTTTGATCTGCACAATAAAGTGAATTTTGGGCTAGGATATAACTTTTTGGTAAAGTGCTTGCCTAGCATGCACAGGACTGTGATCAATCCAAAAAATGTTTGAAAATATCTAGCTTTCGTATTTTGCAACTGCATATTGGATATGGGTTGATATCCTGGAAACATAATCCTTGACATTCAAATATAGTTTTATCTATCAGGAAAAAAATAACTGGAAATGCTAAGCTGTAAGCCTTGCATACATACTAATAGAAAATTTGGCACAGTGGTTATATAAGAGAAGCATTATCTTTAAACTTTTTGGATGTTAGTAGGCCTCTAAGGTAAAATTTGAGGTATGTTTATTTTTTTAAAATCCACAAAAGGATAGTCTTCTCATTACATCAGTTCAAATCATGTTCCTCAGACAACACATTCAGGAAAATTCTTACAAAATATTTCCCCTGAAGCATAGATAAACCAGTCCTGTCTCTCAAAACTAAGTCTTTTAAAAGGACAGTGTTGGAATCCAGCATGTATTAGAAGAAATATCTCACTGATTATTCCCTTTCTGTGTGGATGTGTAGTAGTGAGCTTGTATTAGTGATTGCTGTGGCCTGTTCTCTGGAACTCATCCCCATTTCCCACTGGGCTTAGGAAGCAGGCAGTTCCTGGAACATTCTTTTCCTTTATAATCAGTATCTATAATTTTCTTTTGTTGAGCTTAGGGCTTTGAGGAGATTAGTCTACAAAAGGCTACTCTTTATTTCTGCAGTAGATTCATTTAACACAAATGATCTACAGATGAATATTTATCTAAACTTTCTTCTGATCATTCCCACCACTTAAAAATGTATTCTCACAAAAATATCCCATCTTACAAAAATTAGATTCACTATTCTTATCATCACTCCAAGGAGTAGTTAAGCTTTACACAATATTTTTATATGCATTTATTTTTCCTACAACCTTTGTAAGGAAAGTTGGTTAAATGAACAGTCTTCCATGATATTTTCATGCCTGCTAAAATCACACGCATATCTCCACACTGTGCAGTTAATTTCCGTTTCTCTAGCAGTTCTCACTGTCTCCATCAATCTTGAGGCAGCTGCTCTGGCTTTGCCATCATTCCAGATATCCATCAGAACTCACTAAATTGAAAGTCTCTCACAGAGGCACTTTTCCACATAGAACTTGGGCTGCACCAGGTCATTTGCATACTCTATTTATATGTTAAATTATCTAAATAACGTGTACAAATGAAAAATAACATATATACTGTCTGCATTAGCTTTCTGTTGTTGTTATAAAACCCTGACCAAAAGCAACCTGGGGAGGAGAGGGCTTATTTTATCCTTACAGTTCTCAGGTCCTAGTCCATCATTGAGGAAAACCAGAGCAGGCACTCAAGCAGGCCAGGAACCTGGAGACAAGAACTGAAACAGAGGACATGGAGGAGTGCTGCTTACTGGCTCAAAAAAAAAAAGGAAGAACAATTGAGGAAGGCACTTGATGTCAACCTCTGCCCTGCATGAGCACACACAGAGAAACACAAATACATACACCACATCCACACATGCACCTTTAAGCCCTGTCTACTGAGAAAGTGAGGTTAATATGTGTTTCACATATTTACATTTCTTCAGGTATCAGCATGCTCTGACCCTTTGCGTAATTTAGATTCATAGCAGTATGACAGGATTATGGTTGGCTCATCACAGTGATGCTTCTAAAAGCATACAACTGTCCAGCTGCTGAGCCATAAACGGCAAGATAAACCAAGCAACCTATTGCAAGAAATTTTTGTCAATGTGTAGTAGTAAGAACCAGAAGCAAGCAGAAAGAAATATTTTCATTGATCTGGCATTGAAATCAGTCCAGGCCAAGTCTTTAAAGTCTACATATGTAGTAGAGGTTCAGCCTAAAGTGGTGTTAGCAGAAGCGTTAAAGAAGCACTCCGATTTCAGATTTGTATCAGCTGTCTGAATTCCACCTACATATAAATTAGACTGACACCAGATTAGCCAAGCAAACTTAAAGAGGCATGGTTCTTTTTCTATGCTGGAGACATAACCTGAGACTGTTTAGACGATGTAAAATGAGGTCAGTTTAAAGAAAGAGGTAGACTCACTCAAAACAACTATTTGAATTTTTAAAAATGAGACAGGCTCTTACTATGTATCCCAGGGTAGCCTGGGATTCTCATTGTTGTCTACACTGGCCCTGAACTTGGGGTCTTCCTACTTCCACATCCAGAGTGTTAGCATTATGGGTATGCATGTGGCTTGCCTGCTTAGAAGTATAAGGATCCAAACTGATGCATGATCTGTGTTATATAGGTATATTTTTATTTGTTAATTATATTGTCTAAGTATTTTTATGGGAAACTCAGGCATCCTGGTCTCGATCTCTCTCTCTCTCTCTCTCTCTCTCCTCTCTCTCTCTCTCTCTCTCACACACACACACACACACACACACACATTGCTGTGGGTGATATCCACAGCAACACACACACACACACACACACACACACACACACACTGCCTTATTAAAAATGTTATAGTACTTCAGGAAGTTAATTCTGGGTTCTAATCTTAATTTGTTTTATCTTGTCTCATTTTTAGGAAGCTGATAGTAAACTTTCCCCATCCTGTGGAAAGTAACAGTGCTAGAGCATCCTATATCCAAGAAGCTGAAACACTTGAAGTCAGGCTGACCCTGCAAAGGGAGTTTGATTTCAATCTTTCCTGAAACTGCATGAATAAAGAGAATATACGGGAAAACTACATGGCAGTGATAACAGTTTTTTAGTCTTTGGATATTGGCTATGTTTTCTTTTGTGTTCAACATACTGTAGAAAGATCCAGAATTTTAGTGGTGTTTTGATCAGTTACAGTCACTTCTGTTACTGTAGGAAATGTAGTTCTCTCATACAATAAGGTGCTGTTCCATTAATATAGTGAGAGCTGAATAAAATATTTACAGATTAACCAACTAAATTCCATGATCAATTGCTCAGTGCAACTGTGACCATAAACTAGGTGGCTCACTTACATCAGCAGTCTGAAGATCTAGTTAATTACATTACGATAGAATCTGCTATGTAGGGGTTTATCATTATTATCACCAGAAAAATTCATTTGGTTGTTTTTCATTTTCATATCAATGGTTTATGTTGTTTTCTATCTATGCCCTCAATATTGTTCCTTAACATATAGGTAAAAAAGGACTATAAATAATTTGCTGTATCATATGAGCCATGTTTACTTGAAAAAGGAATATTTATCGATATATCTGTAGATTCAAGTTTCTCTCATTTTTATCTTCCTAATGGGACATTCTTATTTTTATACATTGTTCCAGTGTTCCTTGCATTTTCTGTACTATTGAATACGTTTATCTCATAACTGTTTATTAAAAGTTATATTTTATCATTGTTGTAACTTGACTTCACACATCATAGTCGAACTGTAAGATTAAGTGAGAGTAAATTTTGAAGAGATAAACATCTGAAATATGTTTCTCACTTCTGTGTTAACCATCAAGAGACTACTCAGTAAAATATTTCCTGGTGTCAATTATGTTTATAACTACCAGACATCTAGTTTGTAACTAGATCCAGCAGAAGAATTAGACTAAGGTTTTGGAAGAAGTTACCAACATGACTGCGTTCTGTGAGGGGAAGAGGGAGGGAGGGAGGGACGGAGGGATGGAGGGAGCGACACAAAGGAAGTTCGTGTCTATGGATTTCAGTCACTGCTGTTGCAGCACTAAAAGGATGTTTGCTTCGCTTTATTAGCATCTTCTTTGACAGTTATGTTCTAAGAATTTAATATCACAGGTCAGGAGTGGTGGCGCACACCTTTAATCCCAGCACTCAGGAGGCAGAGACAGGCGGATCTCAGTGAGTTCAGAGGCAGAGACAGGCGGATCTCAGTGAGTTCAAAGCCAGCCTGGTCTACACAATGAGTTCCAGGAAAGCCAGGACTACATACAGAGACCCTGTCTCAAAAAGTAATTTAATATCACAACCTAACATGTAATCTCTGGGGCAATATTAAGTAGTAACCAATATTTTTTTTTTCTCTAGAGAACATTGGTGACTCTGAAAAGTGTCTCTTTTTCCTTTAACACTGGTTCTAATTATGAAGACAATTATTGCTCAAACTAACAGAATGTCTTCAAGTTGTCCCTAGACCAGAAGATATTTAGGTCACCATGACTTGCCCTTTACTTACATTGTGCTATATCAATTATATAAAGAAACAGAGCTCCAAGAACAGCAAAATATGCTCAATAATTACGCCTGTCTAGAAATCATTCTCCTTTACTGTCCTTAACCTTAGAATAAAAATAGCATTGGTTATACTGTTGCTTTGTTTTAAGACAAATTCACAAGACTTTCTTCTTTTAAATAGAAATTGTCCACTAAATAAAATGTAAAAATACAATATAAAAGAAAGATTATCTTTTCACCATTTTTAGGGAATCATAGCCACTTTCCGGATTGTAATTTCAAACCACAATTGTGGCATAGAATATTCTACTATCCTGATTTGCTTTTTCTTGCTGTGATGAAACAGCATGACCAAAAGCTACTTGGGAATGAAAAGGTTTATCTGACTTCCACTTCCACATCACAGTCCATCCTCCAGGAGAGTCAAGGTAGGAATTGAAACAGGAGTCATGGAAGGAAGCTGCTTGCTCTCCATAGCTTGCTCAGTCTGCTTCCTTATACCATCCAGGACCTGACCAGGGGTAGAACCACCCATAGTGACTGGGTCCTCCCACCTCATTAAGATGTCCTCACAGACATGACCACAGGACAGTCTAATGGACACAATTCCTGAGGTTCCTTCCTCTCAGATAACTCCAACTTTTGTCCTGTAGACAAACAAACTCGCCCCACCCCCCAGCCCCACAGAAACCTAACTAGCACGAAAACTGAAGACAAGATACACAGGGTCTTGGGGAATGGAGAGCAGTAAAGCTTTTCAGTACAAGGGTTAGCAGATGTGAAGGTGTGGGTCTACAAGAGCAGTTAAAAAAAAGGGAAAGGCATGATCGTGGGGGAACTATGATTGGAAAGGAGGCTGGAAATGTAGACCAAGGAACTGTCCTATAGAACCTTGTGAACTATGGTTCAAATCTGAACTTTATTCTCAGTGCTTGGGGAAGAGAATATGTTAGGATATGATAAGAGGAAAAAAAACAGAGGGCAGTTGGGATGGATTGCAGCAGCACAAGCAAATTATTATCCTATACATTGTACTTTAAATAAAATATATTATTGATTTTATTCATTAGAAAAATATACATGTTAGTGTACTGCAGCTAGGAAACTTTAACCATATACAAAATACTTTGAAATTTAAGCAAAACCAGAAAGTACCTACAAGCTGGTGTCTCTTCCTAATTTATTTTCCCTAATGCACACCACAATTTTCCCCTATAGAGGATAATAATAGTGCAGAATTGGTTTTAGAATCTACTTTCTTTTCATTGCTAAATACATTTCTTTTAAGTTATTTGGTTCTTGAACTCTAATTGTATTGTCTTGTGTTAAAATAGGGTGCAAATGGTCCGTGTGTGTTTTATTTTTATTTCTATTTTTATTTTGAGATAAATAGGTTGTTGTAGCATAGCTCAGAGTGGCCTGGAATTTGCTATATAGTACATACAAGCTAGCCACAAAATCACAATGAAGCCCAGCCTGCCCTGATCTCCCGAGTACTGGGATTACAGGTGTGCTACCATGCCTGGCTTGTTGCAGTGTTCTTTCTAATAATTTATTGTTTTCAAGAACATTTCATGTAATATTAACATGGCTGTATCAATTTCCATTGGTATTCACCTGCCATGATCTTTTTTACATCATTTTCTATGCTTTCCATGTTTTATATAAGGTGAACAGCAAACATGAAGATAAAATTTGGAACTTTTTACTTCAACTAGGATTTTGTATTCGAAAAGTCTTAGTCTGGTTGCATTTTTAAAGATACATTTGGGTTTATCTACAGCATGTTATGGAATTAACCTTTTATTCTGAGTTCTCTACACTATTTTTTCTTTCTTCCCCATTAATCAAAATTATAAATTCTCTATTTTCTTTCCTCTGCTTTGAAAGTTACATGGTTCTGTTTTGTGTCCCTCCTTCAAGCTCACAACTCTAAAGTTTTTCTTAGTTTTGCCATCCCATGAAACAACTCAAGGTCTTACTTTTAATGCACCCATGCCTCTTCCACTATGCTTTATTTTATCATTTATCACAGTCAATATATTTACCCACCTGTTTACTTTATGATAATGCCCTTGAGCCCAAGGCCTCATCATCTGTCCTTTAGTCTTTAAAAATGAAAACTTTTTTAGGACAACTACAGCTTTCATTCAGAAAATTTCCATGCTGGCTTTCAGTTTCCCCCTAATTTTAGGCACCGGGAGACTTTTCTTTGTTTCTTGAGAGATCAACTATTCAATTAAAAGATTTTTTTGTGTGTGTCTGGGTGGTGATGGCATAGGCCTTTAATTCCAGAACTTGAGAGGTAGAGGTAGGCAGATCTATCAGTTCAAGGCCAGCCTGATTTACAGAGCAAGTTCCAGGACAGCCAGGGCTACACAGAGAAACCTTGTCCTCAAAAACAACAAAAACAAAAATTAAAAAAAATGATGTCTCTGTGTGTATTTTATCTTTTTGTGTATGTAGTTTATCTTGCACTTAGAGAATTTCATGTCAAAGGGGGTTTCAGTTCATTTAATTGGCTACATTGTTAGATATGGCTGACCTGCTTTCTTGTCATTATATTTCAGATATCTTCTTGTGTTAATGACTTTTATTAACTTAGTTGTTGTTCATTAAATTTCCTTGGAAGGAAAAAGCATAGCTGAAGGCATCATGCATTTTAGACACAAAATCTGAGCTGGTTTTCACCCGGAAGCCTTGTCTCTGAGGATTAGCTATCATGGTACCGTGCAAGCTTCCAAACGAGGGAAGCAAGCAACAGTCCTACTCAACTCTGATGCCTATGAAGCCTAGACAAAGAACTACAGCCAACTAATGGATGCTGAGAGCAGTAGACGAGTCCTCCCCAGGGAAGAGGACACCAGTTTGTTATCCAATACCAAGTGGTCAGCCCTGAAATCTTATACATACAAGTAACATTGTATGGACTAAGCAGAGAGAGTGTGTGTGTGTGTGTGTGTGTGTGTGTGTGTGTGTGTGTGTGTGTGTGTATAAGAAAGAGAGACCAGAAGCCATAAATTTGAGAGATCAAGGGGTGATACATGGGAGGGCTTGAATGGAGGAAAGGGGAAGGGGGGAATGATGTAATTGAATTTTAATTTCAATTTGTTTTATTAAAAAATAGACTCGCCAGGTGGTGGTGGCACACGCCTTTAATCCCAGCACTTGGGAGGCAGAGCCAGGCTGATCTCTGTGAGTTCAAGGCCAGCCTGGTCTACAGAGTGAGATCCAGAACAGGCACAAAAACTACACAGAAACCCTATTTCGAAAAACCGGAAAAAAAAAAAAAGACTCAAAAGTCAAGCAAGGTTTATTTTGAATTAAATCCATTGAAGGAAGGAAAAGCAGCAAAATTGGAAAAATAGGAAGTCTGAGTTCCAACAGTGTCTGGGTTTTTGGATACTAGTTTCTCTAGATCTATTATACCCTTTTACATCATCTATGTTTGGAATAAAGGTGAAACCATATGTTGTCTGGTCATTGAATGTAAGTTGCTTCTGGGAAGGGGCATCCCCTAGGCTAGGCAACTCTCCTTAGTTAAAGGAAGTTCTCAGAGAAGACTGACAAACTTGTCTGTCAACAGCCTTCCCGTTGGCAGAAAGAATATGTCCTTCTGATTTGAAACAGAGCCGTGATGGCACAGAATACAATGTATATACACATATATGTGTGTATGTATATATGTATGCACATAATGGTTTAGACAGTAAATGCCCTGAAACGCCTAGATTCTAAAAGCTTAGTGACCACAATATGCTATGGGTATGTGGCAGAGCCTTAAGGATATGAAGCCTAATTGGAAGAAGTTAGGACATTGGGGATTGAATTGAAGACTCGGACATAAGTCCACACTCCTATGGATACCTGACTAAGAAACCAGAAATACACATTGGAAAAAAGACAGCATCTAAAACAAATGGTGCTGATCAAACTGGATGTCTGCATGTACAAGAATGAAAACACATCCATATCTATCACCCTGCACAAAACTCAAGTCCAAGTGGATCAACAACCTCAACTTAAATCCAGATACACTGAATTTGATAGAAGAGTAGGTGGGAAATAAGTAAACTTGGAGAAAGACAGCTAAACACAGGAAAAGGCTTTCTGTACAGAGCACCTTAGTGCAGGCACTAAGATCAACAATTAATAGATGGGACCTCCTGAAACTGAAAAGCTTCTGTAAGTCAAAAGTCACTGTCACTCAGACAAGGCAACAACCTACAGGATGGGAAAAGATTTTTATCAACTACACATCTGATAGAAGACTAATATCCAAAATATAGAGAGAACTCAAGAAACTAGGTATCAAGAAAACAACCCAATTAAAAAAAATGGGGGTCTAGCTCCAAATAGAGATTTCTCAAAAGAGGAATCTCAAATGGCTGAGAAACACTTAAAGAAATATTCAGTATCCTTAGCCATCATGGAAAGGCAAATCAAAACTACTTTGAGATTTCATCTTTACCCATCAGAATGGCAAAGATCAATACAAAAAAAAGTGACAGCTCATTCTGGTTAGGATGTAGAGTAAGGGAATGATCAATCTGTTGCTGGTGGGAGTGCAAACTTGTACAACCACTATGGAAATCAGTGTGGAGGTTCCTCGGGAAGATGGGAATTGATCTACCTCCAGATCCAGCTATACCACTCTTGAGCATCTACCCAAAGGATGTTTCATCCTTCTACAGAGACAGTTGCTCCACCATGTTCATTGTGAATTTATTCATAATAGCCAGCAATAGAAACAACCTAGATGTCTCTCCGCAGAAGAATGGATAAATAAATGTACATTTACACAATGGAGTATTGCTCAGCCCTCAGCCGTTAAAAGCAATGAAATCATCAAATCCACAAGTAAATGGATGGAACTAGAAAAAAAAATCTTTAGTGAGGCATTTCAGACCCAGAAAGACAAATGTGGTATGCATTTGCTTATATGTGGATATTAGCTGTTAAATCAATAATAACCCAGCTATAATGTGTAGAATCACAGAGGTTAGGCATTAGAATAAGGGGTTGGGGGACAGAAAGATCTCACTAGGAAAGGGAGATAGGATAGTTATGGATGGAAGTACTGGAGTAAGAAGATAAGGTGGGAAGAGAGGGCTGAGGGAATGAAGTTGGAGAAAGACAGCTAAAATTAAGGGCCATTTGAGGGGTAGTATGGAAACCTAACACAGTAGAAGCTTCCTAAAACATATACATATGAAAGCAATCTAATTGAAATTACCAAATAATGTGGAAGACAGAGCCCCAACTGACCATCTCTTGTTACCAAATAAAGTTTCCTGCCTCAGGACTAGGATACATCTAATCGAGGTTTTGGCCAAAGGGGTCCCATTGGAATCCCCAAACAACACAGGCTGTTGCTGCCTAGATGATACATTCTTCTCCACAAAGTGACCACAAGACCCCATTGACCATGGAGAAGTCGAGCTGGTGCCTACATAGAGCCTTCCCCTTATGTTGTAGCATCTTTGATACAGGAAGGTACTCTGTAGGCTACCAAAAGAGAGCGGAAACAGCAACCCAGCCACAAACCCTTGGATGGACAATGGTATCCTGCCAACAGTAATTGTTAGTGCAATGGTGGCACAGAACTTGTGGGAATAACAAACCAATATCTAATTTGACTTGAGGCCCCCTCTACCAGATGGAACTCACACCCAACACTGCTTGACTGATCAAGATTCTGAGACCAGATAGACCATGGACATAGGGTAAAACTGAATATTATTGTTTAAAAATAAAACAAAAATGAACAAAAAATATAGCAATAAAATGACTCCTAATGACATGTTCTGTATACATGTTTGTCTGTATATATATATATATATACATATACACATACATATATATACATATATACATATATATATATAGAGAGAGAGAGACAGAGAGAGAGAGAGAGACAGAGACCAGTGCCTTGCTCAGCCATCATCAGTGAAGCTTCCTCCTGCAGCAGATGGGAACAAATACAGAGATTTATAGTCAGACATTATGCAGAGAGATCTTGGAATACTCAGCCCTAAAAGGGAAGTCGCTATCAAATCCCTCCTTCGGGGTTCAGGGAACCCTGCTGAAGAGGAGGCAGAAAGTATGTAAGAGCCAGAGGGTGGAGGACACCAAGAAAACAAGGCCGTCTTAACCAACATGATCAAAGCTCATCTGCACCAGGTCCATTCTGTATATATTATGGCTTCCAGTTGAATGTATTTATGGGATTTTATGGGATTCCTGAGTTGTGCGAACAAGTGGGTTTCTGTTTCTCGTGCCTTCTTCTGGGATCTTTTCCTTCGTTTGTTTGTTTTATCCGATTCCAACGTGTTAGTTTTTGTTTTATCTTTTTTATATTTTATCTTACTACTATCCATTAAAAGCCTGCTTGTTTTCTTATGGGAAAGAGAAAGGGAGTGGATCTGGATGGGAGGGGAGGTGAGGAGGACCTGAGAGGAGTAGAGGGAGGGGAAATTGTAATCAGGATGTATTATGTGAGGGGGAAAAATCAATTTTCTATAAAAGGAAAAATTAATAAGTAAGTAAATAAATAAAGGATTCACTGCTAATCGTACTCAGCCTGAGCACAAGGAGTTAAGTCAACCATATAATCTGACAACCTCATGAATCAGCCATGTTCAATTCTAACCCACTCAGCAGAGCTTAACAGCATCTCCCAAAATCGCTGTATAATCTGAAACTTGGTGATATGTGCAGCACTCAATATGTAAGCCTTAATACGATATCCCCAAAAATAAACACATAGAATTATTTTTATCCAAAACCAAAGTTAGGTCTTTGGAGGCATCCCCTCGAAAGTGATATGGGCTTGTGGTTTCTTCTCTCTTTTTACTTTCCAGTAGCCATGGGTTATACAGCTTTCCTCCACCATATACATGCACCAGGACTTATTATGAAAATGCAACCAGACCAAGCAAACAGCCTGGAAAGCCCTAAGGCAAAATAAACCCCTATAACTTGTAAGTTGATTATTTCATATATTTTGTACCACTGACAGAAAACTGAATGACCTGAATGGCATGTATTCTCTCTCTTTCTCTGTCTCTCTCTGTCTCTGTCTCTCTCTCTGTGTCTGTCTCTCTCTCTGTCTCTGTCTCTCCTCACTCCTCCTTCTACCTTCTGCTTGTGGATCAGGTGTAAACTCTCAGCTATCCCAAAGACATACTTACTTGCCTGCTGCCATGCTCCCCACCATGGCGGTTAAGAACTCACCCTCTGAAACTGTGAGCAAGCCCCCAATTGAATGCTTTCTTTTATAAGTTGCCTTGGTCATAATGTTTTGTCATGACAATAAAAAAGTAACTAAGATAGATTGCAAAAACTTCTTGTTTATTATGAAAATCAAACAGCTAGGCTGGGCAGTGGTGGTGCACGCCTTTAATCCTAGCACTTGGGAGGCAGAGCCAGGCAGATCTCTGTGAGTTCGAGGCCAGCCTGGGCTGCAGAGTGAGTTCCAGGAAAGGCACAAAGCTACGCAGAGAAACCCTGTCTCGAAAGAAAGGAGAGAGAGAGAGAGAGAGAGAGAGAGAGAGAGAGAGAGAGAGAGAGAGAGAAGAGAAGAGAAGAGAAGAGAAGAGAAGAGAAGAGAAGAGAAGAGAAGAGAAGAGAAGAGAAGAGAAGAGAAGAGAAGAGAAGAGAAGAAAAGAAATCAAACAGCTATCTGGAATATATTTTACAACTATTTTTCCCAGGATCTTTTTTTCTTTTTATTTGTTCAAATAAAAATTTTTGGCAGGTTTGGAGATTAATCTTCTGACCTTGTGTATGACAGGCAAGCCATGTGCATTCCAATAACAGTAGTCTTGATAAGCTCTATGTTTAGACGGTCTCCTTTAGCCTGTTCGCTTATTTTCCTCCTAGCATCTTAAGGTTTTTATCTCTTAATTTCAACTGTATCCATCTGGAATTTATTTTGGAATAATTAATTTTTGGCTTCCTAATTCTAGACTTAACATAATAAAATATGTTTAAAACATTCACTGTCACACTCTGCCTTCTTCCCATTTATTTTTACCATGAAGTCATCCATAAATTTTGCTGCTAGAAGAGCAGTTGATGATTTGTGATGTATGATTTGCAATATATTATAAAGCAAGGGAATTTGAGTGCAATACACTTTTAGTCAACTCCCCTGACATGATAATTTTTAAATGTTTCTCATTGACCTTAAAATATATTGCACACACGCTCACACACACACACACAAATTTAGTCTTACACCAAATTTATACCAGTCCAAATTTTAGAAGTATCATTGAATTGGAGGTGCTGAAAAGCAAATTCTTTCCCTTAGCCTGCCAATCACTTAAGTGGGTTTTGTTTGTTTCTTACCCCATGCTGCAAAAGTCAGTTTCACCTTCCATCCTAAACAAGGTTGTTATTTAAAATACATTATATGAATAATACCGAATGAATGGGTGGTGAAGATGAAGAGTACTTAGTTTCCTAAAGGTTCCTAAAGAACCTTTACCATGGAGATAACCAGAGAAAGGCAATGGTAAAGTTAACATATGAAAAGCCTTCCTCCCTTGTTGACAAAAGGTCACCCTTCACAGACAAATTGCAAAAAGATCCCCCACTGTCCCAGAGAGGTGAATTGGGAAGAGGTAGTCACCAGCATATGCAAGGCAATTTTGACTCTGCTTCTCCACATTGCTCAGATGCCCTTTGCCCTACACATCCTCCTATAAAAAGAAAGCACTTGTTCAGTGCTTGCTACACTCTAGTCTTTAAAGGTCAGTTGAGGAGTCTGAACAAACCTGAAATTTAGTTACTAGTGTTGTAATAATGTGAATTTCTCAGTTTTGCCCATCGTTCTTAGGTTAGTCAAGATAATTATATTAGGGTAAGCTGAGTGAGGGAAGTATGGAAGCTCTTACAACTATTTGCTAATTGTTGTGAATTTAAGATTACTTGAAAACAGTTTGTTTCTTTTAATTACAAGATAAAAACATCCACTAAAAGATTTGTGATAGCAGTACCATTGCCGTCTTTCCTTTGTAGCTCTGAAGTCTATTTTTTGCCATCCTCACCTATGGTATATGGTATAGTTCCAGGTCTTCCCCATATACTGTACCGTGCAAGGAGCGTGCTTGTAAACAGCTGACTTTATTTTTCAAACGGTCTGTTCAACCTAAAGACATAAGCATTAGATGCAATCTCAAGTCCAATAAAGTCCATTAATCGACTTTGCCAAACACAGTTGGAAGTATACAGACAACTTTGTCTGTTTACGAAGATGGAATTAGTATACATAAGAAAAGAAAACAAGAAAATTTGCAAATGTTAAATTGGGTACTGTAGGAAATTAGTAAAACTAGAGTAAGAATGTCTGAAAATCTTTTACATAAAAGCAAGTAGAACACAATGAAACTCTAAAACCAGTTTCAGAAGTCTTGAAGGTAAACAGAAGCCTCTCACAAACCAGAGAATGTTAATTTTTAAAAAATGACTAAATCTGAGTAAGAAACAGCAATATTTATGGATATTCACTTATCCTGTTATTACCTCAAGCCCTTTCTGTTCTATGGTAACTTGGAAAAAACAGTGGGCCATACCTGTGGTGAATCCTGGAAACCATTGTAGGAAGCAGAATGTGATTAGAAATCCTCTAACATTTCATAGCCAGATTGATATTCATTTGTTGAACCAACATTCACCAAAAGCGCCAGGAACCAAAGATAAAAATTAAATTGGACTTTGTCAAATTTTAAAATATTTGTGCTTCAAAGGACGCTATTAAGAAAGTGAAGAGAGAGGCGGGGCAGTGGTAGCACACAGCCTTTAATCCCAGCAAAGGCCTTTAATCTGAGCAGATGCAGGTGGATCTTTGAGGCTAGTCTGGCCTACAGAGCGAGTTCCAGGACAGCCAGGGCTACATAGAGAAACCCTGACTTGAAACAAAACAATACAATAAAAAAAGAAACAAAGAAAGTGAAAAAACAACATACAAAACGAGAGAAAATATTTGCAAACTATATGGCTAATAAAAAACTATCATCAAGAAAATATAAGGGACTGATAACTCTTTGCAACATATGGAAACCATTGTAGAAAACCACAACCAATTAAAATGCAGAGTTGTGGAGCCCAGTCCCAATACATGTACAGAACAACTCCCACGCCTAAGCTCAGAGATAATTGTGGAAGAGGGGGCAGAAAGAAGAAGAGGATCAGGGAGTATACTGTGAGATTGTGTCTCCTTGTAATGTCATAAGCTATACCTGTAAAGTCTCACAACATTACTACCTAAATCTGAGCTGAACAAGGCCAATAACAATAGACATGCCAAAGTGGATGGAGGAAAGACCATGAGGTCTCAACCCTACACAAGAAACTACAGGCAAGTAAGGAACTTTGCAAGTGGGAAAATAGTCTTCCCTAAGGAAAAGTACACCAATTGGTTTTCAATACTTAATGGTCAGCCATGAAAGCATACACACAGGTAACATTATATAGACTGAACAGGTTCTATTTAGGGATATATATGTATATACATATATGCTTTTAACAACAATGAATGAAAGAGATTTTAAGGAGAGCAAGAAGGAATATGTGAGAGGGTTTGGAAGGAGGAAAGGGAAGGGAGAAATGATGGAATTATATTAATCTCAAAAGAGTAAAGGAAATAATAAAAAAATATTTCTAGAGTAACATGGACCTGTGACTGAACTGTGGCTCAGACTATTTCTATCAAGATCATAGTACCTTTCCACTTCATAGCTTTGAAGTTGGATCTTTGACTTTTAGCAGGGCAAAGTCACTTTCTCTTGTTAACTGTGCTTTCTGCTTCTTAAGGATATTCTTCTTTTATTTTTTGAGGTTTTTCTTTACTTTTTTTTTTTAAATTTCATACACAAGGACCATACTTTACATTAGTCAACCTAGAAGGATTGAACAGTCAGGATCTGGAAAAGATTGCTAGACTGAACCTCAATTATATTTGAAGTATTTAGAAAGTAACTGTAAATGCACTTAGTAGGTTGTATATACATGTATATATGTATGTATGTATGTATATATATATATATGCACAATGATAATAGAGACTATGAATTTGGGAGAGTAGACATGGTTTGGGGGAGATAGGAGAGATATAGGTACAGTGTTCATATACAAAGTTATAAAAAATGAAATAAAATTTTAGAAAAAAATCTGTGCATTTTTAAATGGGTCAACTTAAATTTAGAGCTAAAACTTACCTCATTGATTTCTAGGAAATAATGTTAGGAAAATGATATGATACCACAGAGTACTGGGAAACTAACTTTTTGTGATTAATTTTTTTTTTTTTAGAATTTCACATGTGAGTATTGTGTTTAGATCATTTCTACTTCATCCTATATTGTTTTGGGAGTCTCTTGAGCTCCCCTGACCAACAACTTGAAGGGAGGTTTCCCAAACCAGGAAAGTTAAAAAGGGATGGATGGGGGCAGGGAAAAGGAGCTCTAGAGTTGGAACTGGTGCTGGGGGGATAGGAAAACAGGGAGATCTTTAATCAAAGAGGGTGGATGATCAACAAACAGGAAAGGAAGGAAGAATAAGTAACACTAACGATATTTGAAAAGTTATAAGGAAGTACATTGGTTTATATTTACTTAATGCATGTATATATAGATATAGATATACACATACACACGTGTGTGTGCATGTGTACATATGCATATAGTTTAAATGATAAGTCTTCCCCAAAGAGCCATAGACTAACAAGAAGCCCAGTGTCAGGCATGGGAAATTTTATGAATATTTTTGACACGTTTGTTATATTAATGTGAAAGGTAGAACTACATACTAATAGCTTTATTAAAGGATGCCTAACAGGAAACATTTTCATAAATCTATGTCAACAATAAAATATGTAATATTAATAACCACAGTAGTCTCCCGCCTTTACACATGGAACATATTTTCCAAGACCCCTTACCTCAGATAGTACCTAAATGTATTCAAGCTATTTTTAACCTATGTATTCATTCTTATTATAAAATTTTATTTATTGAAGCATAGTGAGATACTGGCAACAATATTAATAAAATACTGCAGTTATAATACTATAATGAAAATTTATGTGAATATGGTGGTTCTCTCAAAATATATTGTTGTAGGTGGGATGGATTACAATAATGTAAGTTTTTATCATGCTATTCTCAGAACAGCAAAAATTTAAAACTTATGAGCTGTTTGCTTCTATAATTTTTCATTTAGTCTTTTGGACTGTGTTTAACTGTGGATTGCCAACACTACATAAAAGGAAAGCAAAGATAAAAGGGGATCTCTGTATATTAAAATAACTGTGAAATTATAAAAGGAAGTAGATAGTGAAATAGTGGTATCAGAATCAAGAAAGACATTATGGGTTCTATATATTCTGGTGTATACAGGCTAGCTCACATGGCATAGCTTTACAACTTTTGCTTAGGATTGGGGCACCAAATTTGTTCCCTAAAAATAATGGCGGACCAGAGATCTTTAAACTCCTGAGAACTACTAGGGCTAGAGTGTAGACAAGTAAGACTGACTCTTATGGCAATAAAGGAATGCAATGAGTATGTAGGACTGCCAAATGCTCCACAAAAAGTTGGGTGTTAGGAAAAGGTAGGTGGGATGATGAGATGCTTCAGGGGATAAAGGTGCTTGCCATCAACGTCTGACGACCTGAACTCAGTTCCTGGAATTTACATGGTAGAAGGCAAGAACTAACTTCCCCAAGTTGTCCCCTGGCCTCTGCTTACACATTATGGCGTGCATGGCCACTCACAATAAATAAATACATAAATGTAAAACCTTTGAAAAGTACCAGATGTTACAGACACATCATGAAACTGAAAACTGAGAATATCACTTGAATTAAGGAATTAGGTAATTGCCTTGGGGAAATGTTGTGGGAAGTGGTAGAAACGAGAATGGAGGGGATTGGTGGGTAACAAAGCAGAAGTTTGGAGAAATTTTGGAGGAAAAAAGAAGGGGCCAAAATTTTGTGGAGGAAAGTAGAGTTAGATTTTTGTTTTTTCTTTTTTTAATTTTTATTTTCTTTTGTTTGGGAATATTTTAAATACAGATAGTTGGATAAGAAGTAGGCCGGGGCTATATTGGGTCTTTTTTGCTCCCATATGAAATTTAAGATTCTTGTATCAATTTCTGTGAAGAATTATATTGGAATTTTGATGGACATTGGGTAGAATCCATAGATATCTTTGGATATTATGGACATTTTCACTATATTAATCCTACCGATCCATGAGCATGAGAGGTCTTTCCATCTTCTGGTAACTTTTTTCAATTTGTATCAATATTTTAAAATTTTTGTTGTACAAGTCTTTCACTTGGTATCTTGTTTCACTCATTACAAGGTACATTGGATCTACCATGGTTAGATTCAATCCAAGATATTTTATGAGATTATTGCTAATGGAATTGTTTTTTTTTTTATTTCTTCTCAAGAGAGTTTATCATTTGTATACATGAAGGCTACTGATATTTGTGCATTAATTTTTTACCCTGTTACTTTGCTGAATGTGTTTATTAGCTATAGCAGATTTCTGTTAGAGTCTTTTGTGGATAGAACTGTATAACCTGTAAATACATATTTGACTTCTTCCTTTCCTACTTGTATCCCCTTGATCTCCTTCACTGTCTTGCTGCTCTAGCTAAGACTTCAAGTGCCATGTTTGACAGGAGCAGGGAAAATGATCGTTGTCTTGTTCCTGATTTTACTGGAAAAGTTTTGACTTTTTCTCCACATAGGATGGGGTTGACTGAGGGCTACCTGTATAACCTTTATTATGTTGAGATGGGTCCCTTGTATTCCTAGTCTCCCTAGGACTTTAGAGAGATAGATACTAAAGATTCAAGGAAATAGAATTCAAGAGAACACAAGTGTTAAAAGTCAAACACACTTCTTCCTTACAGACAAGAGTGACAGAGATATTGTGACGATGATGGCAATGATAGCTAGCATTTAATGCAGGCACTGTTCTAAGAGCAGTATAGAAATTATATTATGTACCCTTCACATAGGCCCTTGGAGGATGAGAAGATTGACCAACATTAAGAGAAGGGTTTGTGTGTGTGTGTGTGTGTGTGTGTGTGTGTGTGTGTGTGTGTGTATGTGTGTGTTCAACATCACATGGCTAGTAGGCACAAACACAGGGACCGAACCATGGAAGATTGACCTCAGACCTGTATTGTTAAGAGAAATACAAATAAGCTGCGTAAAGCTTTGCAATTGTGGAATCCGTTGGGGATAAAGTGAGATCAGTAAGTGTTATTGGGTGCCGGGTGGTGGTGGTGGTGCACGCTTTTAATCCCTGCACATGGAAGGCAGACAGAGGTAGATAGGTCTCTGTGAGTTTGAAGCCAGCCTGTTCTATAGAATGAGTTCCAGGACAGCCAGGGCTGTTGCGCAGAGAAACCTCGTTTCGGACCAAAAAAAAAAAAAAAAAAAAAAAAAAAAAAGTGGTATCAGAAGCTTGAGAAGACTGGAGGCAACTTGAAACAGCTGCTCAAAGTCCATAGACAAGGAAAGGAAACACTGTGATATGGAAAAGGGGGAGAAGACACGAATCGTGTACCATGACCTTCATTTGTTTGCAACTTTCTTTACTGATATCCCAGGAGACGAGATAGGATTTGGTTTCAAGAACAGGAAGATTACGGGACAAAGGATTCTAAACTGTTACTAAGTACCATTGTTAAAATATTTGCTAGAACGATGTCAGTGAAAATGACAGTGGTAGGAATTTTGAAAACTCCACCTCTCCATTAAAACAATGAAACACTGGAAAAAAACGGGCTGACTCAGTTCTGCAGATTGAGCAAAGGCAACAACCTGGAAAGCATACATCCAAAGGAGCTGCCACGTCTCAGTAAGAACAGTGGGCTTTATGGCATTTTAACTTACTTTATTCTGTTCCCTCCTCTATAGCTCAGCTATAGAGGAAAAAAATGACAGCCTACTTTACCAGAGCTGAAGGAAGAAGAACAGAGCTCCCCTCCTACCCTTTGTCCCCAGAAGCCTGGCTTGCAAGGCTCCTTATCAGCAGCATAGGGCTAACAACTTTTGCACAGTGAATATTTCTCAAAAATATTCAGAGGCTAATGTTTAATGGCATGGATGCCCAAGATGTCTGATAGAGAACTAATATTCAAAATGTATAAGGAATTTCTACAACTCAATAGCAAAAGGGCAATTAAACTGATTTTAAAATGGGCAAAGGACCTGGATAGACATATTACCAAAAGATGCACAAATGACCAACAGTTACATGAGAAGTTGTTCACTATCAGTAATCATCAAGGAAAAGCAAATCCAAAGCACAATGAGATAGCACCTAACACCTCTTAATATTTCTATTATCAAAAAAGTCAGGCAATAAAGGTGTTGGCAAGGCTATGAACAAAAGGGAACCTTTCTGCTCTGTGGGTGGGAATGGAAATCAGTAAAGGCATTGTGGAAAGCAGTATGGAGTTTCCACAAAAATTAAAAGAACCAGTCTACTATTCAGCAATCTCACTTCTTAGTAGATATTCAGCAATACCATTTCTTGGTGTTTAGCTGAAGGAAATTAAATCAGTATGTGCAAGAAATATTTTCATCCTTATACCCATTGCAACATTATTCACAACAGCCAGGAAAGATACAGAAACAACCTAAGTGCCCATCAACAAACGAATAAAAGTAATGTAGTATATATGGAATATTGTGGTCGGAAGTTTTTCTGTGTCCCACCTGGTCTGCAGCTGCTCAGACTCAAGTAAACACACAGAGGTTTATATTAATTAAAACTGCTCAGCCATTAGCTCAGGCTTACTACTGACTACCTCTTACACTTAAACTCAGCCCATTTCTGTTAATCTATATGTTGCCACGTGTTCCATGGCTTTACCTGTGTGTGCCATTACATGCTGTTCCCTGGACACTTAGTGTCTCCTGATTCAGCCTCCTTCTTCCTAGAATTCTCCTTATCTGCTTATCCCACCTATACTTACAATATATCCTGATTATAGTCTCCCCTCCCTCTACTTCTCCGTTTCTCCCCTCCAGATTCATACCCTTTCTATCTCTCATTAGAAAAGAACAGGCCTCTTTCCTTTCTGCTCCTTCCTTCCGTCTGTCTTCTGCTCTCCCTCTCCCTCTCCCCCTTCCCTCCCCCCTCTCTCTTTCTCCCTCTCTCTCTCTCCCTCTCCTCCTCCCCCAATAAAGCTCTAAAAAGGTAACCATGGCTTGTGACTCTCCTCCAGCACTCTCCTCCACCAGTATGGCCGCTGCAGGAGCCGGCCAGCCTGGAGCGCACCATTTAACCAACATTGGTGCTGTGACTTGGATACACCAAGGAACACTAAGCACCTGCTGACTGTTGCTGCTTGCCGCCTCCTCCCCCATCCAGCGAGACTGCGAGTGCGCGCACGTCCCTTGCTTCCACTGGACCCCTATACAGCTACCACTACTGATACCGCCATGATTCTTCACCACATTAAGGTACTCTGAGAAGCCGAGCATGGTAGTATACTCTACTAATCCTAACACTCAAGAGACAGAGGCAGGAGGATCTCTGTGAGTTCAAGTCCAGCCTGGCCTACATCCAGTTCCAGGTCAAACTTTGAGATGGGGAGATTCATCCAGATTATCTAAGTGGGCCCAGAGTAATCATGATATCTTTAAACCCTGGAGACCCTTTTCTGGTTAGTTTAAAGAGAACACTGAAGAGCACTGGTTTCAAATGTGCAGAAAAAGAGCATGAGAAAACCAGCAGGCAACTCGGAGAAGCTGGAAAAGGCACAAAAACTCTACTTTAGAACTCCAGGAGGAATGTGGCCCTTGTCAGACTTTTGGTTTTCAAAATGAAATGAAAGAATGTTGTTTAAGTTTGTGATTACTTGTTATAGCAGCAACATGAAACTAATACAGGTAAAGGGCAGAAAACAGTCACGACTGTTCCTTGGCTTTTCAGTCACATGACCAAAAGCACCCTCTTCTTCCAGGGGTATCTGTGAGCTGCATTTCCCTCAGCCAATGCTGAATCAAGTCCTGTTTGGTGATGGTGATCGTTACTCTTGGTTGTGAACTTGACACAGTCTGCAATCAATGAAGAGATCCGCCTTGGGAAGAATCTATGAGGACATGTCCAGAAAGGATTAACGGATGGGGGGAGACTCTTTCAGAGTGGCAGCACCTATCAGTGGGTGGTCCAGGGGAAAGGCAGTTTTGCTGCCTGCCTGCCTGCCTTTGCTTCTTGCTGGGGAACGAGTCTGTCTCTGCTGCTGCGCCCACCACTGCTATTGCAGCACCTCTCACTGACGTCAGACTGCAGCTTTCTTCAGGCTTCCAATGTTTACTGAAGACCAACAACTCTGCAGGAATCTTCTAGGCTCGCAGCTTGACGGACCAAGGTAGCTAGGAGGCTCTCAGTCTCTCCACTATGCAGATGGAGATTGTCGAACTCCTCAGACCTCGTGGTTTAGCAAATCCCTTTTTATAATCTTTATGAGTCACATCTTATCCATTCTGTCCCTGTTCCTCTGATGAACCCTGCCTAATACGATGCCACCGTCATAATAGCATCCTAGATATATCACTAAGATCTCAAAGTGGACCAGGAATCATAAGTACTTCCTCATTTATTTAAAGTAGACTCTGTTTTAGTGTCAACAGTGCCATGTCATTGTGTCCATAGAAGACATTGCTAATCAATTACCACCACGTGGTCTGCACACTATGTGGAGCTTTACCATTGTGCTCGGAGAAGCTGAAGCAGGATATAAATTGCTGTCATCTAGGCTCCAGTGTTTGACATTCTCTGCTGCCTCCTTTGCTTTCTTTTTGAGATGGGCTCTTGCTCTTCAGTCCACGTGTACTCAGTTACGTGGCCTCAGACTAAAGTATATACACAATGTATTTTTGTTTCTTTGGCAAGAAACATAGTCTTTTTCTTTGCAGAAAAAGTCTAGAGAAAATAGAAAGATTTACCTTTCATTTTTTCGTCTTACAGGTCAAAGTTCTTCATTGAGGAAAGTCAGGGCAGGAATTTAAGGCAGGAACCTGGAGGCAGGAATTGACACAGAGGCCATGGAAGATTGCTGCTTATTGGCTTGCTCCCCAAGGCTTACTCAGCTTGTTTTCTTATAGTACCCAGTAGCACCTGGCTATGGGTGGCACTGCCCACAATGGGCTGGGCCCTTCCACATCAATCATTAATCAAGAAAATGCTCTACACACTTACCTATAGGAATCTGCTGGAAACATTTTCTCCCTTGAGATTCTCTCTTCCTAGATGACCTTAGCTTGTGCCAAGTTCCCAAAATCTGACCAGGGTACTCATTAAGCATACTGTCTTCCAGGCTTTTAAATATTGTTACAAATAACAGTATTGCCTTATGTTTTAAGACTGATGTATGATAGACTGTCCGTTGAGATGATCATATTTTTTGCCCTTTGTTCTGTAAATGTGATGTATCACATTTATTGGTTTGTGTGTATGCTGAACCATCCTTTCATTCCAGGGGGTAAATTTCACTAATTCTTATATATAATTTTTATAGTGTGGTATTGTCTTTGGTTTGGTATAATTTTTGGAGAACCTTTTCTTTATTTGTATGTTTTTGTATTAAAGACTAATAAATACCTTAACATCTAAAAAAAAAAAGAAAAGAAAAGAAAAGAAAAGAAAAGAACAGGCTTCTAAGAGATAACAACCGAACATAACAAAGTAAAATATAATAAGATGAAGCAAAAAATATCATATTGAAGCTGGACATGGCAACCTAACAGGTAGAGAAGAGTCCTAAGAGCAAGCAAAAAAAGAGTCAAAGACCCCACTTTCTATCTATCTATCTATATCTATCTATCTATCTATCCATCCATCCATCCATCCATCTATCATCTATCTATCTATCTATCTATCTATCTATCTATCTATCTATCTATCTATGCATGCAGAGGACCTGGTGCAGACCCTTGTAGGCCCTGTACTGGCTGCTTCAGTCTCTGTGCACATATGCACCTTGCCTAGTTGATTCAAAGTTTTGTTCTGGTGTCCTCCATGCCCTCTGACTCTTCCAATCCTTTCACCTCCTCTTCCATGGGATTCCGTGAGCTCTGAAGGGAGGGATTTGTTGGAGACTTCCAATTTAATTTTTTTAGAGATCTATTTATTTATTTATTTATTTATTTATTTATTTAATTTTTTCATTTTTTTTCTTTATACTCACTCCACATACCATCCACATATCCCCTCTCCTCCATGCCCCAACCCCCAGCCCTCTTTCCTAAGCCACCCTGCATCCCCACATCCCTCAAATTGAGGTCTCCCATGGGGCATTAGCAGAGCCCAGCACAGGGCAGGTCCAAGATCCTTCCCACTGCACAAAGGCTGTGCAAGGCGTCCCACCGCAGGCACCAGATTCCCAGAAGCCTGCCCATAGACCAGGGACAGATCCGGATCCCCCTGCCTGGGTGCCCCCGAAACAGTTCAAGCCAAACAACCATCTTCCGTATCCAGAGGGCCTAGTCCAGTTCCATGGGGGCTCCACAGCCACTAGTCCACAGTTCATGGGCTTCCACTAGTGTGGCCGGTCATCTCTGCACATCCTCCCATCATGATCTCGATGTCCCTCGCCTGCAGTATCTCTCCTCTCATCAATTGGATTCCAGGACCTCAGCCTGGTGCCTGGCCATGGATCTCTGTATCTGCCTCCATCTGTCACTGAACAAAGGCTCTATGATGACAGTTAGGTTATTTGCTAGACCGGTCACCAGAGTAAACCAGTCCAGGCACCCTCTGGACCACTGCCAGCAGATGAGGATGGGGTCATCCTTTTGGATTCCTGAGAGCCTCTCCAGAACCCTGCCTCTTCCTATTCCCATGATGTTCTCTTCTATCATGGTATCTTCCTCCCTGCCCTCCCACTCTGTTCCTGTTCCAGCTCGACCCTCCCATTTCCCTATGTTCTCATCCCCCACTCCTTGCCTCTGCCACCCCCACATACCCAGTCCGTTCATGTAGATCTCATCCACTTCTCCTTCGCTGGGTCATCCATGTGTCCCTCCTAGGGGCTTTCCCTGTTAGCTAGCCTCTCTGGAGTTGTGGGTTGCAGTCTGGCCATCCCTTCCCTCCCATTTAGTATCCACTTATGAGTGAGTACATACTATGTTTGTCCTTCTGAGTCTGGGTTACCTCACTCAGGATGATTTTTTCTAGTTCCGTCCATTTGCCTGCAAATTTCATATCATTGTTTTTTACTGCTAGGTAGTACTCCATTGTGTATATGTGCCACATTTCCTTTATCCATTCTTCAGTTCAGGGGCAGTTCTAGGTTGTTTCCAGGTTCTGAATATTACTAATAATGCTGATATGAACGTAGTTGAGCATGTGTCCTTGTGGTAAGATTCAGCATTCTTTGGGTATATGCCCAAGAGTGGTATAACTGGGTCTTGAGGAATACTTATTCCCAATTTTCTGAGAAACTGCCATACTGATTTCCAGAGTGGCTGTACAAGTTTGCATTTTCCCCAACAGAGGAGGAGTGTGGAGACCTCCAATTTAGACTCTCTCTCTACATAATGTCTGGTTGTGGGTCTCTGCACTTGCTCCTCTATCTGCTGTGGGAGGAAGCCACTCTGTTGATGACTAGACAAGGCACTGATCTATGAGTATGGCAGAATATAGTTAGGAATCATTGTGTTAATTTATTTTTAAAGACCAATAGTGTTTGGTTTTACCCTAGGTCTCTGGGCTATCTAGTGTGTTTTTCTTCGTTACCTGAGCAGTGTCATATATGGGTTCCTTCATATGGAGTGGGCCTTATGTCAAATCAGACTTTGGTTGGTTACTCCTACAAGTTCTGTGCCACCATTGCCCTGGCATATTTTTCAGGCAGGACAGATTGTAGGTCAGAAATTTTGTGGATATATTGGTGTCCATGTTTCTCTTTCAATAGCCTGCAGAGTACTTTCCCACATCAAAGAGACTAGGACATAGAAGTGAAAGCTCCATGTAGGCACCAGCTCGTCTTCTTCATGTTTGATGAGTTGTATGGGTGTTGTCCTTGGCAATGTGGTCCCCACTGTCAGTTTGTAGAGCAGAACCTTTTGTCTTATCATCAGCCTAGATGGTCTGGGGGTTCCCATGGGACCCCCTTGGCGAACAGCTCAATTGAATGCCACCCAGCCCTGGCACTGGAGGCCCTGCCTGTCAGGCTAGAAGAGATAGCTAGTTGAGACTTTGTATCTCCCATTGCTAGGAGTCCTCATTAGGATCACCTTCATACATTCCAGGAAGTTTTCACTGCACTAGGTTTCCACATTACCCTTCAAATATCTCCAAGTCCAGCTATTTCTCTCTGTACTTTCTCCCTCCATTCCATCTCCTCCAACACCTGATCCCTCTTACTCCTATCTCCCTCCACCCAACCCCAGTCTACCAATAAAATCTATTCCATTTTCCCTTCCCAGGTGAATACATGTGTCCCTCCTGGACCCCTCCTTTTTACCTAAATTCTCAAGGTCTATGGGTTGTAGTTTGGTTATCATTTTCTTAATATCTAATATCCACTTATAAGTGAACACATACCATATTTGCCTTTCTAGGTCAAGGGTTACCTCACTCAGGATGATTTTTTTCTGGTTCAATCCATTTACCTGCAAATTTCATGATGTCATTTTTTAAGAGCTGAGTAATATTCCATTGTGTAAATGTATCACATTTTCTTTATTCATTCTTCAGTTGAGGAACATCTAGATTGTTTCCAGTTTCTAGCTATTATGAATAAAGCCACAATAAAGATAGTTGAGCCAGTGTCCTTATTGTTGAATGGAGTATCCTTTGGGTTTATGCCCAAGAGTGGTGTAGCTGGGTCTTGAAGTGGATCAATTTCTAGTTTTCCAAGGAACCACCATATTGATTTCCATAGGGCTGTTTTGCACTCCCACTAGCAATGGAGGAGTGTTCACCTTGCTTCATATCCTCACCAGCATGAGCTGCCACTTGTGGTATTGATATTAGCCATTCTAAAAGGTGTAAGATGGGATTTCAAAGTATTTTGATTTACATTTCTCTGATGACCAAGGATATTGAAGATTTCTTTGTTTCTCAGCTATTTGAGATTCCTTTGTTAGTCATCAGAGAAACACAAATCAAAACGACTCTGAGATACCATACCTGTCAGAATGGCTATGATCAAGAACACTAATGACAGTCTATGTTGGAGAGTATGCAAAGCAAAGGGAACACTCCTCTACTGTTGATAGGAGTGCAAACTTGTACAACAACTGCGGAAATCAGTATGGCAGTTTCTCAGAAAATTGGGAGTCGATCTACCTCAAGACCCAGCTATACCACTCTTGGGCATATACCCAAGGAATGCTCAATCAAGCCACAAAGATACATGCTCAGCTATGTTCATAGCAGCATTCTTCATAATATCCAGAACCTGGAAACAACCTAGATGCCCCTCAACTGAAGAATGGATTAAGAAAATGTGGTACACAATGGAGTACTACTCAGCAGAGAAAAACAATGACAGCATGAAATTTGCAAGGAAATGGATGGATTAGAAAATATCATCCTGAGTGAGGTAACCCAAACCCAGAAGGACAAACATGGTATGTACTCACTCAGAAGTGGATACTAAATATAAAGCAAAGAACAATCAGACTGCAACCCACAGAACCAGGGAGACTACATAGCAGGGGGGACCCAAAGATAGCTGTTGGCTTATAATAAGTTTTGGTTTTACTCAATCACTGTGCAAGCCTCAGTGAAACATTTCACTATTAGGATAAGAATTTGTACTGTATGAAGCTGATAATATGAATAAATAAATAAATAAATAAATAAATAAATAAATAAATAAATAAATAGCAAAAAAAGGAAAATCCTCTGTTTAGATCTGTACCCCATTTTTAATTGGCTTATTTGATGTTTGTTTTGATGGTGATACTTCCAGCAGTTCTTTATTGTTCAGGATTGTTTTAGCCATCCTGGATTTTTTTTCCATTTGATGTTCAGAATTGTCCTTTCAAGTTCTGTAAAGAATTGTGTTAGTATTTTGATGGGGATTGAATTGAATCTGTAGATTGCTTTTGAGAGGATGGCCATTTTTAGTGTATTAATTGTACCAATCCATAAGCATAGGCTATCTTTCCATCTTCTGATATTTTCTTCAATTTCCTTCTTTAAAGACTTGAATTTTTTGTCATACAAGACTTTCACTTGCTTGGTTAGAATTGCCCCCAAGATATTTTATATTATTCGAGGTTATTATGGAAGGTATTGCTTCCCTAATTTCTTTCTCAGCCCATTTGTCATTTGTATATAGGAGGGCTGTTGATTTTTTTCAGTTAATCTTGTATCCAGCCACTTCACTGAAAGTGTTTATCAACTGTAGGAGTTCCCTCATATAATTTTTAGGATCACTTATGTATAGTGTCATATCTTTGCAAATAACAATACTTGGACTTCTTTTCCAATTTATATCCCCTTGATCTCTGATATTTGGTGTTCTATAAGCTTCTTGTACCTTTATAAGTATCTCCTTCTTTAGGTTAGGAAAATTTTATTCTGTGATTTTGTTGAAGACATTTTCTGGGCCTTTGAGCTGGGTTTCTTCTCCTAGCTCCATAACTATAATTCTTAGGTTTAGATTATTCATGGTGTCCCAGATTTCCTGGATGTTTTGTGTCAGGAGCTTGGAGATTTAATATTTTCTTTGACAGGTAAATCCATTTCTTCTATTGTATCTTCAACACCTGAAATTCTCTCTCCCACCTCTTGTATTCTGTTGGTGAAGCTTACCTCTGAAGTTCTTATTAGAATTCCTATGTTTTTAGTTTCCAGAATTCCCTCAGTTTGTGTTTTCTTTATTGGTTCTATTTCCATTTTCAGGTCTTGAATGGTTTTATTCATTTCTTTCAGCTGTTTGTGTTTTTCTGGATTTCTTTAAGGGATTTATTCATTCCTTCTTTAAAGACATCTACCATCTTCATTTAGTTGGTATTAAGGTCTTTTTTGTGCTTCATCTATGTTGGAATATTTGGTTCCTGCTGTGGTAGGATAGCTGGGCTCTAGTGGAGAGTATTGCTCTGGCTGTTGTTGATTGTGTTTTCACACTGGCGTCTAGGCATCTGCGTTTGGGATGACTATAGGTCTAATGCTGATTTCTGGATTTGTCCTTGTTTGGTGGATGTTTTGTTCCTTGGTTTCTGTTTCCTCTCTGGGTTTTTGGAGAGTGTAATGACTGTGTATTTCCTGGCCTGCTCAGCTGGTGTGTTCACAGGGAATGCCTATTGGTGCTGGAGGCTGGGATACTAGGGTGAGTTGGAGGAAGGAAGGTAAGAGGAGAAGGTCTCTGTGATCCATTGGGGATGGAGTCAGAGAGGAAAGGGAGACTACAGCAGGTTTCCTGCTGCAGAGCTGGGCATGAGACTAGGGGGATTGGATCTCAGGAGCAACAGGAGAGGTATGGGTTGACCTTCAATCTACTTGTTGCTCTAGGAGGAGAGGCCCTTGGGTTACCTGGGAGTGCCTGCTGGAGCTGGAGTCTTTGACAAAGCAACAAGTCATAGTAGGAAGGTGAGAAGAGGAAGATCTGTGGGATCCACGGGAGATGGGAGCAGGGAGGGGCCTGGCAGGGGTAGGCAGGGAAAGTTCACACAGGTGTTCTACTGAAGAGGTGGGAATGAGACTCAGGGATTGAGTCTGGGGGAGCAGAGAGAGAGAAGGTCTGTGGGCAGCCTTTCTGGCTTTCTGACAGGCATGACCTGTGGATTAGCGGCGGGTGCCTGCTGGATTTGGAAGCTGGGGTGCAGCGACCAGTGAGAGGAGGGAGGTTAGGAAAAGATGGTCTGTGGGATCCACGAGAGATGTGGGCAGGGCAGGAGGGGAAGGCTGCAGCTGGACTTCTGTTGCAGCTCAAGGGATTGGGTCTGAGGGAACAAAAAGCACTAGAAAGACTGTTATACAAGCAAGCATGGACATTAATGTAAGTTTAAAGGGGTAGTTGCTACATGGTTTACATTTGACACTGGGAAAAAGCAGGGGACTAGCTTTGGGCTGCATTGTCGTTGGTTTCTACTTTCTTCTCAACCTGTACTATTTATCCATTTTTCTGACCCGTCTTGGATTTTGGTCTCATCTACTTTGCTATTGGCTGACTCCTATCCTCGCTCCATCCCCTAACTCCAGTGAACAAACTCTGTGTGCAAATCTGGGGTCATTCCTGACCTTTCCAGACTAAATGCCTTTTCAGTGATCCTGGTAATGATAAGTCTATGCTGAACTGTTTTTTTTTTTTCTCCAAACTTCCAAACTGTTTTTCACAAAAGCTGTACCACTATACAATCTCAAAAGCCATATAGGTTCTAATTTCTCCACTAACACTTGTTGTAAGGTACAAACAGAATCTGTACTGAAAATAAACCTTTAGCTAGGTAGTTGGCCCCATCACTCTGTCTTATTTAAAAGTAAAAGTCATATTCTTAATTGTACTCATTTCAACTATGAAAGCTAAGGCATAGAAACTCGGATGGATCATAAGCTGCATTGACAGCTGAGATGAAAATCTCTGAAAGAATTGGAGATGATTGAGGAAAGAGAGATTGGTGTCCTTTGACACCCTTTCATTGACAGAATTCAAATTCATCCCTGTGCCTGTGACAGTATCTGGAGCCTTGATAGAAAGGTTATTTCGCAGATCACTCAACAACTCTGTCCATAGCCATTGCAGTGAGGAGGTCAGCAGCCTGGGAAGGAAGGATACCATGCCAATCACAGTCTGAGTGGCTCTTTTTAGTTGATTATTTTAGGACTTTCTGGGTGATACAATTTGGCCATCTCTCCCTATTTTTGAAGTACTCAAGCAATTTAGGCATTTAAATGTTCTTCCATCTGTAAGAGGTTTAATCACTTAGCCCTGCATTTTCAATCTTCTTGAATCAATTGAAGCCTTACAAAGTGTTCCTTCTAGCTGGGGTTGGAAAGAGAGCCACAGCAGCTGAGCCAATGCTATTATGTGGGATCAGAATGGAGACCAGTCACTGAAGTATGTTGAGCTGCCATCTATCCTCTAATCCATGTTGCATAGGATTCAAAACATGGCCTGGGTGCCATGGGTGTCAGAAACCCCTGTGGTCTTATCCTAAAATAACTCACCCCAGAAGCACTCTTATCAGTCATTTGAGTTTTCCCAGAACTGAAGGATTGCTTTGTTCTTAGCTATAAAACTGGGAAATGCCTGGACACACCAAGATGCGCATTCACCCTGTCTCAGACTTACTGAATCAGAGCCATGGCTTCCTTCCAAACCCTGAAGTTTGAGAACTACTGCAGTGACCCAAGAAGCCCGTCTCCACTCCCCACTGAGAATCAGTTCCTCACTGCCATCATTAGCCCACAGCTTCCTCTGGCATTGCTTTCCTGAACTGCCTTAACTGTTATCCTCTTCCATTAGCTCGTGCAGACAGCCTGTGTCCTTCATTTGGAGGGCATCAGATTTAGGAAAATGCCCTAAAATGGCTAAGCAGATAACAGATTCATCACTGTTGCTTGTGACCAAGGCAATCAGAGAGGACTCTTTCTCCATATACTCATTTGATGACCATTTATGGAGAAACTTTTGTTATAAGTTGCTTACAGTAAAAAAAAGGAGACTGAGGTTAATTGTGAGTACATACATGCATATAAAAACTAGTATACTTCTGAATACAGATGGAGAAATAAACATATTCCAATGGCTTTTTCGGCATATTTTCTATTCAGCAAATATTTACTTTGGGCCTTCTGTGTGCTGAAACAGTGCTAAGCAACAGGAAGTAAGAACACATTATTCAAAGTCCTTGCTCTCATGGAGCTTACATTCCAGTGTAGAAAGCCAGATAAGAATGGGAAGAAATCTAATTAGTGAGAAACAGGAGGGTTTATATGAGCAAGAATTGTTGAGACCAAGGTTGTATAAAGCACAGGGACAAATAGCCAAACGAATGGAAACACATGAACTATGAACCAATAGCTGAGGAGCCCCCAACTGGATCAGGTCCTTTGAATAGTTGAGACAGTTGATTGGCTTGATCTGTTTGGGAGGCATCCAGGCAGTGGGACTGGGTCCTGTGCTCAGTGTATGAGTTGGCTGTTTGGAACCTGGGGCTTATACAGGGTCGCTAGGCTCGGCCTGGGAGGAGGGGACTGGACCTGCCTGGACTGAGTCTACCATGTTAATCTCAGTCCTCGGGGGAGGCTTTGCCCTGGAGGAGGTGGCAATGGGGGGGTGGGCTTGGGGAAAGGGGATGGGGAAGGAGTGGGGAGAACAAGGAAATCCGTGGCTGATATGTAGAACTGAATGGTATTGTAAAATAAAATTAAAAACAAACAAACAAACAAAAAGAATGGGAAGAAATATATAATGATACATGCCTTGATAATCTCCATGGGGGTGGGGGTATGTGGAGGGTTTGGAATGGAGCTCAGTGATAGAACATTTTCCTAGTATGCATGAGGTCCCCAGTTCAAAGTCCAACACTGATAGTGAAAAGAAAAGAGAACAAAATGTTAGTGTGACTGAAATGGAGGATTTGCTTGGTATAGGAATGAATCTCTATGGAGGTGATATTGAAGCCAATACATAGCGGGTAAAATTAAGCCATTTGCAGGCCCCAAAGCGTGAAGGGTGCTCCAGGCCTATGGCATAACTACCACATGAGCATTAAGGGAGGAAGAAATTTGATATGTTTAAGGAATTCACAGAAGACTGGTTTGACAGGAATGTCAGGAACATTGGGGAGACTGTTGCAGAAGAAATTAGAGAGGGAAGTCTTCATTGTGGAGGCCTTGTGGGCTTTCTTCAGGGGTGTGGCTGGCAGTCTTAGAGCGTTTGTCTCAGGCAGAAGAGTGAAGTTCTCAGCTTTAGATGTTAAGAGCTCACCTGGAGATATTTGGAGAATAGACTGTAAGAGAATGGAAACAAAACCTCTTTCGGAGACCATTGTCAATAGATAGTTGAGAGATGGTTGTGGCTTTGAATAGGTGGTGGGAAGCATAGCGAAGGAAAGTTCTATGTGTATTTTGGAGCTACAGTCACTGGTTTTGAATGTAGGGTATATAAGGAAAGACAAGACTCTAGGGTATGCCCAAATTTGGGGAAATGGTAGGGTTATTTGCTAAAATGCAAAACACCCAAAAGTGCCTTGGAGAAGGCATGACCATACACTGAGAATTCAGACTTAGACATGGAAAAATTCAAATGCTTGAAAAAATCTAAAATTGAGGTTTAAATTGTGAGACATAGGTATTTCAAGTTCAAGGTCACCTCAGAACCAGAGGTATTAATGACTTTGGAAGTCAGCAGCACATACATAGTCTTTAAAACCTTGGAATTGCAGGAAATTATCTAAAGAGTCAAACAAGAAAGACATCCCTATAAGCCAGACAAGGAAATCAATTGATTGCTTAAAACCACAGCCCATAGAAGGCAGCCCCTTAATCAAAACATGTCTAGGGCTTGGAGAGATGGCTCAGTGGTTTAGAGAGCTCGTTGCTTTGGCAGAAAACCTGTGTGCAATTCCCAGCACCCACTTAGGGGTTCCCAATCCTCTGTAACTCCAGTCCCAGGAAATCTGATATCCTCTTCTGTCCTCTGCATGTGTTATGCATGTGGTCCACATGCATACATGCAGGTAAAACACCCATACACATGACAATAAATCTAAAGAAAAGTTTAAACCTATGTCTGCCTAATTCCAAAACTTCTATTCTTATTAAACATACTCTAAAATGACTAAAATAAATTAAAGATACATACACCTTTAATTCGAGCACACTGAAGACAGAGGCAAATGGATCTCTATGAGTTTACGGCTAGCTTGGTCTACATAGTGAGTTTCAGGACAGCTGGGGCTACATAGGAAAACCAAAAAAAAAAAAGGCTAAAATGGAAAAGACTTGGCCTGGACAAACAAAGTTTGCCAGATCCGACTGGAACAGCATAGCCATGTAATGCCATGAGCCAGTATTTTCAACACTGATATTATCTTCATGTTTCCTGATCTTGTTTGTTTGTTTGTTTGTTTGTTTTTTGAGACAGGGTTTCTCTGTGTAGTTTTGGAGTCTGTCCTGAAACTCACTCTGTAGACCAGGGTGGCCTCAAACTCAGAGATCCATCTGCTTCTGCCTCCTGAGTGCTGGGATTAAAGGCGTGCGCCACCACCATCCAGCTCTGATTTTCTTTTATTTTTTAAAGACAAACAGGTTACCAGTAAGAATACCAAAAGTCAAAATAGGTCTAGGAGATAATGGAAATGAGAAAATGATTTTTAAAATGTGCATTCAACACACAGTAGCAGGTTAGAATAATGTGGGAAAGCATGGGAATTAAAACCAAGAAATTAGTGGAGAAAAAGGTCAGTGCTGAAGCAGGAGGCCATCTGGAGGGAGTGAGGCAATTCAAGGTCCCAATTAGAACAAGACTGATTACTGAAGAACTCTGGAGTCAAATAGGATCAAGGATCTTCCTCCCCACTCACTAATTTTTTTACAGTTTTTTTCTAACCTGTTCTTTTTTTGTTGAAATTTTAATTGAAAATCATAGATTTTGTATATAGTTATAAGAAAATAAGAGAGATCACACGTTCACTTTACCCAGTTTCTCCAAATGGCAACAACTTGCAAAGATGTGATATACTACCCCAATACCGATATAAAACTCATCTTCCTTAGATTTCCCATTTTACCTGTAACCACTTTGTGTGCTTGTGTTGCATGCTGTACAGTCCTCTAACTTGTGTAGGTCCATGGATCTCCACTAATGAGAAATAAATCTATTATTTGCAAGTTACTCAGTCTAGGTGATTTTGTAATAACAAAACAGGCAAAGTCGGTGCCTTGTAAGCAACAGAGAATTAGTTCCCACTGTCTTTGAGGCTGGAAATCTGAGATCAGGCTGACCAGCTTGCCAGGCACTGAGACCCTCTTCCAGATCAAACACTGCCAACTTCATGTATCCCCATATGCTTGTAAGAAGGCAAGGGAGTTCTCTGGGATGCATGCATCTTATTTATTTGGGCATTACACTCATGACCTAATACTTAACAAAGACTCCATACCTCCTAAAATCAGGGTTTCAACATAGGAATTTTGGGAGCCTCATAAACATTTGGCCCATAACATGACTACTATGATAAGAGCTATGCTGAACATTTGTGTTCAGGTTCTATGTGAATATAAAATTCCATTTCACTGGGATAAATGCCCAGGAATGAACGGCATTGCAGTTGTGTACTTAGTTGGGTTTTGTTGTTGTTAACTTCTTGACAATTTTGTGCACACATACACACTTAAATAATTTATTTTGGGTCCTTTTACACTCCAATTGCCCTCTCTTGTCCCCTTCCTACTCCCTTGGAACCCCTTTTCCCGTGTATTTTAATGAAACTGACAAATAATTGTCCAAGGTGGCCATAACATTTCACATCCCTCCCAGAAATAAATTAGTGAATCAGTTTCTTTCCATCCTTGCCAGCATTTTGCAGTGTAACTGTTTTTATGTTAGTCACTTTGATAGGTATGTAGTGATAGTAATCTGTTATTTTTAACAGACAAAAATTCGTGAGGAGAAACTTCTTTAGATTAAGATCTCGTATTGTTTTCAATTTAAGCTCCTCCAAACTGTTTTTGCCTGAAAAATCATTTTGAACTTTTGCAATAAGAGATCTTTGTCCATCTGGGAATCAGTTGCCCTAAAACCACAAAGCAATTACTTATCTTCACCCAAGACTACAGAAAAAGCTAAGAAACCTAAGGAGATTCATCTGAGGAAACTAGAGAAGGGACATATAGAGAGAATTTCTGGAACAATACTTGCAAATAATAAGTTTTACATTCTGTTCTATAGCTTTGTTGAAAGGTATAGCAGTCTGATGGAAATGACCCAGGAGAAAACTGGAATACAGACATGGAGAGATGAGGGCTGATTATGCACACCTATTTCCAACTCTGTGTTCTGTGCTCACTTTGGCAGCATGTATATCAATTCTGTGTTCAGTGACCATACGTTGGAAACTTGAAAGCTGCCATGGTGACAGAATTTAAAACATGGAAATTGACAAACACTGCACATCAGAGCACTTTTTTTTCAAGTCCAAGAAGTTAGTTGGTAAATATTTTCTACTACATTGCTGTGCATTTCATGCCAGAATACTGATATCCCCTATCATTATGACCCAAACAAGGATGTACCAGTAGACATGATGGCACGGAAAACAGAAAACTCTCACAGACTCAACTCTAGACAAAGAACTACAGGCAACTAAAGAATGCTGAAAGTGAGAGAAATTGTCTCCTCCTCAGTAATTATCTAATCCCAAATTAACAACCCTGAGATCATATACATACAGGCAACATTATACAGACAGGGCAGGGTATGTATTTGTGCTTGGGAATACACACACCAGCAGCAGCAGCAGCAGCAGCAGCAGCAGCAGCAGCAGCAGCAGCAATTAAAGAAAAGGGGGGCACGAGTTTGAAAGAGATCAAGAGAGGGTACATGGGTGGGAGGGTTTGGAGGGATAAAAGGGAAGGGGTAAATGATATAATTTTAATATAATCTCTTTGAAAAATTTTAAAGGATGAGGGATTTATCAGGTACCTATTAGGTTGCCATACATAATTCTCTGGCAGATTTGCAGGATAGATGTTTCTACCCATATTTTAGATGGAGAAACTGAGATTCCAACCTTAAGTCCTTTATCAGTGCTTACTATCAGGCAAATGGCAAAGCTCTTACTCAGTGTTGGCTTGAGCTAAATATAAATCCTATCTTCCCCCATACACCACATTAGTTCTCTAAAGGGGAAAAGATATTGAGCTAGAAAGAAGGAATGAGGCAAAACCTTAAAAATATTTTTTTAACCAGGGCTGCAATTTTTATTATTAGTTTATTTTTTTAAAATAATAATTTAATTTTACATATTAGCCATGGATTCCCCTGTCCTCCCTCCTCCTGCCCCCCTCCCCCCAACCCACCCCATTCCCATCTCCTCCAGGACAAGGACTCCCCTGGGGATTCAGCTCAGCCTGGTAGATTCAGTTGAGGCAGGTCCAGTCCCCTCCTCCCTTTACCTAGGCTGAGTAAAGTGTCCCAGCATAGGCCCCAGGCTCCAAAAAGCCAGCTCATGCACTAAGGATAGGTCCCTACTGGCAGTGGTTGAGAGAAAGCCCGAACTGAGCTACTCTGGTGAGCGGATGGCCGAATACCCTAACTGTCGTGATAGAACTCTCATCCAATGACTGATGGAAGTGGATGCAGAGATCCATGGCCAGGTCCCAGGTGGAGCTCTGGGAGTCCAATCAGCGAGAGAGAGCCTCAAGGGATTGTATGAGTGAGAGATGTTGAGACCATGATTGGAAAAAGCACAGAAACAAATAGCCAAACTAGTAAAAATATTTCTTATATGTTTGATTGTGAGCCTAGCCGTTAATGCTGAGCCATCTCTCCACCCTGAGGCAAAACCTTAAAAATATTTCTTGGACTAAACAGAAAGAAAAAAAAAAACTTAATCCAAAAGAAGGTCCTTGGCATTATGTAGCACATTAACTTATCTAAAGTACATTTATATTTTTATCTTAATTACATTTACATATGTACAATCCTGCTGTACTGTACATGCTGATTTTTGCCTTTCACATATGGTTTCCTAATTCCTCTTTTCTAGTTCCACTGGAAAACATTTTCTCCTCTCTGGGTGACTATAGAAAAACTTGCAATTAGAGAGCTCTGGCCTCCTCAGCCACAGGTATTAGCAAGGCAATTATTCTGTCTTGGAATTTTCTAGGGAAGGTCAAGGGAAAATGAGCCCCTGATTTTACTGCTTGGCTTGCTTGCCTAGGGTACTGTGAGTCTGGGGTTCAGAGTCAGGAACCTATGAGGCAGCCAGGAACTCATTATGTATCCAAGGCTGTCTTTGAACTCTTGGTCTTTCTGTCTCAGCTTCCTAAATGATGCTTTCACACCACCAGGCAAAATAAAAATTCTTAATGAGATATTTCTATGTTCACTTATTTATTCTAAGTCTGAACTAACATGCATATTTTGTAATATATTTTTACTGAAAGTAGTTACACTTCCATTACTGTTTAACTATTTAGTGGTTAATGTTGAAGAAATGATTCAGTAGTTAAAAGAATATACTGCTCTTGTAGAAGACCTAAGTTCAGTTCCCATCACCCACATTGTGTAACTCTAGCTCTATGGGATCAGCCACCATCATCTGAATACCAAAGGCACATGCATTCACATACATACCCACACAGAGACACACATATACACTTAATTAATAGTAATAATGGTGATGATGATGATGATGATGATGATGAATCTTTTAAAAAGTTTAGTGTCATTTGTGAAGGCTATATTCAGAACCATTGCAATGGTACAAGTCTAAGACAAGGGGATTTTTCAGTGGGAGAGAGAGATTAGGATTGACTCCAAATACAGCCTGAGGACATTTAGCCAAAGAGCACAGTGAACAATGATGGACAGAAAATTACAAGGCAGAATCATCAGAGGTCCAGAGGATTCTGGCCAAACCAACCTAACAGGATTCTTGCTGACGAAGACCAGGGTGACCAGATACTTGAATTACTAGGTGACTTGGCTGAAACAGTAGTTTCTACATTTGCAGATGGATGGGCTGAGGAGGTTCACAGTTTGTCAAGCAGAGAATCTTTGTCAATGTCTGATGTGGAAGGTGGTAACTGTAGATCCAATAGATTTATGTTATACTTATGGGCACCTAATGATTCATCATCATGCATCATTGATAGAATGGTTTGTATGTAAAATGCTCAACGTTCCCACCTAACATACAATTTCTCAAGAACAGAAATATTACCTTAAAATTCTTCTGACCCTCAAATTTTAGTATGATACCATACTAATAGAAATTCTATGAATATGTGATTTCTGTTGCTGCATTCTATGAGTAGAGGATTATAATTCATGCCTTAGTAAAGAAATGCGACTGATCAGAAGAAAACATATTGCAAATCCAATGGAGATATGTCAGGTATCTGCATATGACTATAGCAAATGTTTCTCTGAGAGCAAACTATCACACTCTAGGCAGAAGAGATAAGGACCAAAGTGATAAGAATGCCTTATGCTTCTCAAATGAGAAATGTTAAATTCCAAGTGTAAAATGAGTACAGGTTTAGTACCCCTTTCTAAAATGCATGAAACCAGAACTGTTTCAGATTTTCAATAATTGCACAGGCTTTGGATTCTCATATCATTGTGCAAGCAAGTTGTTTTGGACTTCAGAGCATGTCAGATTTCAGAATTTTGGAATATGAACACTCATCTGTAGCCATTCCCAGTACCAATCTGTCTTTTAGATGATAATATTAAAGTGCAATATGAGTTATTTCTGCCTCTGGTAACATGTAAGCATTAAATCATTAGCATCTTACCGGAATCTCTTTTGCCATCATGTAATCACTGCCTTTTTGCTAAAGATGTGGAGACAGTGACAGATGGAGGGGGAAGAAGAGGTAGGGGAAATCTAGGAATCATCTTACAAGTCTTTCCACAGTATATACCTTCCATTCCCACCCCAACACACACTGCCTATCAATATAACACTAGCATCACATCTGGAAGACTCAGATATCAGAAATCTTCCTGAATCTTCCCCTAAAACCATATAACCACTCCCATTAAATGGTCCATTCAATCTCTCAGTCACTCTTTCATTGAGTGTGTATTATGTGCAACCCACTCTTAAGGGATAGAAAGACAAAAGACTCAGTATTTTCTCACATAAAGCTCAATCTATTGTGCGCATGTGGGGGATAATAAAAAGTAAATAGTGGTGGAAAGGATTGCTACCTATAGTGACACAAGGCAAACACGATAGAATGGGTACGTATAAAACGTTACTGTGGAATGCTATATAGCAGTTATAACAACGAAATGTATTCACAGAAAAATCCTCAAGTATATTGTTTAAATTAGTTGAATTTTCTGGAAGTATAGTCCTTGAACCAACAGCTTCAGTTTACCTGTGAATATTTCAGAAAAGTCAATTCTTGAGCCCCAACCCATATGGTGGAAGGAGAGAACTGACCCCCTCAATTTGTCCTCTGACCTCTATCCACACACATTCTGTGATATAAATTCTCTCTCTCTCTCCCACTGTGTCTCTCTTTCTCCTCTCTCTGACACACACACACACACACACACACACACACACACACACACACACATACACACACACCAAGTAAATCAATGTAATTTTTAAAATTAAAAAAACCCTGTGATTTAACAAGTAAATCTCCCAGGTATTTCTAATGCATGCTAACATTTAAGAATCACTGTTTTTTAGAAGGGGGAAATGTGTAGAATGAAATGTGATAGTATTTATATTTTTTAAAAATTGTATATTTTCAGTATATATAGATATAGATGTATGTATGGATATACATAAAGAACGTCTTGAGGAATATATACTAAATTGCAAACAGGGGTTGCTCTAAAGAGGGCTTTAGGATTCTGGGGTCAAGATGGAAAGATTTCCCCATCATGATCTCGATGCCCCTTGCTCATAGAATCCCTCTTCCCTCTCTTCAAATGGACTCCTAGAGCTTGGCCTGGTGCTTGACTGTGGATCTCTGCATCTGTGTTTATCAGATACTGGATGAAGGCTCTATGATGACAGGGTATTCACCAATCTGATTACAGGGGTAATCCTGCTCAGGCACCCTCTCCATTATTGCTAGTAGTCTAAGCTGGGGTCATCCTTGTGGATTCCTGGGAACTTCCCTAGCACCAGGTTCTGCCTATCCCCATGATGTCTCCCTCTATCATGGTATCTCTTTCATTGCTGTCCCACTCTGTTCCTATTCAAGCTAGACCATCCCGTTCCCTTATGTTTTCTACAGAAACAACTGAACCAAGCTAGTGGGAACTCATGAACTTTAGACCAACAGGTGTGGAGCCTGCATGGGCCTGGACTAGGCCTTCTGCATAAGCAAGACAGTTGTGTAGCTTGATCTGCTTAAGGGGTCCCTGGCAGTGGGATCAGGATCCATCCCTGGCTCGTGAGCTGGCTTTTTGGAGCTGATTACCTATGGTAGGATGCCTTGCATAGTCTTGATGCAGGAGGAGGGGCCTGGACCTGCCTCAACTGAATGTACCACACTTTGCTGACTCTCTATGGGAAGCTTCACCTTTTCAGAGAAAGGAATAGGGGATGTGTTGGGAGGGGGAGGCTGGGGGGAGCAGGAGGAGGGAACAGAGGGGAATCTGTGATTGGTATGTAAAATGAATAAAAAATTCTTAATAAAAAAAAGAAATGAAAAAAAAGATGGAAAGAAGAAAAGAAACATTAACTCTTCCCAGAAGAAATAGCCTTTGAACCTGGCTTTGAGGCTGCCCTAAACCTTGCTCCTTATCCATCTTTTTGGGTCTCTGATGTCCAAGATATAGGTTCTTCCAGATAAAGAGGAGCATCATCAGAGAAGCTGCTTTCTGGTTTCTGAAATGTAGGCTATAAACCACTTACTCTCACCCCCTATCCTTACCAGCCTCAAGCCTCAACAAAAGCATTAAACAGAGATTCTGAGTCAGACACTAAAAGGTACTGGGTACAAGGAATGTGCCCTCCACCTCGTGTTTTAACAGTGGCGATCTGAGTAGCATATTAGGGCAGCTGAAAAGCATGAAGTGAAGATTGTTATTGATTCACAGCAGCCAGGCTCATTCAAATTCAAGATGGAAAAGCCCTAGAGAGCCATCCATGTCCTTGTGTTCTAGCATCCAGTGACAAACCATTTTTGGGGGGAGAAAAAAAACCTATGCCCTTTAGAAGGCCAATCCTGCATGCTATTGACCTACTCTCTCTTGCAGTCTGTTTTGGATCTTTTTAGCTGATGAGACTGGTGGGAGGTGACAGAGGAGAAATAACAATAGTAAGATTCAGCCAGAGTCAACCAGAGCATGAGCATGGCCTTTTCAAATTATAAAGATAAATAACTCTCTAAGCAGCATTCCGGGGAGTTTGTTTCCAGTAAAGTGAATCTGTGGAGAAGGAAAAAATAGTCACATTAACCTCTGACACAGCTTTCCAGGCAAAAGCTTTCATAATTAAGGCCCGATATTGTGATGGCAGGAAGAAGCCCTGTCGAATGGGCCAGGTTGCCCTATATAGTCAAAAGAGGGTAAGGAAACCAATAGACTAGGAAGGTATCTCTATCATTAACAATCACTCCCTGACAGTCCGGAAACTGGAGGAGTGGGCTGATGTGTCCCCAAGTCTACTGAGTTGAAAGGCTGTAGAAAATGCTAAGTGCAAAATTTCTGCTTCATTCTGTAAGGTCAGAGATGGAGAATTAACACTTAATGTACCAAGCAATCTTACTTTGAATCCAGGGATCTTTGTGTTGAAAAAGCTTCCAGAACTTTTCAGCTAGCAGAAAACATCAATGGGTTAATAAATAATAGTAGAATTTGGAGATGAAAGAGTTCTTCTCCAAAAGAATGTATTTTATTTGGGTTAAGAATTTTGCCCCACTGTAAACATTCTATAGGACTTTTCTCTATGCTGAAGCAAGATAAAGCTTGTAAAAGAACTCAGAGGACTAATCATTTGTCTTTACATGGAAATTCTGGGAGACTTCCACAAATTTGTGGCATACAGCCTTTTAACATGTTAAAAATATTTTCAAAACCTTTATTGTATATTGTGATTAATCTTTATTGTCAACTTGACACGATTTAGGATTACCATGAAAACACAAATCCCTCTCTCTCTCTCTCTCTCTCTCTCTCTCTCTCTCTCTCTCTCTCTCTCTCTCTGTGTGTGTGTGTGTGTGTGTGTGTGTGTGTGTGTGTGTGTGTGTGAGAGTGAGAGAGAGAGAGAGAGAGAGAGAGAGAGAGAGAGAGAGAGAGAGAATGTTTCTAAAATGGTCTAACTGATCAGAGAAGATGCACCCTAAAGACAAATGCCACTATCCCCAGGTCTTTTACTGAATAGAAAGAAGAAAGGGAACTTGATCTTCAAACTCTTGGCTCTATGACTTCAATGCCATGATGGACTGTGGCCTCTCAAACTGTGAGCCAAAGTAAACCTTTCCGTCCTTCAGTTACTTTAGTCAGGTATTTTGTCACACACCCAAGAAAATACAGATATCTAGTACATGCACAACATGACACTGAGTGTGATAGCAAATACAATGACAAATATGTCAAAAGTAGCCTCAAGGAAGTTGTAGGACAATAATGGAAGAACAGTAGAGGGTGACACACACACACACACACACACACACACACACACACACACACACACAATTTACAATGGTGTAAGAACAATTTATATAAACTAGTGATACAAATAAAAAAGTAAATGAGAGAGAATTTCTTGTTGGTTGGACAAGTCTGAAGATTTTGAAGAAAATGTAGGAAACTAAACGTTTTCCTAATAATCAAACAAATATCTTGAATTCCTTGGGTATGTATCTGAAGGGCTCTCTATGAAGTGAGGTCATAAACGATGTCACTGGCGATTGATCAAGGACAAGATTATAAAGTGAAGAATGATTTTACTTGTCTTCTCATCCTACCTCTTCAATGGGTAATGTGTTAGTACTGTTCCTGGTATGGGGGAGAGAAGGATTAGCATCCAAGTTGTCCTCTACATTGTCCCACTTACCTATCCTTTACACATTTCTCTTGAAACCTACTTTCTGCTTAGATGGCTAGCTTGTGCTTAGATCTTAGCATGACCACATTTCTCGACCACACTGCTTAGTTTTCACAACAACCTGGAGGGGTAAGTTGTATTCTTCCTATGTGCCAGGTGAACAGAAAAGAAAATTCAATGAGTTAAAGGCAGATTTTTTTCATTGACAGCCTTGTTTCAATGACTTTTTTTTTGGTTTCCTGAGTTGTAGTTTTATTTTGTTTTGTTTTTTTCATTTTTCTTTATTAAGAAATTTTCTACTCGCTCTACATACCACCCACAGATCCCACCTCCTCCCTCCTCTCCCCCCAACCCCCCAAGCCACCCCACATCCCCACATCCCCCAAATCAAGGTGTCCCATGGGGAGTCAGCAGAGCCCAGCACACTGAGCCTAGGCCTGAACAATTCCAGACATTTAAATAGTCCCAATAGTTTTTCAGAATGAGATCCAGATAATGCCAGTGAACACGGCAGGAGAATGAAGGGTTCTCACTGCTCTGCCTCTCCACACAGGAAGACCAATGAAAAACTGGAAAAGCTATCACAAGTAACTTTGTTGGAGCTCTGGAAATTAAGCGAGTTCTCATAAATAGCAAGCAGGCCAGTGTTTAATAAAGAGAAAGTGGCTGGATCTTGAGAGATATTTTTCTTCACTAACTGAACATCAAGCTAACTTAACAGAGCTTTTCATTGCCTGTTACAGCAAAAAGGATAGACTTCACAAACTCTAAAGAGCTCTGAAACACAATTAAGAACAGCCACAAGAAGCAGCAACAAACCATGATAATGAGGAACAGCATGATCCTCATAATTATCACATCATATTTAAAATGTCCGGTTTTGAACAAAACATAAGAAATACAAAGAAACAAAATAGTCGGATCCATGCCAAAGGAAAAAGAAAGAAACAAGAGCCATCCCTGTGGGTGCGCAAACATTGTATTTAGCAGAAAAAGACTTTGAGTCAATTATCTTAAATATTCTCCAAAAGAAAAGAGAATAGGATTCCAGTGACATCTGCAAAATGGCAAGACAGGACATTTCAATCATCTCCCAAAACATTGATTTAACTGTGGTGTGTGTGTGTGTGTGTGTGTGTGTGTGTACACAATATATCTTTATGAAAGGTTCATAATTTAACCAAGTTGTTATGATACCTACCTGGTTGAATGTAATAGCACGCAAATCTCAGAAGTCAGGAGGCTAGGGCAGGTAGGATAGTAAGTATAGTAAGTAACTAAGATAGCAAGGCCATCTTGCCATACGTAACCAGACCCTGTCTCAAAACCCAAGCCAAACCAACAAACAAAACAAGTCATCAAGTGTGCTATCCCAGAAAAGCACAAAACAATGAACAGCCACACTTAAACAAGCAAGTAGTGAGAAGAGCAATTTCACTTCCCTGTGCCAGCCCCTCTCTCAAGAATAGCACAAAATGGAGAGAGATCACTTGGGCTCATGATTTCTCCCGCAGGGGGGAAGGGGGAGTTGAGCAGGTGTGCAGTCTCTCAGGGTGCTGCCTAAGGGATCTGTGTCTTCCCTGCCTTTTGTCTTACCCAGAGGGTTGAAATAAGTGGTGTAATTTAAATCCCAGAGCAGCTGAGGACCACCACAAAAGAGGTGCCCTGTGGCTTATTGCAGTTCCTATTGCTCTTGCGACATTGCAAGACAGAACTCAACTGTTGTGATTTTTGTGGCTATGAGTTCTTTGTGATTTGGTCTGGAGGTCTCTCTGTTGAGAGAAGCCATAGTCAAGATATCAACACTAGAATATTCTTGGCTACAAAGAAATTGGAATCAAGGACAACTTTTTTTTCTAATCAGAACAAAATAGAAGTGGAAATAACGAAAAGCAAATTGGAAAATATGTAGCAATTCAGCAATGCAGTCTTAACCAATCAGACCCAGATATGGTGGGGGTGTGCCTGCAATCCCAGAACTGGACAGCGAGGCAGGAGGATTGAAAATTTGAGGCAAACTTGGGCTACATAGCAAACAATGAAACAGGGAGAGTTAAAATAGTTTTGTCCCAAACCACCATCCCCAGCAGGCATTTTCTGGGAACCCACAGGCCACCCTGGCCAGAAAAACAGACTAACTGTAGAGATTTGTATCTCCCTCAGTGCCTCCAAGTCTAGTCTCCCAGTCTCATTCCAGCTCTGTAACAGAACACCTGCTGTGGCCTCTCTTCACTCTCTGTCCCCATTCCCAGGGGACTATGCAGATCCTGGTGGAACACCCTGCTTTTCTCCATCCTATGGAAGTCCAAGAGAAATGAAAACGTATGTTGATGGGCTGGAGAGATGACTCAGCAGTTAAGAGAACTGGCTGCTCTTCTAAAGGACCTGGGTTCGATTCCCAGCACCCACATGGCAGCTTACAACTGTCCATAACTCCAGGTCCAGGGAATCTGACACCCTTACAGACATACACAAAAGCAAAACACCAGTGCACATAAAATAAAAATAAACAAAATATTTTTGAAAGAAGAAAAACGTATGCTCACATGAAAATGTGTACAGAATGCTCAGAGACACATCACTTTGGTTTGGTTTAGTTTGGGTTTTGTGATGCTGAAGATTGAACCCAGGAGTCTCCTTTTCATGCTAGGCAGGCATTCTACCACTGAACCTCATCCCCAAGCTGAAATGGTACTTTACTATCCCCAAACTGGAAACAACATAAACATCCATCAGTTAATTAATAGATGAACAAAATGTCCACAAAATGGAACGTAATTTACACTTTAAAAAGACAGTTACACACACACACACACACACACACACACACACACACACACACACACACTTTTTTCATGTATAATATCTAAAACGACATTGATGAATCTTGACAGTATTATGGGAAGGAAAGGACTCCAGACACAAAAAGACATATACTATGTGTTAAGATGTTCAGAAGAGGCAAGGCCATAGAGAGAGAAAGCAGATTGGGGGTCTGAGCCAGGCTGCACGAAGAAAAACTTGAGAACAACTGCCTAGGCATATGGGTTTATTTGGTGGGTGAACAAATCATTCTGGAATTAGTCTTGGTTGTTGCATAACATCATAAATATCCAGGAAGCCACTGGACTTGCACCCTTCAGTGTGGATAAAGTACAGAACATCTTGTGAAAAGTTTGAAAGTTTTTATTAGTGTATTTTCCTTGTACAAAGTGATAGGATTCATAAAGCATTTCACTCAAGTATTTATAGACCTCATGTGTAAAGATTCAGGGCACTCTGCTGCTTGCACAGGTGAGATGGTAGATTTTCTGACGAAGGGAATATTCCAGATATGGAGGGGGTAGATAACCAGTTCCCAGCTACGTTAATAACCTGGGCCAGAGGTGAGCAATCTGCAGCCTGCAAGTCAAGACTGTCCAGTGGCTTGCTTCATAAGACTTATGAACTGAGACTGTTTTAACCCTTTCATTAGTGGTGAAAGGCAGTAATAGCAACAAATAAGGCCCTATAGCACAGACCTTTGGAGGGCCAAAAAAAAAAGAGCACCAATATTGTCTACTATCTATCCTTTTACTGAAAAAAATTGCTGCCATTGGCCTTCGGTAATGACAAACAATAAGCCTTTATATTATATTCTTCCCATTTCCAGACACGTCTACTTTTTTCTCAGCTGACTTTCAAACCAACCCTGTGATGTCGATGAGGTGGCAGGGAGAAAATAACTGGGAGAGAGGTTAAGCCCCTCGTAGCCTTGCTCTGTCACCTAGCTGAACCCAGATGGTCTGTGTGTTATTCAATGTTTTGCCCCTGCCACCCCTTCCTCTCTCTAGGAGATCAAGTAAGACTGCAAACACAGTATGATTTCACCTTAACAGTTCCTTCTGAGGTTGAGAAAAAGGCCAGGAGAGCTTTGCCTAACTGTCACTTGGATCTCTTTCAGCTTTATACCTCCTCTGCCAATGGTCATATATTTTTTTCTAAATGAAATGCCACCCATATTGAAGGGCTCTGGAACTGTCAGGCCAAAATCTTTCAAGTGCCATAGAGTTGGACGGTTAGCTATATTTCAAACACGTCAGGACAAACACTGTAATAAAAATTGACTCATTTGTGATGTGTCCCTCTGTCAGAGCTCTGACATTCAGTCCCTTCCCTAATATCCTGTGTCCAAACTGCAGACAGCTTCTCCTCTTGCTATTCTGACTTTCTACCGATTTACTGGGTGTCAGGCTTCCTGGCCTGAAGGAACAATGCGATACTGTGCAGATGGGAAGGGGGACTGTTGCGTCGACCCAGGTCATTTCTCAACAGCTCTTCAGGCTGGCCTTCAGGGCAGAAGAAAATGTCTGCTCAGTCCACCCACAGCTTCAAAAATGCTCTCTTCACCTGGAGGTCATCGTTCTCTCCCTCAGGCTCTCGTGCCACAGGTATCCGGGTTTATACAATAGAGTTAGTATGGCACAGACCTCATCTGAAATTATCTTCAGACCATTTGGGAGTAGGGGTTCATATGGAGGGGAAGGAGCACCATGTGCAAGCTTGGTTCAGGTGCTCAAGGGCTATGAAATAAATGGCTGTCCTCACTGTAGGCGCTGTGATAGAATTGTGGGGCACTTATAATTATGTCCTTCCGTACAATTCAGTTAATTAATCAGCCCTTCCCACACACTGCCATTAGGTTCCCACTAGGTAGGCCATTTTGCTCACAGCATGGAGCTTCTACATTCTGTTCTTTTCCTGCCCTCTTCTTGGGGCTCCTTTTCACTTGGGGAGCAGCAGAAGCTCTCTCCAGGAGTTCCTTTTTTAAAACTGAAGATAGATGCCAGATTACTGGTTAAGGCCCTTGTGTTATGAATTTAACCATGTGGCTGAACTCTGGTAAGTTGACTTCACTCCCTTAAGAAGTGACTTCAGTTCCCTCACCTAACATCTTAAATGCATTCACAGCCTGAATGCTGGCTTCACGTTGTGTACCTGGCAAAGACTGTTAAACCATTCCCCCACCTTCACCAGCTCCTTGACCAGCATCCTGAATTCTAAGTGTCTTTGGAGAGGTCAAATATTACTAACCCCCTTCTTCTAAGAGGCAGTCCAAACCATGGAATTTTTGCCTTTTTTTTTTTTTTTTTTACAATATAAAGACTATATCTTATGAGTGTCGCCAGTACGTGTTTTACAGCCTGTTACCATATACTCCTGGCCTTTTTCAGCATGTACCTGGGTCTCCTTATTGTTTTGAAACTCTCCCTTGTTTTTCAGGGTTCAATTCCCTTTATTCATAGTCCTTAGCCCCTTTACTCATCCAATGTACCTGCCCCCACTTGGGGGTGGGGATCCGAACTGTCTCCATACTTAGCTCTCTCCAAAATGCTCCCTCGTTGGTGATATTATCCTCCCCTGCTTTGGCTTCAGCAGAAAATAATCTCTTTGGTTTACTCTAAGGAAAAATCGTAACGCCAAAGAAGTGTCCAGTAGCACGCCATTCCCATCTCTCCTAAGTTTTGTTTAAGAAAAATTCCCTGTAGCCTCACAGAGCACACAGGCTTGTTCTGGTAGAATCACAGCTGCCAGGCACTGCTACAAAAGTTGAGACAGATGCTGAGAATGAGACCAAGTGGTTGGACTGGTTTTTTTTTCTGTCGTGATTTTTAGAGAGGGAAAAAGAGATGCACTGTGGACAGCTTTCTGCTTAGCCCTTTTCTCTTCCAAACTCCAAAATCTCGGGCAGTTGAGGGGCAATTCTCAGCATAATTGCCCACTAGAAGTGAGCAGAAAGTTAATTATACCTTAACTGGGAAAAACTATTCTAGTCCATTTGTGGACTGCTTCTCTTCCCACCCCCATTTTTAAGTATCCATCTGGGACCCAGCTTCATTCTTTAGGTTAAAGGTCTCTTTTTAAAGGGGCGTGGTTTCCATGACCTTCAGGAATCCAGTGCAAACCTTTCTGGGCGATATGCTGCAGCTTTTGTTCTTTTGGGTGTCAGTGTCTCACTCCCTTGAGTGTTGCCACAGTAGCAGAAATCCGGGATAGCTTTCCATTTGTGTTCCTGATAGGAATCTTGGTTTAGAAGGTTGTAATAGCCTAATGAGCTTTTAAAAACATAAATCAAAACTGGTTGCACTCCCACTGAAAATCCTCCAGGATCTTTGCTGTAACCTGAAGAGGATCTGAGGGGCTTGCCCTGACTCTGCCTACCATTCTGATCCCATCTTGTGCTGTGCCGCCAGCACTTCCAAATTCTTCAGATCCACAGAACTTGGTGTCCTCAGCACCGTGCACCCGTTTCTACCTCATTGACTCTGGGCGTGCCCAGTATCTGCTTCATACTTGGGCTTTTCAGCACAAAGTGCATCCTCTCCCAGATCCTTTTATGGCTGGCTTCTTCTAATTATTTATGTATCAGATCAAATGCCATTCTTTAAAAAAAAAAAGCCTTTTCTTGACTACTCAATCCAAAATTTAAAATGCCTCTTGACTCAAGGTTTTTGTTTTTATGTCACTCTGTTTTATTTTCTTTGTAATAATTGCTACATCTAGGAATTGTTTTTACTATGGGCTTATTGTCTATATCTGAAGAAAATGTAAACTTCATGAAGTAGTGGTCTAGTACACATTGCTCATTACTTGGTTACCAATGTTTGGCGAGTTGCAGGTACTCAACAAATATTTATTGAATGAATGAATGAATCAATCAATCCTTAGCTCACTGTAAGTTTGGCTAAATTACTGTTAATTTTATTGTCATATAATTTTCAAGACTATAGGGCATTTGTTGTTGTTTTTAGTAACAGTTCCTGGATGTTTGTCTATAGAACTTTGGATAATTCATTTATTCAAATATTTATTGACAATCATATTGGTTGTAGTATTAAGGCAACTCCATGTAGTTAAAATGGAGGTTTATTTTGTGGGGTAACTTACAAGTAAAGGGGTAGGTTACAGGGTCCAGGAAAGGTGCAACGCAGTCCAGCAGTGTTCTCTGGAAAACTCTGCTCAATCTACCTCCAGTGTCCAGGATGTAGGAACCAGGAGGGCTGGCACACCAGATCTCAGGTCTTAAGGGCTCCTGTCTCAGCCCCGCCTTGTAGGTGTGACAGTTACCGAAGCCTCAATGGGGGTAGTACTTCCAGGACAAAGCTGGAACAGCTATCCACTATACAATCAGGTACTATGCTAATCTCTGAGAACAGAAAAGTGAATAAGACTACAGTCTCTGGCCTTGATTGTCCATACCTTGATGGGAAAATGAACACATATGTGATTATACTAAAGTGGGGTAGGTGCTGTGAGTTGATAGTTGAGTTAAGTGCTGTGGAAGGGAAGAAAAAAGATCCCCTTTTTGGTGTTAGAAGATTAGATGAGGTGGCCATTGAGTTGTGTCTTCATTGAGAAATAAGGGAAGGAAGATATTCTAGCGTTGTGAAGCATGGGAGAAAGAGAATATGGGCTATTCTGTAGATAGCAGGTTAACAAGTGTACTGGAACACAGAAGGGTGATGTTACTAGGCAACGTTGGAAAACGAAGCAGATACCTGTTAAATTGAAAGTAATTTCCATCCTTCTTTACAGGAAAATGACAGCTCTACAACACTACCTATACAAACTCTCCCATCTCATGAAAAGGGAACAAAGTCAGAGTTAACTGTTACCAGGTTTGGAGAGCTACATTTTTTATAGAAATTAACCACAAATTTGGAAGTGTGTGACTGGAAATTTTGAGGACCCCCACAACTCGGCTCAAGGTGAGCTAGGGCAAATCTGAGGAGACAGGATTACAATGCAATTGTGATTTTGTAAGTAGAAACCAAATTAATTGTATTATAGAGTGCTTGCAATGAATTGAAAGTAGTTGGCCAGCTAAATGCAAAGTTACCGGCCAAACTCCATCCAACATAACAATTTTGGCTAAGTGAACTCAACATTATGGGTTTCTTGGCAAGGCTGGCCCTGAAGTTGATGAGAGTGCTTCAAGTTGCCTAATCTGAGAGACCACTCTTAATACCAACTAATTCTCCCTGTTCTGATTTTATGCTCACCAAGCAATCTGTAGATAATTTATTTGGCTCACCACACAACTTGCCTACAAGGAAAGAGCACACTGATCTGACTACTTAAGCATTTTGGCTTGCATTTCTCATTGTAAATTAATAAATTGGCAATGATATATATGTATATATATATATACATTCAGAGAGTCCATATATATCTTGACAATAGACAGATTATAAATATAAATGTAAACATAAAAACAGGACTCTATATATCAAACAGGCATATGAGCCTGTTTTATTCAATTTACTCAGTCCAGGCTCTGCTCTTTAGCCTTGTAATTCAGAACCCCATTTTTATTTCCATATTAAGAGGCTAGCAATCTCCTACAAGGGTTTCAGGAGTCAACTAGCATTCCCCAGGTGAATGAAGTCTCAGCATTGCTAAGTCCTATGTTCCAACTTTACTGAAGGGATAATGTTCACTCTTCAGTGGGTGTTCCAATAAGTCATCTGTATTAAGCAGTTAAATTTGACAGAGAATGATACTGCCTTAAAAGGGTGTGTGGACAGAAAACATGTTTGCTTCTTTTTTTTTTTTTTTTTGTACTTTTCAGCTCTCAAAAGCAGATCCTAAGTGAAAGATTTAGACACAAGTAGATATTTGGGAAGCAAGCTCAGAAGCACATGAATGAAACAGGGAAATTGAGACAAAAAATGGGAAAAAATTTATCATGAGTGGGTTAGCCTGTGGGCAAGTGGGACTCAGCCCTACCATGTATGCCGAGAATCTGTGTTGAGGTATTGGAATCATTCCATGAAAAGATGGAGAGTTTCTGGTATTTATACATGGAGTCCCATCCCCAGTGTTTGATGGTCATCCCTCAGCCCTCATGGTGGTGAGACATTGACTTCCTTACACTTCCAAGTTGTAGCTGATTATAACCAAAAAACGTTGCATTGCTCCCAGAAAAGCCCTCAGGAAAAGAACAGACTAACATCTTGAGATGAGAGAGTGTGGTAGTGATGGAAATTGAAGCAGGAAGTGGGCCAAATGAATAAAGGGTGGGACATCTAAAGCATTTAGGGCAGTATTAGAGACATTTTAAATGACAATTAAGGAGAAATGCATGTCTAAATCATGAGTATCCTGAGGATACAGTAGACAAATAATAAAACAAAAAACATGGACTGCTAAATTCTATACAAAAAGTAAAAATGGCCAATAATTAACATTTTAAGCACTTAACCTTGGTAGTAATCAATAAATTGTAAATAAAGATGAGATAATATTTTTTTTGCCTGTCAGAGGAGCAAAAGGATAATTTTAATTAGTAAAAGCCATATATTGAATGGGGTACACTTTCATTAACTGTAAATGAGATTGTCAATTGGCACAACCTTTCTGAAAATCAAGTTTTCAATACAGCAATATATCAAATCATATTTCCAAATATCCCATGGCTCTGAAAATACTCAGATTATAATGTTGAATTAAAGTTACAATGCAAAAACTACATATGGTATGGCCTTGATTGTTTTTGAAATCCAAATATGATGGGGATTGTGGGACATTGGTTTAACCATAGCTTTTGGAAAATATGACTTTTTTGGCTTTTTGAGACAGGGTTTCTCTGTGTAACCTTGGCTGTCCCGAAACTCACTCTGTAGACCAGTGTAGATGTAACCAACAGTCTTATTAAATAAGAAAACAGAACCAATGTAAAAGAGAAAGCCGAGAGGTCAGAGCTCAGCTAAAATCTCACCCTTCCTCCTGCAGTGTCCCAGCTTCCCAAAAGAGAGCTATTTCCTGTGTGTAAGTTGTTTCATAGTCATTCTGCCTTCTCATTGGTTGTAAACCCAAACATGTGACTGCCTCGTCACTGTCTGAATGTACATCCCCCTAGGTCTTAAAGGCATATGTCTCCAATGCTGGCTGTATCCCTGAACACACAGAGATCTATGGGATTAAAGGCGTGTGCCACACTCTGTCTATGGCTCTAATAGCTCTGACCCCCCGGGCAACTTTATTTATTAACTTACAATCAAAATCACATTTCAGTACAATTAGAATACCACCACAGACCAGGCTGGCCTTGGACTCAGAGATCTGCCTGTCTCTGCCTCCTGAGTGCTGGAATTAAAGGTGTGCGCCACCACCACCGAGCAGAAAAAATATTACATTTAATGTGCCCAAGTTTTATTCTGCTGACAATAACATATATTTGTGTACACACACATACATACATATGTATATATACATTTTATTATTATATTTCACCTTCTTCTTCAATAACTCCAACAAAAGTAGAGTCTAAGCTTTCTTCACATCGGAGAATTATTTTTTTCAGAATTGATGCACCTTCCTGAGGTGGCACATGGCTGCTTCTCATAACTCTGACTTGTGATGGATGATATGACAAAATCATATCAAAGCATGCAGCAGAATGCCCGGGGCTCATTAACTTATTTGGTTAAACCCCTAGTTTATTTTCTTTCCTTTGTCTTGTTTTTTTTTAATTATTCAATTACATTAGCTAGAAATCAATCCGTTATTCTTATATTTTGGTTGTGAGCCTAGCCTTTAACAGCTGAGCCATCTCTCCAGCCCCAATCCGTTATTCTTAAAAGTCACTCAGAAGCTTTTGACAGACAGACATTCGGTGCCTGAGTGGTAGTCATTCACAGTGCATGCAGTGGTCACACCAACCATTCCTAGTTTTGAAATTTGTATGCCCTATTCCAAGAGATTTGGCAATTTCTGCTGCCTTTCATTGCATTGTTTGGTGTGAAGAGAGATCTTCCACAGACACAATAATTTTTCATTTCAATGATGCATCAGAGTATAATTTTTAGAAGACATTTTAAATGACAATTAAGGAGAAATGCATGTCTAAATCATGAGTAGACCTACCAACTCAAATAACTCAATTGAAGTGACAATCAGATGGGCAGGCTCCCTCTCAGTACAGTTAAGTCTGTATGCACATAAACAGTGACAACAATATCACAGTATATTCCACTACTCTGTAATTTTCTGGTCACATTTGACATCCATTGTGAGATGCATACTGATTTCAAATAGGGAGGATATATACATTAGAATAAAGAAAATATGTATTTTATAATATACATTAAATATAGAGAGTATAAAATACAGATACACACACAAAGAAAATGTACCATAATACTCACAGTAGTTTACTGTGTGTGGTCAAACTATGGGTCATATATATTTTTTGGCCCATCTTTAGTTTTAAGATATGTGAGATAAACTTATATTACTGTTGTATTGTGAAAAAAGAAGACAATTTAGAGGAATGATCTTTGTATTTTGAAGGCTGCTATGTTGGTAGAAAAGAGATCAGAATGAAGAATGAAATTGAATCTTACTTGCTAGGACACTTGCTGGGCCATCTTGACCCAATAATTCAGAGATTCCTTGCAGGTGAAGAAACAAACCTAGAACTATGAGGCTGTATTGATCATTCAAATGTATTATCTGATTTGTCATATAATTTTGAAAAGTTGCTTGTCATATTTGTTATCTTGTCTGTAAATGGGAAAATATTGTGTATCATTTCTCTTCTTGGTAATAGCAAGAAGGGGGTTGAAATATTTGTTACAGTTTAGAGATTTATTTATTTTTATTCTGTATATATGGGTGTTTTGCCTTCATGTATATCTGTGCATCACAAGTTTGATGGCCAGGAGAGGGTGTCAGATCACCCAGAACAGAAGTAACAGACAATTGTGAGCTACCGTGTGGGTGCAGAGAATGAAATCCAGGTCCTCTGGAAGAGCAGCCAGTGCTCTTAGCCACTGAGGCATTGTTCCAGCCCCTTAAAAATTAAAAAATCAAAACAAAAACACCAAACAGCTCTATAAATTACTTCACAATCATGTGTAACCATAAGCAATCCAAATAACTTAGAAGAATCTCATCAGAAAATGCTGTCGAGGGGGAGGGAGGGGGAAAATATTGGTGAGATGATGCCCAGAGAGAGAACCACAGGCTGACAGTCTGTTTGGGGGGCTTGAAAGAAATGTCAGGGCTTTTGTAAATTCTGTCACTGGGCACAATTGAATGAATTCTATACTGGTAGCCCTTAGGGACATTATCCAGCTGACAGAACTTAATTTCAGCTAATTAAAATGGTCCTGGTCACCTTCTACCTGCTGGTGGGGAAAGGGGCCTGGGGAATTGACTCTGCTGTGCACACACTTGCTATTTTACTTCCAGTCTTGACTTCCAAAGCAAAGCAGGTAACAAGGAGATGTGCTGTCAGTGAGACGCTCTGACTAGAAGGAGCCCAGCTGCAGTGGGATGTGATGGGGGGCAGCAGAGCTCCCAGCACCACACTCCATGCAGCCCTCAGGAAAGACATGTTACAGGATCACAATACCTTAGTTCACACAATCTTCCTAACAGTTGGAGGAGAAGCATCCCGGGAGTTGGAGCAGCCTGAACTGCTAACATAGTATAAACAGTGAAAGGCAAGAGCTACCGTCATTCTCATCAGCAGCATAATTGCCTCCACTGAAAGGGCCTGCTGATCAATACTTGTTTCAGGCCCCTGTGGATGCAGTTTCTACCTTCACTATTGCCTTCTCGTCTATACTGTTCTGTTCTGAGGACTTTAAACCACTGTTTTGAGATAAAGCAGTAAAGACCCTGTTAAGATACAAATGTTTTATGAGAGATGAGCTATCTCAAGCCTTTCTTATACAACGAATTAACAGGCGGGACAGCAAGAGGCGTATGTTTTGGGTCCAGAAAAGCTGCAACTTAAGACAGAGAGGTCAGAAATGAGGATGCTGGGACATGAGACCTCACAATTGGAAAAGACCAATCTGGAGTACAGGTAGCTGAGCAGTGGAGAGGACTGAAGCAAGACTGAACTAAGATTGGCTGCAAACAAGATTGGCTCAATGCCCCAGGATATAGGGACCAGGAGTAGGAGAGAGAGGAAACTGTGAGTCAGGAGGAGCCACCTAAGCTTCGAAGTCAAGAAGATACATCCAAGCTGCAAGAGCTGCCATAATCCTGTAATCCCAACACTCGAGAGGCTGAGGAAGGAGGATCGCAAGTTCCTGGCTATATAGTGAGTCCAAGGCCAGCCTAAGCTACATAGTAAGACCTTGTCTCACAAAATAAAACTGAACCAAATAAAAATGGTACCTCAGGTCCTGAGAAAGTGTTCATCAAGACTGTCAGGAGGGAACTATCCTGAGCTCTCCAGTGCCTTGAGGCCTGAAGTGTGTGTGTGGCAGGGGGTGTCAGTGGGATCGGAGGTTTACACTTACTAACAGCAAGCTGGCTGGAGCTTTGGACAAGCTGGCAAGACACAATAATTGATTACCTTCTTGCTGCAAAATCAAAATGGCTTTTGATGCTCAGCCATTCATTGCCATAACTGAAATAATAACACAATTCATTTTAGCTGCAGCCCTGCAAATGGATGACTTTAATAATAGCTAATTTGGGATGATGAATGTGCCATTTGGGGGTGACATTAGTGCTGAATAAGGAGAAGGGTGTACAAGACACACAGGGAGGAAGGGATGAGCTATACGAGATTAGCCATGTTTGCTGACTTTTGAGCCTGCCGGTTCTTTCATTCTGCTCCACAGGTATTGATTGAGCAAGTCCCTATTCTCTACCTAGGCTGAGAAAAGATTCGGGAAAGATTCTGAAGATACATACATAAGGGTGACACATGTCCTATTTTCCCAGGGATAGCCCTAGCTTTTGCTAAGGTCTAGTACAATTATTAATAACATCTGACCCCTGCTGTCAAAGTAGTCTTGGTTTGTATGATAAATTGCCAGTTTGTGTGCCTCACTTTGTTCTCTCTGAGTACGCAGCTATTCTGAGAAGACAAATCTTATTTGTGCACATGGAGCAAAGCCTGCATATCAGACAATACTATATAATCAATAAACCAGCCAAAGAAGCTCAAGCACACCAAGCAGTGTTCTGAGCTCCAAAACTTATGGTGGCGGTGGGTTACACATTGATGATGACTTTACATGCTTGGGAATGATGAGCTCCAGTCTTTCCAGATCTTCACAGCAACCTGATGTTACCCCATCTTACAAACTCATGAAAGAAGCCCACAGAAACGAGGTGAGGGTTTAAGGTCACAGAGACAGCGCATAATAGAGTTGCAATTGGGACCCAGTACTATTTTTACTGTTTTTTTTTAATTCTTCTTTAGCACAGAATAGACATTGGTGATTTCCAGAATGACTAAGGAAGCCCATAGGGAAAATGACTCATCTTCAAAAACTGAGTCCTCCAGCAAAGGTGAATAAAGTAAAAGGTGGAAGAGGCAAAGTTGACAAGAAACAATGAAGAAATTAAGAGAGGTGATGGATAATAGGGATGATTTGCAAGGAAGTTAAGTTTTTACACTTCAAATTCTTGATGAGTATAGATTAATGGAGATCAAAGAAAAGGCTTTTGTACCCTAGGAATGATAAACTCACTTCAGAGTGTGATTGCCTTGGAACAGGGAATTAGGTGGGAATGAGTCACAGGGAGATAGTAAAGTTTTAATTCTTAAACATAGTGATTTTAAACAATGGATGTTTTGCTCATCTATTTTCATGGATGCTCTATTTATAGTAGTTAGGACAGAGAATCAGCCTAGATGCCCATCAACAGATGAATGAATAAGGAAAATTATGGTACCTATACATGATGGCATTGTATTTAGCCATAAAGAAAGTGAAATTATGAAATTTGCAGGTAAATGGATGTAATTGGAAATATACCAAGTGAGGTAACACATACCCAGAAGGACAAAGGACAAAGGTCAATTAGATCTTAACATCAAACATTGAGGGGTGTGTGTGTGTGTGTGTGTGTGTGTGTGTGTGTGTGTGTGTGTGTATCTTGGGGGAAACATGAAGAATCCAGGGAACTAGAAAGAGACCATTTGTGGAATGGGGAAAATATATTAAAGAAGTGTGGTGTGAAGGGGAATAGTGGAAAGGGAAGTTTAAGTGGAGAGAAGGACAGGAAATCAGAGCAGAGGAGAGGAAGGAATAGCTAACACTAAAGATATTTGAAAAATTCATATGGAAATCTATTTCACAAGCTACACACACACACACACACACACACACACACTCATATAAAAGAGTTTACTTGCAGAAGATAATGTTCCCTCCAGAAGACAAAGGCTGCCAAATAAAAAGCCCATTGCCACCGGGCGTTGGTGGCGCACGCCTTTAATCCCAGCACTCGGGAGGCAGAGGCAGGTGGATCTCTGTGAGTTCGAGGCCAGCCTGAGCTACCAAGTGAGTTCCAGGAAAGGCGCAAATCTACACAGAGAAACCCTGTCTCGAAAAACCAAAAAAAAAAAAAAAAAAAAAAAAAAAAAAAAAAAAAAAAAAAAAGCCCAGTGCCAGTTGTGGGATACATCCACTTGAGTTTTGACCAAGGAAGTCCCAGAGAACCCCCCCTCCACAAAAAAAATATAGGCTGTTGCCATTGCTTTTGGTTGTTCATCAAAACTTGATTGTAAGATCCTACTACTGAATATACCACATACTTTGGTCACAGGACATGGAGAAATCAGATTAGTATTGGCTGGGAATCTTATACTATACTGGCTAGCTTTCATAGTACCAGAGGTGCTATGCAGTATTCTGTGAGGAGAGGTCATCAACAGTCTTACCCAGCTGTGAGCACTGTGTGTTACAGTAACTACCGGCATGGCAAGGTGAGCCCATGAATGTAACAGTGGTGTGAATGTTATGAGAATAACTAACAGCTTCCTGGTTAATTTCATTTCCTACTCCAAGGAAATGTATGACTGGGGATGTAAATATGACCCCAAAATGTAGTTGGGAAGCTCATACTGGACCTAGGGATGAACCTACTACTATTACTTTGCTAAATGGACACAGTAACCGACTCCCCTCTAAAACTGTATCCTTACATGACCATATTAGTGAAGTTTCTTCGTGCAGTAGATGCTGCTTACAACAGAAACTCACAACTGGTCAAAGTGCAGAGAATAAGCCTGTGGAATGTTTAAGCACAAATGAGATGTTTATATCATACTCCCTCACCCTAAGGTTCAAAGATCATTGCAAAAGATGGGGTGGAAAGATTGTAAGAGCCAGAGGTCAGGGAGGGCTGAAGTAAAACAGTGTCTTCCAGATCTGACAGGACCACTGCACTCATGACCTCACAGCAGCTGTGGTTTCCTGAACAAAATGAAGCCAGTCAACTTCCTGGATAGGGGTGATTCATAAAGCTTCACCCCTAACTGAGGAGCTATTGCCAAGTGATGGCTTCTGAACGAGGGGGAGTCAGTTTTCTTCTAGGGTGTGGCTCAATAGTTTCCCAATGCTCCAGTGGATAGTCCCATACCCTTGAGTATGAGGGCAGCACCAACTGGACTCAATCTGTTTTATAAAAGTGGGGGAGACTGGAGAGATGGCTCAGGGGATAAGAGCATTTGTTGCTCTTGAAGATAGCCTGGCTTCAATTCCTAGCACCTACGCAGTGGTTTTTAACTGCATAAACTGACAACATGACCACTGTGTGGTATGGTTAAGGGGAAGGCTTTCATTGTAGATATGAGAGAGAAAGAACAGTCAGAGGCATCTGGAAGAGTCCAGAGTGGATGGAGGAAGGAGTAGACTGAACAACGGGACATGGCCAGCAGACTGGACATGGCCAGGGCTATCTGCAAGAGGGGGGAGAATAGCACTGGATGGAGAAGAAAGAGAACATCGAGAGAAGCAGGAGCCAAACCTACAGAAATATAGTGAGAATAACAAGGTTATAATGAAAGTGGGTAGCTAGCGTAGAGAAGCCTGTGAGCTGGAGGAAGGTTAGGGTAAGGGGAGAGGTGAGAAGGGTGAAAGCTTTAATTTGGGGCTGGAGAGATGGCTCAGCAGTTAAGAGCACTGCTCTTAGAGAAGACCCAGGTTCAATTCTCAGCACCCACATGATAACTCACAATCATCTGTAACTCCAGTTTAAGGGGACTCAGTGTCTTCTTCCAGCCTCCACGGCACCAGACACAAGAGATACACAGACATACATGCAGGCAAAACGCTCATACATATAAAATAAAAAAATTAAAGCTATAATGTGAGATTTACTATCCCTTCCATCAAAACAAAAATAAAAACCCAAACCTGGGCTTCTGCAGAAGCTGGCATATTTGTTAAGGAAGATGAATTCTGGAGTAAGGGCTGACTGGTCAAGTCTGTTGGGACCAGGAAGTGTTTCTGCAGCATACAGTTGAGCCCTGGAGAATCTCTGCTAGCCTATGACCTGGAGCCAAGCTATAGGCATCAAGACCATCTTCCCTGTGCTCTGGGGCCTTGGATTGTAAACTCAGAACCATCTACACAACCTTTGTCATTTAAAGCTTTCCATGCTTAGGGTCAAAAGCTGAGAGAGCTGCCCCTAAGAGCCACACACAAAGGTGTTTGGCATTCACAAGCTAAGCTCAGGGTCTGGGTGTGTTTCTCAGTGTACTGACCCATCCTCTAAGGTCCTGTATCCCCAGTTTGTGAACGGACATGCTAAAACCTGAGAGGTATCAAACTGGAAGATCAGCCAGACTTGGTTGAAACTCTGTGAGTTCCTGGCCTGGCTTCTCCCCTGAATTCGCCTGTGAGCTTGGGGACGTGTCACAGGCTACGTACCCAGGGAAGCAGACAGAGCCAGAGCTTTATAGGTAGGAGAATGCAAGGGGCGAGAGGTGAATGGACACTCTGAATATAGTGCCAACTTCTCCCTTCAGCCTCAACCTTCACTACATATGCTATATGAAGATTTTGTTCCCATCATGTTTCCCCTGAAATCTCCCGTCCTTTCCCCCAATCCTTCAAGAAAAACATGTCTTTTTATGCACTAATGAGCAGGTATGGGGAGAAGGGCTTTGGAGCCAGACCTCAGCTGGAATCCAGGTCCAGCTTTGAGAAGCAGTATGGCATTGGGCAAGTGGCTGACTGACTTAAACCCTCTGAAGCTGTTTGTCACAAGAAATGGTTATTGATGTCTTCCCCACAGGGTTTTTGGAGAAGCAAATGAGGTAACACTGGGTAAATGCCCCCTGCCAAGTTTCATAGAATTGAGTGGATGAAAAACAAAAAGAAATAAAAAAGGAAAGACGTGACTGCTCCTAGGTATGGTGGAGAAGGTTGATTGTAGATTAAAGGCAGAGCATAGCCAGAGGCAGGGACATCTGGGAGAGTCCAGAGTGCGTGTGACCCTGAGCCATATGAGGAGAGAGGGGAAGGGAGAGGGCAGAGGGGAACTAGGTGAAGTAAAGAGGGAAAAAGGTGAACAAGAATCAGGAAACGAAAATGTCTGGATAATATAGGGAAGAGCCTTATGGGAGAAAGGCAGCCCAGCCCCTGGGGTGAAGAGTTCAGGGTAGAGAGTGGGGTATGTCACCCGTACCCAGTAAAAGGTAGGGACTGAGGGATGCTGAAAGAACCTGGTGATCAGGTCTACTTTTATATGTTAAATATATTACCCAGTTAGCCTTTTCTCCTGGGTTTGAGACTTAACACCCAGTAACTCTTCCTTCTCTTCTCCTCTGAACCCAAGCTTCAGCATCCATACAATGGTTTGAAGACTAGTTTGCAATGAAGAAATGCTGTATGTAATTGGTTATAATTTATGATTAATTGTATGCGTTTGTCTTTAGCTAGACTACTCATAACTCTTAAAAAAAAAATAAAGTCACTTCAAAATCTGTCCCATGGCAACGAAATCCCCAGTACATGTTCAAGCTGCCCCCGGTCTGCCCAGGCCCCTCAGTCCTAAGAACACAGATTACTTCGTGCTCTCTCTGTCAAGAAACATCATTTGGGCATTTCAAGGATGTGCATTCTTAACCACCATGTGTGGGGCCAGCAGGCCAAGTAACTGTAGGTATTTCTCAACTGTCACTGTCACTGCTCTGGAACTCAGGGTTCATCATGGGTCACTGACTCTGGGGATGATTAGTGCCTCAGTTCCCTCCACCACTCTCAAAAGTAAGAATAGCAAGACAAGGCAGCAGGAGTTTTAAAAAAACAACCCAAACAACAACAACAAAAACACCAGAAAGGGCAGGGCTTTTGCCATGAGGTTTTAGATTTAATTTGTATTCTTTGTAACTACTGAGATCCAGGAGTAGGCTGCTAGTCCTGCCTGTGGTTGCCTAGAACCTCTTTCATAGGATACAATCCTTGCCTCTGCACAAGTTCCTCTGGGTCCAGAGACACTTGACCTTCATGTCTCCTCAGCACAGCACCTAAGACTGTGGTTCTCAACATGTTTACACCAGACCATCAGCACCCGCACCACCTGGCAGAGTATGTCACAAATGCACATTCTCAGACCCTCCCCACACCACTTCAGGTGACTCTAATAAGGGACCGTGTTCAGGACTTGGCACTGGCTTTAGCTGCACAAATCATGTCACAAGCACAGGGCGGCTGTCATTTGCTTGCTTTGAGGGAAGAGAGAGCGGGCCTTTGAGATAATGTCTCATATAGCTCCAGATGGCTTGAACTTGCTGTACAACCAAGGATGACCCAGAACTCCTGATCCTCCTGCTTCTACCTCCCAGGTGCTAGAACTACAGTTATATACCACCATGCCAGGCTATAATTTGCTTCTTCATCTTCACATTTTCTGGCAATTTTTTCCTTACTACACAGAAGATATCAAGGAAGACAGAAACACACTGATGGAGAGGGTTTCTAATGCCACACTTCCTAATTAGATGGCACTCCTTTTCCACTTTATTTTGGATTTATGGCCTGACCAGTGATTTTGAATCAGGCTGGTGGCTGATCTAGCTTGATTTGCACTTCACGCTTATTTCTCCAGGGGCTTGTTGCTGCTGGAGAAAGCTTTGGCATCCCAAACAGAACATTTGGAATATAATATAAATAAACACTTTGAACAGAGATTTAAAGCAGTTTTTATTACAGCCACTGACGTGGCACGTTTTACAGCTTTGATTTCAATTCTGGTTGTGAAGACTCAGAGAAAGCAAACAGATCTCAGAATAGAAAGAAAATCAAGGGCAGACGTGGGAGAGATACCTTCCCCATTAACCCTTCCACTCCACTGGGATAGAACCTTAAACAGCTCCTCTGCATGAACACATTCTCAGGGTCAAGACCAGTCTAGGTATAGACTATAGACTGTGACTTGTACAAGGCAGATCTGAAATGAGGAAGGCAAACCCGAAGGTTCCAGAGGATATATAGAAGGAACAAAGTACAGCCAGGCAAGAAAAACATGGGCAAGGAAGATTGTGAAAAGATACTAAAAAATGAGCCTTTCTCCATTAGATAACAGGCCCTCTCCCCATCCACAGTTTCATTTGCCATATTTTCAGTCACTCACAGGTAAACTGTGTGCTGAAAATATTAAATAAAAATATCAGAAATAAACCACTCCTAGTTTAAAATTGCAAATCAGTCTGAGTAGCATGATGAGACCTCATGGCCTCCTTCTGTCTAGCATATCCACTCTGTGTATGTGCCTCAGTTACTTAGTAGCCTTCTTAGTTGTCAGGGATACTGTCATGATTTCACAGGGATCACAGATAGGGTTCAGAGTGTTCCATGGTTTCAAGCTGTGGTGATATTTTTTTTATCTGTGTCCCCCAATAAAATTTATCTGAGGATCAAAGGAAAAAGCCAGCTGCTATATTAGACATAGAAGTCAGGCAGTGGTAGCATGCTCCTTTAATCCTTTCATTCAGGAGGCAGGGATCTGTCTGGATCTCTGTGAGTTCAAGGTCACACTGGGAACAGAGCCAGGCGTGGTGGCACATGCCTTAAATTCCAGCACTAGTTAACCATGGAGGTCTGGAGGTCTGTACATAGAGACAGGAAGTGATGGAGCTGAGCAGGAAGAGGAAGTGATGTAGCTGGACAGAAAGAGCAGATGAGATGACAGATCAGAAAGGCATATAGGTGTGGGTAGACAGGAAGTAGGTCCCTTTGGAAGCTGAGGTGTGAGTGAGGTGAGGTTGGCTTGTGGCTTTTCCTATTCCTCTGATCTCTCAGGTTTTCACCCCAATATCTGGCTCTGGGTTTTTATTTAATAAGACCATTTAACAATTTGTCTACATCAAGCATCCACTGAATGTCTTGGAATACATCCCCCTAGAAATGGTGGAGGGATGCTGCATAGAAGAAAGCAATCTCAAAGGCCAAATCTCATTGGACCTAAGTTCTAGCTTGACTAGCACATGTCGGAGTACTTCTGATTTGAGGTAATAACTTTTCTGGTTCTTGGTTTCTTTATCTGAATGGCAGTCCCTGTCCTACCTGTCACAGAGTTATTGTAAGGCTCAAATAAACCAACAAGATCTTATATAGAGTGCTTGATGCAGTAGCAATGAAAGGCATAGCAGTACATTTTTTATGGTCTTGCTTAGGGATGTCCCATACTGAAGTGAATTTATAAAAATTAACAGTTCCAGATTATAAAATATGAGATTCAGGTTTTAGTAGGCATGAATCAAGTCTAGTAGTGTTCCTGAGTCTGAGGTTATAACATTCTCCAGACTTCCCTTCCAACAACCTCCTTTTCTCTAGCCAGGTACTAGCCTTGTTTCTGGGTCTAGCAGAATATTGGAATGCATTCAACAGAAAGCTGAGATATCAGCTTAGATGCCGATTTCCACTCGTATCTTTCCTGCTGCAGCCTTCTCCTATTTTTGCACTTGGCTTATGACCTTGTCTATATTCTCAACCTAACCTTTTAAAGGTTTTTCACAAAACTTAGAAGCTAACTCCTCTGGGTCATTGAATCACACCACTTTCCAGGACACTGTTTTGGTTTTTAATGACAAGAATTAATGGTGCTCCAAGGACTTATGCAATACAATCTCCCAGTTAATAGCATCTGGTCACCTCCCTACCCCATCGTACCAACTTTTAACTCTCTTGCTTCTATTTCTCTTTCTAACATAAATTCTTACATCTTCCCTTCCTTCTGGACTCACTTCTGCTCCCAAAGACAGCTGAGTTATTCCTATTCTAATTTACGTAGTCACCTGTGCCTTCTTCTGTCATGGCAGTGGTCCTACTGTATCAATGTTGTCTGGCTCTCTGTCTTTATGAACCATGCATTTCTGGGGAAGAACTCTGTTTTATCTCTGTCTCTGTTCCCATCAAGTACCACAGGAAACTGTTGCTGAATGGACCATCACTCTGAGACATTCATTGTACAGCTGGAGAACTTTGGGAGTGTAACTATGACTTCCCTGCTTCATACCCAAAGGACACTGTGCTGATTTAATTACTCATACGTGGGGGGTTCACACAGATGTTATAACAGCTCACTTAGCAAAGGACAGTGATTAGGGTTTTCTTTTATTAACTAAATAGACAGCACCCGAGTGGAATATTAAAAGCCAGATGGCACAACTTTCGTCTTGTGTATATCTGCAAGGGAAGCACAAAGTGCCAGCGTTGTCCTGTTTAACCTTAAGTGCAGTCTCAAGGATACACTTTGCCACTTCTAGGTCACCCACTCTACATCCATATCCTGCCTACCCTAGTTGAGAGAAAGCCAAAAGAAAATGCGACTTGAGGTCTGTTATTAACTGAATTCTGCTAACCCAAAATGCCTATGTTGAAGCCCTAACCTATCAGTATTTCAGAAATGTGACTGTATATGAAGATCAGGCCTTTAAGGAGATAGTTAAATTAAAACAAGGCCATTAGGGTGAGCTCTAATCCAATTTCTCTGGTGTCCTACAAGATAAGAAAATTGGACACACAAAAGAGACACCAGGGGCATCCATGCATAGAGGGATTATCATGTAAAGAGAGAGCAGATGACAGCCATTTACCAGTCAGAAGGGAAGCTATGCAGGAAGCTAACCCTGCCAGCTTCCAGAATTATGGAGGAATCAATTTCGGTTATTTAAACCACTATGCCCATGATATTTTGTTATGATAGCTTCAGGAAAGAAAGGGAGAGCCTGTCTGAGTTATTGTTTTGTTCTATTACTGTGATGAAACTCTATGAGCAAGACAACTTATAAAAGGAAGCATTTAATTAGAGGCTTGCTTATAGTTTTGGAGGATGAGTCCATAACCATCATGGTAGAGGATGTGTTAGCAGGCAGGCAGGCATGGCACTGGAGAAGTTTCTGAGGGCTTACCTCTAATTCACAAGCAGGAGTCAGGGAGAGAAAGACTTGGCCTGGTATGGGCTTTTGGAACCTGAAAACCCACCCAAAGCAACACACCTTCTCCAACAAGAACATGCCTACTCCAACAAAACCACACCTCCCAACTCTTCCCAAACAGTCAAGTATATGAGCCTATGGGGGCCATTCTCATAGACTCCAATCATAGTTTAGCTTTGAGATGCCTGCGATACCTTCAGACAATCTCAGCCTGAATGAACTGCGCCCCAGATGTGGAGCTTCATCAGAGTCATGTCCATCCTCTTATCCCACGTTAATTGTTGATTTCTTTATAGTTGAAGCCATTTTCCTTTTCCCTTCCTTTCTTCTTCTATTCTCCACTCATTCGCTTCCTCAGTAGTTACTGAGAGGTGCTGTAAGGGACATGGTACACTGCCCTCAAGGAATCTAACATCACATAAAGGACATGCATCTACCAACCTAAGGTTAGAGATGACCCAGATATGTAGTATCACTTCTAACTTGGGTGATGAAACTGATTGGTAACGAAAGAAAAACAGTCTGCATAAAAGAAGATTCAAGGCTGACAGTGCAGTATAGTGGAGCAGTTAGAGCTTAAGCCCTAAAACTAGAGTGGAAGTTGTAGTTAACAGGATAGGCTCTATCCAGAGCAAAAAAGCTACATGACCGTCACAGAGTACTACATCTCTCCATTCTTTGGTTACCTCATCTGAAACTGAGACTAAACAATGATATTTATATTCAATTTGATTAATTCATACAAAACTCTTAAACGGTACTTGGCACATAGGAGTTACTTCATAAATTCTACAGTTTGTAGCTTTTAAGGACAGAAGCTTAGATTTCAGTCTTTCCTTTATTAGCTATGTATTCCTAGGACAAATATACCTTGCCCCAGCTGGACTCTCTTTCTGTCTGACAAAGTGCTTGGGAGAATCAAGTGAAATAGCCAATATTTAAGGGCACTGAAAACTACAAGGGCAGAAGGATTTTATTGCTGCTGTTATTAAGTTGAGCCTTGAAGGATGGTCTAGATCTAATATGAAAGCTACTATTCATTGAGGAATTACACAAGTGCCGTGTGTGTGTGTGTGTGTGTGTGTGTGTGTGTGTGTGTGTGTGTGTAACAGAGTGAGGCAGATATTTCCTGATTCTCTTTTCCAACTTCCTAGTTCCTAGGACACAGGCATATGCCACACATTTGGCCAAGGTTATGTTCTTCTCAAGATTGCAAATTTGGAGGGATCATCAGAAATACAAATGTGAGTCATGAATGTGTAGGTGGTACAATGAAATGGTACCATAGGCAGTGGTATTTTGCTAGACTGACCTTGAGGGGTAGGCTAGTTGGTAGTCACCCTATGCAACCTCTGTTGGTCCCAATCATTTTTTGCACTCAATAGCCAGTAGTATCACTAATTTGATGAACAATCTACTATTCTCAATAATGTTTTCTTATGGGCTGGCAGGATAGCTCAGTGGCTAAGAGAACCTGCCAAGTCTGACAACCTGAGTTCAGTCCCTGAGACCCATCAGGTAGGAGGAGAGAAGTTATCCTCTGACTTCCACATGTGGAAACTGAAGCTTAGCGGGGGATAATATAGCTTGCCCCAAATGTCACCAACAGTAAATGAGACCTGTAGACTTGACTCTATGGATGCTTTTGTTAGTACTTACCACTGCAGTACACTAGGGAGAGAAACGGGCAAAAATTATGTGAGTGGGAGGAATATCCTTCCTGCCAGACCCAGATGTAGGAGAGCCTGAGGAGGGTTCAGAGGATTATAAATTTCCAAATATGCAAAGATAAAATGTTCACACCAGAGACAGTTTAAAAATGGGAAGAGCTAGATTGTGTGCATCTATAATCCCAGTATTTAGACTGAGGCAAGAAGATTGCCTCCAATTTTAGAACATTCTAGGCTATGTACTGCTTAGCCTGGGCTACAAAGACCAGGACTCTGGTTTCATCCTTAGAACTACAGGAAAAAAATAAAGTTCTAATGCTAGTGTGTGACTCACATCTATAATCGCACACTTGAGGCAGAGGCAGGGAACCCCAAGTTCAAGACCGTCTTGGTATACAGGTTGAGACTGTCTCTCATCTCACAAACAAACAAAACACAAAATTAGATAGAGACCTCGAAAACAGCAGCATGAATTTCTTTTATTGGACATCAGGAGCCACTGGAGATGTCAGGCTTTCAGGAGATACCATGTTAGTGTGAGTGTGAAGGGATGGAACTGTAACTAGGAAAGGCCAAGACAATTTTTGTAGAAGGAAGTCTTAACTAATGAATGGTAATTGGTAAGGAAGAGTCTGTTGACTGAGATGTTGTTGACACCCTTGACCAAAATAGTGAAACCTGGCCCTGAAGTGATTTGGTGGTGACAGGAGGATGGAACAGCTGCCCCTTTAGAAAGAAATGCCTTCTTTCTGCTCATAATTTCTAGCTTTTCAGCCTATTTCAAGGCTACTTACCATTTGCCTTTTTATCTCTGAGACAATAGGACTCAGGTTTCACTCAGGGAATGACACTACTATTCACAGATGTGGAAAGCAGCAGCTTGTGTGAGAGGAGAATCCTAGCCAGTTGGAAGCAGTCACTTGTGTGGGTCCCGGTGGCCTGCTTATGGTTATTAATAACTGATGGTTCTGCCATCTCTGGTTCCAGCAGCCCAGCAGGCTCTCATCCTCTTATAGTCTGGCACCCCTTTGCTCCAGCTGCCAGTGGTGCCCAGCTAAACATGTCTTAGCCTGCATTTCGAGCTATCTCCAAGGGTTTCTTCAGCCTATCCCTTGACACAGTTCTGCCAGCCTTCATGGGGGAAAATGGAGATGACCAAGGGCCCAGAGCTCTAGTTAGTCTCTAAATGACATCAGAGTAAAGTTGACTTCAACCCAATGTGAAACCTATCCACTATCTCCCCCGCTCCCCTTTCTTTCTCTTCATCTCTTTTCCCTTCTTTCTCTCATATCTCCATCTCCTTAATATTTATCCTCTTGCTTTTTTCTTTGTGTACTAGCCTGCCTATTATTGCTTCAGTGTTCTCTTTCCTTCCTTTTCTCTTCATTCAAAAAATTTTAATACCACTGTGTGGCTGGACCTCTGCTAGGTGTTGGAAGTACCAAGGAGGAAAACACACCTGTAAACTAGGTCAAATACTTATAAGGAAGATTTATAACAGTAGAGATAAGACCAGCATATATAATGACAGCCCATCAGACACGTTGATTCCAATTAGAAACAAGAGAGAACATGAAGAAAGTTTCTGTAAGGAAATTATGCCGAAAGAGAATTTGGATTTTATCCTGGCAGAGATTATTTATGAGGATGACTGAGAAGGTATTGCAAGCAGAATGGGCTTGCTTAAGCACACACATAGGGGTAAAAGGCCCCACTATGTAGAGGAAACACATAAAGTGGTAGTATTGAGATGGAAAATGGTAGCAGATGACTTGTAGCAGAAGCAGGTCCTTGTATGTCAACTTAATAGCTTGGTCTTTGGCCAGTAGGTGATGGAGAGTTACCAAAACATCTAGAGGAGGACAAAAGCATAGTCATGCATGTTCCTTTTTGAGACAGGGTAGCCCTGAGTTGTCTGAAACACATTCTGTAGACCACGTTAGCTTGGAACTCAAACAGATCTGCCTGCCTCCACCTCCCAAGTGCTAGGATTAAAGGTGTGTGCCACCAAACCTAGCATCATGTATAGTTCTATAAATACAGATCATTATCACTTTCCAGTGGTGTGAAAGATGGGTTATAAAAGAACAACAACATCAGGGGAACCCAGTTGGGAAGCTGCTGTTGCCATTCAAGTGAGAGATGATGGTGACTTAAACTGGAACAAGAAAAGGTAAGATTAAATTAAGAAAATAATCAGGTGATAAAATCTGTAGGTCTTTGTGATGAATTGGCTATAAATGATATGTGTGATGGAGAAATCAAGAGTGTCACTTTGCTCATTTGGTCTGCAGATAGTAATAGTAAACTAATAAAATGTTCTTGGGAATAGTGGTGTCATCAACCACAACAAAAGATTCAGGAGTGAGTTCTAGTTCAGAAGAAAAAAGAAAATGGAGAACTTCTCTTATGGACATGAGAATTGAAGATGCCTATGCAACATACAATGGAAGATGCCAAGCAGAGATTTTCAGAGATTAAAGCTCTGGAGAGGGTCTGGGCTAAAGGTTTATAGGGGTTTGGATCTGAGATGACACCAGGGATATCTGTCACAACCTGCTAGGTTCCCAACATCTATAAGAGATTTGCTGCATCTGATGTGTGTCAGCTGCCCGCACAGTTATGCTTTGCTCTCTCTAATGCATTCTCCCTATTCCTCCCATTTGCTTTTGTTTTAACTAATGAGATGTAGTCTGTCCCGAGTTCAAAAGCAGCCCGTCTATACTGACCAGAGACTTAAGAATTCAGGTGGTTGTGCTAGCTTAGGAAAAAAATAGAGAATTCCTCTTTTGGACATGTGAATTGAAGATACCTATGAGATATTTAAGAGGAGATGCCTACCTGGAATTTTGAGAGTTGAGAGATGAGCTGGGTCAATTCGAATCCCTCTCAGGGTTTTGGACTATTAACTACAGAAATATCACATTACTTATCACTGGAGTTGAAGTTGGAAGATTGTTGAAAGTAGAGACATGAATAGCTGAGGCCATCTGAAGCTCAAGTAAGAAGTGGGGTGCAATCTGTGGGTAAACAGAGAATTGGGGATGGTAGAAAGGGAAGAATGAAGTAGATGCTGGAGAAAAAGATACAAACCATGACAGAGAAAGGAGGTGACTAGGCTATGAAAAAGACAGAGGGATTTTCCAATTGTCAAAGCAGCTCCACTGCCTGATAGAGCTGCCACCTCTGTCTGTGTGGCCTCAGTTTGAAGGGCAGCCATCTGAGGATAACGTAAGTGATGCTATTTGCTTTTCCAAACAAAAGAGGTACCAGGGCGAGATCACTCAAGAAGAAACAAGCATGAAATAAAAATGGTGGGCTGAAGTCAGCAGCTGTGACTGTGTGTGTGTGTGTGTGTGTGTGTGTGTGTGTGTGTGTGTGTGTGTGTGTGCTCTCACGTGTGCGTGCGTATTGGCAGGGAGAAGAGAAAACTACACATGTGCAGAGGGAGGGACATAGAGTCGTAACAAGAAAACACTGGCCATGAAAGCGAAATTATCTTATTTCATTGTTGCTTGTTTGTTTTTAGATGAGTGATCACAAGCTTCAAAAACTGCAGGTGGATCTGATCAGGACTGCACCAGGTCCACAGAGTTGAAAATTAGTAGGTAACTGGTGATTTTAATGAAACCATTTAATAGAGTGATAGGAGAGAGAAATCGGGCTGAACTTGGTTGCAGATTGTATTAAAAAAAAGAGGCAGCCAGTGTCAGATTCTCTTGAAAAAAGAATTTGATGATAAACAGAGGAAAAAGCATTGAGAAGGTACAGAGAGCCAGTGGAGGTTTTGCTTTAATTTTGCTTTTTTTTTTTTTTTTAGAAAGAGGGGCATGAATTTGTATATTGAGAAAGAACTCAGTTGGGAGGGAGAGGGAAGATGGAGAGAGAGGGGGGAGGGGATGGGAAGCGATGGGAGGAGAGGAGAGGAGTCTAATTTATCAGGGACCCAAAGGGAGACAGACTAGGTCCAAGCCGAACTGACAGTGTTAGCCTTAAAGAAGAGAGTAGCCCAATCCATCCTCGGAAAACCAGGAGGAGGAGAGATGCAAAGCCCTTGCAGTTCAAGGCTGCAATCGTGGATTCTAGTCTCAGGTCTACCACCAACCAGCTGTACACATCTCCTTCTCTGTGGGCTTCTTGTTTACCATCTATAACCAAAGGGGGAAATTGCCTCCCTGGCTCTCTTTTCGAAGGTGGCCGTGAGGCTGAAATGAAAGCAATAGATGTCAGCATGTGAGGGTACGTTTACAAATCTAATGGCGTGGGAGTCTTGTGCAGGTGATCTGGAAAGTGACAAGTGTACAGTGTGCAGAATGGACAGCTATTTCTAGGGTCTAGCTAGATTTGCCCATGTCTTTTTTTCTTCGACATCTTGTGACAACAGCATCTACCGCCTGCTTCCTTCCTCATTCCCAGTCTCCACATGCTGCAAGCTCCCCAGAGGTCAGGCGTGGTGGGAGCTGAAGGTACAACCTCAGCATCTCTGTCTCGGATGATGAGCTGAGAAATCAAAGGTTCTTTGTTTGCCAAGGCAAGGTTTTTCTTTTTCTTTTTCCTTCTCTTCAATAAATCTGTCTGCCTCCGCTGTTCCATGACGAGGCTGATGGGCCTTGCCCTTGGGACGTGCAGCTCAGCATGGGAGAGGGAGATGCTGAGAAATTTGGCACCTCCCTCTTCAATGCATGTTTAATTCATTGCTGCAAAGACTTGGATAAGTAAAACACTAAGCTTCTTCTGACTGGGCTTCCTGGAGAGAGGGACTCCAACAGCTTTTAAAGGAAATGTCAAACTGTTAAGAGTTCAGGCTTCAAGCAGCTTAATGCTTCACAATGTTTTGGAGTGAGTGTCTCCTGGATCCTTAATGCCTGGGTTATTTAGAATCGAAAATTACTGATTTGGGTGTCAATCTGGTATACACGAGACAACCACAGTCAACTCTGGAGAAGCATTCATTCATTTTGTTCATTGCTCTGTAGTTTCTTCCTCAACAAGCCTTTTAGCCAGTTACTAGTCAATCAGTGAATATGAGCTAACAAATGAGACACCAATGATATGTTCATCTCAATGCACAGCTCATATCAAAACAAATGAATAAAAACACCATATGGATCCCATACTGTTATGGGCTCATTTGTGCCCCTCTCCTAACTCACAGGTTGAAGCCTTAACTCTTAGTACTTAACTCTTAGATTGCAATCTCAGGACCTTCAGTGTGTTAAGTTAAAATGATATCCATCGGGTAGACTCTAATCCTATATGTATGGCATTTTTATAGTAAGAGATTAGGACACAGACTAACATCATCAGACGTCTGCAAAACAGACAACTATATGAGGCTAAAGAGAGAAGACACCATCTATAAGCAAAACAGAGAGATCTCATGAGAAACCCTGAAAAACCCTCCCCTTAAACAGACAGCTTCCAGAAGTATAAGAGAATGCATGTCTATTGAAGTTTCCAGGCTGTGCAATTTTGCTATGGCAGCCCCCAGCAAACCAATACACATCTTTTTTTTTTTTTTTGCAGAGTTTATGGTCATCTGGAAAAAACACATCTTCTTCCCTCATGCTGGTAATATCTGGAAGGCTATATGCACATAGTTTTTCCCGTAGGAAAAACATATCACCAATCACAATCAAGATGAGGTCAAAGGATATCAAAACAATTTCTTGATTGTTTTTCTCATCATGACCACACAAGGACACATAGAAGGGGTATGTGGCCGGGCGGTGGTGGCGCACGCCTTTAATCCCAGCACTCGGGAGGCAGAGCCAGGCGGATCTCTGTGAGTTCAAGGCCAGCCTGGGCTACCAAGTGAGTTCCAGGAAAGGCGCAAAGCTACACAGAGAAACCCTGTCTCGAAAAAAACCAAAAAAAAAAAAGAAGGGGTATGTGATCCTTCTGTCCATGATGTCTTTCTCCTCTCCTTACCCATGGGTCTTTTGTTATTCTGCTTCCCATCCTCGGATTCCTGCTTCTATCGGGAAGATTCAGGTGACATTCTTTAGGTGCCATGGGTTCCATAAAGGCTTCAGAACTACCTTGAGTATCAAATGAAAATGCAATCCAGAAAGCACATGTACCACTAATAATGCAGGTTCAATAGACCTGAGCAGGACCTAGAAAAGTATCCTTAAGGTTTTTATTGTCGTCTAGCTGTACAAAAAAGTGTCCATGATACTTATGCATAATTAAGAAATAATAATAAAAGAACTGGGCAGAGGCTGGAGAGAAAGTGCCATTAGGTGCTAACTGCCTATACCTGTAACTCCAACTCCAGGGGCTCAGATGCTGTCTTTAGACTCTGCAGGCACATACCTCTACACACACAGGGCACACACATACCATACACATACATAAAAATGAAAAAATCTGCAAAAAAAGAGAACGGAATGTCCAAAAGATATAGATATATGAGTACTCCCTCCTCAGTGACAGTTCTCTCTTCCTCAGAGACAAACCTAAACTGAATTTTTAATTATTCATCTGTTTTTCTTTATTGTTTGCTATATACGTTTGGGTCTCTGAACAAGAACAAAATCTTGCTTAGCTTGTTTGCCTGGTGACTTCATATAATATGTCATACTGTGTATATTCTTTAGCAACAGAATCTTTAATTTAATTATGAAGCACCGGTTCTCAGTAGTAAAGGGGTATGGTACAAAAGGATAAAAGAAGGTGGCTGAGAGTGAAGGAAGACATTTCCATATGTCACATATACTACATTAGAGAGGAGGACCATATGTTACAAATGTTCAGCTTTGTGGTACAGATTATCACTGTATGGATTCTTGTGTATGAATTTTCAGGTCACATAATAGGTGTCAGTTTAATCACCCAATATGTAAAACATTACGGCAGATTGAAATAGCAAAGACCTCCTGAAGAAAATGAGGCACAAGGTGGACCTTAAAGGATGGGAAAACTGGAAATCGGGACAAGAAATAGAGGTGGTGTCAGTTTATGGCTAGAGTTTGCTTTAGAAAGAGAAATCTAGGAGTAAAAGGCAAATCAGGAATGCAGAAATGTGGATTGCCAGATTGGAGGGGGGTGAGTGCCAACAAAAGCCTGGCAAAGGCTGGAGATGCAGCTCAGTGGCAAGCATGTGCAAGGCCCTGGGTTCCATCCCTAGCACTATAAAAAAAGCCTGGTAAATCTAGTTCTTTTAGGAAAGTACTGAGGTTCCAGGAGATCCTATCTTGGGAACTAAGAAGGCAGGCACAGCTTGAGAAATATAGGATGGGAGATCGTGAGACCATCATAGCAGAGCCCTTTGTAGAAAATAAAGCATGAAAATGTAGCCATACAGAAAAGGGCCCAGAGGAACAGAGCAGTTAGCAACAGACAGGAAATGATGGAAGACCATCAATAGAGTTCTTCTCATTCTCAGGTGTCAAAGAATCCTCTCCATTCTTCTAGTTCTCCAGGAGGTCATGTACTGCCTTCTCTCCTCCATATGCAATCTATCATTGTTGTGGGCTGAATGTGAAATGTCCCTCATCGGCTTACGTGTTTCAAAATGTGGTCTCCAGTTGATGGTACTAGTTTGGCAGATTCTGGATTTTTTAGGAGGTTAACCTTACTGGATGAAATATTAAGTATAATAGATTATTGGAACAAGCCTTGAAGTTTTATAACCTGACCCTACTTCTTAACTGTGCTGTACTTCCTGACTGTAGACAGAAGCCACGTGACTAGCCACCTCACACACAATTGACTGTATTCCCTCACACTGTAAGCTAAAGAAACCCTCCCTTCTTTAAGTTGCCTCTTTTCAGGTATTTGATCACAGCTACGAAAAAAAAGTAATTATGATGCATCTCCACTCTCAGCTGAAGCCCTCACTTGCCACCTCACTGAAAAAAGAGAGAGCCACTGAACTGGGAATTCCAACCCACTGCCACCTTTACCTTCCTATCTCTATCTTTATCATTGCCTTCTAGAACATGTTGGATGAATTGTCCACTGTTAACAGCCATTGCTTTCCACTGGCTCTCCAGATGCCATTTCAATCAGTTAGGATTGAGTTCATCTGAGACCAACAGAGATTCAAAACTATAGTGGGTGAAATGGCAGCATTTATTCCCTCATACATAAGAAGTAGGCAATCTGAGGTTGGTATGATGACCCAGATCTGCAAAGTCTTCAGAACTGCATGCTCCTCAAAATTTACCACATCCCATGTTTATGGTCCTTGTCTTCCAGCTCCAAGATGGTATCTAGAGTTCTGGTTATTACATTCAAAGTTCAGGCAGCAGGATGGAGAAGGGGCAGAAGAAAGGACGAAGTCCATGTGCCAGCTATCCTTCAAAGGAGGTCCTCAAAAGCAGACATAGGGTACTTCTGCACACATCTTACAGGCCAGAGGCAGTACTTGTTCTAGAAAAGCATGAGGCCAGCTATGAATGGGGAATTTTATTATTGTGGAGGAGATGACAGAAATCTACCACATCATTACTTCTTTCCCTCTTAATGACTTTTACACTTGCTACCAGTGAATTCTTACTATCACACACTTACTTTAGCTTTTACTATCCCCAAAATAAACTTTTCTTTGACCATATTTTAATACCCATCAACAGCAAACATTCTCCAAAGAATTATCTACACATGCAAAATCCTCTTCCTCACCTCCTATTCATTCTCCAGTCTCCTCCGGGCTGGGTTCCATACTCATCAATCCACTGAAAATGCTCTTGTCACAATCCCCTAGAGTCCCCTGTGTTGCCAAATCCAATTATCACGCTTCTGTCCTGAATTTAATAGCCCTCTCAACAGCATTTGACATAGACGGTCTTTAAAATCCTTTAAAAAGTATTTCTTTAAAACATTTCCTGACTTAGATTTGTTAATGCCACACTTTCCCCCCTCTTTCTCAATATTTGCTACTTGAATCTAAAGGTTCAAATTACTCATACTCTACCCTGAGACTCCTCTTTCTCAAATCCTTCCTTGAGTAGTTTCCTCCATCCCCATAGCTTTCAACACCATACTTATACCAAAAACTCCCAGAAAATACCCCAAAAGGATTCTAAGTGGATAGCACATGTCTACCTTCCTATTTAAAATCGCCACTGGAATACTTACTAGACATCTCTAATATAACACCTACAAGACAAGACTAGGGGCTTAGCTCATCCGGTAAAACTTAACTTGCAAGAATGAAGATTTAAGCCAGCTGTGGGGATGCACATCTGTAATTCCAGCACTCAGTAGGCAGAGGTACCCACGTCTCTGTGAGTTCAAAGGTGGCCTAGTCTACGTACTGAATTCCAGGCTAGGGAGGGCTACAGAGTGAGATCCTGTTTCAAAAAAGAGAAGTAACAAGGACCCGAGTTCCATCCCCAGAACCCACACAAGTACCAGTACCGGGGAGGCAGAGACACATAGATCCTTGGGGCTTCCTCGTCAGCCAACCCACTCTACTTAGCAAAATCCCAGGCCAATGAGAGATCCTACCAAAAAAAAAAAAAAAACAACAAAAAAAGGTAGTTGGTACCTGAGAATGGCACCCATGATTCCCCTTGGACTTCCACATGTACGCTCACACATTTATGTCCACACATGTTTACACACACACACACACACACACACACACACACACACACACACACGCAGAAAGATCATAAAAAATTAAAGTAGTGAATAATACATAAAAAACAGAACTGTTCCTCCCCACCTTTTCAACCTTACAAAAATAGAATTAGCATAGGCCAGAAAGCTGTTAGTGGTCCTTGACTTCTCTTTCTACATTTTGGGTAGGTCTTCCCTCCTTAGTTAAACCTCTTTGAATGCAAAAATACACTTGTAAGTGGGGTTCCCAGGTGATTCCAAATTCAGTTGATAATGAAGAGTAAACATCCCAGTAAAATAATCTTTTAAAAGGAAGATTTGTGTTATGTCATTTTCCCAATCTAAAGCCTCTAGGGAAATGTTTCTCAACCTGTGGGTCGTGACCCCTCAAGGGGACCAACCCTTTCATGGGGAGTGGGGAAGGTTTGCATAAGACCATCGGGAGACAGAGATATTTACATTAAGAAAATTACAGTTATGAAGGAGCAACCAAAATAATTTTATAGTTGGGGATCATCACCACAACGTGAGGAACTGTATTCAAGGATCACAGCATTAGGAAGGTTGAGAAGCACTGCCCTAGTGTAGGTTCTGGAGAGATGGCACAGCGGTTAAAAGTACTTACTTGTTGCTCTTGTAGACGACGCAGGTTCAATTTCTAGCAACCACATGGCAGCTCACTACCATCTGTAATTCTAGTTACAGAGGATTTGATGCCCCCTTCTGGCCTCTATGGGAACTGAACACACAGTGCACAGATACATGCAGGCAAAATACCTATACAAGTGTGTGTGTGTGCGTGTGTGTGTGTGTGTGTGTGTGTGTGTGTGTGTGTGTGTGTGTATGTGTGTATGAAATCCTCTAGTGCCTTCCCATCACACTTGAAAGTTCATCAATCTGTCCTGAAAAGCTCTCCATGACTTAGACCCATGGGCTGTATGATCCTTGGTCAGTTTATTCCTTCAACTTACTATGTTTCACCCACATTGACCCTTCATGCTCACTCCATGTGGCACATTTTTTACACTTTCAAATTCATGTTTGTAGTTTCACCTGCCTGAAATACTCTCCCACTGGATTTTTCACGTTTGGCTACCCTTCTGCAGGTCTTGAATAAAGTGTTACCTCCTTAAAGAGACAGTCTCTAACTATCCCACTTAATTCTCCTTCTTACTATTCCATTTGGTTTCCTTCTATAGTTTTATCACAATTTTGCAAGTCCACGATATCAACAGCTTCGAGGATGTTTCTTACTGTTATTGTGTTCTAGCACTTGGCATAGCTCCTGACACTCTATTTGCTCCTAGGGTTAATAGTGATGCAATAATTAACTGTTAAAATGGTGAAACACAAAACTGGGATTCTCTGAATCTCCTCTTGATAACTGGGGAGCAATAAATTCATAGGGAGGGTCCTAGTAAAGTTGATAGTCCAAGGCTAGGAATAGAACTAAAGTCTTCACACACAACAGATAGAGGGACTGCTGTGCATACGCACTTAAGCCAAGACACTGAGGAAGAGAGAAACCAGTAAATGACAAAGGCAGGCTTTTCAAATAAAAAGGTACAAATCCAAAGGTAAGAAGCAAGATAGAAACCCAACTAGAAGTGGGGTTCCTGAGAAGAACAAGTGAGAGAGGGCCTAGAAAACTATCAAGAACACTGCTGGAGGGGAGATAGGATTGTCTGATGGTAAGCCAAGGATCAGCTAGCAGCTGAGAGTTAGGCTGATGTTTAAGTATGTCAACACAGGCCCCCGCTGGACCACAGACCCAGACATGGCCCTTGGCAGCAACTTGGGCCCAGGATGACACCCTGACTCCAGGTGGAAGCACTGGCCACTCAGATCGAGATGGTTCTGGTGGCAGCATTGCCCCCCCCCAGACACCACTGATGCCTCAGGCTGTAGCCCCAACCCCGGGGTGCTGTGCCACCTTTGGTGGCAATACGAGACTTGAATTTTGGCACAGACCTCAGTTGTGGTAGGACCACAGACTCAGACATGGTCCTTGGCAGCAGCCAGGTCTGGATGTCACCATTGCACCATGCATGTGACTCGGATTAGCACTGCCCTAGCACCAGCTGCAGCTGGGGTCTGTGCTCATGGCTGTGGCCTGTGTCACCTTAGGGGGCCATAGGAAGAATGTATGATGAAATCAGAGGTCCATCCTGAGCCAACACAGCCTTTCACTGGCTTGGGGAAAGCTGGCCCTGCCTCTCCCTGGACACTGCAGCAAGAGAGCTGGCCCTGACCCTCATGGGACAGCTGACTCCTGCGCTGGGGAGAGATGGCCCCTCCCCTCACCACAGGCAAGGGAAAACTGACCCTGATGGCATGGGCATAGGGGAGCTGGCTCCACCCCCTCACCTGAGGCAGGTGGTCCCAGTGGCCCAGAATGACCAGCTCAGCTACCACTCAGGCTGACAGCCGGGCCTTGGGTTGGCCCACCCTAACATCTACTGCACCTATGACCTGCTGGAGTTGATGAAGGGACTGATCTTGTGGAAGGATACCAGTAGGATCTCCATGACTGGAGGCAGCTGCAGGATATATATTCCAGAGGAGTTCCAGTGAGGATCCAGTGATGATGGTATACCAGAAACCAGAGGCCTTGAACCAGACCAATGACACATTGCAGTGAGCATTTGCTGGGAAAGCTAATTGGACAAGAGGGTGTACTATGAGACACACAACTCCCAGTGCCACCAGGAGGAATGAAGAGGTGTTGGAGAGGTGGGAAAGAAGGAAACTAAGGGCTGTGCTGTTTGGTTTTGTTCTTGCTTTTTCATTGTTTGTTTTATTTTGGTTTGAGTTTTTCCATCTTCTTTGGGGAGCACTGCAGGAGTGAGAGGAGGATATGTGGGGACCGGGAGGAGAGAGGAATTAGGGTGCCTGATGTGAAATTTCCAAAGAGTCAATAAAGAAATTATGTTTTTTAAAAAAGAGTGTGTCAACAATTTACAAGCATAGACCTCAGCAGCAGAGAAGGTAAGACACGGGACTGCTTTGGGATAGAAGCTTGCAGGGCAGGGGCATCCAAGTCCAAGAATATGTGTCAAAAGAGTCACAGAGATGAAAAATGGGATCATATACTATAAAGATGAAAAACAGAGTCAGGAATTTCAGTAGTAACATAGTTCTGGGCGGTGAGGAGATTCACAATTCACAGTGTGGCTAAGACAGTGGCTGGAGCAGAGCAGAGATGAAGATAATGAGATGAGAGCTGGCTGGACTGAAAACATGCCATAATCCAGACACTTTGGAGACTGACGCAGAGACATGACTGTGAGTTTGAGGCCAGCCAGAGATACCGAGTTAGATTTTTGTCTCAACAAAACCCAAACCCAAAGCAAACCAAAGTAATACTTGAGATAAGATCAGGGTTATGAGAGAATTCCATGTGGGAACCCTAAAAGTAATGATAGGATTGGAATCAGAAAGATTTGCCAGAACCTTTTGTGAAGATGAGATAGCAAACAGGATGCTGATAAATGATAGGGAGTGTACAGAGGAAAGAGGAAGAAAGGAATGTTGAGTGAGCATAAAGGCAGGACACTGGAAAATTCTAATACCAGCTCTTGCTCTCCGGTGAGAAAAAAAACAATTCCCACAGAAGAGGGCTCCATGGAATAGAGGGCTAGTCCAGATTAAGCCAAAAGCAGATCTGAGATGAGCTTCTGATGTATGTACATAGTTTGTTTGGGATGGGACGGCAAGAAATGCAAAGGAGTAAAGGAGGGAGAGAAAGGAGGGATGGAAGTCAATAAAGGGTGTACCTAAAGCAGTTACCACTAAAGGTAGCTGGAACTCAATTGTATTGGAAAACTCTGGAAAGTGGTGGAGAATGTGCATCTCTGAATTATCCCCTGAAGAATAACATACTCATATTGGTTATTACTTCAGAGCTGCCCTAGGGAATTTGTTATATTCCTATCACTTCTGGACTCCTCTGAGTCTAGGCAAAGAGGACCCTGGAAGCTGGGGGGAAACTCCAGCCAAAGACATACAGGCACTAGTAATTAGAAGCCAAGCTGGCATGGGTGGAAATGATCCTTGTCATCCTTGTCCAGGGAGATGGGTGTGGTATCAACAATATCAACTACAGGAATCAACGGATAGGGAAAGCAGCTGGGTTCATCAGAGTAAAGCAGGTAAAACCATGTTGCAATAAAAGGCGACAGTGAAAGACCTCATTTACTTTGGGCAGACTTTAAAAATACGTTTTGTTAATTCTTTCCTTCAGTGTGCTCAAATCACATCAACCTTTCTCAACTGCACTGGAAATGTCTTTTGCAGCTGGTTTATCCCAGACTAGATTCAGTCCAAAATCATGCCTTGATCTGGTTACAACCCTTTTATTTCTAGAACTTGAGAATAACTTTTCCCCCTATTTTTTAGTGTACTGACCAACTAAAGAAAATAGACCAGTTAGTTGTTCTGAAAGATGGTCTACTTTTTAGACTGCCTAGACACTTATTTGTGGGTTTCTCAACCTCGTAAATTCTCTGAAAATTGGAATTTAGACCCAAAGGCTTGATGCATTCAAGTTAAATGCCGTGGGCTAAAATACATCAGCACAGCGTTCGTTGAAGATTGTAGAATCTCTGAAGACACATAATGGTGTGTGGTTGTCTCCATTTATAATACTGTGGTTGACCACTGCATCAGCATGATGGCAGCAAAATTATTTGTACATTTGCTTTTGAGTTTTTTGTTTTGAGAGAGAGAGAGAGAGAGAGAGAGAGAGAGAGAGAGAGAGAGAGAGAGAGAGAGAGAGAGAGAGAGATATTAGTCTGGATTATCTCCAAAGCAGACTCTTTGGGGTAAGAGTTTCCACCCTACATTGTTTGGGAGGTAGTTGTAAGAAAGACCAAGGATTCATGGAGTGAAACAGAAGACAGATAAAAGCCAGTAATAGGGTGTATTTTAAGTAAGTTACTACAGCTGGGCAGTGGTGGCGCACGCCTTTAATCCCAGCACTTGGGAGGCAGAGGCAGGCGGATCTCTGTGAGTTCGAGGCCAGCCTGGTCTACAGAGTGAGTTCCAGGACAGATTCCAAAGCTACAGAGAAACCTGTCTCATTAAAAAAAATTACGCTGTAAGTAGCTGAAACTTAATGATGTTGGATTGTTGTTGGTGGTGGTGGTAGTGTGTGTATATGTGTATGTGTGTTGGGGTGGGGTGCACTCACCTGAAGGGTGCATATGGAGGCCAGAGGTTGATCTCAATGATTGACTTATATCTCTCTCCACTTGAGTTTTTGTAGCACAGTCTCTCACTCATCCTGCAGCTCACCGATTTGGATAGATTGGCTGGCCAGTGACTCTTTGTGACCCTCTTGTCTTGCTCTCCCAGTGCTGGGGTTACAGGCATGTATGACAATACCTGATTTCTAGATGGGTGCAGAGGATTCAAACTCAGGTCTCATGCCCATGCAGTGAGCACATTACCCAATTCCCCAACACTCCCTCGTTATTTTCTTCCTGGTAATCAGGAAGTCGTCTATGTGCTGGTAAGCTGGGACCTTATGACCCACTCCCCACCAGTTATTCATTCACCTAACAATTTTAATTTTATCTGGTAGCTCTTGTCTGAATTCATGTTAGGCTCAAAAATGATTCATTATTTCGGCACTGTGGATTTTAACATAGGGCCTCTTGTATGTTAGTCAAGTATCCACCTGGCATTAGCCTCAGCCATTAAACTAGCTTTTGAGAATTCGGTCAGTATGTATTTACCAGCCAGGAAAGCAGAGTTTACCTTGTGCTAACAGGGTGACTTAGTATGTCTAGAAGAACGTGGATTTTGGCAACTGTCTGAATTAGAACCTTAGTCCTAGCTCGATACCTGTTATTAAGTCACTTTACTCCTCGGGGCTCCAGTTCCTTATCTGTAAAATGTAGTTGTTATAAGAATGAAAAAGAGGTAATATTGGTAAAGCTATCAGAATAAGGCCTGCTGCACGGTAAATGCTATGTAAGTGTTAAATAAATAAAGAGCAAAACTATGGCTATTTGATTATACTGAAATATAGTTCCTACTGGAAAGGCAGGATAAATGCTTAATTCTTTCCCTTTAATTACCAATTCTCAAAGTAAGGATTTGGTTTAATAGCTGCCACAAGGGCTGACAAATAAGCGGAAAGAACATTAAAGAGCTCAGGGAAAGATTTGGGAGGGAGGGGAGCTGGGAGAAAAGCCCAGAATGAGGATATTTAGAGCACTACAAGGCTGGGAGGAGCGGAGTCCTGGAAACAGCTTTTCTTGCCTTTTCTCTCCATCTTTCAGCGCTTCGATCAAAACCACACCAGGCCAGGGAACCGAAAAGGAAGAGGAAACATCTCCTGTTTAAAAGAGAGATATTGGCATTCACACAAATCTGTAAATGTCAGATACTTTCTCTTCATTGGCTGCTATGCGGATCCTATTGTATCATCTTGAATATGGTAGATGCTAAATATACAATGAAATAAAAACACTTAAAATTCACAAAATAAGACACAGAATGAGATAGCAAATTATTCTAGTTCTATCATTTTGATTTGCTAAATAAAACAATGAACCTGGATCTGAGGATAAACCATGTTCCTAGGCAGGACTGGCTTCATAGATACGGGGCTCTGTACCACAGGGACCAATACTCAGACAGGTGTGGAATCAAGTGTGGTGGCTCATGCTTGTAATCCCAGCTACAGAGGCTGCGGTAGGAGGGTTGCAAGTTCCAGTCCAGCTGGGCTACATAGCAAGTTCCAGGCCATCCTCAGGCTCTGAGACCCTGTTTAATGAATACACACCAGAACTGCAGACCCTGTTTAATGAACACACACCAGAACTGCTTAGATTACTGCTCTGTTATCTTAACATTGTTAATAATTTTAAACCAAAGAATCCCACATCTTTGTTTTGCCCTGAACCTTGGTCCTCCTCCTCCTCAAACATTCTTGGACATTGCCCCTGAGCCCAAGCCAGGCCATCAGTCTGTACCAAGTAGAAGAGCAGAGGAGAGACAGCCCCTTCATCTCTGCTTTCATTATACACTCTTTGTTGGGCAGGGGGCTTCTGTAAGCCTTGCTCTTCTTACTGGCAGCTCTCCAGTTCCACAGATGTTTTTGGCTCGCTCCATCCTCTGTCCCCCACCCCCACCCCCAGAGTTCTTTTCCTCTCCAGAATCATTGAATAAATGCACTCTTCTGTGGGTGCTATCCTTCCTTGTCCCCCAAGAACACATTTATTCGGAAGCTCTGGTGATCGCCTGTCTTGTCTGCTCTCCCCGCAGTCTGAGTGTACTCTGTATTGCTTGTTGCTTGTTACTAAAATAAGAGGCATGCCAAGAAAAGACAAGACACCACCCAGGCTCTACCAGGCGAGAGTTTCATCAACGTGTGGACAAGCTTAGCGCCGAGGTTCTGGGCCATTTGAATAATGATGAGGGCTGAGTTGGAAGAGAAGGAAAGCAAAAAGAGCTAAGCTGATTCTTTTCCAGCCCATCTAGGTTCTGTACAGACCAGAGCTAATCTTTAAGAAGCTGCAGGGAGGGCTACAACATGAGGATTTCAGTTATAGATGAGGGAGAATACTCTGTGCCCTTACAATTCATTTCCTGTTACCAAACAACATGCCGTAAATGATCAATATCACTTTTCAACATACCAACTGTACTCTCCATCCTTTCCCTAGCTGCCATCCTCTACCTTCTGTTAAATATATGCTTATCCCTGCCCTGACTCTGATGTACCTACATACACCAGCATTCTCCTATTTGCATGCGAAGCACATCCAAGATCATGGCTTCTGCCCTTCCTCCTTTGATTGACTATTTCTTTACCTTGAAAAGAGAATCTCTTCTTATGGGTCAAGTAATCTTCAATGTGGCTTGTTCATTTTATTTTCTTATTTCTTAACTGTTACACACACACACACACACACACACACACACACAGAGAGAGACAGAGAGAGAGAGAGAGAGAGAGAGAGAGCACATTGTATCATGATATATACATACATACATATACACAAACATACTGAATAAAAGTGTTGTATTTTGATAGCAAAAGTAGTTGTAATAATAATGCCAGTAATAGTAATATTGTTTGCCTCCTGTGTGTTCATATACTGCTTGCCTATGACAATGCCTTGATTTGTTTTTTTATTATTGTAACTCCCGTGTCATAGACGAAGAAACCAAGGCTCAGAAATAAAAAGTAAAACACAACTTACTCTCAAAGCAGTTGTCTTTGAATTTAGAGGTGCTTGGGCTACTCTGTTGACACCAATGCTTAGTCACAACTGTCACAATGTCCTCTTCCTATAAAAGGAGGTTCCATGGCATCTTTTTGTGTTTTCACAAGACCGTATTGTCTTGTATACACAGAATTTCCACTCTTGATTTACATTCAGACAGCAAGTGCTACAGCAGCCTCTTCCTGCCTCAAGCTCACCCTTCTTCCCATCTTGTTATATACTGGCTTTCGAGAGCTGCTTGTCAAGAAGCTGTTCCAACAGATATGTCTGTTTGACCCTCATTCTTTCATTCCCCGAAGCCTCTTAAAGATCTTTTTAATGTCCTCGTGCCCTAGTCCATCAATTTCTATTTTATGAGCCTAACCCTCTTCATATTTCTTTGTATATCACGTTCCCAGCCTTCCCTTTAGGTCTTTGCCATGCCCTTTCCCAGGTCGCCCTTTCCCAGTACTATATATCCTGCTCGCAGTGACATGGGTCCCTTCCCATTAGGTTTTCAGTGTTAGCAGAAGGAATTTGAAATCTGCCCTCCCCTTAGTTGTCCTCTTCTAGTATCTTACTTTGAAACACAAAAGCACTAAATTGTAAATCGATTCTACATTGATCAAGGCTGCCTACTGTCCCCACTCCTGGCTGCGTGCGACCTCTGAATGCTGAAGCTGAGTTCTCTTCTGTGCCTGCCCTGCTATTGCACAGGACCAAGAAAAGGTCTTCATCAATGCAGCTGCACAGCCTGTTGGCAGCAGTCAGGCTAGAAAGCTGGCAGCCACAACTTGCTCAGCTCTACCTCTCTTTTACGATGAGAACTTGAATCTTTGATTTGCTTCCTTTTTCTCTTCTTTGCTTGCAGCTTAATGTCCGCCCAAGCACAGTCAGAATCCCCACCCATCACAGACACTGTTTCTTTCCTTTGCTTACTCTTTATCTGTTCATCCTTTCATCTGACTCTTTTTTTTTTTTTTTTTTTTTTTTTTTTTTTGGTTTTTCGAGACAGGGTTTTCTTTGTGAGCTTTGCGCCTTTCCTGGAACTCACTTTAGACCAGCTGGCTCGAACTCACAGAGATCCGCCTGCCTCTGTCCTAAGTGCTTAAAGGCGGCGCCACCACCGCCCGGCTCATCTGACTCTTGTTCCATCCTATTTGGATCACTCTTTCAATAGCTTTGGAAAAATTTAGTAAGCACTTATTGAGCACCTACTATGGCTAGCTACTAAAACAAAAAACATGTCGTCTCCTGCAATTATTGACAGTGTGATGCTCCCTGCATGGATGTGGATGGGACACTTCTTGTTTCCTGCAAACCCCCCTTTTCATCCTAACACTTTGTAATCCTTTGTATCCCATAACTTTTCTCCTTCCGATTTTGCTACACTACTTGTATATTTAGTTGGCATTTCAAGCTCACCAGACCCCAATCTCCAAATCCACAACTTTGCTATTTGTCACCATCTTGATAAGTGTCTTGCTGATTCATCTGATTGCTGAGGCTAAAACAGCTGGAGTCATCCTGGAACTCACATTCCATGTGCCACCCATGAACAAACTATACTAGCTTTAACTGGCTTTACCTTTGAAATCAAAGCTTAGATTTTAAAACTCAATCTCCCTACTTTTCACTGCTTCCTTTAGTTGCTAGTCCCATCATTTTTAACCTGGACTAAAACAGTAGTCTCTCACCTGGTCTCCCCACTGCCACCCATTTTTAAATACTTTGCTAGTATATAGTCATTGTTTATATAACTGGGTTTCATAAGGACAGCTATATAAAAGTATATAACGTACTTTGCTCTCCCATATTCCCATTCTTCTCCCTCTCAGGTTTTTATTTTCTTGCCATATAATTTTTAATATATTTTTATAATCTTGGTTCTACAAATGAAAGAAAACAGTCAATATTTATCTTTTAGAAACTCATGTAGTTGGCTTGAAATGATAAGCTCTGGTTGTCTCCACTCTTCAAAATGTTTATTTACTTAGTGTGTATGGACAGGGACAGATATGTGCCATAGCACACATGTGCAAGCCAGGGGACAACTATTTGGGAATTGGTACTCTCTCTCCACCACTTTGTTTTGAGGCTAAGTTTCTGGTTTCTGTTCTGTGGAATTACAGATGCATTCCACTGTTGTAGAATATTATTTTAAGATGTGTTACATTTGTTTATACTGTGGAACATTTGTTTAATGATGCTAAAATGTGTTGCATTCTTTTATGTTGCATTTGTTTAACTCTGTGAAGCTGTGTTACTGTGCCTGTCTAAAACACCTGATGGTCTAATAAAGAGCTGACCAGCCAATAGTGAGGCAGAAGAAAGGACAGGCAGGGCTGGCAGGCAGAGACAATACATAGGTGGAGAAGACGAGAGAAAAGGGAAGCAAGAAAGGAGCAGGGAGAGGAGGACTCCAGGGGTCAGCCACCCTGCCACACAGCCAACCACAGAGTAAGCATGAAAGTAAGATTACAGAAGTAAGTAAAGGAAAAAGCCGAGAGGCAAAAGGTAGCTGGTATAATTTCAGTTAGGAAAAGCTGGCTAGAAATAAGCCAAGCTAAGGCCAGGCATTTGTAAGTAAGAATGAGCATCCGTGTGTTTATTTGGGAGCTGGGTGACAGGCCCCCAAAGAGCAAAAAGAGTCAAAGAGTAAAAAAAACCTACTACACTCCACACTGGGATTTTGACAACACTTCCAGGGTCCAACTTAGAGTTGTGCAGCTAGTGATTTTATGTACTGAACTAGCTCTCTGACCCCTGCCTCATTCTTATCCCCTATACTTGATTCTCTATTCAGGAAGTGACCCTTAAATGGTAAATCTGGTCCAGTCAATGCTTACATCAAAATACTAAGGATTCTATCACAATTAGAAAAATGTGCAGGTTATAGCCCAGTCTCCAAGGTTCTTGTGCCATTTGTCTCTTCACTACCTCTTTGGCCTAATTTTCTGCCACTCTTTCTTTGCTTATTTCCTCATTTCACCAACCTCCTTGCTGTTGCAAACACACACCTTTATACTCTTAGACTACAGTATTTTTCTGCCCCCAAATTCCACATGATTTCACTTCCTTGAGGTTTGTGTATTCACAAGAGACCTTCCATGACCAGACTACCTAAAACAGCATCCCTACTCAGTTACTTTGTCATATTTGTGTGCTCTATTTTCCTTCCTGCCCTTATGAGATTAGGTTATGCATATAGTCACTTATTTGTAAACAATTTCCCATTAGAATGCAAGCTTCGTGAGGACAGAAATTTTTGTTCATTCACTTCTGTATTCTCATCTCTTACAGCTCTGTTTGACATGGAGCAAAAACACCGTAAATATTTCTTAAATGAATGATTGTATGAAATGATCCAACTTGGCAGCCTAAGTTGTATATGCCTTAATATTCATGTAACCCTTGAGTCTTTCTGGAAGGGGGAGAAGGTGAGTCCACAGGAAAAATTGTTTGCTTAGTAGCTCAAGGAGCCTCTCAGAAATGATTGTATATGATTGGAAGGAAGAAGAGCCACTGAGAGCTCCTCTTAGTACTTAGGACTGAGGAGCTGAGGGCTGGACATTGTTGAAGTTCCCTTTGTCTGCATTTCCACTCTGTTAATTTCTGTATCTTTTTTTCCCACAATGGAAACTGGTCTCCATATTGCAGGAGACATGACTCTTAAAGCTTACCATAAACCATATCAGTTTCTCAGAGTCTTTGGATGTTGTCATTCCAATTTCAATAAGTTTAGAATCACCTAGGAGACACAACTCTGAGTGTGTCTTTGAGGGAGTTTTCAGAGAGATTTAACTGAGGAGGTGTCTTAGTTAAGGTTTTTATTGCTGTGAAGAGACACTATGACCACAGCAACTCTTATAAAGGACAAACACTTAATTGTGGTGGCTCACTTATAGTTCAGAGGTTCAAGTCATTATCTTCATGGTGGAACATGATGACATGCAGGCAGAAACAGTGCTGGAGAAGTAGCTGAGAGTTCTACATGTGTGCAAGCAACAGGAAGTAGTCTCAGACACTGGGCATGCCTTAAACAGATATGAGACCTCAAAACCCGCCTCCACAGTAACACACTTCCTGCAACAAAGCCATACATACTCCAACAAAGCCACATCTCCTAATAGTGCCATTCCCTTTGGGGGCCATTTTCTTTTAAACCACAACAGGAGGAAAAACCAAATTTGGACAGAAGTGGAACAATACTACAGGCTGGGGTTCCAGACTGAATGAAAATGGAAAAGTAAGTTGAATACTAGCACTCATTGCTCTCTGCTTCCTGACTATGGATGCGATGTGACCAACTGCTTCATTCTTCCACCATGCTCTCTTCTCATGATGAACTATACCCTCAAGCTATGAGCTAAAATAAACCTTGCCATGATCATGTTGTTGTTGTCCAGTATTTTGTCAAAGCAAGGAGAAAAGGTAACTAAAACAGATGTAGTCTAAGAAACAATTCTGATTGATCTTTCTTGGTCATATGTCCATCATTTAATTCAATCACTGTTGCTAGGAGAAAGAATATCCTGTGTTTGGGCAAATGTAGTTCACATCCTTAGCCTTAAGTTCCAGAGTACAGTCTATAAGCTATTGAAATAGGGTGGAAAACCTTGCTGAGAAGACTAAAAAGCAAGCAAACAAACAAATCAATCCATCAAAATAATACTCACCAGGGGCCTCTATCCTGGTTATCTTCTGATCCAGCTCCCTAGTCTCAAATCTAAGTTCTAAGTGGAGAGAGCTTTGTAAGAGTAAGTACCAGTTTAAAGGACCATTTCACTAAAATCTCTGTGGGGCATTGAATACAGAAGGCCACATCAGAAGCACTGGCTTTAGTAGTTTCCGTTGGGAGGGAGGCAGCTTTGTGACAGCAGCAGGAGCAGCAGCAGCAGCAGCCACCTCAATGCATCAATGCCTTTGTTATGGCATTAGAAGCTTTGGCAGCAGATTATCCTCCCCAGGGAGTTGGTGGTGGAAGCCACTGGGGAGGGGAAAGGATCTGCTAAAGAACCCATGCAGCATACCTCTCCGGGAGACTCAGAAAAACAGTTGGGTTGGTAGAGTGTTTTGAGGGAGGACAATATCGTCAGGGGGAGAACAGAGGATTTTCTTTGATTGTGAACTCGATTCTATTTGAAGCCAGTTTTCAAGTTCACAAGGACATTCACTGACCACAGAAATACAAGGCCCAGGAACGGCGCTTCATCCAGCAATGCTGCAACCCCTAGAGGGCACAGAACTGTGCTGGAGTCATGAAAAGCTGTGAAATTGCCTCTCTCTGCAAAGCTTGAAAGCAAAATAGAGGGCAGGTGGGTACCCGTTCCAGAATGCACTGAAATACCATGGCCAAGCTATGGTGTTCTGGTTCAAGAGCTAGATTTTGCCTCTGATTTTATATCTACCTATTTCTGTCTTCCTGGCTTAAAGCTCTGCCACAGACCAACATCATTAGCAAGATTTTTCTTCTGACATGACTTAGCTCTCCTGCCTGCCTCACATCTCTGCAGCTTCACTCTTGATTACACATTCAGTCCCTAGACCCTGCCTGTATTCTCCAGTGTGGCTTTACATCCTGAACTCAGACCTTGGCTTTATATCTTCCTAATTCACCTTAACTAGCTCCTGGTAATTTGTTCTCAACTTTTCCTGTTTACCTGCTGGCCCAACTAGGCTGTGAGCCATGACTGGCATTGTTTGGCAGCCACCTATGACGTAGCATTGACAGCATCTTTCTCCTTACTTCCCTTGTCACTTGAATTGCTTTTTCTTTAGAATATAGAAATGCTGCTCACGTTGCTATATAACGTCTTCATATTTCAGCAGCTTGTCTGGCTGAAGGAACCTTCATAACCTCCTCTGGCAATCCATTCCACTTTCTAATCACCCTGATAGTCAAAGTTCTTCCTTCTGTCATAGCATTTAGTACAAACCTCAGTACTGCTGAACAATAATCATTCTAAATGTCACCCACCTGGGAAAGATGAGAACAATGATCATCCGAGTATGCACTACTTAGAATGTGCCCAGACTGTAGAAACACCTGTTTTGAATGGAGACCATGGTACCTTGAACATATGCTGCTGATAGACCTGGAGAACTATAATAGTCACTCTCAGAGCTTATTGGGCTAAAATGATGAGCCAATGGGATGCTTTTGTAGCTCCTGTGTAATTGATGTTCTCAAGGAAGAATATGTCAAACTGAAAGTGGGGGAAGGCAACTTGCCATGGCTGAATAAAGTCAATGAGATTGCCCAATAAATTCTGCTTGTAAATGCCAAGCCTAGTGCCTGGTAAAAATAAATTCTCATTCATTCTACCTTACATCTTTCCATTTTAATTGTCATTGCCCTCTTGCCCTAGTTTAGGCACCCAACTCCTCCTGCCTAGACTACTACAGCACCTCTTGGGTTCTGTGGCCTTGCGCTGTTCTCTTCTGCCCTATTTTCCTCACAACAGTGAGGAGAGATCCCACAGTAATCTTTAGAAATCCAAGTCACTCTCTTGTTTAAAGTCTTTTGAAATTTTCATTTACCTTAGAGTGGAATCCATACTCCTTATCATGGCTTATAAAGTCCTACAGGATCTGACCCTTGACCACTTCTCAGATCTCCCTGGAGACTACTGTCTCCCAGGTTGACTGTACTCTGGGCATGCTGGATGTATTTTGTTTCTTCCCACATGTGGAGCCCTTCCTTTTATTGAGTGTCTGCTCATGTGGCTACTTTGTTTGGAATGCTCTTTCCCAGACTTTTTTTTTTTTTACAGGGCTAGACTTTCTCAGTTTTTAGTTCTCAGCTAAAATGTCACCTCCTTAGAAAGGCCTTCCCTTCCCACACTTGCTAAAGAAGTTCTTTCTCATACTATTTATTTCTTCGTCAGCACTTACTGCAACTGCAATTTGTAGATGCATCTGTCATTTATTGATTCAATGTTGATATTCCTTATAAGAATGTAAGTTTCAAGAAATCAATGTCACCATATCCACAGCCATAGCACAGGACTTGGCATGTAATAGGCATTCAACAAATACGTGTTGATTATTTCTGGTTTTTTTGTTTTGTTTTGTTTTGTTTTTCGAGACAGGGTTTCTCTGTGTAGCTTTGCGCCTTTCCTGGAACTCACTTGGTAGCCCAGGCTGGCCTCGAACTCACAAAGATCCACCTGCCTCTGCCTCCTGAGTGCTGGGATTAAAGGCGTGCGCCACCACCGCCCGGCGTGATTATTTCTGTTTTTATGAGATAAAGTCTCTATGTAGCCCAGGCTGTTCTGGCATTCCTCAGGCTACATCCTTTTAAGTACTTGAATTACCAGTACTACACCTGGAAAACTCTTAATAGTAAATAGTTAAAATGTAATTTTTGAATGAATTAATTAATAGATATAAAGTGGATGAGACTTCATAGACTTTATAAAAGAAAATAAAGGAATATCATCAAGAACTCTATGCCTGCCAACATGAAGATTAGATGAAGAAGATTAATTTCTTAAGAGGCACATCTTGAAAAGCTCAACAAAAGATCATCTGAACAGACCCATATCCATTAAATAAACTGAACCCATACTTAGTTACCTTCTAAAACATGAAACACCAGGCCCAGAATGGCTCAGTGGCAGATTCTTTGATGAAACACTTCAGGAAGAAATAATACCAATTCTCTGCAATCTGTTCTGTAAAATAGAAGCTGAGGAAACACTTCCTAACTCATTTCAAAAGGCCAGAATTGCCCTAATACTATGTCCTGACAAAGACACTTTAAAAAGAGAAAACCACAGCCTCACAAACCTTTACACAAAAATCATTAACAAAACACAAGCAAGCCAAATCCAACAATATATAAAAAGAATGATACCCTATGACCAAGTGAGATTTACTCCAGAAGTAATGACATTACAGAATCAAATGACCATGCCAATAGATGCAGAACAAGCATCAGACAAAATATAATGTCCATCTACAACAAAGATTTCCAGAAAATTTGGAATTGAGAGGAAGTCCTTTAACCTACTAAAGAACATGCACAAAAAGCTACAGCAAACATATTCAGCACACACACAAACCAACTGGAAGTTTCACTTAATGATTGGGGAAAAACAGAGACCAAACTGCTTCACAGCTTGTTGTTGTTTGTTTTTTTACTCTTTTTGAGGGGCCCACGACCCAGCTCCCAAATAAATCACACACAGAGGCTTATACTTAATTATGAATGCCCGGCCTTAGCTTGGCTTGTTGCTAGCCAGCTTTCCTTAACTTATCCCATCTACCTTTTGCCTCTGGGCTTTTCCCATTCTCTTACTTCTGTAAATCTTACTCTTACTCCATGGCTTGCTGTGTAGCTGTGTGGCTGGCCCCTGAAGTCCTCCTCCTTCTCTGGCTCTTAGATCTTAGATCTCTCCTCCCAGTTTTCTCCTTTTATTTATACTCATTGCCTGCCGGCCCCACCTATCCTTTCTCCTGCCTTGCTATTGGCCAGTTCTTTATTTAGACCAATCAAATGTTTCAGATAGGCACAGTAACATAGCTTCTCAGAGTTAAACAAATGCAACATAAACAAAAATAATACACCTTAAAACATTCTACTGCATTAGCTTCTATTCAGCAGCATACTAGAAGTTCTAGGTATTATACTAAGACTAAAACAAAGAAAGCAAATAAAGGGAATACATATCTAGCCACATAACTGAAACCCACATTCAGAGGGCCTGGCTTGGTCCCATGCATGTTCCCCAGCTGTCAGTCCAGAGTCCATCAGCTCCCATCACCTTGGGTCAGCTGTCTTTGTGGTTTTCCCCATTATGGTCTTGATCTCACTTGCTCCTGTGATCCCTCCTCCCTCTCATCAACTGAAGTCTAGCAGCTCAGCCCAGTGCTTGGTTGTGGATCACTGCATCTGCTTCCATCAGTTACTGAATGAAGGTTCTGTGATAAAAAATTATGATAATCACTAATCTGATTACAGGAGATAGCCAGTTCAGGCACCCTCTTCATTATTGCTAGGAATCTTAGTAGATCTGTTTGAGGAGCTCCTGGCAATGGCAACAGGACTTATCCCGGGTGCATAAAATAGCTTTTGGAACACATTCCCTAGGGTGGGATATCTTGCTCAGGCTTGACACAAGGGAGAGGGGCTTGGTCCTGCCTCAAATTACTGTGCCAGACTTTGTTGACTCCCCAAGGGAGGCCTTATCCTCTCTGAGGAGTGAATGGGGGGTATGAGGGTAGGTGGGGGCAGGAGAAGGGAAGAAAGGGGAACTGGGATTGGTATGTAAAATGGAATACAAACTTTTTAATAAATAAATGGGATACATATTGGGAAGGAAAAATAAAAGTATTTCCAAAGAGGTGATGCTTTATACAAAAACTCTCAAAGAACCACCACTGTCACCACCACCACCAAATAACCCCTCCTGGAACCAATCAACAGTTCCAACAAGGGTTTAGAGGACATGGTTGAATATACAAAAAGAAGTTGCTCTCCTGTACTTTGGCAATGAACAATTGGAAAAATACAGTAAAAATACAACGTTATTTATAATAATACCCAAAATGAAATATTCTGGCATAAAATGGACAAAATAAGTACAAAATATATCTGAATAAATTCTGATGAAATAAATACAACTATAAATAAGTGAATTGATACTCTTTATTCTGAGATGGCTCAATGGGTAAAGACACTTGCCACCAAGCCTGAAAACCTATGTGCAATTCCTGGGATCCACACTGTAAAAGAAAATGACTCCTGAAAGTTTTCCACTGACCAACACATACATGCACATGTGTGCATAAACACCTCACACACAAATAAACAAAATAAATTTAATTTAAAAAGAAAATCCAATTATATTACTCTCTCTCTCTCATGTGTGTGTGTGTGTGTGTGTGTGTGTGTGTGTGTGTGTGTGTGTATGTTAAGCATGCATTCTAGCAGTGATACATTGTTTACATGATTGATTGAAATAGGCTCTTGACATATTGCCCACACTGGCACCAAACTCTTGGGTTCAAGTGATCGTCCTGCCTCATCCTATCAAAGAGATAGAACTACAAACAGATATTATTGTGCCCAGTACAGTCTGTCGTATTTTGTTAGAGTAATATAAATGGAATGAGACACAGTTCTACCAAGAAAAGGAATGAAAGAGGAAGGAAGGGAAAGAGAGAAAGAAAGGGAGGAGAGAGAGGGAAGGGGAGAGGGAGGGAAAATAAGGGAAGAAGATTCCACTAGTTGAAAGAAACAACTAAAAAGCCTGTCACTCATTGTGGCCACTTTGGTGGCATTCTTCCATTCCATCAAAGCATGGTTTATTCGCACATATCTTAAAGGATATATTCTTCTAGTTCATAGGAAAAGATATACCAAACACATTCACAGTGCAGTTTGGCAACTGATGCTGTGTGTTCTTCCCATCAGAATTATTTATAATCACCTTGGTGTGCTTGAGTCACATGTTACAAAGGAATCAGGCTCATGAAAGAATCCCAAAGTCTAGGAGTGGCAGGGCCAGTGAGCAGGGAAAACTTCCCCTAAGCTTGTGCTCAATCTACCTTCTAAGCCACAAGAAATTGAGGAACGTTAGGAGAGGAAGCATGGATAGTTCATCTTTGAGAGTTTCCGCTTGGCTTGACACAATTCTAATGGATGGCTTGGGAGCAAGACAAGTGGCATAGGCCGAATGGGAAACCTTAACACCTATATCCATTGTCTGGATAATTAGTATTATTCTCATCCAGTGGTCACTATAGGTTGCTATAATGTTGAGTTAGTGGAGTCCTTAGTTCTTTATTATTTCTATTGCCCATAGTCTAGTATGCAAAATAATGTTTACTATTAAGCACAAACCAAAACAGTTTTAGAAAATATCATGCTGAGTGAAACCTTTTCCTTTTTGCCAAGACAGCTTCCAAAATAATACCCCTGTTCCTTCTTACTCCAGTTAAAATGTTCCCTTCAAACCTATCTATCTAGACATATAAGAACTGCCACATCTATAGGATGTACTATACTGTTGAGCATCTATAGGATGTACTATACTGTTGACTCTAAAGAAAGGAAGTTGTCTGTGAAGAAAGGAAGGAGAGAAGAATTGGGCTAGTTGGTGACTGCCCTAGTTCTTAACAGACTTGGTGTGGCCCATTCACTTCTTAGAGGGAACAATGGTCCACATTCCCTTTAGTACTGATCTTTACATGGCAGGAACCCCTCCTCAGAGCAACATGGGAAAGCACTGAGGAAATCTCCGATCTTCCTGGAATCTGCAAAAAACCAAAGTAACACTAAAAGTCAAGACACACTTGGTATTGAGCTGGCTTCTGGAGCTGCAAACCGAAGGCCAGAGAGTCCCAATCTCTGTGAAGCTGACTCTAGAATCACCTTTTCTTAAAGCGTGGCTAAACAATTAGCAATCTTCACCATTTGGAATGCTGAAAAATATTGATTCTTGGGGCTGGGCTTGTAGGACAGTGGTAGGGTCCTTGCCTAGAATGGGCAAGACACTGAGTACCATACTCAGTACCACAATATATAGATGATAGGTAGGTAGGTAGGTAGGTAGGTAGGTAGATAGATAGATAGATAGATAGATAGATAGATAGATAGATAGATAGATAGATGATAGACAGACAGACAGATAGATAGATGATAGACAGATGGACAGACAGATAACATATTCTTAGAGTCCACCTCAATCAGAATAGAAGCACAGATAACATATGGTGGTGTACTCCTTTAATCACAGCACTCAAGAGGCAGAAGCAAAAAAAATCTCTGTGAGTTCAAGACCAGCCTGGTCTACACAGCCAGGGCTACATAGTAAGACCCTGTCTCAAACAAAACAGAGCAGTTTTGAAAGAGGAATGTGCTTGTAAAATGAGCTCCCCACATGATCCTGATGTTCAAGCAACTTAAAGAAAAACTCCGGGAACGAAAGTAAATTGTGGAAGTAAATTGTGGATTTTCTTTTCTCTCTCTCTCTCTCTCTCTCTCTCTCTCTCTCTCTTTTCTCTCTCTCTCTCTCTCTCTCTCTCTCTCTCTCTCTCTCTCTCCTCTCTTTCTTTCCCCGAGACAGGGTTTCTCTGTGTAGCTTTACACCTTTCCTGGAACTCACTTTTTAGACCAGGCTGGCCTCGAACTCACAGAGATCCGCCTGGCTCTGCCTCCCGAGTGCTGGGATTAAAGGCGTGTGCCGCCACCACCTGGCAAATTGTGGATTTTCAAGGAAGCAGGGGTAAGAATCTGAGCCACTTAGGGACCTGGACTTCTCCATTAACTCTGAGGCCAGACTCATCTACAACTACCAGAACCTAAATGTCCTAGAAGGATTGGTGTAGTGGGTAGCCATTCCAGCTTTGACCTGGAAGTTCCAATGCCCATTGAAGCTTCGGTAATGGTCACGCCTACAAGGCGGGGCTGAGAGAGGAGGCTGAAGACCCGAGATCTTCCAGATGCACGGGCTTTCTTGGTTCCTGGACCCTGGATGCTGGAGGTAGACCGAGCAGAGTTCTCCAGTGAACACCACCGGACTGCCCTACACCTTGCCCAGACCCTGATACCTATCCCTTCATTTGTGAGTTACCCCACAAAATAAACCTCCCTTTTAACTACGTGGAGTGGCCTTGATAATTTCACCAATATCTTGGATTCTCTTTTACTTCTAAGACTTCCTGCTTTGACTGCCAAGAGATGAACTATCCTACCTCTGAGTTTGATTTGGACAGGGACCACCTCTACAAACATCAGCATGTCCTCTACCCACCTCACTCAGATCGGTCCTCTTTTCTTCAACTAACATTCTGAAGCATCGGTTCAGTTGGCCAGACTGCCTTAAGGTGCAAAGATTTCTTTTCCCTGCACAATCATCAAGAAACCCATTTCTGGGGCCTGCTTGGTGGGCTTGCACTGGGATGAGTTCGTTGTAAAGGCATTGTCACTTCTGGAGTCAGTCTCTTCCTGCTTTTCCTCCAATCCCCCAGATGTTGGCAGTTCAAGTGGTAGGAGATGGTCCTTATCTAGTTTCTTTTGAAGTCTTTGAAGTGGTGTGGACTCCCTCTGGCTATAAGACAGTTCATAAACATAAGATGCTATTATCTCACTATTAAATAAACACTATGACAATTAAGTTTTATTAGAAAAAATGAATCAGCTTCCTTCACGCTGCTGGAAGTTCTTAAATGAGGTGCCAAACTTTATTTTTAGTGCCTGTTGAACAAACAACTCACTCAGCTGTCTTTCTCCTAGCAGCATCTTACAACTTTGAAATTCTGGTCACCTCCTCAATTCCGGTGGAACCTAGGCAGCCAGAAGTAGTCAGCCTGCTTCTTCTGCCTGACAGAGCTAAGAGATCTGGCACAGGGCTGCACTGCCAGTTAGTAGGTTGCAGGTTGCCAGCATCATCAGACAGACAGACTTAAGACTAATAGTCTTAAGTCATTCTGAGTGGAAACATCAGAGGCTTCCTGGATTACCTATCTCAGCTTCCCAATGGCTGGCATTACAGGCATGTACCACCACATCTAGCCACAGAGCTCCCTGTAAAGGTTTTGCAACTGCCTAAGGGAAGGGATGCCCTTTTTTCTCATTCAGAGAGAGAAGTGTTTCTAATTTCAGTTAATGAAATCTGTTTAATTCTAATGTGTATTGGTTAGCTGTAGCCCTGATGAAGGAATCTCTAGGCATGTGTCATCAGAGGATTGGGCTGCTGTCTAAAACCCACTCACCATGGTAAAATAATGTGATGAAAGGAGTGGACACATCCACCCTGACCTGAAGTAGCTCTGTAACCGAAGGAGACCACTCATTCATTCGTCAGACCTCCATTAAAGCAGGTGTTTGTGTACTGGGATTTTGACAGGGCTGTTGATTCACACAATTCCAGGAGGTATCATTCATGTTAAACCTCAAGGAATTTGGGATCTAAACTGACTCTGAAGGCCTGGCTTGTTAATGATGTGTTTAAGCTAAGTGATCTATGTTTTCAGGCTTTCTCTCACACCTAATGGTGAGTTTAATATGCTCCTACCCTTTCCATCTTTACTACATACTCCATTGTGCTATACATAAACTCAATGTGCTCATTTATTTCCCTTATTAGACTGCAATCTCCTGAAAGGCAGGTGTCATAATTAGCTCAGCTGTCAATTTGACACAACCCAGAGTCATTTGAGAAGAGGGAAACTCGGTTGAGGAATTGCCTAAGTCAGACTGGCCAGTGACCATGTCTCTGAGGAATTTTTTTTAATTGCTAATTAGTATAGGAGGGTCCAGCCCACTGTGGAGGGCAGTGACATCCATGGGCTTGGGGTTCTGGGTGCTGTGAGAAAGCAGGCTGAGCAAGTAAGCCTGTAAACAGCACTCCTTCATGGCCTCGGCATCAGCTTCTGCCTTCCGGGTTCCTGCCTAGAGCTCCTGCCCTGACTTCACTTGATGACTGGCCTGTAATCACCGAGCTGAAATAAACCCTTTCCTCCCTAAGTCACTTTCAGTCACGGTGTTTATCACAGCAACTGAAAACAAACCAAAACAGCAGTATGGGCTCTTTTTCTTATCCATATTTGCATATCATTTCCTCCTCCCTTTCTCCTGTCCCATATAGTCTATGTGGCTCCTCTAGCCGATTAGAGGCCTTTAATCTTGACTGGTCCCTCTCTCCCTCCCTTTCCTAAAATCTAATACTGAAGAAAACTGTTGAGGTTGCAGGGGGATTATCCAGGAGGTCATCAGGAGTCACCCATTTCCCAACTAGTCCCCTGATGGGCTCCAGGAGGTACTGATGCCCCCTCACTATAGAGGTGGAGGGCTCGAGATTAGCTAATATCTGAAGTCTCCTCTGTTCCCAGCTTCCTATGAAAACATCCTAGTTGCCCTTAGTAACCAGCTTTGCATAAATTTATGAATGCATCTAACCCTTTCTGAAAGGTATTTATACATAGTTTTAGCTTCTACTAACTCTTGAGGATAATGAATTCCGTACATTTGTTTCCTGTTGCATAAAATCATATTGATTTGTGTTTTTCTAAACATACCTATTTCAAAGCCTCAAGTGGGCTCTAATAGTCTCCTGGACCTCATGAACCACATCTGCATTCACTATCTCCGTGGGCCTGCCTCAGCTCAACTGTGTCTCCCTGCATACAGAATTCTGAAGCAGATATCATTCTTTGTGCAAAGGGAGAAATGTGTGGGTCCTGAACAGGCCCAGCATTTGGTTCACTGCCTTGATCACAGTGGTAGGTGTCTATTTGGCTTTTGCAAGGTTGCCTGTGGCATTGTGCTTTTCTCAGCTGTTTACAGGCATCCCTCATCAAATCTGGCCCTGTCTGACAGCAGGGAAGTGGGGTTCGGAAAGTGCCAAACAACCTCCTCCAACAAATGCTAGACAACTTTCCTAGGCCGTGGAAGGGTCTCTGGCTTAATTCCAAGATCTCCCAACTCTTGTGGAGGCATTGTTTTATCCTGTGATGATAGGGAAGCGTGGAGCCTAGATGATAGCAACAAGAGTATCTGCTGCTCCCTCCCCCCTCCAAATTACCTGTTAGAATATGCATAGCTTGAATCCCGACTACAAAGAAAAACAGACTACCCTGTGGAAAATTGAGCCAGGCTGATGATGTACAGAAACCTTGTATCTGATGCTGGATTGCTCTATGGCTCCTCTGCCACTTTTATATTTCCACATCTTTCTCATAAAAAAAAAGTACTGGGATAAATGATATAGAAAAAAATAAATAGCTATTTATAGTCCCACATCCTTCTAAACAGGATAGCTACTGGTACAGAAAGGAAAGATTCGTGGTTCTGTTGAAGACTTGATGGATTGATTTGTTAGGGGTTCTAGTAGAGGGGGAAGAAATTGCAGGTGAAGTGGAAACACAATCTAGGGTGGAGGATGGTAAAATGAGCAGAGGATGAAGAAGAATGAGAACGTAAGGAGGTTGCCAGTGACTCCTCCCTGTTAGCCTCCAAAACATCCATAAAATCCATCCAGACTGGCTAAATCCCAGGTCTGAGCAGATTTCTTTTGGAAATCAAAACAGATACTAAGAAGCTGATGGTGTGCCTCAATAGTGCAGTATTTACATAGGATGGTTGGGGACTGAGGTTCAGCCTTCAAAACACACACACACACACACACACACACACACACACACACACACACGGGGCGGGAGAGAGAGAGAGAGAGAGAGAGAGAGAGAGAGAGAGAGAGAGAGAGAGAGAGAGAGAGAGAGAAACACATACACACAAGCACAGAGAGAAACACACACACATACACAGATAGAGGGAGAGGGATAGAGACAGAGATGCAGAGAGAAGCGCGCACACACGCACACACACACACACACACACAGGACACACACACACACAGAGGGAGAGGGAGAGAGAGAGAGAGAGAGAGAAGCACACATACACACACAGAGGGAGAGGGATAGAGACAGAGATTCAGAGAGAAACACACACACACAGAGGGAGAGGGACAGAGACAGACAAAGAGAGAAACACACACACAGAGAGAGAGAGAGAGAGAGAGAGAGAGAGAGAGAGAGAGAGAGAGAGAGAGAGAGAGAGAGAGAGAGAGAGAGATTGTAGCTCGTGATTATGACTGGAGGGAAACAAACCCAGCAGAAGCTGGAGGCAGAGTAGGAAGCAGAGGGGAAAAAAACCCTTCAGAATGGTGGGCTCCCTCTTTATCACAGGGAGATGTCCCTCATAGCCTTCGGAGTCCTTTCCTGCCAGCATACTCCAGTCAGGCCCATAGACTTGGTCAGGAGCCTGGGTTCCTATTCTCTTTTTTTTTTCCAAGACTGCCCCCACATACCCCCCTGAAACTCTGTGTAAGAGAAATGGAGTGGTACCAGGCAAATGGCCCTGTCCCTCCTGTATCCTTCTCCTTACATATAGGTGCACACTGACCTTCATTTGTTTGACTAAAGGAATCTACCCAAAGGATTTTTTTGTTATAATAAAATGAAATGAAATAAATTAAAGTCCACAAGCTGAGGTGACATGCAGATTTAGCTACAATAATTTCTCAAATGCCACTTCACAGGTTCCCAGAACCTTTCAATGAAGCCCACACAGTTGTTAATTTTTTTCAGTACTGGGTCCTTACCACCTTGTTACAGCTAGGTAAGCACTCTACCCCTGATATACAGCCCCCACACAGGCTACCTTTTAAGTTTGTGAGATATCCTTCCCTTGTAACCACCTTTTCACGTACATACATAGCTACTGCAGAGGAGACGGGAGAGTAAATGCATCAATAGTTATAAGGAGATACCCCCCCCCCTGCATTGTGTTCCCTGGAACAATCAGACCCCTAAGCATAGCTAAAATCTGATGCTACAGCACACTTCAGACCAGGGCCAAACGGTCTGTCTGGCCTTTGCTTTTTTGAACGCTGTGAAACAGAAGCACAGAGGTATTGATTCATGCCAGGGCTGAGATATTAAAATGAATAGACAGTCATGCCTATTACAGAAATTAAAAGGGAAGGAGAGTCTTCGACAGGAAGGACACTGTAACAGCCGCAGTGGCCTGCTCTTCTCTCCCGTCTTCAGCATTTCATTTCCCTCTCCTCCAAACATACAGGCTTCCCTCCGAGGTCTGAAGAAATGGGTGCTGCCACCCCCACCCCCAGCCTCTGACAATCCACTGCTTCTCTATCTGAGCTAGCCAGTTGTGGACAAATCCCTCAGTTGGCCAGAGATAAGGTTGGAATTAGAAATCACATGCAAATGCATAGAAATGGAAGGGTTGAGAGCACAAGCATCTTTAGAGGAACCCACAAAAGTCTATCCAGAGCTTTCAAGCCACCTTGCCATTCCTTTTCCTCCCTAAAACCTTGCTTTGCCCAAAGGGTGAGTGCTAGGCCAATGCACATAGTCGTAGACACCCAGCCAAAAGACATTTGAATTGGTTCAGCAATCATTGCATAGGAAATTGAAGATGTAAGCATGGAAAGGACGTAAGAATATGTATCCTTAATCAAGTATGTCAGCTACCACCATAAACGAACCACAGGACTTTATGCAATTAATGCTACCAGTGGAATTGTGAAATTTTTTTCATTCTGACAGTCAAGTGATTTAGATATATCCCCCATCCTGTGTGCTTTCTGAATAGTCCTTCGATTGGCTTGTGGTTGACACCATCAGGGCTCCTCGGCCAGTTTTTGGTATTGATTGTTGCTTCTATGGCAGAACATTTAATCTGTTTCGAGAGAGTTTGCTTTTGGATTTTGAAACAGCCATACTCCTCTCCTCTGAGAATTATGGGTTGCTTCAGCTAGAAAAGCTTCAAAGAAAGCTCTTATTGGATCTGGATTTGAGCCACCCCTGGAACTGCTTGCTTCACTAGGTCCATCACTCGAGAGGAAATGTCACCTGGGACTGAAATCTGCAGGCCTCCTGCTCACCATCCAAACGGTTAGATTCTACTGTCTGGAAATTTATGGTTATGATCATTATTATTACAATATTGAAAAATGCACATATGGTAAACAAATGCTGTAGACCTTTGGAAAACAGCTACCTGAGAGGTCTGGACTGATGTAAGCTTGAAGAAGGGGCGGGCCATCATCTACCTAGTCTAGCAAAACACAAAGTGCAGCCATGATTCAAAATGTGCCATGCAGGATGATCACTGTGAGCTTAAGGATAGCTTGGGCTAGCTCTCTGTCTCAAAAAAAAAAAAGCCAGGCAGGCATGCTTTAATTTAAAAAATGATTCATGCTGAGCTAAAGCTACCACCAGTTAGTATGTAAACAATCCACAAAACACCCATAAAGCTGAAGAAGGAAGGTTTCTGTGAGTTTGAAAGATGTGTGGACTATATAGTGAGTTTTAGACTAGCCTTGGTTACAAAATAAAACCTTGTTACAAAACAAACTCAAAACCAAACTAAACCTACAACCACTGGGAAAGAGGGAAGACAGATATGTCTTAAAATTCTATCTTGAGCCAGGCTGTGGGGCACACACCTTTAATCCCAGCACTCGGGAGGCAGAGGCAGGCGGATCTCTGTGAGTTTGAGGCCAGCCTGGTCAAAAGGGTGAGATCCAGGACAGGCTCCAAAACTACACAGTGAAACCCTGTCTCAGAAAAAAAAAATCTATCTTGAATCCCTCTTTGTAAATTAGATAAAGCCCCCACGGGCCTGTAAGAAGGGTGGTGTAAAGCATGCTGAGATGATTGGGCTGTCTCTTATTTCACTTAAGTGCTCTCAATCTCTCACAACCACCCATAACTCCAGTTCTAGGTTATCTGGTACCCTCATCTGACTTCCTCAGGCACCAGGAATGTATGTGGGTCAGCAGGTAAAGGTGATTGTCATCAAGTCTGCTGACATGACTTTGATCCCACAAGGTAGAAGGAAAGAACCAACTTCTGTAAGTTATCCTCTGACCTCCACTTATGTACTATGGTACTTGTAAGTGTACCTAAGTAAATGCAAAGGATATATATATATATATATATATATATATATATATATATATATGACATGTAGCCAGACAGTAATAGGTAGGATGAACATGAGCAAGACACAACAATATAGATGTATGAAAATGATACAATGAAACTCTATTGAGTTTGTGAGATGGCTCAGTGGGTAAAGGCATTTGTTGCCAAACCTAACCGCTTGACTTCAATCCCTGGAACCTGAATGTGTATGTAGTACTCTGACTTCCACATGTGTACTTACTATGATGCACACACACACACACACACACACACACACACACACACTAAATAAATAGATAAATAGATAGACAAATACATAAATGTAAAAATTTGAAAATAAACCCAGTATTTTTGTAAGCTAAACAAAGTAAATCATATGGAGATTATTTTTAAAAGAATAATATTTGGTTTCTGTTAAGCTGCCAGATTTGACTCCAACATTCTTCTCTGTGCTCTTCCACAGTTATGGTTGTTTTTGCTAGTCTCTTGTTATGGGAGATCATTACAAGAGGTCCTACTATAAATCATAGATGGCCCAACTTCCTAGCTGACTATAAGTGTGTAACTATCACCTCCCACAGATGACCAGTCTACACAAAGAATTTCTCACCTGTCCAAGACGTGTATTAGAACTGGTCCTGGAGGAAGAAAGGAGTCTGTTATAGACATTGGATGGGAGGCAGTGGGATTCTGGTGTGTTATACCACACAATTCCATATAAATTATACCTTTCAGCATATGGACTCTGGAACTTTCCACACATATTCAGGTATAACCCTAGTAGCAGAGCTCATCCTGTCTCTTGCCTTTTTGGAGAATAAAGGACCTATTTGTGTAATTTGGAAGTGGCTTGATCTGAGATTGCCTTTCTATTGGTCCATGAAAGATATAGAAATTGTCAAGACTGAGAAATTTCCAAAGTTTTAGTTGTTTAGAATACATAAACAGTTATGTAGTGTTGTTTAGGGACTTGTTTAGAATTTGCCTTGATACATTTTTGACAGTGGATGTAAGTAAATGTATACATGTATTTACAGACACGTGTATGTATTCATATTCATGTGCTTGTATTTCTCTAACAATACCCATACTCCACTGTGAGTTTGTTTTTATTATTATGCACCATATTTCGCCATGGAAACTGTGAAAATCAAAGAGCAATCTTAAAGCCACGAGGCCCATAGAGATCATTGAATTAGTGAGAGAGGGGGGGCACAAGAGGTCGGTCTCCAGAGTTTGGGACAAATATACCTATTGACTGTAGGGAGAGCTCAGTGGCTCCAAGAAGCAAGGCCATCCCTTTACCTGCAAGTTTTGGTCCAACTAAAATGCAAATGTTCCTGAGCTTTTCTCCTCAAGTTATCAATCACTCACACCTCAGAAAGTGTGTATAAATCCATTCATCCAACAAATCATTTTTGAGATTTGTGAAAGAACTTAAAAAACTCAGGAGGGCGAAATATTAAGAAAGAACTCCAGAGAGAAAAAAAAGGGGGGGGGAGCTGAGTTCCTAGCTTCTTCCTTGTCACTTATTCACCCATTTGTTCAACAAACGTGTTTTTAGTCTCTGCTCTATGTGGCAAGTAACTACTAAGTGCTAGAAATGAACACAACGAAACAGACAAATATCTGCTCTGGTGCATCTTATGTGACAGTGGGGACAGCTAGACAAAAAGTGAGAATGGAAAGTGGTCTTAGAGTCGACTGTTGTAAGTGCTATGGAACAATAAAGCAAGACATGAACAGAGAGGTGTCAGCAGTTGCAATTTGAAATGGGGGTGGACAGAGGAAGGCTGCCTAAGAATGTGGCATTTGAACAAAGACTTTAAGGAGGTAAGGGAGAGAACCATGTGAAAGTCCAGGAAGGACTTCAAAGGCAGGAAGGAGCATGGCTGAAGGTCTGAAGGAGGGTGATGGTCCTCTGGCTGCCGTGTGCAGTTCAGAGTGAAGGCCAGGAATATTGGAGCATCCTGAGGAAGAGAGTGAGGCAGGTGACATCAGAGAGATAATGACAGAGCAAGAGGTCAGAGCAGAAAGACCTCGCAGGCCACTGAATGGTCGGAGGCATTTATTGGAGTGAGGGGGGAAATGGCTGAATTATGAACTCTGACAGGGTCTGAGTTTATCAGATCCTTTTCTTACATTAGAAAAACTGTTATCTATGTGTTGCATGTAGGGGTACCAAAGTCATTTCCGATTTAAGGCCACACTAAATTTTCCCTAAGAAAGGCTATCTAGGTGCATAATTTAAACATTAAACAGTATACAAAGGTATGAAATGAAATGAAAGGCAAAACTCTCCTTCCATCTATCTCCATTAGGTCCTTCTCTAAAGATAAATGTTTTTTTCTGTGTCTGTATATAAGAAGAGAATGGAAAGACTGTATGTTCTTTTTTATTTCAAAAATAAAAATCAGAATCATGTTTTATATAGTTCACAGCTTGAAGATTTATCTAAACTCGTCCAAATAATGGCTGCATACCACTACAGATCGTAAGCATACCATAATGCACTAAATAACTTCTTTTCTTTTTATTCATTTTTTAAAATGAACACACAAGGTATACGATATCATTGTCCCTTTTTTGAATGAAGTGTGTTTCAGTGGATTCTCCCTCCTCCTCATCTTCTGCACACTTGACCTCCTGCCCCTCCCCTGACTTTGTGACCTCCCACCCAGTCCTCTTTCAACTTTCATGTCACACATGTCCTTTTGCCCTTTCCACTTTCCTCAGGCCAATTTTTTATATATGCAAATTTACATTTTTTCTATCAGGATGTTTTAGTTATCAAAAATAGTATTGCAATTAAAATATGAATAAATGGCCTTGGAGCACAATAATAAGAGAAACACCTAACTTTGAATGCTTATTATGTGTTAGATATGGTGATGAATGTTATATGTCTTAATCTCATTTTACCTTTACAACTCTATGATGCAAATTCCATTGTGCCCATTTTGCAGATCTGAAAACTGAGCCTCCAGAAGTTGAAAGGATTTCTTAGGTCCCATAGCTACATTGTAGAGGCATAATCTGAATGTGGGCAGCCTGACTCTTGAGCCAATGCTCTTAACAAGCTGTGAAATACAAGTATATTGTTAGATCAGAGGCCATATGCAATAACAATTCTAGTAGTTAAATTGTATGTTCTCATACACTTACATCATCACTGGATATTGCCTATTTTGTTAAATACATGGCAGAATAATTGGTGAGAAATAGTATCTTGCTGTTTGGATTTGCATTCTTTTGTTTACAAGTGAAGTTCAACATCTTTCATGTGTCTACTTGACATTCATATTTCTTTTCCTTTGCAATGCCTATTCATGTCATTTGCTCACTTGTCTTTGGGCTGTTAAGTTTTTCTTGCTGATTTGTTTGAGCTCTTTGGAAATTAGTCCTTTGTCTGTCCAAGTGTCGCAAGTACCTTGCTGCTTGGTGTCGTTTGGCTTTTGACTTTGTTTTCATATATTTTTGCTACAGTTTTAAATTTTGATGCAGACTCATTTATTTTTTTTGGCTATGGTATCTGCATATATAGGCTGCTTTAAAAGGCTTTCCTTTTCCAGAATTGTATAGTTTTAAATTATCCCATATTTCCTTAGATCTTTTGTTTTATACGAGACAGAATTTAACAGTAGCCCAGGCTGACATGGAGCTCACTCTATAACTCAGGCTGGCCTTAAACTCATGAGCTTCTTGCCTTACTTAACTGACTGTGGGGATTACAAGTATGTATTGTCACACATGACTTTTACTATTTATAAGATTTCTCATAAAGATGTCTGTCTCCTCTGTATTGAATTGAGATATAAGTAAGTTAGAGGTTTCAGCTAGTCTGTGGCCCAAGCATTATTTTTGAATGATTCATCCTTTCCCCCATTAATTAATATGATAGGCCAGCTTTAAAATATATGAATGTATCACATGAATATTGAGTATGATTGATAAACATGGGTCTGTTTTTCTATTATATGATAAAACATATTATGATATACATTAAAATACTCAACTATTTTAATGTATATCATAATATGTTTTATCATACAATAGATCTCATTGTAATTTTCATGATTTCTTATGGTTCTTCTCCCTGTTATTGTTTCTCCTCCACTAAGAAGAGCAGCTAGGCCTCTAGCATCCACACCATCTGTGTTCTTTCCATTTGTTCAACAACCATTTACTGAGTTCTGTCCATTCACAAATATAGTCAGAGACTAGAGCTCTAATGACAAATAAGGGCATAATCCTTGTCCTCCTGAAACTGACAACCTACTGGGAGATACAGGTTTAGCTAGTGCATCCCTAGCTGAAAAGTAACTAACTTGGGAGGGAAGAAGAGATCAAGAAAGACCTCGGAAGTACATTAGTTAAATCTTGAAGAAATATAATAGTAAGCTAGGTGAAGGCAAGAGAAATGGAAGGATGTTCCAGAGTGTATAAATTAGAAACACGATATGCTTGACAAATCACAAGGAGTAGTTAGCTGTGGTTAGAGGGTCATGTGTGGGAGACTTGTTGAAGTGGCATGGGAGTGTGACATAAGGCTAGAGATACAGGAGCTGGGTGGTATTGAGTGCTAGGTGAGCTGTCACCATTAATGTGTCTCTAGCAGAAGAGTAGCATGCCGACATTCTTTTTTATTATTACGAAATTTTCTATTGATTTTACATACCCTTCTCTTCCCACCCCCAAACTCCCCCCCTCAATCCACCTCCCCATCCCACCTCCTCCAAGGCAAGGTCTCCCATGGGGAGTCAGCAAAGCCCAGCACATTCAGTTGAGGCAGGTCCAAGCCCCTCCTCCCTGCACCAAGACTGCGCAAGGTGTCCCACCATAGGCACTGGGCTCCAAAAAGCTGGCTCATGAACCAGGCACGGATCCTGCTCCCACTGCCTGGGGGCCCCTTAAACAGTTCAAGCTAAACAACTGTCTCACCTATCCAGAGGACATAGTCCAGTACCATGGAGGCTCCTCAGCTGTTGGTCCACAGTTCATGCATTTCTACTAGTTTGGCTGGCCGTCATTATACGTTTTCCCATCATAATCTTGATGTCCCTTGCTCATAGAATCCCTCCTCTCTCTCATTGATTGGACTCCTGGAGCTCAGCCTGGCAGCTGGTCGTGAATCTCTGCATCTGCTTCTATCAGTTACTGGATGAGGGCTCTATGATGACAGTTAGGGTATTCACCAATCTGATTACAGGAGAAGGCCAGTTCAGGCACCCTCTCCACTACTGCTAGGAGTCTTAGCTGGGGTCGTCCTTGTGGATTCCTGGGAACTTCCCTAGCACCAGGTTTCTCCCTATTCCCATGATGTCTTCATTTATCATGGTATCTCTTTCTGTGCTCTCCCACTCTGTCCCTGTTCCAGCTCGAACCTCCCATTCCTTTATGCTCTCACCCCCCATCCCCTACCCTCTATTGCCCCCCTCACCCCCAGTTTACTCATGGAGATCTCATCTATTTCTCCTTCCCAGGGTTATCGATGCATCCCTCTTAGGGTTTTCCTTGTTAGCTAGCTTCTCTGGAGCTGTGGGTTGTAGTCTGGTTATCCTTTGCTTTACATCTAGTATCCACTTATGAGTGAGTACATACCATGTTTGTCCTTCTGAGTCTGGGTTATCTCACTCAGGGTGATATTTTCTAGTTCCATCCATTTGCCTGCAAATTTCATTATGTCATTGTTTTTTACTCATGCCTGCATTCTTAATGATTAGTTGGACTTGAATAGTGTGAGGAAGTATGAAGAATGCCCTCTAGCATAAAAGAGTGATTTCAAGAGGTTGGGAAGGGCACGAGATGCTGGACTAGAAAGAGGTTTAATAACAGGCACCCAAACACAGTTAGATAGATGAAATAAGGTCTCATGTTCTATAGCACAGTGAGAGGATTACAGTTCACAATAACCTATTGTGTGTTTTATGAATAACAAGGAGAGAGGTACTCAAAGGCTCCATACACAAAATAGTGATAGCTAGATGGGAAATGTTGATTACCATGACTTGATCAGTACATGTCATATATATATATATATATATGTATATATATATATATATATATATATTGAAATATCACACTGTACTCCATAAACATGTACAATTACCATGCTAATAAAAATAAAAATGTGATTAAAAAGGTACAGCTGTTAGCAACTCTGACTTGATCATTATGCAGTATCTAAATTGCACCTTATAAATGTGTGTGGTTAAATAACAACAACAACAATAATAATAAAGAATGTCTTCCAAGCTGACTGAACTAGGAAAAAAGGAGGATAGGTTTGTGAGAACTGTGAAGATAGTGGATACAGAATCCCTGGTGTTACCCTGCATCCAAACTGACCTACCTGTGTCCTGGGCCCTCCAGAGCCCTGTAACCTCTTCATAATTCATTCTTGAGTATTACAAGCTGGTTGTTAACACTCTGCATAGGGAGGGAGCATTTTCATTTGGCAGCTGTTTTTCAAGGCTTTCATCTATGAAAATGATCCTAATAATAGGAGCTTCAGGCAAGCCAACTGGGGGAGAGACTTTCAGCAGAAGGACTTCAAACTGTACCATAGTCCTCAGCATACTCCCTAACACAGGTCCTAATCCCACACCTAAAGGCAAGTGTGGCGCCAGGGTAAGGTGGAGGGAGGAGAGGTGTGTACACCTTAGACTGGTCAGAGGCTGGCCCTGACATCAGTTGAAATGGGTCACATGCCTAACTGGAACAGTCTGTCCGCCCTGGTCTAGTCCTCCACGTCAGGCTTTCTTTTTTTTTTTTTTTTTCATAAAAAATGTGACCTTAGGGTTCTGGAACAAACAGTCCTGAGAGACAGAGTTATTAGGCGAGCCCATCACTGGGTCCTTGAAACCAGGCACAACATTTACAGCAGAAAGAAAACTGGCATTCAGATTCCAAAGGAGGAGGGAGAGCCAGCTGACATCAGAGGAGAGGGATTCACGTTGTCATGGCAACCATAAGAGTTATACTGTATTGTTTGTAGCCAGAATTTAAGAGATTATCCTTGGGCTAAAAAGTGTCACCTCTTTCAATGCAACATCACCATCTCAGGACATCGACCACCTTCCTATGAGGACTTCTATTTGTTCATTCGTTATATGTCACTTGAATATTTATTGATTTACTAATCTGCCTTCCTCCATTTTTTTCCTTCTTTCCTTCCTTCTCTGCATCTGGCCAGCACAGCCAGAAGGGGCCATTTGTCTTCCCACAGATGGTGCCGGTAAATCAAACTTCTAGCTGGTAGAAACTGGGACCTGGAAACCCTCCCGACTTGGGAGGTGTCCTTCCCACGACTTAGGGCTGCTGCTTTTCTGTCCTGGGAGAAAGTGTTGAGAAGAAAGGGCTTCTGGGAAAAGGCTCTGTGTCCAAAAAGGTAACAGAAAATCATATGCTTGTGGAAATGCGGTGGTCATTTCCTCCTCCCAAGTCTGCACTGAAGTTGTTGGGTGGCTTTAGCTCCATCCTCCATAAATGGTGTAGTTTCAGTCCTTGGTGACTACATGGAGCATTCACGTAAGTTCTATCCCTAAAGCAGCATTGGTGACATGGAAAATAAGGAAAGACCCTTTTAAAATCTTCACATAAGCAAGCAGGTATTTCCGCAGCATCATGGGTTTCTTCCCATGTCACAGAAGGATAAAACAAGAAAAGAAAGGTAGGTACACTGAGCCATTTTAAAAGAAAGTGACTCAAAGATGGATCTGGAGACAGAGGCAGAATGATTGCTGCAAAGTAGAGGCCAGCCTGGTCTACACAAGGAGTTCCAGGGTAGCCTGAACTTCACTAAGAGACTTTGTCTCAAAAAGATAGCCCCTCCTCCCCCACCCCCAGAAAAAAAAAAAGAGGAGAAAGAGGAAGATCTGGAAACAACACAGTGTTTATTAACTCCCTGGCTCTATTAACCCATCCCCCATTGGTAATACTGACATCATCTAGCTTTTTAGTCAAAGGCCTAATTGGCATCCTGTTTATTAAGCGTTAAAAGTCATTTTCTTTATTTCTCTTTCTTGGCTCGGTAACTCTCACTTTGGAAATCTCTGGAGATTTTAATTTCCCAGAGAGCCTCCTGTCATCTCTTACAGTAAGTCTTTTCATTTCACCTCGTTTAAGTATATTGGCTGGTTTAAAGGCTTAATTGTGATGAAGAAGATTAAGTCCAAATTTAATAAGCATTAAGAGTAGAACACTATCCCTTATTTCCTCTGGTTTCAATAATCATTGCATTTGGTTTTTATTTGGAATAGAAATGCTTAGATGTCCAAACTGGGGGAAAGAGGCTGTCTAGAGAAAAGGGCAGAGAGATGTTTAGTTGGCCTTTTCTGAAGTCTGTGCTTGTTGCTGCCACAGTGGCAGCAGACAAATGGTTGCAAGGTGATGGGTTTGGAAATGATCCAAGAAGGATGCCAGATGATGCAGGCAGCAGGGAGGAAGGAGCATCTCCAAGCTCTTCCCCGGTTTCCAAATAGGCTCTTTACTTTTACCAGCACTACTGGCTTCGAGAACACTCTGGGTTCTCCAAATCTCTTGGCATGAGTGTAGACAAATCTCTTTTCCTGTTAGTACAGCTAACACCAGATTAGCATTTTTCAAAAAGAACTCGACTAGAAAATGAAGAGAAACACAAAACTAAAAAAAGAAATGTAAATGCATAGAAATGAGCACAGATTCTAAGATAAAGTCTAGCCCCAGATTTACTGCACTGGCAGAGACTCCAGGCACCCACGTGCACGCACACATATACACACACCTGGTCCTTTCTCCTTCTCAAGCCCGCCTCTATAGACCCTGTGCTTGAGGCCGTGATTGCTTCTCTTATTGCAGTCTTGGCTCTCTCTTCTTTTGTATCTCTTCTCCCTGCTGATTTCAGTCCATGATTGTCTCTTTCTAGTGGACTACAAAGCACTGCAAAGACAAGGACTAATCACACTCATCTTTGTATCCAAAGTGTCTGGCATGTGCAATCATCCATGAATGATTGTAGAACACAAGCACACTGAATTAGATCCTTGCAGCTCAGAATCATGTCTACCCTTGGAAATCAGAACTTCTAAAAACAAGGTTCTATGAGCAGACAGTAGCTTGCACCCATAAAATTAGATCTATTTTACCCTATGGAAAACAATCTGAGAAATTAAGATGAATAGAACTGTCATAAAATCATATAGGATTCTGGTTTTCCAAACACGTTCCACACAACACTGCATTTGCTTCTCAGAAAAACAGTGTAAGGAAATGAAATTTAGTGGGATTCACCAGCTAGCAACGGAGGGATTAAATAACTGGCTCAAAGTCACAGAGCAATATTATAATACACTCAGAAGCAGATCCGGATCTCTGGATGCTTAATCCATTAGTCCTTCCAGTTTTATATACTGCATCCCCAAAGAGGCCTGTGGGAGTCGGGTCATCAGTAACCTCAGAGAACAGTTCTAAAGCTTGCCTCACACCACTCTCTCTGTCTTCCTCCTACTTATGGCACCAGCCCAGGGAGAGATTCCAAACATCATTCCAGGTCAAGCAGAACCTTGCTGAATCAGAACTAAGTGCCAGGAGACCCGGCAATCCTATTCCTGGGAATGTAAACAAATGAAACTTACATATTCAAAATTATGTATACTTATATATACATATGTAATAAAACACATCTGATAGCAAAAGCCAATCATTGTGCTGGCAGTTTGCTACCTCTCAACTAGTGGACAGGTATTTAAAGATACATTTATAAGGATGTCCATGTCCTATGTCACTGTGTCTAACAGTAGGGAATGGGATAAAAATGATTAAGTCATATCCATGCTATAAATCATAATAGAGTCAATAAAAGCAATGACTTAATTGCATCTATATTTATTGTATGGAACTGCATTCAGAACATTGTGAAGCTTTTTATAAAACAAGATACAGATCAATGCTATAGAATGACATTTACACTTCAGAAAACAGTGTGGAAGGATTTTTTATTTTTTTAGTGTTGACAGTAGTGGAAATGTACGACCTTGAGTCTGATGGAACAACATGCAATCTTTGTTTGGGCTTACATGTATTTTTCTGCAATACTACTTTTGTGTTAAGAAAAATACAAAACAAACAATTTTCAATGGAATAAATGAATCCAAACCCTGACATTTATGGTCAATGGATTTTTGACAAGAGTGCTGAAAGATGTGAATGGCTCAAGAATTATCTTTTCCATAAATGATGCTGAAAAGGCTGAACATCTACATACAAAAGAATGAATTTGAAGGTCCGGGGAGATGGTTCAGTGAATAAGAGCACTAACAGTGCAAGCATATAGAACATGAGCTCAAATCCCCAGCCAGAAGATGAGCACGCACCTGTGTGCCTGTAATCCCATGACTATGGGTGGAACAGAGAGAGCAGGGTCACTGCAGCTCACTGGCTTCCCACCTAGGCCCTGGCTCAGTGAAATATCCTGTCTCAGGGGGAAACAAGGTAAAAGGTGATTGAGCAGGAGAGTTGAAATCCTCTGGCCTCTGCAACACTCACAGTCACATGCAACCTCACATGCATACACTGTACACACTCACATAAACACAAAAGAATAAATTTGAACCCTTTACCTACAGCATACATAGAAACTAACTCAAAATGAACCCCAAGATCTAGATATAACAGGTAAACTATGAAATATTATACATAAGCTATTTATGAACGTCCTTAGTTCTTTGAGTTTGAAGAGATTTTGTTCCATGTCGGTGATTTTTCAAGACTACAGGTACACTCAGATGTATAAATAAATTTTTCATATATTTGGCTGTTGCGCGCAGACACACACACACACACACACACACGGACATGTACATTTATTGGAAACAGGGGCCTCTACTACCATTCTTCTTCACAGTATATCTATGAGCAAAGTGCTATTTCTAAGGCTTCTCAAGCCAATAGTTTATTTTCATAATGAATGGAGAGTATGATTGTTAGTGATCACTGTCAACAGAGTCTAGAATCATCCAGAAGAGGAGTCTCTGCACATGCCTTGTGGGGTTGTCTTGATTACATTAATTGATGTGGTGTGTAGGAAGACCCAGCTTAATTGTGTATAGGGCCGTTTCCTGGACAGGAGATCCCAGATGCCATCAAATGGAGAAAGTATATGAATGTATTACCTGTATGTATGCACATGCCTGGTGCCTGTAGAGATAAGCAGAGGACATCAGATCCCCCCGGGATGTTACAGATGTTTGTAAGATGCCATATGGATGCTTGAAACTTAATCCAGGCCCTCTGCAAGAGCAGCAGGTGATCTTAACCATCGAGCTGCCTTTCCAGCCCTTAAGATAGGCAACAGGAGCTAAGCACCAGCAGACATGAAGCCTTCTCTGCTTTCTGACTGCCATGTGATGTGACCAGCTGCTTCAAGTTCCTGCTGCCTTGGTGTCTCCACCACGCTGGACTGTACCTTTGAACTGTAAGCTAGAATAAACCCCCTTTTCTTTAAGTTACTCATGTTAGAGTATTTTATCACAGCAACAGGCAAAGAAACAAGGGATAACTTAGACAGGATGCATAAAAATGGGTCTAGCTCATCAACACCCTAAGAATACCATTTTCACAAGCAGAGATGAAATCCCTCTTAGCTCCAGTCTTAAAAGTATAGCATTCCCTAATTAGAAAAGGCTTCTTTTTGCAATAGTCATCAGTTAACTCAGAGACCCACACTGATCATGCGCAAAGAGTAAAAGACTGTGGAGTTTTCAGCTCTAAATGGGACACGAATACCATACTCCCCTCTCCAAAGGCTCTAGGATCATCATGGAAGAGGGAGCTGGGAAGATTTAAGAGCCAGAGGTGTGCATATGAACTCACAGTGATTGTAAAAGTGTGCTCAAGGCCTACCTAAGATCAAGTCACACAAATTCCTAGCATGAAGGAGTGAAGAGGTCCCGAATGCACACCCCTATCTATAGAACTATTTTCTTTAAGGATGAAGGCCCTGAGAGGCTAACTTTGCTCTGATACAGGGTCCCAGGCATATTGGCAGCACCAAGCAGACTCAGTGAGTTAAAGAATTAGAAAACACATGAAATGGGGAGGGAGTAGTGAATAAGGGGAGAATTGTAAGATAAGGAATGGGCAGTGGTCTTGAGCAGAACATATTACATGCATTATGAAATTTTCAAACAGTTAAAAAGGTCCAGTCTTTCCAATACTACCCTTGAACTCTAGACATCTTCCCTTCTTCCTTGTCAAGAGTTGCTCTGCCTTCTTCTACCTTACTCCTCTAGCAATATATATCCCTTTGTGTTCAATGGAGCTGCCTCTTCCTTGCTCATCTAGGAAGATGTATTTGAAAATTCATCTGAGTTTTCCTGGAAATAGACTCTGATAGAAAGATTTGTGTGCAGATGATTACTGGGGTTGTTCAACTGGTATTGAGAGGACCTGTGAGGAAGTGAGAAAAGTAGGGCTAGGGCAAGGGAGGAGTAGAAGTGGAAAGCCCCAAGTGTTCTTATGGGAGCTCTGGAGCCCTGGTGACTTCTCTGTTGAGTTGTCAAAAGCTGAGGTTTGAGCTTTTGTACTTTCATTGGACAGATGCCCTCACTATGTCTACCTTTCCAGAGAAGTGGCAATGCTGGACAGAGTCACCTGTGGTTAAGAGCAATGTTCAAAGAGAGACATAACTGAGAGCCATCAGCAGCCACCACTTCCAGCAGCTGGGAGGGTCTAAGTGGCGCATTTTAATAGTCACCGTAGCCACTTCTTACCTTGTTGAACCCAGAGAAGCTTCAGAATAGGTTGCTGTGAATTTTTTCACCCTACCTTCCCATATGCTTCCATGGCTCAAATTGTCAAGGGTGAAGTAAGTTTAGCATTCCCAGAGTTTGGATATATACGCACATATACGCAGAGAGAGACAGAGACAGACAGACAGACAGAAAGACTCACAGAGAAAGAAGATGTAGCTTTTTAAATGTCCCCAATTTTGAGCAAATGAGGGGATGTTGGTGGAACTTCTTAGGACAGATAAGGAATACACTTGGAGCAGAAAGAAACTAAGATTTTGTCTTGAACAAATGAGCTTTGCAATGGCTGTAAAATATTCAAATGGAGACGTGTGTTAGGTAAGTAGATATCTGAGTGTAGAACTTAGAGAAATCGAGGCTGTTTCTGCTAACTGGGAGTTGAATATAAATTGTGCTGGAAGCTATAGGAATGAATGGGATCACTTAAGGAGGGAGCATAAAATGAGAAGTGAAAATCTAAAGCTGGGAGTTTACGGGATGACCACCATTTAACAGACAGAGGGAGGAGGATGACTAGCCTGAGATGGAGTCATAAGAGAAGTAGGAAGACTATCCTGTTAGTATTGTGCTACAAAAGCCATATGAAGAGAATGTTTCTAACAACAAGGAAGTGGCTAACGGTATTAAGTATTGCTGGGAAATCAAGCAAATTAAAGATAGGATCTTTTTGCCTTTGGGTTTTACATGAGAGATCATTGGTGATCATTGTGAGAGCTGTTTTGGAGAGAAAGTCTCATGGGAGTGAGCTGGGGGAGGAGAGAAAAGTGGGGAAATAGAAGCAGCAGGTAGAGAAGATTCAAGAAGTTGGTTGTGTGTGATTGAGGAGGAAAGAGGTTCTGGAGAGCAAGCTGGAAGGCTATGTGAGTTTAAGGGATTTGTTTGTTTACTTGCTTGATTGCTTGTTTGGGTAAATTTTAATTGAAGTACAGCATGCACACAGAGAAGTAAAAAACAGGTGTACATCTTGATGGAGTTCCACAGTCTTTAACACACTCATGTAAAAAGCATCCAGATGAAAAAAAAAAAAAAAAAGATAACACCTCATAATGCCCCTTGTGACCCATTCCAGTAACTAGCTCCAACAACGCTAAACATTATCCTGTCTTCTAATACCATAGAGTCATTTTCCTTATTTTGAACTCTAATAGAGCCATCCGGTGTGAGCTCTTTTATGTCTGGCTTTTATCACTGCAGCATTGCTTATGAGACCCATATAATTGTGTGTAGTAGCTGTGCATTCCGTCTCACTGCAGTATATTTACCCATTGTGTTAATTTATCCATTCTCCTATTGAAGGACATTAGGGTAGTTTTCAGTTTGGCACCATTACATTTTTGTGGATTTCTCTTTTAAAAATACTCCAATGGCCTTTAATGTGCTTCAGGCAAATCACTTTCTACAAAACATTCAAACTTTTTTTTTACTTGTTTGTTTTGAGACAGGGTCTCACTCTGTAGCCCCGGCCAGCCTAAACATCATTACATAAACCAGACTAGTTTCAAATTCATGGTGATCCTCCTGCCTTTGTCTCCCAAATGCTGAAATTACAGGTTTGGAGCCACCTTTTAAAAATATAATTTTATAACAAAAGGAAAGTAAATTAATCTTTTTTCTTTGTTAGCTTGCTTGAGACAGGATTTTATGGCTTAGCCCAGATGGGATTGAAGCTCATCCTCAGCATCCTTGGTGTTGGGATTACAACTAACACACCACCACACCCAGACTCCAAAGCATATTTAAAAAACAAAAAACTAGCCTGTGATCTGATCCAACAAAATTAGCCTCATGAATCTCAGAATAATTTATTAAAATTCTAAATATTCAGAAAATGTTTCTACTTACAATTCTGTAGATTTAAGCATTAATCGAGAGACTTCTAAAAAGCTAACCCTCTGTGCAAGTCTACAAATATTTTCCAACATCCAATAATAATCCATGAGCCTATTTACAGCCACTTTCCTTAAATGTTTGCTACAAAATAAACTAGCAGTTAGGTGCCAGACAGAAACATCTAATTCCAGAACCCATGTTTAAAATGATTTCTTGGCTGGGCGGTGGTGGCACATGCCTTTAATCCCAGCACTCAGGAGGCAGAGCCAGGCAGATCTCTGTGAGTTCAAACCCAGCCTGGTCTACAGAGCGAGATCCAGGACAGGCACCAAAACTACACAGAGAAACCCTGTCTCGAAAAAAACAAACAAAAATCAATATGTGCATATGTTCCAAAACTGGAATCAGAGTATTATTGCTCATACCTATAATCTCAGTCTTCAAGAGGCTGAGGCAGGAGGCTGTCCTTGAGTTAAAGACTAGGATGGGCTACAGAGTGAGCCTGCCCTCTCCCCCCTCAAAAAAAACCCCACTAAGCAAGAGAAAAGCAAACAAATGTTCTATAAAAGAGTGGCTATCAACATACTTATGTTTATTTTTCATGTATTTATTAAAAAGGTGTATAGCTGTCAGTCTCCATGATTTCAAATCAGAAAAATTCCAGCCCTGAAAAGGGGAGGTGGTCACAAAGTTGCACTTCTAAGCAGGAAGCTATTTGCAATTGATGTCTGTCGGGAAAGGGAAAATCAGTTTTCTTCAGTGCAGTGACACTGAGCATATCAACTGCAGTTTAGGGCATGAGTGGGCCAACACAAACCAGACCTGATTGTGGTGATGTATTGTGTCCCCCAATATACTGTGCATTCTAATAAACTTATCTGAGGACAAAGGACAGAACAGCTGTTAGATAGACATAGAGGCCAGAAAATGGTGGCACTCACACCTTTAATCCCAGCATTCTGGAGGCAGAGTTCCATCTGAATCTCTGTGAGTTCAAAGCCACACTGGAAACAGCTAGGCGTGATGACATACACCTTTTAATCCCAGGAAGTGATGGCAGAAAGCAGAAAGGTATATAAGGCGTGAAAACCAGGAACTAGAGACTGGTTAAGCTTTCAGGCTTTTGAGCAGCAGTTCAGCTGAGATCCATTCGGATGAGGACACAGAGGTTTCCAGCCTGAGATTACAGGATCAGCTGAGAAGTTGTCGAGACCTTTTAAGATTCCTGCTATACCTGATGCTTCGGGGTTTTGAGAGAGAGAGAGAGAGAGAGAGAGAGAGAGAGAGAGAGAGAGAGAGAGAGAGAGAGAGAGAGAGAGAGAGAGAGAGAGAGAGAGTACTTTTTGTTTGTTTTGGCATTTTTTGTCTTATTGATTTTCATTTTGTTTGTTTATTTGAGAGAGAGAACTTTTTGTATCTGGAGTCTTTCCATGATTTTTGAGATTTGTCTACACATTGTAGTATGCATCACTGCTTCATTCTCTTTTATGGCTGAATAATATTCCATTGTATGAATACACAATAATTTGTTTAGCTAACCATTCATTGACATATATTTGGGCCTCTTGGATGTTATAAATAGTATTGCTATGAAAATGAGAATTTTATATATTTGTTTGAGTCCCTGTTTTCAATTATTTTGACTATGTAACTAGTAGTGAAATTATTCAGTCATATAATCATGCTATATTCAATTTTTGAGGAACTGTCACACTGTTTTACACAATGACTGCATCGCTTCATATTCTCACTACTGAGATATAAAATGTTCTGTACGTTAAGCCAATTTCTCCATACCCTCCCCAAACTTTGTTGTATTTTGTTTGTGTTTTATTTTTGTTTATAATAGACAGTATAGCAGGGTGGGAACCTCACTGTGGTTTTGAATTTCCTAACTACTAAAAGAGGTTGGGTATCAATCTGTGAGCTTATTGCCCATTTACAGATATTCTTTGGGGGAAATGTCTCTTTAAATATTTCATCCATCTTTAAATGGCCTGTCTCTTTACATTAATCTGTAGAGGCGGTTTTGTACATATTGTGACCACTCTAGCCCTACTAGATATATAACTTGTAAATACTTTCCCTCTCCCCGTAAGTTGTCATTTTGCTTTCTTGCAAATGTCTCCTCATGTAACTGTGATTAAAAAAAAAAAAGCCTTCCTTTTATTAATGTGGTGTTTTATATTAATTGATTTCCTTGTATTGAACAGCTTTTGCATTCCTAGGATAAAATCCACTTAGTCATGGTACACAATCCTTTAAAATGCTATCAGCTTCATTTATAAGTATTTTGTTGAGGGTGTTTACATCTGTATTCATAAGGCATAATGATCTATAACAAGCATTCTTTTGTTTATTTCATTTTTGAGACAAAGCTTGTGTAACTCAAGCTAGCCTTGAACTTGCAGTCCTCCTGCCTCGGACTCCAGAGTGCTGGGATTATAGGCACGTACCATCTTGCCTGGCTCAAACTTTTATTTTACAGAGAAAAAAAAGTGACAATGCATTTCAGTCAAAAATAAACAGCAAATAGAAAAGGCAAGATTCACATGGCAGCTGTTATAACCTTGAATAATATTGTGTTACATTGCAAAACATAATTGACCATGTATCTTGCAAGAGAATTTCTTTCAAGAAAGAATTCATTTGATGTAGCTAACATAGTTTTTTTTTTAAAAAAAAAAAAAAAACTAAATTTTAAGCTTATCATGTCATTTTGGTAATGAGGAGAAAGAATGATGAAAGTTAGGTGATTTGTTTGTAGTGACATTTACAGTAAGCAAGAGCAGACACATTTTTGTTTTTAACCACTTACCTGAAATACTTTCCAATTACACTACTCCTTTATGCTATGGATCTCCAAGCCTTCAGTTTCCTTACCACAAAGTCCATATTTCTCACTTCTTGCCTGCTTCTAACTAAAATAAATGTACTGCTATTTAAGCCATTGTCTACCCTGCATTCTCTTTGATACAGCTAGAAAACAGTTCCCCAGGACTTTATTAGAAAAATATTTCACGTACTTGAAGTACAATTAAACATGGGACTGCATCCTTTAATATTTTCTGTCAGTATTATTTACTGAGCCTCGGGCACTGGACCAGTGTGTGCTCTCTACATCTCTACATATGAAGTTCAAAGTGTGATAGACTGTGCTAATAGCCTCGAGTTCACAGGATAATCTCAGCAACTGTTTATAGTGAAGGTGTACATGATATTTCAAAGTGACAAGAAAATACCAAAGCTGTTCGAAATGTTCAAGTTGAAATGTTCAAATTGAGAGGAATGCCATCGAAAAAGACAAAGTAAAACTGTGTACAAAGATAGTTTAATTCACATGCATGAGTCAATCATGCTTAGTATGTGGGTGGTACTAGAAGTAGGTGGAAATGGGATGGTTAAAATGAGGGAGAAAAATCAATGAAAACTGTGTGTCGATTCAAAGTTCAGATGAACTATAAGTGAATCAATTTGTATTCCTGCACAAAGATTTCCACAGTTATCTGTCATATATCAAGCTTAATATGACATGCTGCTTCTGATACCCTTATGAGGAAGTACTGAAGAAGGGCTTGACATTTCAGTGTTTTTTCCCCCAGTGGTAATTTCAAATTCAGTTGCTCCAGCTCTTTAGTTCTATTGGAGTTTGTCCATTTGAAATTTTCCCACTATTCCCTGCTTTGGGTGTATGTGTGTCTCCTTATTTCGATTCTGAGTGGCAGGTACAAGCTAATGACTCCTCCAGCCCTTCTATCTTTTCTCATGATCAGCTTGCCATTATTTATATTTATGTTTTTTGCAAGACACTACATGTAATATTGTGCCTTTCCCAGCATATCACGTCAAGGTACATGATGCCAGTATCCTTTATTATTGGTGAAAGTAATCTAGATCATTGGTGAATGTGTTGTTTGCTAGGTTCACCACCGAAAAGTTGCTGTTTTTCACCTTTGTAATTGCTGAGAATTTGGGGAAGATATTTTGAGAGTACTCTAATACCCTGATTCTCCTTAAACTCCCACTCATTTTGATCCACAAATGCTTCTTGCTTGCAATAATTATTACTGTGTTGTTTGCCTATGATGATTATGTATTTCAGTTATTGCTTCTGTATTTAATAATTGGGATTCTTTTATAAGAAAGAGATGTCTTCCTCATGCTGGTTTAATTCAATTATTTGTTTACAACAATATAGACCCATATCTACTTATTTTATTCTGTAAGTTGTAATTCATTGTTATTATGCTTTTTTTGTGTGTCTGTGTGTGTGTTTGTTTGGCTGGGTTTTTTAGGGGGAGGGGGCAGTTCAAGACAGGGTTTCTCTGTGTAACAGCCAACGCTGGCCTTGAACTCACAGAGATCCATCCACCTCTGCCTCCCAAGTGCTGAGATTCAAGGCATGCACCACCACCTTTCACATTTGTATTTGCAAATTATCTGGAATTCCTTTCTGTATGTAGTATGAGGAAGAGCTTAACATACACTCTCCCCTCAATGGATAAGCAAGTGATGATTTTCTGAAAAGCACTATATTTATTGAAAAGACTCCCCTCCCCCACTGAACTACAATAGCTTCTCTGACATATTTTGGGTTTTGTTTTAGAGTCCCTATTCTGTTCTATCCTGTGTCAATAAGCTTGATCTCTGGTATGAAGACTTATTTTGACCTTCTTCAAGACTGCCTTAGCTAGTCTTGATTTTCTTAATTTCTACATTGTGATGGCTAATCTTCACTGTCAATTTGAGTCAATTTAGAATCACCATGGAAACACACCTCTGGGCATGTCTCTAGGGCGGCGTGTGTGTGTGTGTGTGTGTGTGTGTGTGTGTGTGTGTGTGTGTGTGTGTGTGTGTGTAGAAAGGGTTAACGGAGGAGGGAAGATTCCCACACCGAATGAAGGTGGCTTCATCCCAAGGGCTGGTGTCCAGAATGAATAAAAAGAAGAGCAGAAACTTTCACCTCTCTCTTCTTGCTGGCTGGTGATAGATGTCACCAGCTGCCACATGTCCCCAGAACCTGTTGCCATGCTTTCCCCACCTTTATGGACGGTATGCTCTCTAAGCATGAGCTAAAAATAGGCCTCTCCTGCTCTAGCTTCTCCTTGGTATCTATTTGGTTGTAATAAGGGGGAAGTAACTAAAGCACATACAGATTTTAGAATTGGCTTGTCAATGTCCACATGTGAACATTTTTGACATTGTCTTGAATCTACAGATCAAATCAGCAAAAACTGATTTCTTTAAAATACTGACATTTATAACCTGCCCATTTATTTGGGTCTCTCCTATTTCCTTTTATAAATTGCTTTAGAATTGTCTGTTTAGAGGCCTTGAATGTTTTTCTTCATTTTACTCATAGGCATCAGATGTTTTTCAATGCTGTTTTGTTTTGTTTTATAGCGTCTTCTTAGCTTTTAATAAAATCATTTGAGAATAAAGATTTTCTTTTAATTTTTCTTCCTATAATGGCAAAAAGAAGGAAATTGACAAAAGGGCATGTTTTACAATTATTAGATGAATCAGAATCTGAATACTGAAACAAAGATAACAGCACTCCAGACTCTAATGAGAACAAAACTGATTACATCAGTGAAATCTCAGATGGAGATATCGTAGATGATTTTTTTCAGACTCAGGAATAATTGAACAATATATTTTAAAAGACAAAAAAGAATAACAAAGGATACAAAAGGCTACACATTAAAAAGAATGAATGTTTAATAGGAAGTACTTTTTGACAAAAGGCCATGAGAGCATATTCTGTATTGTTCAGGATTTATGTCAAGCTTCACATTATACAAATTGATTGTTATATCAAGCATCTTCTTAAATGTGGTGGTGGTGGTGGTGGTGGTGGTGGTGGTGGTGGTGGTGGTGGTGGTGGTGGTGGTGGTTTGAATAAAATGTCCTCCATAAGTCTCCAGCGTTGAGACTTGATCTCCAGTTGTTGGCAGTCTGGGGAGGATTAGGAGGTGTGACCTTGTTAGAGGTGGTGTGTCAACTAGGAAGTGGACTTTGAAGTTTCAAAAGACTAGGGCCTTTCCCAGTCTGCCTCTTCGCTTTCTGTTTGCAGTTTTGCAATGGGAGCACTCAGATATTGTGCCAACCAACATGCCTACTTCTTGCTGCCATGCTGTCCTGCCATGATGGACTCTTAAATCCTCGGAAACTGAAGCCCAGTTAAATGATTTTCTTCATGAGTTCCGCTGGTCACCATGTTTTATCACAATAGAAAAGTAACAAATACAGCTGTCATTGCTTTTTAGAGACAGGGTCTCCTGCATCCCAGGCTGTTCTCAAGTTTGCTATGTAGCAGACAAAGGTCTGGAACTTCTGCTCTTCCTGCCTCTACCTCCCAAGAGCTGGGTTTATAGGTACGTACCACCACATCTGTTGTTTTTTTTTTTTTCTTTTGTTCCATGTGGGCATGGAACTCAGTTTCTTGAAAGCTGAGTAAGCACTCTACCAACTGAAACACCCCGAGTTTCACTAAATGTTCAATGTTATGTTTCATTGTGCTTTTGCTCTGAGTGCTATACATTTTTGCAAGATTACCTAAATAAAAATATATACTTCAGGGCCAAATGGTAAATGAGAACTATCTTTGCTGATACATTGAGGATGGTTTAAGCAGTTGTTGATTTATTTGTAATTATTTTTCTCTTAGTGTAGATCCCACTAGAGATTTATAGTTGAAGTACTGTTTTTCAGTAATTTTTTTTTTTGGTACCTCTGTCTGCAGGCCAGAAGAGGGCATCAGATCCTATTATAGATTGTTGTGAGCCACCATGTGGGTGCTGGGAATTGAACTCAGGACCTTTGGAAAAGCAGCCAGTGCTCTTAACCACCGAGCCATCTCTTCAGCCCAAGTAATTCTTTCTTTAGAAGGAAATTCAAGTTGATTTCCTTGGTTTTACAGTTTTAAGGATTTTTTTTTTTTTTTTTTTTTTTAGATTTTTACATTCCATGGAACTCTTGTCAAGGTTAGAAACAGGTATTACAATAATGTTAAATAAACTCCTGGCTTTATTTGGATTTTACCAAGTTTCCATTCATGTCTTCTTCTTTTTGCAAGATTTAACCCAGAATAATGATAGTTTTACAGTTGAGCTTTCTAAGTTTTATAGCACATGAAAATACAACAGGTTTATATAGACTTTGGTGGTAATACACTTACTAATTTTCATAGGTAATCTGTACTTTTATTTTGAATTTTATAGATGATCAGGTATATCATCAGAAAATAGTGAATGTTTTTATCTTTAATCAGATTTATGGATCTATAAATTATATATTAAAATGCATGAAGCTGGGCGGTAGTGGTGCACGCCTTTAATCCCAGCACTCGGGAGGCAGAGGCAGGCGGATCTCTGTGAGTTCGAGGCCAGCCTGGTCTCCAAAGCGAGTTCCAGGAAAGGCACAAGGCTACACAGAGAAACCCTGTCTCGAAAAATCACAAAAAAAAAATGCATCAATTTGATGCATTTAGACAAATATGTATCTTTGACATAACCAGCTCAGTCAAGATATTTTGTATAAATGAAATCATCCAACACATAACTTTTTAGGCTGATCTTATAGACTCATATGGGTAAACACTTGGTTCCAAGCTGGTGGCACTATTTAGAAGGGTTCGGGACCTTTAAGAATGTGGAGCTTTGTGAAGGAAGTGAGTCACAGGGGGACAGGCCTTGAGGTGTAATTGCTCAATCCTACTTCCTGTCTTGTTTCTGCTTCCTGAATGTGGATGTAATGTGGCCATCCATCTCATGCACCTTCTGTAATGCCATCCCTACCTTCATGAGCTCTATCCTATCTTAAACTGTATGACTGATCCATACACTCTTGTTGCTTCTTGTCAGGTAATTTAATTACAGCAATGACAAAAATAACTAGTACACTTGGTATAAGAACTGTAATTCATAAATGTAGCATATTAGTACTTTTGGGGGTTTTGATTTTTCAGTGCTAGTATTTTGACCTACAGCCTCACAAATGCTAAGCAAGTAGCATACCAGTAAATCACATCCCAGCACTTCCCTTAGAGCCAGCCCCTCTACTATCTTCAGTTTTTTTTTTTATTTTCTAGTTTCTACCTATGAGAGAAAATTGTCTTTGTGTTTGGCTTATTTTGCTTAACATGATATCAAATTCTACCCATTTTCCAACATGTGATATCATTTCACTCTTCGTTATAGCTAAATATTCCTTGTGTGTATACGTACTACATTTTCTTCATCCATTCACCCATTGGCAGGCCCATAGGCTGATTCTATATCTTGGCTATTGTGAATAGTGCCACAATATACTTATGAACATATATTTCTTTAGTTATATATTCAGAAGTGACACAGCTAGATCTTGTAACTTATCTATTTTTAGCTTTTAATAACCTCAATACTGATTTCCTTTGAGGCTGCACTAATATACATTTTTCAACTAAAGGGTTCCTTTTACTTGTGCTGTTGAGCTGTAAGTATTCTTTATATGATCCGGATATATGTCCTTTATCTGATCTATATACTATGAATATTTTCTCTAGGTCTGTGGCCTTTTTTTTTAATTCTTTTTTTTGGTGTTGCTCTTTTTGTTTTGTTTCTTAGGCAGAGTCTTGTTAGCAGTCCAGGTTGGTCTGGATGTAAACATCTTGCCTCAGCCTCCTAAATACTGAGATTGTAGACATGTGCTACCTCTCTGAGCTTTCTTTGCATTTTCTTTGTTAATTTATTTTTATTAATCATTGACAGATTCCATACAATATATTTTGATGATGTTTGCCCCTCACTCCTCCCGCTAATTCCTTCCAGATCCACTTCTTTATTATTTTCTTAATTGTATCTTTTGAAGGACAGAAATTTTGATAAAGTATAACTTACGTTTCTTGGATCATTCATGTTTATACATCCTAAGAAGCTTCTGCCTATTGCAAGGTCTCAAAGATTTTCCCATTATGTTTTTTATGTTTCATTATATGTACCTAAATATGTTTGTGGGGGGTATTATGTATGTGTGAGTACAAGTACCAGCAGCAGCCAGATAGTAGCATGGAACCCCTGGAGTTAGTGTTATAGGTAATCATGCACTCTCCAATGTGGGTACTGGGACCTGAACTCAGATCCTCTGGAAGAGCAATAAGCACGCTTAACTGCTGACCTGTCTCCCCAGCCCCTCCTATTATGTTTCTTTTATTTTAAAAGTAGATTTATTTATTTTATATGTACATTTGTTTGACCTGAATGTGTATATGTGTTCCGTGGGTGTGCCTGGTTCCCACAGAGGTCAAAAGAGAATGTCCATTCCTCTGAAACCAGAGTTATGGATGGTTGTGACTCACTGAGTGGGTGCTGGGAATTGAACTGTGGTCTTTTGCAAGAGTAGCAAGTGCTCTTAACTGCTGATCCATCTGTCTAGCCATGATGTTTCTTATAGAAGTTTGTAAGTTCAGGCTTTACACTTAGATGTATGATCCAGTTTTTATATAATGCGAAATAATGCTATAGGTTCAGTTTGTGTGTTAAGATATTCAGCTGAATCTCTACAGTGTTTTTGTTAAAAATAATTTGAATGTATATGTTAAATTAATACGTCTATTCATACATAATACCACACTGTCCAGATTAGTTTAGTTTACTAGTAAGCCTTAGCATCAGTATTATTACTCAAATTTTGCTGTTTCTAAAATTGTTTTCTTTTTTCAAAATTATTTTCATATTCTAGGTCCTTTGGATATAGATATAGAGGATATACATAGATATATAGATATAGATATAGATATAGATATAGATATAGATATAGATATAGATATAGATATAGATATAGATATGGTGGTATTGTGTTCTCCAAAATATTATGCACCCTAATAAACTTATCTGGGGTCAGAAAACAGAACAGCTACTAGATACAGAGGCTAGAAATTGGTGGCATTCACACCTTTAATCCTAGCCTTCTGGAGGCATGGATCTCTGTGAGTTCAAGGCCACACTGGAAATAGCCAGGCATGGTGACTCACACCTTTAATCCCAAGAAGTGAGCCTTTAATCCCAGGGGGTGATGGCAGAAAGCAGAAAGGTATATAAGGCGTGAGGACGAGAAACTAGAAGCATTTGGCTGGTTAAGCTTTCAGGCTTTCGAGCAGCAGTTCAGCTGAGATTCATTCTGGATGAGGACTCAGAAGCTTCCAATCTGAGGAAACAGGATCAGCTGAGGAATTGGCAAGGTGAGGAAGCTGTGGCTTGTTCTGCTTCTCTGATCTTCCAGCATTCAGCCCAATAACTGGCCTCAGGTTTGACTTTATTAATAAGACTCTTTAAGATTCCTGCTATATATATGAAGTTATATATTTTATATCTATGTTAGAATATAGATATTAGAGGATTGACAATTTTTATGAAAATCTGTACCGGAATATGAGTCTTTGGATAATCTTTTAGAAAATAGATATCTTATAGGAAGATAATTGATTTTATGTATATAGGTCTTGTGCCCTGAAACCTTGCCAAACTACCTTATTTTGCAGAGGAAATAGCTTTTTTTTTTCAGAGAGAAAACAGGGAGTAAATAGAAACCATTTTATTCTTTTAAGACATAAGATTTTGATAAGGAGGAGGCGAGAAATGGAACGGTTAGCTGAAGTATTATTAAGCATGAGAGATGTACTTTATTTGATTTGGTAGTTGGTTCATTTTATTTTTATTTTGGTTTAATTTTGTTAATAATAGAGGGCTTGAAGTGTTTGCAATCTGAAAGGTTTACCCAACAGAAACGAATAATTGTAATACAGAGAATTAAAAGAGTGGTCACATTTTCAATAATGCAATGCCATCATTCACACACACGGACTCACCTATTCACCTTCATTGTTGCAATAGTTGTAGCACGATTACACTTCACATTTGTAAAAAAAAAATGATTTTTTGATATTATAAAATAATTGCATCATTTCTCTCTCCTCTTTTCTCCCTCCAAATACTAGCATGAATATCATGGCCTCTTTTTTCATTAATTGTTGTTGTTGTTGTTGTTGTTGTGTGTGTGTGTGTTTCTAAATATCTAAGTACAACCTGCTCGGTCCTTATAATGACAATGTGTGTGTATGTTTTCGGGGCTGACCATTTGGAATTACATAACCAACTGGTGTGCTCTGTTCTGGAGAAAACTATTTCCTCGCTTACCTGTAGTTCTTTGTGAGTCCTCCTGAGCTTCCACACTCCACATTTTGATGGCTGTCAGTATCTTTTACTACCAGCCAAATGGTATGCTATTATGTTTCCTTTCTTCTGTATCCTTTTATTCTCCCTAGAGTAACTATCCTTTGTTACTTATCCATTTTTCTTGATTTCCAACATATATATAAATAAAATAAATATTTTGTAAGTCCCTTTCTTTACCAGGCCTGATGGCCCAGGGTCATAATTCCAGTTGCTTGGAAGTTTAGGACAGCAGGATCACCATAAGGATTAGGCCAGTCTGAGCTATGTAGTGAGCCTTTGTCTCAAAATAAAAAGTAAAAGTAGGGCTGGGGATGTAGATTGGTGGTAGAGCTCTTGCCTAGTATGTGCTCAGTCCCAACACAGGAAAAAGAAAATGGCCCGCTCCCACTACTGATTATTTTATCCAAAGACATCAGGAACCCTACTTATTGCCTTGTCTGGATGATGGTAACTGTCATGCAGGCCTCCATCTTCTTTCTCCATTCTGAGGTGATTAGCCACTAGAAACACAGGACAGCTGTCAATGTGACGGCTTCCTATTATCTCTTCATATGAGACATCACCTATTTCCTGGATCCAAACTATTTGTGCCTCTTTGAGCACCTCCGTAGGAGGGAGGGTCTCTTGTACTAGACTTTGCATATCAGAAAACATTTATTCCCAAATCTTGATTAACACATTTGCTAAATACAAATTTCCCACTTAAAAGTAATTTTCCCATCTACGGTGTGATAGTATGTGACTGTAATCCCAGCACTTGGGGATGTAGGGCAGGAAGACCAAGAGTTCAAAGCTGGCTTCAGCTACATAGCATGACCCTGTGTCAAAAAACTAACAAGAAAACCAATAAATATAAATAAAAATAATTTCACCTCAGAATTTTTGAACTATATTTCCTTGTTTTCTGACTTCTAATATGCCTGTTGAAAATTGTCTCTTTGGTTTCCTAAACCATGTCTGTGACCTGATTTTCCTTTTTGGAAGCTTTTAATATCTTTTTGTCATCCACAGTGTTCTAAGTTGTCCTGATAATTTGCCATTGGTGAGACTTTTTCATTAACAGAACTGGGCAGTTGCTGGAAGTTACAATCTAGATACGCATGTCCTTCATTTCTGGGAACCTGACACTATTTATTTTTAAATCTACTACCCATTTTCTCTCTTCTCACTTCTTATAACTTTTATTGATTAAATTTGGCCTTCTGGATTGATTCTCTCTTTTTATTTCGTTTCTCTCCAATTTTCAATTACTATCTTTGCTTTAGTTTCTGTGGGAAGAATCTGTCTGTTAGAAAACTACCAGTGGTGCTTTTTAATTAGTTTATACTATTTTTAATTTCTAATAGCTATCTCTTGTCTTCTATTTCTTTTTAAACAGTCGTACTTCTGTTTCTTGGATAAAACATGCTATCTCCCTAAGGATATTAATTAGCTAGCTTTCATGCTTTTGTGTTCTCTGCATTATCTGTTTCCTTGGAGTCTATTTTTTTCTTTGTATTTGTGTATGTGTGTGTGTGTGTGTGTGTGTGTGTGTGTGTGTGTGTGTGTGTCTGTGTGGTTTGTTGCTTTCATGTTTGAGGTTTTCTTCTAGTTACTAGTGAGCTTGCTTTCATTTACACTTTTAATTTTTGAGATGAGACCTCACTATGTAGCCTGAGATATCTTTGAATTCATGATCCTTACGTCTCTGCCTCTGTCTTGTAAAGGCTTGTATTGTGAGCATGTACCACCATGCCAGGTTTCTATTTAAATTTTTAATGAAAGACCTTTTAAGGATTATTAAGTGGCAGGCTTTGGTGCAGGCAATTGGGCAGAAAGCCAGATGTTTCATTGGGTGAACAACAATCATCAACAGAAGCAATCTTCATTGTGCAAAGATTTCAGTTACCACCAGTCTCCCAGCAACACTATTCAGATTTCAGTTATCACAGTATTTTAACTGAGTGTAATTGCATTAAGTGAAAATGTTGCTGCTGGCTCATCAGCCCCCATGAATCACTATGTATTATAAATGACAGATATGCACAAAAACCATGTCACCTCTTTCAAAGTCTGTTGGTGAGTGGTTTACTGTGCTTCTGTAATTCAGTTGACTCTCAGACCACAAAATACTGTTTTAGTGTTTCTTACTTGTCTTCCAGTGATAAATCCTCATAATTTTTTAAAAAATGGGTAGTCCAAAGAGGGAACTGGCTAACAAAGATGAAAGTATGCAAAGAGTTAGAAAGTAAAAATGCTTGAAGTAAAATTGGATGTAATTTGAAAATGGCAACAGCAAAGCTAAGATAGAGGAGGCCTGCATGAAGCTGTGGTGTGAATCAATTTGAAAAGTTCAATGAATGCTACCAAAAATGAGATAAGCTTGCACAGGCATCTTTTATTTTAAATTGTGCTGGAGACAGAAAGCTTCTTGTGGTTGAAATGGAGTGTTTGCTTCTAGTTTGAATTGAAGACTATAATAAAAATATTCCAATCATTTTGGCTGCTGTTCAGGCCAAAGCAGTGAAGTTATTTCCAGTAAAGGCTTCTTTAATCATTTTAGAAGTCTGCATGATTTGATTAATGCTGCTCTGTATAGTGAAGCTACTCACACAGGTAAGGCTACTGCTGTAAAATTTGCACTTAGATTTCAAGGATTAGTTAAGGTGGATGGTTATGGCTAGTCATCAACTATTGAATTTTGAATACAATTTTTAAAGAGGCGATCCCATCCTTAACTTACATGAAAAAAGATAAAGGGTAATCAAGTCATCATAAAGGAAAGATTCAAGAAAAGCAGAGAAATTTATTGCAGATGAACTTATCAACATGAATGAGGGAAATGGTTGTGACAAAAAGAATGAAGATACCCCCAGCGGAAGTGATGCTGGAAAAAAATCATATTAAAGGAACTCTCCGATATTTCACAAGATTGAAAGTACAAAAGATGAAATGCTGGAAGATGATCTGGACTTGAAAAGGGCTGTGCCAATTTCCATGCCAAGGCATAGAAAGGAGTTTTGCTTTGTATTGTAAATTATACTATACTACGAGAAGGAAAGAGCTGTTTAAATTAGTTAAATTAAAAAAAAAAACATAATTCTGAAAGCTTCTAATGTTTTCAATTACCATGAAACTAAATAATACCTGCCTTACTATTTCATCATCTTGTGTACCTATACATTTATATCTGACAGTGAGAGGTTTTAATTGAAAACATCATAGAAAAATTATAATGCTTTCCATTGATTCCTGAGACCACTTTCTATGGTTCTAACTTGCAGTGAACATATCTGTGGTCCTGTACTACTATGAAAGTAAGAACCTCAGTTATCTGTACCTCTCTTCTCTGGGCTATTTGCTTTCTTTAGAGAACAATCTTCCAGTCCCTTGGCTGACAACTATACATAAAGCTGCTTCCATTTTTGAAACTGAGGAGTACAACAGTTACCATGGTCTCAACACTGAAGACTTGGTTCCTTCGTTGAACAGTTTCTAGGGTGCCTTCCTCTGTGTCTGGTATTCTCCAGTCCGAAGTCTCCCTGGTTCAGTTTCTCCATAAAATGAACCTTCTATGTCTTGCCAGGATGAGGGAAATAGATTCAAAGTGTAATTTCTCCTCATACAAACTTTCAATAGAACAAAAAAAAAAAACCTTTTCAATTCTACTCTTTTCCCATTCCAATTTTACTCAAATTCCTGAGACTTCCAGGGCTTCTACAGGCTTTTGGGTGGCTTCTCGTTAGTATTACTCATTGCATGGACTTGGGATTTTTGCCTTTTCAGACCTGCTAACTATTTCATCTGTTTTCCATCTTGTAAATATTTATTCACGTTTCTTATCCTCTGTGATCTGCTTTACTGCTCTTTATTCTCATGAACTTAGAAAGTTATATTTTTTTATTTTCCTACTCAACTTTAGTGTTTTTTTTTAAATCAAAGAATAGGCTTTTGATATGCTATACTTAACAAATGCTCAATTATCACAAATTTAAAGTAATTCCAGTCTGTCTTATTGTACAGTCTCTCTGACTAAAAAGCTGGGTGTAAAAGTACACATGTGTAACCTAAACGGACAGGAGGTAGAAGCAAAAGGATCCCAAGTTTGAGGCCAGCTTTGGATGCATAATGAACCCCTGTCAACAAATAAATAAAGAGAGCTCATCTATAATTAGAATTATATGAGATGCATGCAGCAAAAAATCAGAGCAAGGGGAGAGCTTTCAATAGTGGCAAGATATTGAGATGATGACTTGTGTAGTATAAGCTAAATAAGAAAGGAAGGGAAGGGCTAGGGCTGTGGCTTGATGGTAGAATATTTACTTAGCACTCTTAAGGCCCTGAGTTCCATCCCCAGAACCACACACCAAAAATGAATGGAATAGAAGAAATCTAACAAGAGAAAATTAAGAGTCATTATACTGGGGTCTTTGATTATGCTGTTTTAAAAATAAGGTCTTAGGAAACAGTTCGGTAAATAAACAAGAAACGCAATTTTTAAAGTGGAATGTTTGAATGATCAATTTGGGGAACTGAAAAGTCATGGTAGTTGAAGTGGCACCGAGAGCAAGTTTATTGGAATGAGGTACCAGATAGCAGAGATGCTAGATGAGGCTATGTGACTGTGAAAATCATACTTGACAATAATTAGCAGCCATAAGAAGAGGGAGGAAGGTGCATTCATCACTCAAAGTCCAAATGGAGGAAAGATTTATTTGGGCTCACAGTCAGAAGGTACAGTCCATCAAGCCAGGGATGGCATGACAGCAGGCACATGGGGCTGCTTGCTCACATCTCAATGGACCAGGATACCAGGAAAGGACAGAAAGTGGAGTGGGCTATCAAATATTAAGACCCCACCCTACAGTGCCCTCCTTCCTCCACAATCTCCCCCCAAACAGTATCAACAGCTGACAATCAAATGTCAAACATGTGAGCCCAAGGGGGTCATTTCCCATGAAAACCATGATACATGGAGAAGAGAAGAAAAGGTGGACAGAGGTGAAGCAGAATCTGTTGTAGTTAAGAATTGGCTCAACTTCCATGGACAGAAAGCCCAAAATAAGCATGGTTTAAACAACACATATTATTTCCTCTCGTGTAAATGTCAAGCTTGTGGTGTTTCTGTCCTCTGATATACAGGGAGCCAGGCTACTTTAAACATAATACTCTGTCGTTCCTATGGTATTTACCTTCTCCTTGTTGTCCAAAGTAGTGGTCTGGTGTGCCATTCATCACATCTACACAATAGGGCATAGGGAATTTCAGAGAGGAAGCAAAGTACATGGACAGCTTTCTTAAGGAAGTTGCTGAGAAGCTGTCCCATATCACTAAGCTTACACCCCATTGACCTGAACTTTCCATACCACTGGCTTATACTTTGCAACCACTTCCAGGTAGGAAATAAAGTCTTTTTATTTTCTTTTTTTTTTTTTTTTTTGAAATTCAGAACTCATTTATTGAACGAATAGTATATGCAAGAATACCAATAAAAGGAAACTAATACTACAAACTACAATTCTGAAAAATAAAACCAATAACAGGAACAAAATATACATAACATGTGAGGAATGTTTGATTTTTGACCCATGATGCATTCCTTATCTTTACAATTAACTTAAATGTCTGTTAAAACAAAACTGTGCCTTGGTCTAACTTCAGTGCTTTTTCAAAAAGCAACAACATTCTACAACACTTTTGCTTTGAAAGATTTGAGATTCACACATTTGTTCAAGTACACAGATTCAATTCAATAGCAGATCTATAGGTCACATTACTCTGTTAGTATCTTGAGTAGTGTATACTGCACAAGTACCACCTCAAGTTTGAAACTGCTGATCCCTGAAATGAAATTGACTTCTGGTGTGGGTTTTAAGCAATGAGATGAAAGTAACCCCCTCCCACCCCAGGAACTCGTTAAAGTAGAGAAACTCAAGTCTACCCTTCTACTCTAAAGAACATCTCCTACTAATGCTTCTGGTAAGGTAATAAATGGTACGTCTTCTTTCGCTCTTAATATGCCATGATGTGTATGTGATTAATTTTCAAGGTTCATCATGACTTGAAGTGCAAGGACAGATCTCAATTTGTTTACCAAGCGATGTGACTTTTTCCAAAGGATCTGTACTTTATTTCCTTATAACAGCTTGAAAACATTATTTTTTAAATCTTTAAATCACTGTGTCTAGGTAATTATTACATTGTGTGCCATAGAACTTACCCATGGAGAAATAGAGCTCCTTCATTTTTGGACAACTACTGTAATGATTTTTTTTTTTAAGAAAAATGAAAGGTGCCAGGGGTAATTCTGGCCAGTCAATAATTATATAAAGAACTTCAAATACTATAGCTGTCAGTTGATGGATTTGCTGTGTAGTAAATGTATGACTTTGTATGGGTTTGTTCAGCCCTTTCTCTGCCACTAGCAACCAGAAAAGCACTTTACCTTTTGGTTGCTTAGATAAATGGTTGACTACCTGTTTTTTTCACTGTGGTGTGATTGGCTATAAATAACCTTCATTTAAAACTGAAGTCACATTAAAAACTCATGTTTGGGTGTAAACTTCCAATATTTTGATTCTTTGTTCTGTTCGCATTCTATGCTGAGTAAAAGTGCCTTACAATGTAAAAATTGTACAGTACTTATGTTCCCAAGTAGCATTTTCATCACCTGGCTAGTAATTACATTGTGGTATTAATATTTAGATAAATGGACCTCAGCAGTGTATTAACTGTACATCTCTTAAGTCCTTAACTGTAGTTTTAATAAACATGACATTATTTGGTAAATATATGGCATTTACATCATTTCCAAAAATACTGCCATTGCTGTCTAATGCGTATTTTAGCCTGCAATTTTGATGCGTCTTTTTTCTTGTTTTTCTTTCTTTGTTTTATTCTTTTTGTCATTATTAATATTAAAACGTGTAACCTTTGCAAGCGTATATTGAAGATTATTCTGGAGTCTTTTTATTTTCTAAGTAACGTGCACTCAGATAAAATATCCAGGTACAGGACAAGGGGGAACCATCCAGCTTTTCCACAGCCCTGGAAATAAGTATGGGGAGGTTTTGGGGTGATAGTTTATTGAGCAAAGAGAAATATTCCTAACACAAAGTGATGTGCAAAAACAAACTTGAATTCCTTCTTTCAGTGTTACCTCATTTCCTTAGAAAATAAAAAGGAATAAGTTGTTAGTATTTCTTAATATAACTCAGATATCTGAATTCAGGAATTGAGGAATGAGTCCTTTGAAGTTACCAAGAGGTGCCTGAACTTTCTTTAAAAAATAGTAAGAGCGCCGGGCGGTGGTGGCGCATGCCTTTAATCCCAGCACTCGGGAGGCAGAGGCAGGCGAATCTCTGTGAGTTCGAGGCCAGCCTGGTCTCCAAAGCGAGTTCCAGGAAAGGCGCAAAGCTACACAGAGAAACCCTGTCTCGAAAAAAACAAAACAAAAAAAATAGTAAGAGCTTACTCTGGAAAGAAAAAAAAAATGTCCCCAGTGTATCTACATCTGAATCCCAGGACTCTATGGATAATACTACCTATAACAAAAAGGAAATGTCTCTCTCTCTCTCTCTCTCTCTCTCTCTCTCTCTCTCTCTCTCTCTCTCTCTCACACACACACACACACACACACACACACACACACACACACATATATATATATATATGAGAGAGAGAGAGAGAGAGAGAGAGAGAGAGAGAGAGAGAGAGAGGAGAGAAGTGCTTGAAATGGAAAGTGTTTTGTTTGCTTCTCCCCTGGGTTCCCAGGGATGGCCAAAGTCATGACTGTCCTAGTTTGTTCTCTGTTGCTGTGATCAACACTGTGATTAAAGGCAACTTAGGAGAGGAAAGGGTTTGTTTATGCTTAGAGGTTATAGTCCACCATCAATGGAAAACCAAGGCAAAAAGCTCAAGACAGGAGCTTAAAGCAGAAACCAGGAAAAGAATGCTGCTTATTAGCTTGCTCCCACTGACTTGCTCATACTTTCTTATACAGCCCAGGTCTGCCTCCTGGGATGTACCACTCACAGTGTGCTGAGCCCTCCTACATCAATCATTAATTAAGACAATTTCCTCACCAACATACCCACAGGCCAATCTGATGGAGGTAATTCCTCGATTGAGTTTCCTTCTTTCCAGGTGTGTGAAGTGGACAACCAATCATTACAATAACAATGACACATGTCATCACATGTATGAAATGGGCAACAATTTATTATTAGTGACATTCATAGCCGGGGGAGGGAGAATGCATCACATAACACAAAGAGCCATACAGGGTTATGCTTGGAAATAGTAAGCCAGAAGAGACCATGGGAGGCAGGCTCTGTAGCAGCAGGAGGGTAGTGTGTTAGTTGGTTTTTGCCATCTTGACATAAATCTAGATATATCTGGGATAAGAGACTCTTAATTGAGAAAGTGCCTCCATCAGATTGGCCTATAGGCAAGTCTGTAGAGTATTGCCCTGATTAACGATTGGTGTGGGAGGGCCCAGCTTACTGTGGGAACTGTCATCCCTGGACAGGTGGACCTGGATGGTATAAGAAAGCAGGCTGAGCAAGCCATGAAGAGCAAACTAGTAAGCATGGCTTCTTGTTCAGCTCCTGCCTCCAGGTTCCTGCCCTGACTTCCCTAAGCAATGGAGTTTGGCCTGAGAGTTGTACGCTGAAATAAATCCTTTCCTCCCCAAATTGTTTGTGGTCATGGTGTTTAATCACAGCAATAGAAACCATAAGATAAGCAAGATAGCTCTTAGGTTCTCATGGAAAGATGTGATTGCCTTGCTTGAATAATTTCACAGGCTGAGGACCATGTGGAGTATAACTGGTCTAGCTGATAGGGAGACTAGCTGAGTACGGAATGTTTCCTGCTGAACTGGACACATGCCAAGCAAGAGCAAAGGAAATCACAGATAGGACTCTGAATCCTTTGTGACTCAGAACTGTCAAAGCAGCATAGGAAGTTCTAGGCCACATACTAGAGATCATCCTGGATTTGTGCAAATCCTAAATACAATCTGCGTATCCTTATAAGACAAACCAAAAGGAAATTAGGGACACATAGAGACGAAAAACCAAAATGACCACAGAGGCATAGATTGGTGATATAATGACAACCCATAGGATTCTGGCAGCCACCATAAGCTGGAAGAAGCAATAAATAGATTCTCCCCTGGAGTTCCCAGAGGGAGTAAAGCCCTGCCAACACTTTGATTTCAGCCCACTGAAACTGATTTTGGATTTCTGGCCTCTAGAAGTAAGTATAAAAGAATACATTTCTGTTATTTTGAGCCACCAAACTTGTGGCAATTTATTACAGAAGCCACAGGGAAACCAATATAGCTACCAACCACACAGTGTTTATTTCATGCCAATTACAATGCTCATTTGCATACATTATTTCATTTACTGCTCGAAACAGCCCAAAGAGGTAAACTTTATTAGTTTCATTTTACAGATAAAGAAGCTGAGGTTCAGAAATGATAAATAACTTTCCAATACCACACACACCAACTAGGTGGGGGATCACCCCAAATCCATACAGCCCTAAAGCGCATCCTCTTACCCAAAGGTATGATTGAAGAACATGCAGTTTGTGGACCTTGGACAAAGCTCCTTGAAAGAAGGTAAAATAGGAAAGAGAAGACTGGGAGGTAAAGGTGAAAGCCAGGCACAAAAAATACCAGGGACTGGACAAGAAATGCCAAGATGCCAGGACTAACAAACCACCTGTTCACTCACTCATTCAACCATTCTCCATATATGTATTGGTGCACTATGAACTTGTTTGGCACTGGGCTAGATGGTGTGGGCACAGGGATGACTAATGTCTCCATTGTTTGGAGCCTCTCCTCTGTGCTCTAGAAGGAACCAGTCATAGGTAGCTTTCTCGGGTAACACTGACCAAGTCTATTGTCCTATCTTCCCACTGAAGGCTTGACTGAATTTTATTCAGTCCAAACCTCAGCCTTCTAAGCAGCTTCCAAATCATCCAAGATCTTCAGCCGGGGGCTGGGGGCAGAGTCAAGGGCAGAGCTGTCTAAAGCACTGATCATGCCACACATCTCCTACATGTGGATGACTTTAGCCCTCCTGTCCACCTGCTGCTTGAACAGGCCTATATAGTAGGGCTCTTCTAACTTTGGAAAGGGGGTTTTAGAAGTTTACCTGACCTAAAAAATGCCCTAAAAACCCAAACATAAGAACCATTTAAAGGCAATTGCTGTTCTCTGCCACAAGTCTGATTTATGAACACTTATACTTCACCTCCTTGCCACCTTAATCTACACATTCATTTGTTTCTGATGATGAAACCAATCGCATTGGAATAGATGAATACAGCCATGGGTATGCATGAGCTTGGTCTGTTTCCCAGTATGCAGACCATCTTATGATAAAGCTTTCATGAATACATTGTATTGCAAAAGCAGGAACTGCATACAAATTGACCTTTTATCATCTTAAAGGATCTTCCCTGAGGACTTCTGAGCATAAATGCAATGGAAGAAGTTGCCAAGGAAAAAATACAGGTCGATGTGACAAAGCCAAAATCAAAAGCAGGCCCGTTTAAAAGGAAAATGCCAATATCACTGGTGGGGAAGTCAGTGGGTACAACTTTCGTGGAAGACAAAATGGTGTATGTATTAAAAGCCTTTCAACCATGCTTACCCCAAAATCCCACTGCTAGGAATTTATCCAAAGGAAACAAACATGTAAGGACACAACACACACTCTGAGGATATTTATCTCAGCTTTGACTGATTGTAATAGTGGAAGGCTGGAAGCAACCGAAATGTCTTATAATAGAGTGCTGATGCAGTGATAGGTTAGAATTCAGGGGAAACATTTAAAAAGATGTTTTTGAAAGAATGCTAATATTAAAAAATATTCTCCGGACAAAGCAGATAAAGTGTGATACAGAGCTGCATGCTTGAATAAGTGTACCAATTGATCAAAAATATTTATGGAGAATCTGCTGTGTTTGGCATCATGATAGAGGCTGTAAGTAAAGCCAAACAGGCATGGTTCTTACCCTTATGGAGGAAAAAAGACTGGAAGGAAATAGGCCAAAATCCTCATCACTACCTGTGCTTGGATGGGACTGAGTGTAATATGAGTCAGGGTTTGTTGTTGTTGTTACCTCTGTATATTTCAAATAATTAAATAATGTTTTCATAATGAGGAAAAATTGTATTTCAAACAAAAATTTAATCAGGCCTGGTGAGGCATGCTTGTAAACTCAGCACTTGAGACACAGAAGCAGAGCAGCAAGAGTTTAAAGCCAGCCTGGGCTGCACAGAGAAGCCCTGTTTCAGAATCTAAAATTTGCTTTCTGCCTCTTATTTTGTTGTTTCAAATTGAGGCCAGCTATCATCCCCTTATTACATCTAATACACAGAACCATCTTACACTTAATGGACTCTCGATGACTTGGCCCACTTCCATGGCTGCCCATCCTATCGGTGCTCTCAACAATCCTACAGAATTCAATAGGACAGGAATAAGTGTACTCATATGAATAGAGACTGGGGCAAAGAAAATGATTGTGCTGGAAAATACAGTGGAAATGGACTCATAGCCCGAAAGTCAAATTTGGCACCCCAATTAGCTCTATATGTATTACTGGAACAGTATTGAGAAGGAAAGGGGCCTCCCAAGGTTTATTACAGATACAAGTTTTTTTTCTGGGTGATCTCTGCCACTACTTAGCTCTATTCATGTTCTCTTTGATCTTCAAATGACCAAATAAGAGGAAAGAGAGCAATTATTTTTGCCTCTAGCCTCTCAAAAATCTAGAGTCGTGGATTTGTTTATGGAAGAAAAGGGACCTTAAAAATCATGCTAGCTTCGTGTACAAATTGAGATTTCTCCTGATCTCTCTGTCTTTGTCTCTCTCCCTTTCTCTTGCTCCTTCCCCGCCCCCACCCCCACCCTCACCCAAGCCAGGTATAGGCTCCTCTGCTTTTTGTCCCTTGTATCTCTTTGGTGAAGATGGCTAGATAGCTTTATTGATTGAATAAGCAAATTAGACCTAATCTCTCCTGGCTTGTAATACACTCATGCCTGATACTAAACACCATCTTAATTCTGAAGACACAAAACTCACTGAACATGGTGGTAAAGCCTATAGTTACAGGAGGAAGGTGGGATTGGAAGACTACTTGAATCCAGGAGTTTGAGATGAATATAGATACACGCCCCCAAGTAAAATGACACTAATCTCCAAGTAATTGTGTGGTTTCAGGCAGTACACTAAGCTACCTAGAGAGGTCTCATTGGGCAAGATTATGATTTGTCTTATCTACTAAAGGTTTTATGAATCCTAGGAAGCTACCTGCTTCTAATGCATTTGTAATCAGTCCAATCCCCCAGTAGCTGGCTCTCCTGGAGGGGAAGACAGAGAATATAAGTGGCTGATCTCTCAGACCTCTGTCAAGGAAGACAAGAGCATCACCAAATGCCCTGCTCACAGCTACACGGGAGGAAGTGAGAGATCTCCTGATGAACACGATGAGAGTGAGCTAGTGAGAAGATTTCCAGCTCCCTGAAAGGAAACAAATCTGACCTATGTCTGCTTCACTTCTGGTCTGATCTCCAATGTCTCTAGCTTCCTTGGGTCATTGGCAACTGTGAACCCTTTGTAAGCATCATCGTTGCCTGGATTCTGGCCTCTGCTTGATCCTGCAGTAGCGGTAACAGCTGACGGAGATGATGACCATCATCCATCCTTCAGCACAGCTGGCTCCCCAGTTAGCTGCAAGGGAAACTGAGATTCCTGTTGCTGTGGTTTTGCTTAAGTGCCTCCATTCCAACGCTTGTCCCCTGGGGCAGCAGCTGCTCCTAACCACCATTTTCACAGCTTCTTATCATTTCAGCAGCCAAAAGAATTGGAACTTGATATAAGCTTGGCTTGATACATCAGCTACAGTGGTCGGTCACCTGCCTGGCATGCTTTTCAGGGACATCACGAAAAGATTTTCCTCCACCCCTAGCTGGGAAGCCATTGACAATTGACAGCTACTGGTGGAGGGAGAATCTGTTTTCTTCAGGCATGTAGGTACTAGGAGGTCGATCACACTCTAGTGGGTTAGTGGGTAGCCCTACATATCCATGAATGAGTATATGGGAAGCACAAGTTGGACTCACGGGGCTATAAAAAGAGAAAAGGAGACACAAAGTGGAAGGGTTAGGAGGATGGTTGGTAGATCTTCAAGAAGTTACAGGGAAGTGAGGGGATATGATTGAAATACATTGCATGAAGATATGAAATTCTCAGCGAATTAATTAACATATTGTATTATAAAAATCAAAGGTAAGATTGTGCCCAAAACTCTATTTTTCAATCGTGTGTTGCAGAAATAACAATAATAATAACTAAATTTATAAATAAATCAAGTATTTCTTGGCATTGTGCCAGATGATTCCTACACAGGTATCATTTAATCCTCAAAAAAGCCCCTGTGACAGGCACCATGATGAGCCTACTGTACGTTCCAATTAAAGATGGTAGACTGACACAAACATTTAAGTCCTGTCCCTCCAAAGACCTAATTAAAACAATGGCACACTTAGAAACCCACCACAACAAAGGGCAAAGGAAAGGGGACATCAGAGCCTGAGAAATTTAAGGACAGTTCTAAAGTCAGAAAGTGTGTGGAACATTTTGCTAACTGACAAAGCAGAGGGCAGGAACAGACCTACATCAACTCTATATGGAAGGGCTGCAGCTACAAGGGGCAGCTCTGAGCCAATGAGATGGCTCAGTGGATAAAGGCTCTTGCCACCAAACTGGACAACTTCAGTTAGATTCCCAGAGCCCATGTACTAGAAGAGAGAACACTGACTCCTGAAATTTGTCTTCTGTCATCTACAAGGGTGCTGTGGCATGCACTTCCTCCCCACATATACACACTCATTCTGAAATACATACATACATACATACATACATACATACATACATACATACATACATAAAAGGGGCAGCATGTCTACCCTTCAAACCTTAACCAGACGGTACATCCAGAAGATACAGGAGAGAAGTGGACTGACAACAGGATTAGCTATAAGGTCTGTATAAAGGAGAGGCAGCCCTTTAGCCCTACATGCAGACGAGATGGAAGCCAAATATTTGTCCGTTTGAGACCAAAGGATTTCTGCATTACAGAAACTGAACCGAGTATTTAGAAAGAATTAAAGCAGCTGGCTGAATGTTAATGCCTCAGGCTTTTGGCAGTTTAGTAATTGGACCCCACCTCTAAAAGATTAAAAAACAAAATTACACCCAAGTCTCAATCCATTCTCAACAGCTTTATTTTAAAAGATGGACAAGAAACAAACAAAAAAAAATCCAACACAAGGAAAGGTTGGAACATGATAGAAATCACAAAATAAATGGGGCATAGTAGATTTAGTCCAGAAAGCTACAACTAGCTTTAAAAATAATTCCAAAGAGCATCCACAGGGACATTTGAAAATATATTACATCTCTAAAACAAGAATAGAATTCTATAAAAAATAAGAAGGAAGCATACAATCAGGCCTTTTGCAAGAGTTTGCAATGTAAGCCGCCTTATAGTCCTTAGATCTTTGAACCACATGAAAATATTTCTTACTCGAAGTATGAGTTGTCTTATTTTTTTTTAATGATAAGCTTGTAGAAATGAAAACTGTAATTGACAAAATAGAAAAAAAATCAAAGGTGTATTGCTTTCTATTTCTGCCTAACAAATGACCACAAAAGACAAGCACATCTAGTACAATTCACTGTCACACAGTGTCTGCAGGTCAGGAGTGTGAATATAGCATATCAGGGTTCCCTACTCCAAGTCTCCTGAGGCTGAAAATCATGATGCTCCCAAGATGTATTTTCACCTGCACTTTGGGGGTCTTTTTGAAACTCATTCATACTGTTAGCAGAATTCAATCCCTTACAGTTGTGACAATAAGACCCTTAGCAATTATTAGTTGTCCCTTAGTGACTGGGCTCAATGTTAGAGCCTAAGGTATCCATTGAATGTGTTTGAGGTCTTGCACTGGAGCTCATCACCAAGAGGAAACAAAGAAGTTATCTCTCCCTCTCTCCAGAGGCAATTCTCAGCATGGCTCTAGTCCAAGTTCAGCAAGTCTACCTTCTTGACACATAGACATCCTTTAAAGAGCTTCCCCTGACTAAGTCAGGCCCAGAATAACATCTCTTCTGTTTGACTTAAACTTACTTAGGACCTAACTAACCTGCTAATATCTGAAAAATCCTGTCGCCTCAGCCATATAATCTAATTAGGGATGAGCATCCCATCATAATCACACTTAAGAAAAAAGGCTTTGTACATTTCCAACTTTGATATAAAAGTTCTTACTTCATCTTATGTTTTATTTTGTTATATTTGGTTGTTATCTCTTAGCAGCCTGTTCTTTTCTAATGAGAGACAAAAAGGGAGTGGATCTGGAGGGGAGGGGAGGAGGAACTGGAAGTAGTAGGAGGGAAGGGAAACTGTAATCAGTATGTATTGTATGAGAAAAGAAAGAAAAAGAAAACTACAAACACACACACTGAATAAAGAAAGAGAGAGGAAGGAAGGAAGGAAGGAAGGAAGGAAGGAAGGAAGGAAGGAAGGAAGGAAGGAAGGAAGGACAAAAGAAAGAGAGAGAGAGAGAGAGAGAGAGAAAGAAAGAAAGAAAGAAAGAAAGAAAGAAAGAAAGAAAGAAAGAAAGAAAGAAAGAAAGAAAGAAAGAAAGAAAGAAAGAAAGAAAGTGCTTATAAAGGGCAGGCACTCCATGGAACAGGAATCCTGGGAGCCTTTATAGGATTCTTCTTAATACAGAGGATTGGAATAAGAAAGATGGGGGAAGCAAGAAGAGTCTTTAGGCAGTGCCAAAGCTTGATTCATTAAGAAAAAAAAAGGACGTAGCGGGCTTAATAAATTTAAAACTTTTGCTCTGTGAGATACACCATTAAGAGAATGAAAAGAAAATCAAGCAATTGGGGAAAATATTTGCAAATCACATGTTGGATTTATATCCAAAATATATAAAGAGCTTCAATGATAAGACACATTGAAACAAACCAATTACTTAAAAGCTAAAATATTTTGAAGAGCCACTTTACCAAGAAACATTTTAAAAGATGTGAAATGGCCCATAATCACATGAAATTAATCCTTCATGACATGAAAATTAACACTGCAACAATGTACCTCTATACAGCCATTAGTAATTGAAGCAAATAAGAACTCCAACTTTTGGCAAGAATATGGAAGCAATTGGAAGTCTGATTCATTGCTGTGCGGTTTTAAAAGGATACATCCACTTGGGAAAGCACTTTGGCAGTGTCATAAGAGTAAACATTGGGGCTGGAGAGATGGCTCAGTGGTTAAGACTAGAGTTCCCTTCCTAGCACCCATGTCCATCAGCTCATAATTGCCTAGGTCCAGGAATCTGATGCCCTCTTCTGGCCCATGAGGCATATACACACACATACATGTAAATAAAAATAAAATTATTTTTTAGAAAAGTAAACTTATACCTAACACATGACCAAACCTGTCAATTCTTATAGAGAAAGGAGCCCACACAAAAATTTGCACATGAAAGTTCTAAGCAGCCTTTTAATTTCTCAACAAGTATAAAATAAGAAGTTATTTGGTGACATTTTCATGCATGTATAAAATCATACTTTCCTCATTTTTGCCCCTTTACATCATCTTAATTTGGCCTTCACCTCTGGTCCCTTTCCTCTCAAATAGTCACCCTGCTTGATTCATGTCATATATGTATGTATACATGCTTCACATATGAGACAGGACATAGAATACTAATGTGCTGTTTTTCACTCTCATTTTCATTCCCTCCCCTTGAGACCCTTTCCCTGGTGCACAAATAACCCCCATCTACATTCATACTTTATAATCAGCATATTTATTTAAAGTAACCAGAAATTGGAAATAACCCAAACACAGTGAGATGGAATGGATAAACAAGTGTTGGTATATCCATATTGTGGAATATTACTTACCAGACAGAGAGAGGGAAAACTGAGTACTGATATTTGTAACAACATGGATGAATCTAATAAATACTATGATTGTAAAAGAAGCCAGATACAAAAGTACACATCCTGCATGATTCCAGTCATAAAGAACTCTAATCTATGGTGACAGAAATCAGATGAGTGATTAACTAGGATGTGAGGGAATGGTTTACAAAGGGACATAAGGAAAGGTTTTGAAGGCATAGGATGGATTCAATATATTGATTGTCATGATGCTTTCATGCATATGAATATATGTCAAAACCTATCAACTTGTTCACTTTAAATATGTGCAGCCTATTGTGGGTCATTTGCATCTTAACGAAACTACTTTATGCCAATGTAATTTAAAATTACACATGAAAGGACACATATGATTCCATTATATAACATTTGTGAACATGAAAATGTTTTATTTTAAAAATAAGTGAGTGGGAAATGAACTTTTAGGTGCCCAAAATCTTTTGTATATAATATCAACATATTTATCTTTATACAAATTCAATCATAAAATACAGTTTGGGATCTTTTTAATGTAGGAAAGGTGCATGAAGGGCAAAATGCCTAGGATTCATGCAAATCTTAATATATCTCTGTCTGCAGTGGATTACATTTGCAAAGTCACAATAATATAAACATTATTTAGCGCTTGTCAGCTTTTAGAATCAACCTATAAATAAACTGTAGAATTTGTAATCATAGTTATAGAACAGAATGTAAATGTTATGAACATTAACAATGGAAAAGTAGCATAGTAGTTTCCCTCTATTCCCACGCATATGATAAAGTTCAATTTGTAAATCAGTTACAGCAAAAGATTAACAACAATAAAGCTAAGGGTGTGGCTCAGTGATAAAGCACTGGCTTAGTTAGCATACTCAAGGTCCTGAGTTTGACCACCAGCACTGCAAATAACAATAACTTAACTAATAATAAACAAGAATAAATTAAAAATGAAATCACATCTTTTGTGATAACATATAAAGAACTGGAGATTATTGTGTTAAGTGAAGTTACTAACTGCAAGAAGACAAATACCACATGACCACACACATGTTAAATGTAAAAACATTGATCTGATTGAAACAGAGGAGAATGGCAATTACCAGAGGTTGTGGAGAGTGGAGTAAGGGAGGGATGGGAACAGGTTGATCAGTGTAGACTGTGGTGGTTAATACTTATTATTAATTTGATATGATCTAGAATCATCTAGGAGACAAGCTTCTAAGTATACCTCAGAGGCAATTTCTAGATGAGGTTAACTGAGGTGGGAAAACCCACCCTGAACGTGGATGTGACACCATTCCGTGGGTTGGGGTCCTGGACTGAATAAAGAGGAGAAAGTTAATGGAGCCCCAGCCTTCATGTCTCCCTGCTTCCTGACTGTGGATCCTGTATGACCAGCTGCCTCAACTCCTGCTACTGTGCATTCCCCACCAGGCCTTCCCTTCTTTGGTTGACTTTCCCTGGAATTCTAAGCCAAAAAGAATTCCTTTGTTCCTTAACTGGGTTTCCTTGGGGTATTTTGTGACAGCAATGTGTAAAATAACTAATAGTGGTGCTAAATTACAGTTAGATAAGACCAAGAAGTTTCTGTTATAAAGAAGGGTGACTACAAATTAATTAATAAATTAAGGGTGACTATAATTAATTTTATACTGCACATATCAAAAAGAAGAAAAGATGTTCAATGTTTTTTACCATAAAGAAACAATAGGGTATAGCATTGTAAAATGAGTCTTCCTCTGTCCCTCCAGCCAGCTCTCAAATAACGACATGGAGAGTTATTAATTATGAAAGCTCGGCCTTAGCTTAGACTTGTTCCTAACTAGTTCTTATAACTTAAATTAATCCATTTATATTAATCTACGTTTTTTTTTCATGTGGCTCATTACCTCATCTCTCTGTACTGCCCATCCTGTTTGTCCATGTCTGGCTGGTGACTCCTTATGTTTAGATTTCTCCTCCTCTTCCTTTCACTTCTTGGATATCCTGCCTGGCTGGCAACCTGCCTTCATCTTCCCAGCATTCTCTCTCTGCCCTGAAGTTCCACCTATCTCTCCTTCCTAGCTATTGGACATTCACCAATCACAGCAATACATCTTCATCTAATGTACAAATATCCTACAACATTTCCACCCTTTTTTTCTAAATAAAAAGCAAAGGTTTTAACTCTAACATAGTAAAACTATATACAATAAGAACAATTGTCAGCCTGGTAGTGGTGGCGCACACCTTTAATCCCAGCACTCGGGAGGCAGAGCCAGGCGGATCTCTGTGAGTTCAAGGCCAGCCTGGTCTACACAGTGAGATCCAGGACAGGCTCCAAAACTACACAGAGAAACCCTGTCTTGAAAAGCCAAAAAGTAAGAACAATTATCAGGTAAGAATTATATTTACAAATATCTAGTCTATTTGTATTTGACAAATTTAGAGAAATTATTCCATTATCTATCCTATCTTGGTGAGTCCAAAGTTTTATACCTAAACCACTTTTTTTAGGTTTGTATTACCAACCTAAAACTATCTTTTTAGACCTAAAAACATTTTCTTAGATAAACAACTTAAGCTTTTATGTCTCTCAGCCATGTGTACTCTACATCTCTTTTGTGAGTTTCTTTCCTGAAATTAATTAAAAAAAAAAAAAAAGGAAAACTGTAACTATATTTAGTCTTCAACCCTATCAAAGACCCAAAGAGGATATAATATTATCTGAGTAAACAGGAAGAGCAGAGCAAGCAACTTCCAAAACTATAGAAATGACAGAAACAGCTGGTTGCCTGGACAGTCACCCAAGGTTCCTCTGCAACATTGGGATATCCATCTTTGGCCTACAGGCCTAGAATAGCTGACAGACTTTTCTGTGAAGCAGGAATTTTTAAAGGACTATCCTACCTTGTTTTGACAAAGTTTGACATTTACCTTCTTTTGTTTTCTTCTTGTCTAATTTGGACAACATACTGTTAGCAGTTGAGGCAAGGGCAGTTTCTTGTCCAGTGGCTAACTTTGCCACAATGAAAGCAAACTCCATATAAAGGTTCTTCAATGCCCATCATCCTTTTTTTGAAATAAATTGGTGCTTCCAGGAACAGACATGGTCTCACTCTCATGAAAATCCTTAGGTTATTAGAACATCTTAAATCCCATATTCTGTAGGTCTCTAAAGTGTTTGAAGACCATCTGTCTATCTAAAATATAACTCTGTTTAACCTTGAAAGCATATCTAACATGAACACAAATTTGATTGTTATAGATGACTAACTACTAACCTACATTTCTTAATTATCTTAGACAGCTTGTAATAATAGCCTTTAAAGACTAGAACTTTACATTACATTTGAAAACAAGCTGCATATATACCATACTATATACCAGACCTTAAATAGGAGTAGAAACATATATACAGTGTGTTAAAACAAAAACAAAAATAACCTTAAATTTCTATCAACACATAAAATACATTAAATAAGAGTAGAAACATATATATATATATGTAAAACAAATAACCTTGAATTTATACCCATATACAAAAAATACATACCAATGTAAAATATTTAAAACTACTAGATTTTTTTTAGTTTGAAAGTAGATTCAATAATCTACTCTTTTATCCTATCATTTCTATATCCCCCCTTTTCTTTTCAAAAAGAGATCCTTGAATCCAACCTCCTTTGTTTAGTTTTTTTTTCTGCCCATAGACAGTAACAACTTGCAACTATCCCCTCCAAACAATAACAAACATCCACTGAATGACCAGAAACCACCCATTCCAACTCCTGAGAATGTGGGTGTCTTGTTTTCTAGACTGCTTCCTGTTGTCTGGGGCAACAGCATCTTTAGGGGACCCTGAGAAAATTGGAATAATGATCAAGTCCTGGGAGAGCTAGCTGTACTTTTGTTTTGTCTCTGTGTGGTGTGAAATTGTAGAGCTTATCTGAAATCTTGGCTGGAGTAGTAGCTTTAGAGAAACTGCAACAGAGGCATTATGAGAGGCTGGATCACCTGGGCTACTTGTCTTCATTGGTGTCTGGTTCTTTTGTTCTGAAAAAAACACAAAATTTTAAAGGTAACATACATATCTGTATTAACACAAGTATGGAATATGCAGTGTGCACAAGTCAGTTAAAGATGGTTTTTTATTTTATGTTTGGGCAGGTAAAAGGCATCTGTCAACTTTATAAGTCCATTTGGATTGTATAACCAAATATATATCCATGCCATATGAAAGGATGTCATGTAATAATAAGTCATGAGGATTCTGTAGCCAACAAGATTTATCATGTCTTATCCAGTCTCAGAACTGTACCCATGCACAGGGATCAGCATACAAGTCACCTGTCCTGTAGTCTTTCCTGGCTTCCTCCCTCATGTCTGTAGCCAGAATCCTCAGGAGGTCTCCCCAAGTCAAATATAGTCTTTATTAATTTTGAAGGAATCCATAGCTTTTTGTTTCCTGTGGAAATGAAAGCACAACCTCTCCCCCAATACAACACATTTTCTGACTTCCAATCTGAAGTTAAGACATCCTTAAAATATATAGGCTGGTTTAATTCAGTAGTCCCCTTCCATAATCCAAAGCAGCTGAATTCACTCATCAGCATTCAAAAAAATTCTAAGTCAACAAAACACCATACAGGATCCAGATGCCCTGTGTATTTCCCATCTTTATGTGTTTTTTTTTCTTTTATATTACTTTACTCTCTCTTTAAAGACTTTATTATTTGTAAACTATTCTTTTCTATCCCTGTCTATACCCATTTTTTTTACTGTATCTGTTTAAAGGTTTTCTCAGTCTGGACTGCTTTACTGTGCCCCTGCAGCCTTCTCTGACCACATGAACCAAGCCTTAAACCTGCCGAGCAGCTCTGCACATGGTGCTGGCTGGCTCAAGCCCACAGGCAGCAGCCAGGAGCTGTGTCTCTGTATGCTATGGCCTACCTGAGAGACTGTGGGACTAGGTAGACATGTCTGGCTCCATGTTTGCATGTTTGGGACCTTTTTAAAAGCTTTTCTCAGGTCCTATGTGAAAATATGTGCATCATCTTGGGTGCCATATGTAGTAATACTTTCTCATGACTGCCAGCCCACAGATAATGACACAGAGACTTATTATTAATTATGAAAGCTCGGCCTTAGCTTAGGTTTGTCCCACCAGCTCTTATAACTTAAATTAACCCATTTATATTAATATACATTCTTTCATGTGGTTCATTACCTCATCTCTCTGTATTGCCCATCTTGCTTTCTCCACATCTGGCTGGCAACCCACTTTCTTCTTCCCAGCATTATCTCTCCATCTAGAAGTTCTACTTATCTCTCCTGCCTAGCTATTGGCCATTCAGCTTTTTATTACACTGATCACAACAATATATATTCACACAGTATACAAATATCCCACAACATAATTCCTTTGTTCCTTAACTTGCTTTTCTTGGGGTATTTTGTGGCAGCAATGTGTAAAATAGCTAATAGAGGTACTAAATTATAGTTAAATAGGACCAAGAAGTTCCTGTTACAAAGGGTGACTATAGATTAATTGTGTACTGCACATTTCAAAAAGAAGAAAAGACTTTCAATGTTTTCACCATAAAGAAATGATAGGGTATAGTATGTTCTTAGAATATGTACTGTTACAAAGGTAATTTGTAGTAGAACAACAATATTATATAGTTATATTGGAGATACAGAGGAGGTGGATGAGAGGTAACTGGCTCACAGGGAGGAAAATCCTTGCTTTGAAGGCCTACAACCCTATTACCTGCAATTGTGCCTCATCTCTTTCTAAGGAGGCAAGAGATTCGGGGTTTTAGATTGTCTCCTGAGTGCAGGAACCTCTCCCTGGCCAGATTCCAGGGGTGAGTAATCAATAGGCAACTGCAGTCTCTCTGAATTCTTTCTGGAATGAATAGTAAAACACCAGGGCTTGTGTGCTCCATTTTGAAATGCACTATGTGTAGCTGAAGTTCTGGCTCTTCCCTCAGAAGACTTCCAAGTAAGCTAGAGAAAAAAATGTGTAGTGCACTCTTGGGTCAGCTGGCAGGTCCATTCAGATAGGAAAAGAATGGGGATATGGGAAAGGAAAGAAACAAAGCTGTAGTTTTTGTAAGTGAGGAGGTCTTGGAGTGGAAAGCATGAACAATGTCCCTTGTGCACTGGACACATTTTCCAAAACCTAAGACAAAGGCAAGACATGGTCTTCTGACTCTCACCGCTACTGAAAAAATGTGGTGGCACACAGCTAGCAGCCAGCTTGGTAGCTTGTGCTGTCTTCATGACCAGGGACATGGTTAGCCTCAGCCCTTAGAACAAATGTTCTTGGATTTCATGGCCTTCCTGAATCCCCAAACTGTAATAACTGTTTCATTGTGAGCAGTAAGATGTCTTCATGTAGGGCAACATCAACACTCGTCTGAAACGTGTGGGGATGCAACTGTTTCAGATTTGGGCTTTCTGCATATTTTGGAATGTTTCCTTATTGCATAATGAAAGATCTTGGGAATGGGACCCTAGTCTGGAAACAAAATTCATTCATATTTATATACACCTTACATAGCTGAAGGTAATTTTATAAAATACTTTTTAAGATTGTGAATAAAACAAAATGTTGTGATGTGTAATTCTCTATTTGTCTAATTATTCAAATACTTTTGGAGTTTGGAGCAGTTCTGATTTCACTTGTTTTCAGGTGAGGGATACTTAGCCTGTATATATAGTTGAATCAAAACCTAATTTTGGCATCTTAACCTCTAAGCAGTTTCTGCCCAGTTCCTACCCTTGCCCTGCTTTTCTTTCTTCTGAGCTGGTAACCAAGTGTTCAAATGGAGTCTACATTCTATATAATTTTATTGTATTTTTCATAATAAGTTTTTATTTTTTCAAAAATTTATTCTTCTCTCACATATTACATCCAGACTGCAGTTTCTCCTTCCTCCTCTCCTCCCAGCACCTACACACACACACACACACACACAACACACACACACTCCCCTAGATCCACTCTTCCTCCATTTCCCTTCAGAAAAGGGCAGGCCTCCCAGGGATACCAACCAAACACGGCATATCAAGTTATAATAAAACTAGGCAATCCCCTTATATTAAGGCTGGGTGAGGCAACCCACAAAAAGAAAAATGGTCCCAAAAGCAGACAAAAGAGTAAGAGACAGCCCCTGCTGTCATTGTTAGTACTTATACAGGAACATCAAGATACACAACCATAACATATATGCAGAGGATGTAGGTCAGACACATAAAAGCTCCCTGATTGTTGGTTCAGTCTTTGTGAGATCCTATGGGCCCTGGTTAGTTGAAATTGAATAGATTTTGCAGGTGGACTAGAGGCAGATTGGATGGGAACAGGAGGGATTGGATGGGGGCATGAAAGGAGAGAGTACTGGGAGAGATGACTGGAATTAGGAGAGGTAAAAACCTAATGTAGTGGAAACTTCCAGGAATCCATGAGGATGACCCTAGTGAAGACTCCTAGTAATGGGGGCTACAGAACCTAAACCGGCCATCTTCTGTAACCAGGCAAGTCTTCCAGTGGAGGGATTGGGACAAAACCTTCAACCTACAATTGGTCTTGACTGCAAGATGTGTTGAGGTAAGGTGGCATGGAACTTGTGGGAGTGGCCAACCAAAGACCCATACAACAAGAGGGAGCCCCTGGCAGACACTGCCTGGAGTGCCAGGAACCAGAGACTGGATAGCCCAGAGACCAACAACAGAACCATACATGACCAGAAAAAAAGTCAATGAAATGATTCCTAATGATACTGTGCTATCCTTGTAGACCCTAGCCTAGCATAATCATCATTAGAGAGGTTTCATCCAGCAACTGATGGGAATAGATGCAGAAACCCACAGTCAAACACTAGATGGAGCTTGGGGGATCATATGGAAGAGGGCAAAGAAGGATTGTAGGAGCCAGAGGGGTCAAGACAAGAAAATGGCCCATGAAATTATTGTGTTTTAAAATTGTAATATAATTACATCATTGCCCTGTAACACGAATCTTAAAAGATCTTATTAACAAAAACAAACCTGGAGCCAGGTATTGGGGTGAATGCTGAAAGATAAGAGAACCAGAACAAGCCACAGCTAACCTCACCTCGACAACTCATTGGATCATGTTTCCACAAATCTTCAGACTGAAAGTTTCTGAGTCCTCACCCAAATGGATCTCAGCTAAACTGCTGCTAAAAGCCTCAAAGCTAAAAAGCTTCTAGTTCCTGGTCCTCACACCTTATATACCTTTCTGCTTCCTGCCATCACTTTCTGGGATTAAAGGTGTGTGTCACCATGCCTGGCTGTTTCCAGTGTGGCCTTGAACTCACAGAGATCTGGATGGATCTCTGCCTCCAGAATACTAGGATTAAAGGCATGTGCTACCACTGCCTAACCTCTGTGTTTACTATAGTGGCTGTTATGTTCTTTGACCCCCAGATAAGTTTATTGGGGTGCACAATATATCAACTACATTTCCCCTTTTTTGTTTAAAATAAATATATAACTAATATAAGAAAAGGTTATATACAATAAATATATACAATATATACAGTCAAGAATTGTATTAACAATGTCTATTCCATTAACATATGACAGATTCAAACAAAAAAACTCCACATTGCCCCCCTTCTCTCTCCTCCCTCCAGCCACCCCCCATGCACCCCCTTGCTCTCTCTCAAATTCATGGCCTCTTTTTCTTTCATTGTTGTTACATATATTCACACACACACACACATACACACTTCCTAAATTGTAAACACAACCTGCTCAGTCCACATAATGTTACCAGTATGTATATAATCTCATATATTCTTCCTTCCCTGTCTCTAGAGCAGCAGAGTGGAGTTTAAGGGTAAATGCTCTGAACTTAGCCTGATTTTGCCATTTGACAGCTATGTAGACATTCGTAGTTCACTTACCATGTGGTACTAATTTTACTAATTTACACCTCTAAAACAAAAATAATACTAATACTTGACTCACGGGGTGATGGATATTCAATTAGAAAAGCCTCTTTTAAGTCATTGGTTAAATTGATTCTTTTAATGGATCCTCAGAGGTTGTATCTAGAAAGGTCAAGTGACTTAATATAGATCCCAAACTAGCTTTACAGATATAGGCAATGTCAGACTCCACCCCCCCAGGGCCCACCACATGTAATTCCATTGAATTAAATATATATCCAGTAATGATCTATCATGAGTGTATGCCTTTATGTGTGTGTGTGTGTGGTGTGTGTGTGTGTGTGTGTGTGTGAGAGAGAGAGAGAGAGAGAGAGAGAGAGAAAGAAGAAGAAGAAGAAGAAGAAGAAGAAGAAGAAGAAGAAGAAGAAGAAGAAGAAGAAGCCAAATGCTAAGATAGATAAAAAGATAATACCATTCACTTGTCCTGTTGAAAAGTTGGTTCTCAGGAGGTATAAGGAACTGAATGTCTTAGGGATGAGGAGGCTCCTGATTCTTTTGTTGGGTATATTGACATGGATCCATACCTATAAAATACATACATAAAATGTATGTCTGTACATGGGATATATACTTTACGTACAGTATTATACAGCATATCTTTGTACATATATTGTTATTAAATTTTTGAAAATATATGTACACATGTGTATATAATTGAAATTAGTTTCACTTGCAAGTTTTAGTGAAATTTCTCCCTTCCCAAATACCATTCTACTTAATTGCTCTAGCTTACAGCACAGTAGTCACAATAATACTAAATGATGTGGTTTGTACTTAAAAGTAGAACAATACTGTGACTGGCTTTGGGGACAGATCTCTTTGACTCTGAATATATTTATCAGATTCCCTACTCTAAGAACAGATGAAAGATGGGACCTGTAATTTTATTGCAGGAGAGGTAAGTAAAGGACAATTAAAGGAAGAGCAAAGCAAAGAAGTGTTGGGTCTCTGAAAGACCCAGAAAGCAAAGATCTGCAGGTTACTCAAGTATAAATGAACCACAAGCACCAGATGCTATTAGGAAAAGAATGTATTTAACCAGGCATGGAGGTATACATCTATAATCACAGCCCTTAGGAAGTGAGGCAGTAAGATCAAGAGTTCCAGCCTAGTTTGGGATACATAGTGAGTGGAGGCCTCCTGGACTACAAAGCAAAACAGTTTCAAAACAACCAAAGAAGGAAGGAAGGGTGGGAGGGAGAAGGAGATGGGGAAAGAAAGGGAATATATATACTTTCCTCTTTCCTGAGGATTTTAGGACCAGTCGGACAGAGTAGAGTCATATCTCAGAATCAGGACTGGACTCGGAGCTTCACTGTAAAAAGTTATCTAGTGTATTTATTCCCTAAAAAATCTTCATGCTTTTATCATGAAAAGCATGGTAGGTAGTATGCATGTCTTGGAACTATGAAAAGACATCTATCAGAGTAGGTGACATCATGTTCCCAAGGCCATATTCACAAAAGGAAGCCCAAGTAGCTGAGTGGGAGAGCCGAGCAGCAATTTCCCTACCTTTGATCAGTTAGTAACACCCCAAGGCTATCTTATCCCACTGAAAGCCTTCCTCAGGTCAAGCATGATCAAGTTCTCTTTTGCAGCAAGAGACTGCAAATCTCTGAAATCCCTTGAAAGCAAATACTAAAATGTAAATAATGAGCTTTCCATAGATTATGATTCAGAAATGAACCTCAAGATACTTGAGTGAGGTGACTAGACAAAGGGAGGAAAGAAGAGAAGAAAATGAACGGGGATGTAGGGAAGGGAAAGAGCAGTGTATTATATGAGTTTGGGTACTGAAACGTTAGAGAACTCTCCTTTCTTCTATTCAGCGTGATCATATCAATACAGTTACGTTTCCATTGTCAACACATGAGCCCTCTCGGAAGCGCTGGAGATAGTTGACCTAAGACACTCCTTTCCCAGCTCTCAGAATATCAGCCTTTCCTCTCTTGCTTCCTACTTTGTCTCAGTCTGCATTGCTGATTCCTTCTCCTCACTCAATTTCTAAACATTTGAGATGATCTCAGTTCAACTCTAAACATCTTTTCACTCTTTCAAGATCATTTCCCCTAGGCCCACAACTAAATAGCATTAACAAAATAAACATTTCAAAATGTCCGTTTCTAGCCTTGCCTCTTCTTTGTGTTCCAAACTTAACAGCATACAAGTACAGGGTCTGGAGTGGGACTGCCTAAGTTTGAATCCTGGTTATCACTTACTGTGTGACTTGAGTGAGGTGTTGAGTGAGGTGTTCAGCATTTTTGCTTCAATACCCTCTTCTGCAAGATAGGATGATAGTAATATTTGGCCTCACAGGTTATAAGAGTTAATTGGCTTTGCCTTGTTGACCGTATCCTTTGCTCTACAAAAGCTTCTCAGTTTCAAGAGGTCCCATTGATTGATTGTTTGTCTCAGTGTCTGCGCTACTGGTGTTATATTTAGGAAGTGATCTCCTATACCAATGCGTTCAAGACTACTTCCTACTTTCTCTTCTAGCAGGTTCAGAGTAGCTGGATTTATGTTGAGGTCTTTGATCCACTTGGACTTAAGTTTTGTGCATGGTGACAGATATGGATCTATTTGCAGCCTTCTACACGTTGATATCCAGTTATGCCAGCACCATTTGTTGAAGATGCTTTCTTTTTTCCATTGTACACTTTTGGCTTCTTTGTCAAAAATTATATGTCCATAGGTGTGTGGGTTAATGTCAGGGTCTTCAATTCGATTGCATTGGTCCACATGTCGGTTTTATGCCAATACCAAGCTGTTTTTTATTACTGTAGTTCTATAGTAGAGCTTGAAGTCAGGGATTGTGATGCCTCCAGAAGTTGTTTTATTGTACAGGTTTCTTTTAGCTATCCTGGGTTTTTTGTTTTTCCATATGAAGTTGAGTATTATTCTTTCCAGGTCTGTGAAGTATTGTGTTGGTATTTTGATGGGGATTGCATTGAATCTGTAAATTGCTTTTGGTAAGATTGCCATTTTCACTATGTTAACCCTGCCTATCCATGAGCATGGGAGATCTTTCCATTTTCTGACATCTTCTTCAATTTCTTTTTTCAGGGACTTCAGGGAGTTCTTGTCATATAGGTCCTTCACTTGCTTGGTTAGTGTTACCCCAAGGTATTTTATGTCATTTTTGGCTATTTTAAAGGGTGATGTATCTCTAATTGCCTTCTCAGCTTCTTTGTCCATTGTATATAGGAGGGCTACTGATTTTTTTGAGTTGATATTGTATCCCGCTATGTTGCTGAAGGTGTTTATAAGCTTTATCAATTCCTGGGTGGAATCTTTGGGGTCACTCAAGTATACTATCATGTCATCTGCAAATAGGGAAAGCTTGACTTCTTTCCAATTTGTATCCCCTTAATCTCCTTATGTTGTCTTATTGCTCTGGCTAGAACTTCAAGTACTATATTGAATAAGTATGGGGAGAGTGGACAGGCAAAGCGACAGCCTACAGAGTGGGAAAAGATCTTCACCAACCCCACAGGTGACAGAGAACTGATATCCAGAATATATAAGGAACTCAAGAAATTAGACATCAAAACGACCAACAGTCCAATTGAGAAATGGGCTTTAGAACTAAACAGAGAATTCTCAACAGAGGAAACCCAAATGGCTGAAAGACATTTAAGGAATTGCTCAACATCCCTAATCATCAGGGAAATGCAAATCAAAACAACTCTGAGATACCACCTTACACCTGTCAGAGTGGCTAAGATCAAAAACACTGAAGACACTTTATACTGGAGAAGATGTGGAACTAGGGGAACTCTCCTCCACTGCTGGTGGGAATGCAAGCTTGTACAACCACTTTGGAAATCAATATGGCGCTTTCTTAGAAAATTGGGAATCAATCTCCCCCAAGATCCAGCTATACCACTCCTGGGCATATACCCAAGAAATGCTCAATCATACCACAAGAGCACTTGCTCAGCTATGTTCATATCAGCATTGTTTGTAATAGCCAAAACCTGGAAACAACTTAGATGCCCTTCAACTGAAGAATGGATAAATAAATTGTGGCGCTTATACACAATTGAATACTACTCAGCAGAGAAAAACAATGACATCATGAGATTTGCAGGCAAATGGATGGATGTAGAAAAAATCATCCTGAGTGAGGTAACCCAGACTCAGAAAGACAAATATGGTATGTACTCACTCATAGGAAGATGCTAGATGTGGAACAAGGATGACTGGACTGCTACTCACATCACCAGTGAGGCTACCTGGAAAACGGGACCCCAAAAAAGACACGGAGAAAGGGATGAGATCTACATGAACAGCCTGGTCATGAGTGGGAACAATGAAGGGCGACGGTCGAGGGAAAGAGAGTGGGAGATCCTAGCTGGATCAAGAAAAGAGAGGGAGAACAAGGAATAGGAGACCATGGTAAATGAAGACCACATGAGAAGGGGAGGAAGCAGAGAGCTAGGGAGGCCCACGGAGATCCACAAAGATACCCCCGCAAAAGACTGCTGGCAATGGTCGAGAGACGGCAGGAACTGACCTACTCTGGTGATGGGATGGCCAGACACCCTGATAGTTGTGCCATAAACCCCATCCAAGGACTGAGGAATCTGGATGCAGACATCCACGGCTGGGCCCCTGGTGGAGCACTGGGAGTCTAATTAGTGAGAAAGAAGAGGGTTTATATGAGCGAGAATTGTTGAAGCCAAGGTTGGATAAAGCACAGGGACAAATAACCAAATGAATGGAAGCACAGGATCTATGAACCAAAGGCTGAGGGGCCCCAACTGGATCAGGCCCCCTGAACGGGTGAGACAGTCATTTGGCTTGATCTGTTTGGGAGGCAGCTGTACGTTGGTGCCGGGTCCTGGGCTCGTTGCATGAGTTGGCTGTTTGAATCCTGGGACTTATGCAGGGACGCTTGGCTTGGTCTGGGAGGGGAGGACTGGACCTGGCTGGACTGAGTCTACCAGGTCGATCCCGGTCCTCGGGGGAGACCTTGATCTGAAGGAGGTGAGAATGGGGGGTGGGCTGGGGGAGGGGGAGGAGGCGAGAGGGGGAGAACAGGGAAATATTTGGTATTATGTTGAACTGAATGGTGTTGTAAAATAAAAAAAAAAGAGTTAAATGGCTTAATATATGTAAAGCATCTGGGACAATGTTTGGTATACGTGATGGTGCTGATGATGATAACAATGATGATATCTGTTTAACTGGTATCTTCTCTTGGATGTCTTGTAAGAATCTCAGACTTAACATGGCCAAAATAGAACTTAATTTCTACTCTTCCACTCACTCCTCCCACACTTTTCCTCAACTCCACTAAGTAGTACCAACAATTGTCCAGTTGCTCAGTAAAATCACAAATGTCAACCTTTGTGTTGTCCTTGCCACTTGATCCAGCCCATCAATAAGACCTGTTATCACTGAAAAGTGTCCTCTTCTTTCTATCTCCATTGCCATCATCTTAGCCTGAACCAGAATTGTCTCTTCCCTGGGCTCATTTCTACACAGGTCACAATGATCTATTTGGATCAGTTGTTCAAATTATATCCCTTCTCTGCTCAAAACTCTTTAATGATTTTCTATGAATTTTGACTAGAATCAAAATCTTCACCATAGTATGCCAGGGTTAGGCCTCTGCCTCTCTCTCCAAACTCATCACTATATTCACAGTCCTTCTTTAGGTTCTAAATTTGCATTAATCTAAATCCAGCCTGTTCGGGTGGGAGCTCCATCTCAACCCCTGGCACCCTGGCATCCCTATACCCAAAGAGTTTGGAAAGAGTCTGGTAGAAGATCCACCTCAGCTCCCCTCCCCATCTCTTTCCCTAAACCCGCCCCTTCAAAGCCTGCCAAACACAGCTCCTCCCCCAGAGAGGCTCAGGACGACTCCCACAGAGGATATATAAGCTGCATCCCAGAAAACAGACTGGTGGTTCTTTGGGTCTCATCCCCTTCTCCTCTCTGTGGGGCTGGGAATCACCCAGGAGTGTTTTACCCATTAAACCTGGGCTTTTCCTGATTCAGTCCAGATTTGGTTTGTTGTGACAGTGGAGAGGCCAAAAACTTATCACAGCCTCAGGGCCTTTATACTAGCAATGTCCCTTGTACCAAGAATGACCTCCCCCAGAGCCTCATATAGCTAGCTCCTCTTTATTTCATTCAGTATTTAGGATATAGCCACAACATCACTTCCTCAGGGGGGAAGTTGTTTAATTTCCCCCATAATTGTTCATCTTAGTTTCATGTCTTGTTGCTGTGATAAAATACTCTGACAGAAGCAACTTAGGGGAGAAAGGGATTATTTTAGCTCACAGTTCAACATGCAATCCATCATTGCAGGAAGCCAAGATGGCAGGAACTTGAAGCAGCAAGTCACATCAAACCCACAACCAAAAGCAGAGAACAGTGACTTAATGTATGCATGCTAATACTCAGCTTTTTTTTTTTTTCTTGTTTTCATTCTATCCAGGGCCAAGCTGTGAAATGATGCTGCCCACATTCAGGGTGGGTCTTCCTATCTCAACCCAATTAAGAAAATCCCTCATAAGCATAGGCATAGCCCAACCAATTGTAGACAATTTCTCATTGTGATTCCCTTCCCAGGTGATTCAACAGCATGCCAAGCCCACAATAAAAACTAATCATTACACTATTTTGTTTCATTCTTTATTTTTTGGTTTCTTGAGATAGTCTTATATAACATCGGTTGGCATCAAACTCTCCTTGTAGGAGCTGGAGTGATGGTTCATGGGTTAAGATCACTGTGGCTACTCTTTGAGAGGACCCAGGTTCAACTCCCAACAATCACATGGCTGTGAACAACCAACTGAAACTCCAGTTCCCGAGAATCTAGTGACCTCTTTTGGTTTCTAATGACACCAGGAATGCAAATGATGCACAGACATACATGTAGTCAAAATATCTACATATGCAAAATAAACAAACAAAAACATAAATGATCTTTTAAAAACCTCACTATGTAGATGAAGATGGCTTTGAATTCCTGATGATCCTGCCTCTACTTCCCACATTCTGAGATTCTAGGTGAGTACCACCACGCCCTGCTTGTTTTATCATTTTTTTCAAAGCATTTATGGCTATGTCAAACTATCTTATTCGTTTATTGGATCAATGGAAGCTCTGTGAGTTCAGGTGCCTCATCCATCCTGTTTATTATCATCTACAGGACCAAGAGACTTTACAGAGTTAAGAAAATGTTTTTCTTTCTTTCTCCCCCTTCCTCTTCCTCCTCTTCCTCCTCTTCCTCCTCCTCCTCCTCGTCCTCCTCCTCCTCCTCCTCCTCCTCCTCCTCCTCCTCCTCCTCCTCCTCTTCTTCTTCTTCTTCTTCTTGTTTTCTCCTTCTCGTCCTCCTCCTTGGTTATTGTTGAGACAGGTTTTCACTGTATAGCTGGACTGGCGCTCACTTGGCTAGCCTGGAACTTATTATGTTGACCAGGCTGACCTCAAACTCCTAGACATCTCCCTGCCTTTGTCTCCCAAGTGCTGAGATTAAAGATGTGCACCATCATGCCTGTTGGGTTGTGTTTATCTTAAAAATTGTAATAAAAATATGTATAGCAAAAAACTATCTTTTATTCATTTTTAGGTTGATAGCTAAGTACATTCACATGGCTCTGAGACTATTACCACCATCCATCTCCAAATCTGTTTTTATCTTGCAAAATTAAATCTCTGTATGCATTAAACACTAATTCCCTGTTGCTTCCTCCATCCAGCATCACAAACTGAGCAGCTTCTGGTTCTCAGCCACACTAGCATACAGACCGTCATTGTTGGATTACCCAGTCCCTATCATGTAAGTCAATCTAACAGATCCACTTTTAATATACATTCATTCTATTGTCTTTGTTCCTCTAGAGAGCCCTAACACACACATAATAGTGGCATTTACAGTATTTGTCCTTTGCATCTGGCTCATTTCACTTAGCATAATGTCCTCAAGGTTCATTGATATTGTAGCATTTGTCAGAATTTCTGTCTCTTTGAGGGTGAAAAATATCCCTTTGCATGTACATACCACATTGTGTTTACTCACTCACTAGGTGATGGTCATTTGAGTTGTTTCTATATTTGATTTTTTAAATAAAGCCACTACATAAATAGTTACACAAATATCTGTTCAAGGCTGTTTTCGGTTCTTTGGGGTATTTAGTCTAGAAATGGAATCATTACATGGTGTGCTAAGTCCGTGTTTAATTTTTTTTTAGTCCATTTACCTTTCTAGTAGCGGCATACATGAGAGTTCTGGTTTCTGCATGGCCTGGCCAACATTTGTTATTTTCTTATTACTTCTCTACAGTAACTTCTATAATGGGTACAAAGTGGTATCTCATGTTTTTAATTTGCATTTCCCCAGTAATTAGCAATATAGAGCATCTTTTTATGTGCCCACTGGCCATCTGTATGCCTTCTTTGGAGAAGTGTCTATCAATCCTTTGTCCACTTTTAATTGCGTTGTTTACTTGCTTGCTGAGTTGAAGTCATTTATAAATTCAGAAAATTAATCCCTTATCAGAGATATTAATTGCAAACATTTCTCCCATTCTATAGATTGCCTTTCTACTCTGTCTGTTGATCATGTCCTTTGAGGACCTCAATTTTTTTTTTTTTTTTTTTTGAGGAAGCTATAATTTCATTTAAAGAGAAAGGCTTGAGTTCAGCATGAAGTTTGGAATGGGAAGCTTGATGCTCAGAGGAGTGCCACACACCAGGGGGCTTGCAAAGGGTACCTTTAACTTTCCCAAGAAGTTGCTAAGGTACAAAGTAGTGTGCTAAGCATGACGCTCCATTGCTTCATTTCATTTGTCTGATAATTCTCTTGCATCATAAGTATTATTAACCTTAACTTAGGAATGAGGAATACAAGACACAGAGAGGTTATGCAACTTTTGAAAAGCACAATGGTAGTACAATTTATGAGCTCTCCATTCCCTGTAGTAGGATGCTTTGCTCAGCCTTGATGCAGGGGTAAGGGGCTTGGTCCTGCCTCAACTGAATGTACTGGGCTTTGTTGTCTCCCTATGGGAGGCCTTACCCTGAGGAGGGGTGGGAGGAGAAAGTGTAGTTGGTATGCAAAATGACTACAAAATTAAAAACAACAACAAAAAACAATTTATGGGCTCTCACATGAGATATAACTCATCTGAAATTTCATGTCTGCCACCTATTAGCTGGTGACCATAGGCAAGTTATTTTGTTTCTCTGTGCCTCGATTTTCTCATCTATATGAAAGTATAAATGCATTTGTGAGGATTTAATGAGATCTTTGTGGAACCTATGTGGCAGAAAATGTGGTACCCAGTAAGTGCTCCGCAAATATTCGCTTTGTCACCCCCCCCCCAAACAACCAGTGGAAGATACATCATTTAACCTCCCTTTGCCTAAAATCCTCCTGGATAAAAACCAGGAAAGGAAATTTAATGTCTGCCTGATGATTTTCACAGGGATGTAGACCTAAGGAGATACCAGATAGACCATCCCCATCTTCTGATTAAAGAGATTTTCCAGGACAGAATGAAGGAGTGTGTCTGCAGAACTTAATGAGCCAGCAGGACCTGTGACTAAATAGTGATACTTTCCTCAACACCACACACATACACACATACACACACACACACACATACACACATACACACATACACACACATACACACATGCACACATGCACACATGCACACATGCACACACGCACACACACACACATACACACATACACACATACACACAGGGGTGGAGGAAAGAAATGAATACATTTCTACCAACCTCCTTTGAGACCTAGGAACTGCATTTCGGATCATTTTATAACAATCATTTTTGTCTCAGCTTCTAGCCACTTGGGGTAAAAGAGGTCCATATTATCTTGCTGGGTTCTGGGTTTTAATATATTATAGAAATATTATTCATACACTTTTTGACATGAAGTTCAATCTCAGGGAACAGAAAGTGAAAATGATGGCCATGTGGTTCAATAGAAGATGCTGAACCCCTTGGAGGGAAAAGCTTGGTCATATGAAAGACAACTTCTCCAACTTCCCAAATTTTTCTTGGCTGCCTCTGGGATGATTAATTTCAGAGAAACTGAAGAGGGTCCAAGGAAGAACCATCAAAATGATTAATAAAAGGAAGATGCTACTGGATGATGCTAGGAGCATCCAGTGAAAGACAAGAAAATAAGATGGTGAGAGAGGGCCTAGGAAACCTGAAAACAAAGCATCTCCCAGAGACTATAGAGCTGCAGGGGGCTAGCAGAGATCAGGATAGGAAACCAGGGCCCAGCTGCCTCCATCAGCCGAACATTTATAAATAGGCCCAAGGCACTTAGAGAAAGCAAACAAATCCTAAAGCTTATTCTATGCCTACAGAGGCAGGACAGGGCTGTGCCCACAAAAGGATGCGTTTCTGCCCAAGCCAAGAACACAATGCTTCGACAAGGTACTCATTCTGGTATGTGCCAAATGCCTGGTGCGGTGAAAAGTGCTGAGTATTCCTAGGAGAAAGTGATCGTCACAGGCACACAAGGCCTGCCACTGAGTCTAATAGTTTGCCCACCTTAAAAAATGCCATGCCTAGGCCAGTGAGATGGCTCAGCAAGCCAAAGCAGAAAACTGATCATCTAAGTTCAATTCCTGGAACCCACTATGGAAAGAGAGAACCAACTCTTGAAAAGTATCCTCTGATCTCCACACCATGGCATGGGCACCTGCTCACTCATCTCTCTCTCTCTCTCTCTCTCTCTCTCTCTCTCTCTCTCTCTCTCTCTCTCTCTCTCTCCTTCTCCCTCTGTAATAAATTAATTAAAAATATCATAATCTATACTGAAAAACTAAAAAATAAAAACAATTTTTTATAGTTTTGTCTAAATCTAGGGAGAGAGAAATCCTGACTCTGTCTCGGCCATGTTTATAGTTGTGTTTCAACTAATAGAAAAGATGAAACAAAAGCCAGGAAATATGCCAATAGAGATTCAGTTGTGAACCCAAATTTAGAGATAAGACTTTTTTTCTGGCATCAGAGATCTAGAGGAAGAGAAAGCATTTATAATTTAAGTATGATATTTCCCCTATGCATCCTAATTCGTGGGGCCCTTTACAATGGAGCTGGATCCTGGGAGCAAAGCGGATGCTATCCTAGGCCCATGGAAACAACAAAACTAGAAAGCAAGATCCAGGGTACAGACAGGGAAAACTGGAGAGTCATAGCTGGCAGAGGTGAGCAGCTCTCAGGAGGAGGCACCAACGGTGAACACTAGAGCAGAGCATTTGGATTTTATGCTGCAGGTTGATGATAGGCAGGCACTGAACGCTTTGGAGCAGGAGTGTCATGCTACCAATCATGCTTCGGCAAGATCTGTCTGTGTAAGAATGGTGGATTGGCAGTGGAGGTCAAGAGACCAGCCCTTAAGCATTATCTTGTAACTGTAGCAACCAAAAATGTGCTGAAGCACTGATTAGGGTTGGGCCTTCATTGACAATGCCAGCTGGGGTCCAGCTATCTCTGGGAAAGACATAGGCTGGGTTCCAGAAACTATCATCACAGCCTTTGTTCTCCGAGGTCCACCTAGCCCATCTAACTGGTCATCATTCGAAGCACACCTCAGCAAGCTGAGGCCCGCACCAAGGACAGATTTCTGGGCAGATGATATCTCTGTTAGAAATAGAGAATTTGACTTCAGGTGGTGAATTCAATTTGTGGGAGCAGATAAATTCTTCTGAAACCAAGGTCTGATTTCCTGAGCAAATGTCCTTTGGTCTTAATGAACAAGAGAAGGAGGTAAGAAGAAAAAGAAACTATAATTAGTTCTTTCCCCCTAAACAGGATCTTCTTGGACTACCAGGTCCCTGCCTACAATGTACCTTAATGAATGCTTCCCATTTTTAAGCCAGGGTTTTGAGGCAGGAACTCGCCATTAAATGTCTAGGCATCACTTGTGAATGGTTGCAAGGTGCTTTTCAGCTCCTGTTATTCATCAGCCATCCCCATCTCCCACCTGCTCTGTTCTTCCCCTCCTCCTCTCGCCCCAATCCTGCCGTGAGCCTGGCCAGGTTTATGCAGGTTGAAAATATGAGAACTCACAGGCAGAAAAGGTTAATCAGCTGACTCCAGGTCAAACACAGCAAGTTACTGACAACCCAGTGGTGAGAACAGTCTGGTCAAGCCTTGCTGGAGGTTATTGCTTTAGTTCACCAAGACATAGAATCCAAACCCGACTCTCCCTTCCCATGTGGATTTTTGTTTCATCCCTCTTTGGAGAGCAGCAGTCATAGAAACAGAAGTCTAGAATAGGCAGAGAAAAGAAAAGAAAAAATGAGTGATGGGAATAGGTACCTGCTGCCAAGGCTGACAACGTGAGTTCCTCACTGGGATCGACATAGTGGAAGGTGTGGTATTGTGTTCCCCCAAATGTTGTGCATGCTAATAAACTTATCTGGGGTCAGAGACAGAGCAGCCACAATATTAAACATAAAGGATAGGCAGTGGTAGCACACGCCTTTAATCCTAGCATTCCAGAGGCAGAAATCCATGTGTTCAAGGATACAGACAGGCATGGTGACTCATCATGCCTTTAATCCCAGAAAGAGAGCCTTTAATCCCAGGGAGTGATGGTAGAAAGCAGAAAGGTATATAAACCATGAGGACCAGAAACTAGAAGCATTTGGCTGGTTAAGCATTTGGCTGGTTAAGCATTCAGGCTTTTGAGCAGCAATTCAGCTTAGACCCATTCTGGATGAGGACTCAGAGGCCTCCAGTCTGAGGAAACAAGACCAGCTGAGGATCTGGTGAGGTAAGGAAGCTGTGGCTTTTTCTAGTTCTCTGATCTTCCAGTATTCACCCCAATACCTGGCCTCAGGTTTGATTTTGTTAATAAGAACTTTTAAGATTCCTGCTACAGGAAGGAGAGAAGGACTCCTCACGAGTTAGCCTCTGCCCTCCATACCTGTGCTGTGGCACATGCACCCCCCATACACACAAAATAATAAATAAATTAAAATGCTATCAAAATAATGACACACAAAAATAGTGAAGCTGGTTCTGCCCCTCCAGGCCTGGTGTCTCTTGAGCACTTCTCATGGAAAAGAGTCAGCAATACTCCCTTCTTACCAGTGTGACCTTGACATTCCAATATGAGGCTCAGTTTCTTCCTCTATAAAATGGGAGCATCGCCAACCTCTTTACCTTGCCATACTATTATGAACATCTAATTAAAGTGTAAAATTTTGTGTATATATAAAAGTGTATCCAGAAGTAGGAAAGACCCCATGCTCCTAAACTCCTCAGCTCCTTGTCTTTGAAGAAAGATCTGGAAAGATTAGTTTTGGACAAACTGCATCTGTTGGAAGGTTAACACACTGACCCACTAACACTGGCCAGCACACTAGCAAAAATTCATTTATTAGATCTGTAGGGCTCTCCTGGGCTTTGAATGAAGGTACATTTTAACACTCTTGTTTATGATCCTTTGAAGACTGTTTGACTCTCTATGGTGTTTTCCTTTAAAAAAGAAGGAGAAGAAGAAGAAGGAGAAGAAGAAGAAGAAGAAGAAGAAGAAGAAGAAGAAGAAGAAGAAGAAGAAGAAGAAGAAGAAGAAGAGTCTTTGTACCTCTGTGAAAAGCATCAGGTAGACATTATATTTTCCTTTCTGTCCCCCTCCACACACACGCTGTGGAAACATAGGTACAGAGAGGTTCAATAAAGTATCTGTGACTATCCAGGATGGAAAGCCTATGGGAGACACCTAGTCCTCTGCTCCCCAGCCTGCATACCATTCCCATGCACCCAGTGTCTCCCTCCACATTCCCCCAAGGAGGGTGGGAGGAGGGAGGGACCTAGCTCCTGGCAGCACTGGCACCAAGCATTTCTGAACTCTCTTCTCCTGGGGAAGAGCTGGACCAGTAGCAATTGCAGCAAGCACTTGGCATCTGACAGGCTCTGTCAGCATCCATTTAAATTGGTATTTTGCTTCCTAACTCCAGGAGGGCAAACATGCCTACAATGCCAGCAGGGGGGAGAGAGGGAAGGCATACAGGGAAGGATGGGCAATTCCCCAGAGTCTGTCAATTTAGCTTCCACTCTAAGGTCCACTGGTGAGGCTCCCTCTGCCTGAGCGAGGTAGATGAGGAGGAAGGAGCAAAGAAAGACAAAAAGAAAAGAGGAGGAAAATATGGAGGAAGAGAAGGTAGAAAGAGGAGGAGGGGGGAGGAGGAAGGAGGAGGAGGAGGAAAAAAGGACATTTCAGACTAGTATCCATTGTATTCTCCTCCTGGCCCTGTGCCCTCTATCACAACCTTTCTCTCCTCAGGCCCGCCTTGGCTATGCTCTGAAGCAGGTGCCCCCCAGATGCAGGAGCACAAATTTGAGTCCAGAGCTCTACTCGTGGGGCTTAAGAATCAGCCTTTCTTTTTGCAGCTACTCAGGTGGTTCTGATGCAGCTGGGTTAGGACCCATCGCCAGGGAAGCAGTGCCCAGCACCCCTCCTCCCTACAGTACCCCAACAAAGTATCCCTGGTCAGTGTCTCATTCCCTCACAGCTCTGCCCTCTGAGAGGTGACAGGCAATCTGATAGATTTATTCAGGCAAGTGCATTAATGGGCGCTAATGACTTAATGTGCTGTCCATTTCAGATAACATGTGCAATTTACCAGGACCTTCTGGAGACTGGGCCTTAACCCAAAAGAGAATTTCCAGCTCACACAGCTGGAGGGCAGGTGAATTTGAGTAAGGGGAAGCTGGCGTCACACTAAGGATTTAGCTGTCCATACCCTCTGGGACCTAGGACTAGAGCGGGCTCTGCTCAGAGTCCTGGGGGAGGGGGAAATGAAGCCTGACAAGAAGCCAGGCTCCTTAGCCACAGCCACACATGCCTACACTGCAAACTCTTTCTGTTTATCAATGTCTTCCACAAAGACAGCAAGGCGAGAGGCAAGCAGGTTCCAGGATGACACAATCATTCAGCACTTGTCACATGAGAGTCTCTGCAGCTCTTATGAGCTTTGCAGAACCACAAGATCCCCCTTCCCCCAGCACACAATGTGCATCTTCGTGGAGCTTCAATTTATGCACCGATTTGGGAGACACGGAGTACTTTCATGGTAGATTGAACTCTAGCACACCAGCGCAGAATGTCAAATTTCACATGTGTTCAAAACAAAACGTGAGACTTCAAAGAAAGCTTATACTTTTGGCATTTGGGCCTCTACTTCCAGAGTCTTGTTTTGTTTGATGGTTAGGGGTTTTGTGTTTGATTGGTTGAAGGATTAAGACGCACTACCAATTACTTTCTGTGTGTTTACCTGAGAATGGACTTGTTCATCAAACTGGAACTAGGGAGGGCTAAACTTTGATGGAAGTCAGACAGTGATTTCAGAAAGCACCCAGTGGCTAGCTGTCTGTGATGGTGCATGCCAGTAATCCCAACACTTAGAAGGCCGAGGAAGAAGGATCTTGAGTTTGAGGCCAGTCTGAGCTACATGGAGAATTTGAAGCCAGCCTTGGCTACATAGCAGAATCCTGTCTCAGAAAGAAAGGAGTTGAAGAGGTGGCCCAGTTGGTGAAGAGCTTGTCTAGCAAGCATGAAAACAGTCTCTGTAGCACCACACAAAAGCATTTGGAAGCCCAGTATTGGAGAAGAGTGAGACAGGGGTAGGGTGTGTTCCTGGGAGCTCATTGGCCGACCAACCTAACCAAATTTGTGAGTTCAAGGTTCAGTGAGAGACCCTATCTCAAAAAATAAGATGGATGGTCTATTGAGACGACTCAGAGAGTAAAGGGGCGACCTGAGTTCAGTCCACCACAGCCAGGAAATAGAAGGAGAGAACTGAATGCCACAAGTTGTTCTCTGACCTTCTCACTCCTTGGGGCACATGTAAGATGGATGGATGGATAACCAGCACATACTTGGGAGGCAGTCAGGTGGATTTCTGTAGTTTGAAGACAACCTGGTCTACTTAGTGAGTTCTAGGCCATCCGGGTCTACATGATGAGACCCTATCTCAATTAATAAGGTGAGAACAATTGAGGAAGACACCCAACGTCAACCTCTGGACTCCACATGTATACACACCTGCATGTGCATGTGTATGAATTTGTGCTCACACGTGCATGCACACACACACACACAACTTGTATGCACACATACAAAACAAAAATTTTTTTTAAAAAAAAAATGAGAGGGAGGGGAATATATCAGAGCTCAAGGAGCTATGCAGAGGACATTGCTACTCAGGACCTTAGGATGAAGGGACTTCTTGAGAAAAGATATGTCGTCTGTGTGCGTCAGAAATCCCCATCACTCCAATGCTTCTTGGGCAAGTGAAATGGGCAGAAGCAGGGGAAACTGAGGGAAGGAAATGACCATCTGCTCAACAGCAACAGAGAAACCTGGGTTTCAGCTAGGCAAATAGTAATCCTCTGACCCCCAGTCTCAGAGAGGGGGTGGGAATATGTGACACTCCCCCTCAGTCACTGAAGCACCACTATAGAGTGAACTCCAGTTCTGACACAAGAACCTCTCTCTCAGGACCGGATGCTTCCCCGGCAAATTGGGAGAACTGGGACACTCATTATTAGAGTGGCCTGGCACTGGTGTCATGGCAGGTCCTGAACAGCAGCTGCATCTGAGGGGAGAGGGTGTCTGGCTGCCAGTCAGCTTGCCAGGCTCCTTGTGAAGCGGCTAGCTGGCAGTTTACTGCTCGTCAGCTGCTGTTGTTCCATCTTGTTCCATTGCTGGCTCTCCAGTGTCTTCAGCCCACAGGCTGTGAGCAGGCTCAGCTAGTATACAAAGGGCCACTAAAACGCCCTCTTAGCATAATTGCCCAGCTTTTCGTCCTCCATCCTCCTAGGACACATCCTTTGAAAAGCTCTTCTCAGTTTTTCTTTGGCATTCTCTCTGTCACTCGGCTGGCTCCTAGTTTCCCCAGTAGCTCAGGAAGTTCCTTTACCCTTTCCTTCACCCGCCAGCCCCTGAAATCAGGACCTTAGTTGGTTCCAAACGCTTGAGGGCAGGCATATATCTTGTTGAAAGGCAAGGCAGAAAGAGTTAGGGGCTGAAAAATTATGATGGGAGGGGATTATATCATTCTTCCTTCTATTGTCCCAGGGCCTCCCTGGCCAGTATGAATGGGTCTCTCTGGTACCTTCAGCAGATGCACTTCATAATTGCTGGGCGTTGGTGACATTCTGCTCTTAGTCATTTATTTTGCCTTGGGTGCTAATGGATGAGTGGGTGGGTAGATAGCCCCAACAGAGGCAAGCAGCTTAGTAATGGCTCTGTGGAAAAGACTAGCGGTGTAGTTGTGTGTTGTGTGATAGCTGAAGGCTAGAAATCATAGCCTTTTTAGAGAAATTAGCACTCTGGTCATATAGGCATGGGTTCAAATCCTGAATTAGACCCCACTAGTTGTGTGACCTTATAGAAATGACTTAGCATCTCCAAGCCTTCAGTTTATTTTAAAATAAACCTAATAATAAAGTGTCTGACTTCCTGGGTTTAGTGTGAGGATTAAATGTAATAATGCACATAAAATGCTAGCACAGTGTCCATAGTAAGTGCTCAATGAAACCTAGCAATAATAATTATTATTATTACTATTGGCCATCAAACAATTACACTCCAGATTCTATTTATTGCTGCATGAGTATTGGTGCCTTCTTCTCCTTCTTCCTCTTCTCTTCTTCTTCTTCTTCTTCTTCTTCTTCCTCCTCCTCCTCCTCCTCCTCCTCCTCCTCCCCCTCCTCCTTCTTCCATAAAATTTAGGGAATAATGACGCTGCCCACTCAAAGGGTGTTAGTGATTATGAAATTGATTAATGCATAGAAGTGCTGGATGAGAAGGGGGTTCTATTAGGACAATGGAGCTAATTATATTCCTGAGATGAAGAGTCACTATCCCTTTCCTAAGAATATTAGCAAAGCACACAGTTTTTAGTAGCAATGGGCCAGTAACTGGTAGTCACTATGCTATTATTACTGGCAGTCAAGAGACTCTGTCCATTTGTTCTTGGATTCTCAGTTATAGGTGAATTGGTTGCTTGCTTGTTAAATACTGATTACAGACCAAGGTGCCAATGAAGTTGGGCTGCCTCTATCTCCCTCTTGAAAAATAGTGTCACTCACTAACTTCATCTAAATGTATTGATTTCAATTGGAAATAGATTTATAGTGGGGTCATTTTTTGTCATCTACTTGTCATGTTACTTGAAAACACTAAAGTATTTCCCCCTCCTCACCAAATTTTATAATGTGACTAAATTAAGGTCCCCAGTTAGACATACTAGTGTTTATTTTTGCTGCATTGGGCACGGGTTGAGAGTGTTGAACCTTCACCCTGCCCTCTCTGTACCCCACCCCTTACATCCCCTCCTCTCTATTGAGTAAGAGGAATACACTCAACTTCTCAAACAACAACAACAAAAAAGACACCACCTACACGATTCTCCACTGGACTAGTAGGTAGATAACCATGTACAGCATCAGTTATATCATTGAACACTTCAACTGCACGAGCAAGTTCCCTTTTGTCCCACAGGTAAGGCTTAGTCAGAGAAGTTAGAAGACCTACTTTAGGTCACAGGACTATAAACTGATTCCAAACATTAAATGCTTAATCATTATCCTAACCAGTCAGTGCCTCAGTGGTCACTCAGAAGCCTTTGCACGTGCATTATCTGTTGACACCGTCTCACACCCCCCCCATTCTCCCCTTCCCCACTCCTTCTTGACTTTTATTTACCACACGACAGATTGACTGGAGCTTAAGCATATGCTTTGAGTGAGCCAAGTATGCAGCAAAAGAGGGCTTAATCAGAATCAGAAAATGCATTTGATGTAGTTACTACTAACCAGTGAGTTTCATTGTAAGGACAGATACACGCCAACTTGGGATCTCTGTTATTGATAGCAAAGATTGGACTGGATGAGAATCAGGGGACCTTATATGGGGATTCCATCACTTGAAAAACTACCCTGAAGGAAAGTAGCCAGGCCCTGTCTGGCTGCAAGTATTATTTGTTCATTATGGAAAGCTGGTCCTGCTCTTTCCATAGCCCCTGGAGACAGGAGACCAGCTCTTTCCTGCTTCTCTAACTATATCCTTCTCAAACTAGATGTGTGTGTGTGTGTGTGTGTGTGTGTGTGTGTGTGTGTGTGCAAGTATGCACTACTCAGTATGTCTGTGCTCCGTGTGTGACTCTGTATGTGTCCCTGTGTGTGTGTGTGTAGTGTCCCTGAGAGCATCTTCTTGTTTGAGAGTCTGCCTTGCATCTGCCAGGAATGTGATGTGCTTTTCTCCCTGAATGTTTTCACTTTCTCTCATCATCTGCCTTTGATAATTCCATCAGCTTGTTTTCCCAGCCCAGACACACACACACACACACACACACACACACACACACACACACACACAGTCCTCCAGATGCAGGGAATTTCCATGCTTTCTTTCAAGGTAGGAACTGCCAGGAAGACAGCAAAAAAGTGTACTCAGTAGAAAGATGGCCAAATCTGCTAGTCAGCTACTCTACTGCTGATCGCAGCTGCAGGGAGCCACATCTCCCCATGCTCAAGCCCAGAACTCTCCTCTATACCATGGGTATCCCATACCGGCTACAAGAATATCCTCTTAAACAACAGTTGCTTGTGTCTCCGCACCCTTTTCTTTCAGGTGCTTCAGTAAAACTAGAGGGGAGGAAAAGATTCCAGCTAGAATGGGCCCTGGTTTACCAGAATCTAGGAACACGGGGATGGAGAACTCATTTTTCACCTTAGAACTCCTGAGGCCCAGAAGGGCCAATGGTAACTGTCTCTCCCAGGTGCTTCTGATGCTTGGAAATTTACAAATTTACATGGTGGCTTTGGCATCACCAGAGGGTCTTAAACTCCATTGCATCTATCTTCTCTGGCATCAATTTCACCCACTGTCTCAGACACTGTCCAGCTTCTCGGTTTCTCTGGGTCCCCACTGAGACTGCCTTTTAAGAAAAAGGGAGAGTACCTTTTTTTTCTTGGTCCTTAAACTCCTCTAAAGGGGCTGGTGCCCACTGGGATATCAAGAGCTCTCTTTAGAATCTCCATTGCTGTACATTTAGTATTCACAGCATGTCTCTTAAAAAATGCCCTGAGATCATTCATCAGGCACTGTGCTGTGCCTGCCTCACTGCTCTCCTTCAGAGTGTGTGTGTGTGTGTGTGTGTGTGTGTGTGTGTGTCCAGACCCTCCCTCCGTCTGCTGGTGAACACACACACACAGGCCCACGGGGGGGGCGCGCACACACACACACACACACACACACACACACACACACGACGCACACACGTATGCACACACACCTAAACCTCCTTCCCTTCTCACCAAAACCAACTGCATGCTCCAAGCAGACCTCTGCCAGCTGGCAGACTGCTCTCTCACAGAGGTGGGCTCCCTGGCTGGACCAGGGTTCCCAGCTGCTAATGCTCCAGTGCTGGGGCGAGGCGGTGGGAGCAGGATCCTGAGCCTGAAACTCAAGGTGCGTGAGGATGCTGGCGGTGGTGACCAGGAGGGGAGCTGCAGGGAGGGCATCCCTAGCAGAAGAAAAGCAAACCAGGGGAGAGAAGCAAGGTCAGGGGGCAAAGAATGGAGGCCCCGAACCTACCACTGCCACTGCCCCTTCTCTGCAGTTTCCTCTCTCCTCCCCCCACCCCCTTTCCCGGGTTCACTTCAGAAATTGGCTTGCCCTCTTCACTGCCAGCAGTTCCCGGCAAAGCCCAGCCTGAACGGTTGTGTTGAAGAAGTGAGGCAGCGCCTAGCTGGGTGGCTGGGTTGCTGGGTCGTGTCTTGGGAAATTCTTTCTCCAATTGTCAATTTTGTGTTTATTTTTAGTTGTGACCCGAGCCAGTTGCTGCGCCTTTAAGCCGCTTTCCCTTTCGGGGAAACCGACGCCAGCACTCGAGGGTCGAGAGGCGCCGGAGAGGGCCCCCCCCACCCCGAGTTCTGCACTCCCCTCTTTCCTCCCTCCTCCCCCTCCCCCGCCCCTTCTCCCCTCCCCTCCCCTCCTCGGCCGTCCGGTCGCCTCGGCGCTATCCGTCACCTCGCAGCCTGCCGCACTCCTGGAGCGAGAGAGCGACGAGCGAGCCACGGAGATGGTGCCGCCCGCGGCGCAGCCATGGAGCCCGCCCGAGGAGCCCGCGCGCGCCGCTGCCAGTCTGCCCGCAGCCCGCTGCCTGCGCGCCAGCTCCGCGCGTCCGGGCCAGCTGCTGCCGCCCGCCAACCTCCGGCCGCCCCGCCGCCCCGCGCCACTGAGCCCCAAGCCCGTGCCGGGCTCCGGGCACCGGCGCCCTAGTCCCGCCGCCGTCGCCGCCGCCTCTGCGCCGCCGCTGCCGCGCCGCCGAGGTGGAGGAGGAGAAGGAGGAGGAGGAAGGTAAGAAGCGCGCTGCTTCTAGGGGGGCGCGCCCGCAGGCTCAGCCCGGCCAGGGGTGGGTCGTGGCTGTGGCGGGTCGCCCCGGGTCGGCTCGGGGGGCGACGGGCGCTTGGGCGCCCCCGGGAGACAGGGGCAGGGTTGGGGGAGCCGAGCGTCGGGCCGCCTGGAGTTTGCGCGGCCAAGGGGAGCAGCGGGCTAGGCACCCGGTGTTTGGTGAGTCTCCGGCTTGGCGGGCTCGCCTTGGCCGCCCCGGGTGCGGGGTGAAGAGCCCAGCGCAGGGGAATGCAGCGCGTTCATTATGGAGCCTTTGTGTGCGCGCTGGGGCTGTGGGCGCCTTTGGGAGAGCTGGTGAGATGCGGGGCCTGGTTGCTGGAAGGTGGCCACTTAGCCGGGGTGTCCGGCGAAGCCCTAGCCCCGGGGATGCCAGAAACAGCTGTCTGAAGCATGTGCGTGGTTCCTGGTGCCATGTTCACAAGCGGACACAGACGCACACTCACACGCACACACAGCCGCACCACATTCGCTGCGCTCAACCACAGTCACCCCCATCCAAAGACGAAACATACAGGCGCGCTGGCGTGCGCGCGCGCACACACACAGACACACACACACACACACACACACACACACACACACACACACCTCTGTACTTGCACCCTTCCACCCGTATGATAACAAAGCAGTCACCCAAACATATGCAACTACATGCACCCCTCCAGTTCTGCTGAAATATGTACACGCACACTTCTTTCCAGCCTTGTGCTTTGGAGCTTGATGTGTGTGTGTTTGTTTGTGTGTGTGTGTGTGTATCTGTGTTTGTGTTTTCTTAGAGTGTCCCTAAGAAACTACATGGCAACTGCACATTACTGCAGATCCAGTACCTGCTGCTCCCCACCACCACCACCACACACACACACACACACACACACACACACACACACGGGGAGGGGGATTCAGAGACGGACACACACACACAGAGAGAGAGAGAGAGAGAGAGAGAGAGAGAGAGAGAGAGAGAGAGAGAGAGAGAGAGAGAATGAGAACATACTATCCCACCCCTTAATCTTCTGTGGACACTTCTACCAGGGCCCTTAAGAACTCCATTCTGGAAAAAAGCACGCCCAAGTCTTATATTCCTGCCCCTCCACACCTGAACAACTGGATGCACACACATTGAAACCACACAGGGACATGTTTGACACTTCCCCCCAGAAGCAGGTGGTAACCCCCTCCCCACAGCTGCCACTAACAAGCTTTTGGTCTCAGTAGAGGATGAATTCTGCCAGACTTGCCCCTCCCTTTGGCATCTTGGCCCAGCTGCAGAGCCCTGAGCTGGGCAGGCGGGGAGGGGGGGGGTCCTCATCATCCTGCAGCTCTTGTGGAGGGCGGGGCTGTCTCTGGCCTGCTGCCTAAGGAAGAAACTGCTATAAGAGCAAGGTTCCCTTGGGGGCGCCCTTTTCAAGAGTGGAGGGTGGGGGACTCTGCTGACTCAGAGTAAAGCACCAAGTGAGTATACCCAGCAGGAGATGGGTTAAGCAGTGTGCACACTTTAGCCTAAGGGGTCCCTCATAGTGTGTCAGTTCAGCGCAGAAGCCTGCTGCTGGGAGACCCAGACCCTCCTCCGTTGCCCTGCAGGTCAAGCTCTCTGCGGGAGAAACTGGGGGAACTCAGTTCCCAGCTTTCTGGGAGCCCAGAGAGCTTTCCTGGGAAGTCTTTACTGTTTCCATTAAGCAAAGGGCTCTCAGCTCTTCTGCAGGAGGAACTCAACAACACTTGGCCATGCCCAAGCAAACATGCTGTGTCTACTCAATTTCATGTCTTTTTCCCCCCTTCATGTGAGGGAGCCAATTAGTGGCTTGGCCTGAGGATTGTAGCCTTAAGGTGAAATAAGACGTCATGTGTGTGTGGAGAGAGAGGGAAGCAAGGTTGGGGGAGCAAGGACTAGTGTGTCTGGCTGATTTAAGTAGAGACACGGAGACTGTAGCCCTGGGTAAAATCGTGACAGAGATAGCTTCGACGTCAGAGCCCCTTCCCTCCTCCCGCCCCTCCCGGACTGCTCTGAGCTCCTCTGAGTCCCTTCCCCCGCCCCCTTAGACTATTAAGGCGGGGCTTTGCTCCTTTCTCTGTCAAATCTGATGACAGAATCCGTGCCAGGGCAAGCTGTTAATAGCTGATAGGACTTTATTGCGTATACCTCGCAGGTAACATTTGCCATTTTAAAAGGAGGAAAAGGAGTGACTCTTTGGATGAGGTTTTACAAGCACCTGTGGCAGGCGCCAGGCCAGGAGCATTTGTGGACAGTGTTGTTGGTCTGTTGCTGCCTAATTGTGCACAATGTGTGTGGTGTGTGCGTTGGGGGGTGGGTGGGATACAATTATGGAGGGCTTTAAGGCCCACAGAGGAAAGATTTCAATTTATTTGAGAGGCAGTTGGGAACCACTGCAGGATCCCGAGGAGGGAGGGGCATATGATCTAAGGAGAGAAGCACTGTTGTGTGTGGCTCTATCACACCCACCACCACAATTGCCTTGCAAGTGTGGACTGAAGGCCACCACAGAGAGAGAAGGCTGATGAAAACAGGGTTGGGTGCTTCAGGCTCCTGGCTCTGGGCATATTGCAGATCTGCACTAGCCTGCAGAATGGCCAATATATGGGCCTGGAGCCAGCAAATGCCCCCATAAGCACAAGCTAATGATGTCTTGGTACTGTGACTTCAGACAGTGCAGTGGAGCTTCTGCTAGCCTGAGGGAAAGGTCTGGAAACTCCTAGCAGGCTGCAAACTCCATTTTGAATGAGGTAGGGGACTCTCCCTCTGGGAAGCGATGCAGTCCACCGGGCTTGAGAAGTGAGCTATGTGGCCTGGCAGGGGGATTTCGCTACCGCCACCATCCTTTGAAAACACTAGTAGTAGACTGGCAAAGTGCAACAAGAAATCTCTGGGGTTGCAGATAATATCCATAGGCTGGGAAAGGTAGTGGAGTTGAGAGTGGGGGGCAGGGGAAGGAGTTGGGGTGAGGCAGCCACAGTCCTGGGGAGAAATGGGTAAAGGACAACATTGGATCAGCACTACCTCACTCCAATAATCCCAGGACAGCTCTTGGAAGGAGTCTGGATGCAGGACAAGACCCTACCCACCCACCCATTCCCCACATAAATGATAGGGCTCTAGGGTTACCCTGGCAAAGGAGAGGATCCATGATCTTTTTTGAGTCTCCAAAGTAATTGAAACCATGAACACACACACACACACACACACACACACACACACACACACACACCCCTGCACATATACAAATTACACACAATTTTCTCTCTCTCTTCCTTTATCTGTTCCACTCTCCCTACCTCCATCCACATACTTGGATAGAATTTGTAAGCAGGTAGCCCAGTAAGACATGCTTGGATTGTAGGGGTCCAGACCTTCCCATGGAACCTAGCAATCACTTCTCCTGGGGGCTGGGGTGGTAACTGTGGATGCTGAGCAGAGACCATGAGCTAGCCACACCCAAGTCAGCTTCAGCTTGTGAGCCAGCCTTGAAGCCATTAGCATTCGCAGCAGAAAACTCTGATCTGCCTTCTCTTTCAAGGACTTCTGTTTGCCTCCTCGCCATAAATTCGAAAAGATAAACATTCTCTTGTGTTTCCTGCAGCCAACATGAAGCATTCTCAAAATGAGCTGAACCTTGCCGTCTGCAGAGAAATCCGAAGACTAAGGGGCAGGGTTGGGAGCACATGGAAGAGAAACTGGCCATCCTTTCCTCTTTTCAGACCAGGAACACCAACCCTAGAGCAGAACATTAATAGCCTAGTTCACAATGCTGCCGTCGTCCGTCTAGTCAGAAAACAAGTCTGAAAATTGGAGTGCACGTATGACACAGCAACAGGATGAGGAAAGAGAAAAGGTGGATAGCTGCACAGATAGATGGATGGGCGGATGATGGATGGACAGATGGACAGACAGATGGGTAGATAGATAAATCTGGTTTTATATTTGTGTTAATGAGCCTGAGAAGAAGCAGGTGTGTGTAGCACAACTGTAGTGACCTGTCCCTGAGCATCAGTGTCACCATGGCAGTAACCAGACCAGTCACCCCAAGCTGCTGAAAGAGCTATCTGCCTGGTTGCACTATCTGGACCTCCTTCTCCTCATGTGACCCTTCCTTATTCGTCCCTCCTCCTCTCCTCAGATCTAAGGGTCCTCTAGCTCTTCTTGTTCCTTCCATTTCTTTTCTTACTTTCTTTGGGGCAGTGATTTTGGTTTTGTTTTTGTGAGGCAGGGATTTATCTGTGTAGCTTTGGAGCCTGTTCTGGAACTCGCTCTGTAGACCAGGCTGGCCTTGAACTCACAGAGATCCGCCTGCCTCTGCCTCCAGAGTGCTGGGATTAACCCCATTTCTTTATAGGAGGGGACACACAGCTGCATCATGGCTTTCCACTTGCACATCTTTCCTGGCTGTTCCCACTTCTGTAGCACAGATTTTCACCTTGCCTCTGAGGTTTGGCCACCTATCCACAGTTACTTGCTGAATGACTCACCTGCCTTAAGTGGTCTGCCATCATCTTAGACTTAACATTAACATTACACTCAGAATTTACAAGATGACCTCATTTACTTCCAACAATGACTGACTTTTCTGACCTTTCTGTTACCACAAGCCTCCTAGTTGCCCAGACTAGAAGCCCAGACCACCTCTGACTTCTGGCCTCAGCAACTATTGAATGTCTATGCTTCACCAGTATCTCTCTTTTTCTGCCTGTAATATACACCCCTGCCAGATTAATATTCAAAAATATCCATTATTCATCGACACTTCTGCTCTGTATGCTTGAGAGTGATAGCGGATTGCCAGTGGGAAAATCTTTAACTTCCTTAGCCTGACATTCAAGGCCTTCCTTGAGTCAGCCTAATCCTATGTACTCTTTCAACCTTATTTCTCACTTTTTATCCACATCATTGATTCTCAATTTTTAATGTGTCTCAAAATGACTTCAGGGTACTTATTATAATGCAGCTGCCTGGGCTTCTGAGTCAGTAGGTCTGGCAGCTGGAGTCCAGGAACATGAATTTTAACAAGCTCTCCCAAGTGGTTCTGAAGCACAGCTCTCTATGGACCCTTGAGTCCAGGCACATTCTCTGAAGCATGCCTTAGATACAGTTGTGTCTGTGTTTTTGCTCACATCTCCTTTCCTGGCCAAACGACACCATCCTTGTCCTTCAAGTCTACATGCATTGCCTTCTCCGTGAAGGCTTCTCTGATTACTCTAGACAGAAGTGATTTCTGTCTCTGTTCCCCCCCTCTCTCTCACTGTGTGTGTGTGTGTGTGTGTGTGTGTGTGTGTGTGTGTGTGTGTGTGATTCTTTCCCCCTCCTTTCTTTCCTCCTTCCCTGAACTCTTCTGGCCATCTCTAAAATGCATTTGGTAAGTACATCACTGGGACATTCCATTAGTATTGCTTGAATCCTTCATTCATTTTTTTTTTTTTTTTTTTTTTTTTTTTTTTTTTTTTTTGGTTTTTCGAGACAGGGTTTCTCTGTGTAGCTTTGCGCCTTTCCTGGAGCTCACTTGGTAGCCCAGGCTGGCTTCATTCATCTTTACACACAAGTAAAACTTCCTATAGGTGTTTGTCTTATTTACATTATGACTTCAGTGAATCTAATATTTTTCATCTTTTGTTTTTATTTTTTTGCCCCCAAAGCATGCAATGCTTTACACATAGCAGGTGCTCAATAAACATAGTTGAATTGGATTGGGTATTTGTTGTGTCATATGAATAGGGGTTCTATTACATCTCTTCATACACATTGCCAGGGAGAATCTACAGAATAAAGAGGATCCTTGTCCTCATTCTTGACCACCTTTGTGTTTTCAGTGCCTGGTACATAGAAGAGGTGCTTCATATTGACTGAGGAGCTCCGTGGCATAAATAAATGGACACATGAGTGAAGAAATTAAATTCAGACAGAAATAACTTAAGTAAGGACATGGGATAGTTGTGCTACAGATGAGTAGGATAGGTATAGACACTAAAGCTAGGAAGGTAGACTGGGAAATAGTGAATGACTATGGGTTTTGATCTTTAATTATGAACAATTTCAGGGTCTAAACAGGGAGAGAGAATTATAACAATACTTGTCTAGTGAGTATCCACATTTAAGCAATCACCAGGACTTGACCATGTTTGCTTCATCTGTCCTTTCTTTTGCAGAAGTATTTGAAAAGAAATTCCAAATGTCAATCACATAATTTCATCCCCAATGCAGCTCTTAACAGTGAGCATTTTTTCTCACATAAGCACAGTACCATTCACAGAGCTAACAAAAGTAACAACAATCTTTTTATAGGATCCATTAGCCAATCCTTAATCAGACATCCTCAATTGTCTCAAAACTTATTGTACAACTAGCTTGTTTGAAACAAGATCCAAGAGAATTTCACTCATTGCATTTGGTCATTCTGTCTTCTAAGGCCCTTTCAACAGGCCCTTTCTCTGACTTGGTTGTTTTGCACAATGCCCCATGTTCTGGTTTGCTATGTATCATCCTGGTTAGGCTTCTTATTGTCATTTCTCATGTCTGTTGTTCCCTGCATTCTCTGTAAATGGAATTTAATTCCTGGCTTCATTAGAGTTACATAGGGTTTTGGTTTTTTTTTTTTCTTTTTCTCTTTTTTCTCCTCCCCGCCCCCATTCAGTAGACTGATTAAAATGGACTCATCCTGGGAATAGGAAGACCGGTTAAGAGGTTGTTACAGTGGCTGGATGGAAACAGAATGAAGAGGGATGGGGAGAGTTGGAGGCAGAAGAAAGTGATTTACCTACCAATGATGAGCGGGATGAGGAAGGAGGAAGAATGAAAGATGATTCCAAAGCTTCAAGTCTGCATCCCCGAAAGAATAGGAATGCCATCATATGTGAAGAATGTGTTTCTAATGAGAGCAGCAGGAATCAGGGTTAGATTAAAGGAGGAACTTTCTCACAGTAAGAAGCCATCTGCTGTTTTTTTCCAGATAACATTATATTTCCCTGAACATTTTTGATCCATAGTACAGCTTAGATATTTGGACCCTCTCAAAAAAATCTGAAAGGCACTCCTTATTTTTAACTACCTAATTAAATCTTCAGCCTCACGGCCTTGAGAGAAAGAACAGTATGTACACCTCTGGGTAGAGAGCAGGTAATGCTGAAATAACCTGTAAGGATCAGTCTATCTCCCATAACATCAAGGGTTTCTGAGTCATCAGACTTGGGTGGAAGAGTAGAAGATTCCAGTACATGGGTTTTCTTATAGACTCAGCAGATGAGCGTAGCTCAAGACCCTAAGTCCTTCCTAGAGATAGTCAGAAGTACGCACACCACAACCCTTTTTCCATCCAACATGGAGTCTGTGTAGACCTCAGTGGACCTTGGCAACAGTTTTGGTCAAGCTACAGAATTGCCCAGCAGCCCCAGGATAGTTGATAGGCTCTGAGAGAGCACAAGGATTATTTAGCTACCTCGATAAGGCTTTTGACTAGGATCAGGTAAGAACTACTCTCAGCAACACCCTATCATGCATTCATTCTCAAACACCCCCCTTTTCTGCCTTCCCCCAGCTCATCTTTCTGCTTGCTCTCTCTTCAGCTCCCTCCCTCTCTAGGCTCGTCTCTGCCTGCATACATTTATTCTCTCCAGTTAATCAAACACTGGCCCCTGCAGCCCATTGTGTCTCAGATTGATCACTTAAGCAGAGTTATTGATCTCCCAGAAAACCTTAGGGGGTAGGGGTTTCAGGAAGCTGGGATCTGACAGTAGATTGGCTGCTGGGGTCTCTCTGGCTGCCTCAGCTGTTCTGCTGCCTGAATACCTTTTAGGAAGGAGAAGGGGCACAGGCAGAGGGGATCCTTAGAGGGTCTTCCTTTCTTTCTATCTGCTTCCCTTCATTTGGAGGTAAGGAAGGGCAACAGAAGTTGATGAAGCCCTCCTGGGTCTAGCCCTCTGCCCACGTTTTAGTGAAAAGGGGGAAAAAAGCAAAGCCCTTGCTCTATAGAGATTCATAATTTAACAGAAAAAAAATAATTCTTACTCAGAGGAAGCATCTACAAATAATACACGATGGAAAATAATTAGACGCCACATTATTTACTCAAAAAAGGAACTGCTGTAGGGGATCGAGTTTTAGAGAGAACGAGAGCACAGGCTGGAACAGAGGTGTAAGTTTTCCCCAAAGAGGTTGAACTTGAGCTGCCTTTTACATAACGTGTGAGACTGAGCTGTCTGACTAGGGGAAGACCAGGCTTCCAAAGGGGAAGCAGGGAAAAGGCTGAAGGTGGGAACTTGAGGAGATCAAAGGGTTAAAGGAGGTCTGTTTAGCGGAAAGGGTGGGGGTGGAGATGCCTCGTGTTTGCAATACTTGACTGGGAAAAGGGCCCCAGATTTGGAGAACTTTTGATGTCAGAAGGAGGAGTTTGGACTTGGAGACATCCTAGAGAGCTTTTTTGCATGCAGTGATTGAGGGTATTTAGCCCAACAGTAGGAAGCATAATTCAAGGGAGGGGGTGGGAGGGCAGGGACACACAACTTCTTAGATACTACAGCAATCCAAATGAGTGCTGAGGGTGGTGGGCATAAACAAGAGTATAAAATGCAAAGGGTATGTAAGCCATTGGTCTGGTAAGTAAACTACTAAGCACCTTCTCCTGGCTTGGTTTTGTTGCACCCATTTATTTTATCCTCATAGCCTCAGTACTTACCCACTATTGGGCTCTGCAGGGGTCAGAATGCCATGGGAGTTTGGATGGCAAAGGGCTAACCAGATAATCAGGCCAAGAAAAGATTTGCCAAGGAGCCTTCATTGTTAAGACCTAAAGAGTAAGCCATGAGGAATCTGCTGCAGACTCCTGTAAAGACAACAGCCATGTTGAGGTGCTGCACACTCTGTCTCCTGACAGGTTGGGGGCAGGGACTCCCTAAGTCTGGTCTGTTTCAGGCCTAAGACCTCTGAGAGCTGTTGGGAGTAAGGATACACGGTTCAACTTCTGGGTAGAGTGAGTTTGAAAACTCCTCTGAGCACTGGGAATCCGTCCCAGCGGAGGTCACACCTGTGCCGGCTATGGCAAGAGCTATCACAGCACTTTGGTGCCAGCTGGTGTCCTGGTGTTCCAGCTGCTGTGGAGAGCTAAGTGAGGAGTCTACAGGTAAGTGAGAGTGTTGTGGGAAGCCTCTCTCTGCTCTTCTGTCCATCCCCCCTCCAGCCTTCCCCTGCCTGTCCAACCTGCTGAATGTCAACTCCGGACAGTTATCTGTGCCCAGCTTGTGTCCCTCAAGCGTTCCTGGGGTTGGAGAAAGTAGGGAAGTGCAGACAAAGTGGCATGTGTAAGATTTTAGTCCTTGACAGGCTCTTCTTGTGGAAAGCTATGATGCCTTATAAAGATGAATGACTGTAGTAGGTCTGCCCAGGCTTTGGGCTCCTAACCACCAAGGGAGCTCTGCTTTGGAGGCAGGACCACCCAGCCCAACAGGCCTGTCTTTGATTTTGATACAAATCCACTGGGGAAACAGAGGAACAGATGGCTAGACTGGGGGATGAGCACATGCACGCACATGCAGTAACGTGCTGGCGTACCCACACATGCACTGCAGAGTCTGGCAGCCATTGGCCTCCATCACTTCCCTGCCGAAGGTTTCTGTTCAGGGTTTTGGTTGATGATTTGAGGTGGGGGGAAGGGTAGCTGGGAGGAGGGTAGTTGAGAAGTGGGCAGGTGTCCAGATTGAAAAATGCTTATGCAGGTGAGGGACTGGGAAGAGAGAATGCAAGTCGCTGACTGGGGGGTTATCATATTTATTACCTTTCTCCTGGAAAAACACACTGGAAGCTGCTAAAATAAAAGAGGGTATGGTGGCAACAACTGGCTGAAGACCCAACCACATAAGTGATACAGCGTCTCCATCTTGAAAAATTGGTTCTCATAGTTTTGCTCCCTTTGTTCTATATATTTTCCTTACAATAATTGTTCTGTTTTATCATTCTGCTTCTCAGCTGGACCCAAGCAAGTTAGTTTCAGATGCATAACCATTGACACGGGGAGAAGGGGGGACGGGACTGAAGCACACAGTTGCATTTGAAATGGGACTTGCCTCTAATCCTACATGAACATGGCCAGAAGTCTGCATCTTGCTCTTGTGAGTTGGGCTCAGCTACCTTGCTGTGGCACATGTCTGGCAATGGTGTCATATGTAATGCTGACTCTGTTGCCACCATCAGTGAAATCAGACAATTCAGGTATGATTAATAAAGCAAATGTTCCATATTCATCTTGTTACCTACAGTTGAGCTGTAATCTTTCTAGTATGTACAGAAATCGGAAATCACTCACTGACAGAGATTAAGGAGAGAGATCATTAAACAGACCCACCGGCTTGCTGCCACCACGTGCTTTAGAGACCACCACCCACAACGTTCAAATCAAAACTGGAAGTTAGGTCTACTATTTTTCCTTCCTCTATCCCTGCCCCTTATGTGCTTCTACACATAGCTTGTTTTGATTTGAAACTCTAAATGACTGCTAGAAATGATCCAACCTAACCTTTGACCCAGGCCCCAGTTCCATTTCATTATTACATGTATATATACACACACATATATATACATATACATATATAAATATATTTAGTATGTATATAAATACACACATATACATCGACATAGACACATACATACATATGTAATCATATACATATCACAATTTTGGGTATATATTCATATATGCAAATATATTTACATTCATTTATTTATTTGTGGGTGAGGGTGCATGTGCCATAGCACACATGTCCAAGTCAGAGGACAACTGGCAGGAGTTGGTTCTCTCCTTCTGTCGTGTGGATTCTAGGGCTCAAACTCAGGTCACCAGGCTTGGTGGCAAATGCATTTACCTGAAGAACTATCTCACTGGTCCTTACCAGTGTTATAAATTGACCACAGCTACAAACAAATTCAGGATCTCTCTCCAACCTTTTTCTCTGCTGTCACCATCACTTTTCAATAGCTCAAGACTTGAGCCTCGGATTCATCCATTTCCTTATCCAGTCAATCACTGGCAGTCTCCCACAAGTGCCCCGTGAATCCATCTCTTCTTGGCCATTCCTACCATCATTATCCTAGCCAATCTCGCCTAAACTTACAAATGGATTGCTGCCTCAGCCTCCTAAATAATCCCCCTGCATCCATCCCCACCACCCCACGCCCAATGCTGCTGCCAAAAGAATCTCATCATGGTACTCCCTGATCAAAAGCCTATAAAGTGCCCTTTGCTTACCATATAAAAGGGAGTTTCATTCCCTGGGATCCACAACAGTTGGGACTCAGCATTTGCTCAGATTTGGATATGGTTTGAGTATGCCCTGCCACCCATCCAAAGGGCTTATGTATTGAAATTGAATCAATCCCCTTTCTGAGGTACTCACCCCCATTGTGAGGAAACAATCAACTATGGTGTTTAGAAGCGTGGCATTTAGAAGTTCATTAGGAATTAGGTTATTAGGGTGACACCTGAGTGACTAAATACTGGTGGCTTTATGAGAAGAGAGAAACGGAAGAGGGAGAGACCAACATAGACCAACACACACACACACACACACACACACACACAACACGCACACGCATGCATGCATGCACACATACACACACACCCTCCTTGTCTCTTGCCATGTAATATACTATGTCACCTCGGAATTTTGCCAGCAAGGAATCCATCACCAGATGTAGGCATTTGACCTTACAGAACTATGAACTAAATAAACCTCTTTTATTTATAAAATAGCTTGTCTCTGGTATCTTGTTCTAGCAATAAACACTAATAATTATATATCAGCATTATATAAAAAAATCATTGTCTTATATTTCTGACTCCCAGGCTCCCCTCTTCTCTGGCTTCTCTCTACCCTAGAACTTCATGCTCACTCCTTTCTTTCTTTCTTTCTTTCTTTCTTTCTTTCTTTCTTTCTTTCTTTCTTTCTTTCCTTCATCTTTGTTTTTCAAGACAAGGTTTCTCTGTGTAGCTTTGGAGCCTGTCCTGGAGCTCACTCTGTAGACCAGGCTGGCCTCGAACTCACAGAGATCTGCCTGCCTCTGCCTCCCGAGTGCTGGGATTAAAGGCCTGCGCCACCACCGCCCAGCACTCACTTCCTTTCTCTACAGCCTTCTTTCTGCTGTTTCCTCTGCCCACAGTGGCCCCCTCTGTGGCATGTGTCACCATGTCTGGCTGTTTCCAATGTGGCCTTGAACTCACAGAGATTCAGAGGGATTTCTGTCTCTGGAATGCTAGGATTAAAGGCGTGAGTGCCACCATTTTCTAGCCTCTGTATCTACTGGCTGTCTGTTCTCTGACTCCAGATAAATTTATTAGGGTGCACAATATTTTGGGAGGACAATACCACCACATTTCCCCTTTTCGTCTAAAATTTAAAAAAGCTCATAACTAATACAAGAAAAATTATATCCAATAAGTGTATACAATATACACAGTCAAGATCACATTAACTATGTCTAGTCCATTAACATTTGACAGATTCAGACAAAAAAAAACTCCATTAATATATAATATTTGTATCATATCCCCTACCCAACAGGCTGAATCGAGCCTCTGCTGTGGTCATTCCTAACTATTCAAGCCCTTATTAGCTGCGCTTCCTTTTTAATTACAGCTTTCCTTGACCATAAGAGCAATACCTGTATATAGTGGGAAACTTGGAAAACATGCTCAAATACAAAAGAAAACAAGGCACCCACAATTGCCCCTCTTTTTTGAGCCTGAACACATTTCAGCACCAGATCCTACCATCTTATGCTGCTTCAATATTCTGTATATTTGCTTTCCTCCCCGGCCAGGGAGGGAGCTCTTTAGGGACCTTCTTCTTATTCATGTGTCCTCCAAGACATTGAGAGGCCTCAATGAAAACTTGATATGCATTATCCAGGTTAGAGGGCTACTGCCCATTGCTGAGGAGAGAGGGGCCATGTTTAAGCAGCTAGGCTTGAGATTTCAAACCTTATGAAGCCATTGTAGCTCACCACCTTCCTCTTCCACAGAAGAGAGAAATGAACATCAAGAGAAGGCTGAGAAGTCAATGTATAGAATGCCCTGGAATTCTGCTACCTCTAATGATGTGATCACCTTGTGAAACTGTTTCTTTTTCCTTTTTATTTTTGAGGATGTTCTTTAATTACTGCATTTGCACCCTCCTTCCCTTTCCTCCCTCCAAACCCTCCCATATTTCCCTCCTCACTCCCTACATGCCTTCAAATTTATGCCCTCTTTTTTCATTAATGTTATTGCATATATATATATGTGTATATATATATATATATATTTTATATTATATATATATATATAATATATATCCTGTCAGTCTGCATAATGTCACTTGTATGTCTGTTCTCAGGGCTGAGTGTTTTCATGCTGTCTCTTTACCGTTTTAGGAAGCCCCTAGATTCAAGGTTAGTGGCCAGAATGAACTTCCCCTAATGTGTTGGAATTAACCAACAAGAATCCATAATTATCTCCTTTGTCCATTATATTAAATGGGAAACTTTTCAACCTGGACAGATTAGTCAGCTTACCATCACTATAATGAAATATCTGAAGCAATTATCTTATAAAGATAAAAGGTTTATTTGGCTTAAGATTCTGGAAATTCCAGCCCAAGACTATGCAATTTCATTGCTTCGGCTTTTGAAAGAGCAGCACATCCTGTAGCATGTAAAGGAACAAAAGGCTCATACCATGAACCAAGAAGCAAAGAGGAGGGCTAGGAGACAGAAAGGACGAGACGGGAAGAGAGACAGGAGTCCCATAACCCCCTTCCAGGTTATATTCCCAATGACCTAAGAGCCTCCCATAAAGCCCTACCTCTTAGAGGTCCATAGACCTCTCAGTGCAGGTACCCTGAGGACTGTTTGAATGGATGGATCTTTGTGAGACTACTGCCCATAGTCAAACCAGAGCACTCTTTCAGGACCATCTGCCTGCTCATTCTTCTTCCCTCCTTCATCTCACTAAAGTATATCTCAGTTTTCCTGATTAACCCCTTCACTCTAACCTAGACAACCAACATGCCGAAATCTCAGAAACTGACGGGAGAGTCATTTGCTGCCAGCCACTCCTCACTTCAGCCCTAGACAGAGCTCAGCCGGTGTCTCGACTGGAAGTAAATGCTGCTCCATGTTTCTGCCCATGTTCATTGCGGTTCATGACCTCCACCAACATGTTCTGCCATTGACCTTGGACTCAGCCTGTTTTAAAATATTAATATGGACTTGCTATTATATTATTGTATCAGAGTGTTCCCCCTGCTAGTTCTTATCTGAGCTCTATAAACAGCATCAAGCAGAAAGTGTACTCTGGAGTCGGCCTTGCCACTTACTGAAATGTATTTCCCGATTGCAAAGACAAATTCTGAACATTTCTGAAAGTACTTACTATCCATAGCACATTGTCATCTAATTGGCAGCATTTTTTTTTTACTGTCTTAGGGAAAACTGGGGGGCGAGGGGAACAACCACCATGTTGCTTCTCCCTGCTGCCGACAGCTTCTTAGAGGCAATGAAATGCATTACTTACTTATTTAACCTCTCTGAGGCCAGTGCCTTTATCTGCAAAGTACCCACCTCAGAGGGTTTTGTTGTGAGGATTCAAAGATAATATTTACTCAGCACTTAGCAAATGGCCAGCACTTTGGTGGAGACTCAATAAATGTTAGCCATCGTAATTTCCCAACTATATAAACTATAAACCCCTCAAGGGCAGGGACATGCTTTTTTTCTCTTTCTAGCAGATGGTCCGTTGTGAAAGGTGGAAAGAATTTCCCTTTCTGAAATTATCTCCTCTGTTAGACTGCCAAACAGCCCAAATTTCAACATTAATCACTCCTCCGAGTTAAGGCGTTATCTCCAGAAGACCTCGGTTAAAATGCAAATATGTCACTTGGGAAGGTAACACATTCATTCATTAGCATTCAGGATCCCATTAGTGTAGATTAGTTTATCAGATTAACTTAGCTGTCACCAGGCAAACCCTGCAAGCCCTGGTTGAGGGGGCTGGTAAGATGTGATGATGTAAGGTGGGAGATGAGAGAGGGTCAGGCCTTCCTGAGTTTCTGGCCACCCCTGATCAGCTCTTGCCTTTCCGCCTTTGATGGTGGGTGGGATTACCACTGTTATCAGCAGTTAACTAGGACAGATGCCAGTGCTACAAGAGAAACGCATGCGAGTAAAAGGGAATGGCAATGGGAAGCTGGAAAGGACCGTAGAGATGCTCTGCTCTAGTCTCCCTCTGAACTCCTGACTCTCACCACACTGTGTGACCCCTAAGACCCTCCACACCATTGTTGGAAAAGTCACATTAGAACATTTTGTTTTGTTTTGCCTCTCTCTCTCTCTCTCTCTCTCACTCTCGCTCTCACTCTAGCTCTTGCTTGCTTTGTTTTAAAACAAGTCTCACTATATAGCCCAGGCTCTACTCAAACTCCTGAATGCTGGGACTACATGGATACACCAAAATGTTTTAGCCAAATATTTTTGATATGGAACAGAAAGTAGTCATATAGTGACCTCTTCCCTCCCTCTTTCTCTTGGCAGCCTCTTTATTGTTATTTTAAGGCCTTGCTATGTAGACCAGGCTGAACTTGAGCTTGCAATCTTCCTGCATCAGGCTCCAGAATGCCGGATTTGGAGGTATGTGCCACCAACCCTAGAAATGGCAGCCACTTTAAACTATCAAAATATAGCTAGCTCATTTTCTCCATTTCCAGTGTCTTTTGATTTTTCACTCATGGTGGAGGTGAGTGCTGAATTTCCGTTTGTTCAATGACTCCTTTTGAGACGTGCTTCCACAGCTGAACTGCTTAGCCTAGAGTCCTATGAACTTCCTGAAATTTTATTTACAGTCAAGTACAACTTTGACTGTAGTCACTACATGTCTTGCCTAGGGGCTATAGTTCTCCACATGGGGTCTATGTCCTAGAACAGGTCCCAACCATTGACCTGACAGTATTTTAATCACTTCCCTTTGCCAACACTCTAATTTGTGTGGCTGCTCTGCAGGGCCTTGTATAGCACTGAGCATGGTACTTCTGGGGGCTCTGAGCAGCACTGAGCGCAGACAGAGGCCAGACTGCTTTTATTTAGTATCACCTTTGGAGAGCTCAAGGTTTAGTGAAGAAAATCCTCTCTTTCTCAGGTAGCTAAGAAATCCCTGCCCAGGATTCAGTCTCTGTATTAGTCACTTTTGTGTCGTCACTGCAACCCAAATAACGTGACTGAAGAAAAAAAAAAATTCAGGGAAGAAGGTTTTATTTTGCCTCATGGTTTCAGGGGGATTTCAGTCTAGTTTGGTAGGGAAGGCATGGTAGAGTTCATAGTAGCAGGAGCACGTGACAGAGACTCTTCACAACTCAGCTGGCCTGAAGCAGAGTTTTTTTTTTAAGGCTGTAAATTGTGCATACATGTGTGAGGCTGTGTGTAGGTATGAGCATGTGAGTGCAGGTGCCTGTGGAGGCCAGAGCATTGGATTCCCCTGGAGCTGGAGTTACAGGCCATTGTGGGTGACCTGAATTCACACTGTCCTCTGCAAAAGCAGTACACATTCTTAAGGACTGAGCTGGGCAATCCCTCTAACCTCTCAAGCAGTTATGGACCAGAACCAGGGGCAAGCATAAACCTCAAAGGCCTGCTCTTAGTGATTTTCTCCCACTAGCCAAGTCTACCTTCTAACAGTCCTACATCCTTTAAAATAATAATGCCACAAGAGAAGGACTAAGCATTCACATTTGTTTGTTTGGTTGGTTGGTTTTTTGTTGTTGTTTTTACATCCCAACCAAAGTTTCTCCTCCCTCCTTTCCTCCCAGTTCCTCCCCACCCCCATCCACTCCTCCACCTTCTCCTTTCTCTTCCGACACAGGCAGGTCTCCCCATGGATCTCTGCCAGGTACCAACTTGATATACCATGGCTGGCAATCCAGTAGGAGGAAAAAAGTCCCAAAAGCAGACAGTAGAGTCAGAGATAGTCCCTGATCTTACTGTTAGGAATCTCACAAGAAGACCAAGCCCTCTGCATATGTGTTACAAGCATTCCAATTTTTAACATGAGCTGGTGAACATGGGACGTTTCAGATTGAAACTGCAGTAGTCGCCTTATTCAAAAGAGCACCTTGGTGTCTATGCCACTCACTTTACTAGTTGAAGAGCACAGTGGCTATTTCAAAGGAAGCTAGTAGATGTCTCTGATGGGGACCCATCTAGTTAGGCTGCTTCATAGGCTAGCAGAGGGGCTATGTGAGTGGACACAGCCCTCAAGGTATCTCCAGTTATCTGATTCTGTTCACTGGAAAGCAGTGATTGATTCACGGACCCATATTAGAGAACATACGGCAAGGGGAGAGGCCATGCTTACAGCTGACCCTTCTTGAGACAGGAAGCTTTCTAAACTGAAATTTGGGAAACTACCAGCATTAGTGAAGAACAAAGTTACAAAAGTCAGATAATTTGGAAAGGACTTGCAATCATGCATGAGTTTGACATGAGAAAGAGACATTGCTTGAGAAGGTGGGGTTCTCTCTATCTCTGCATACTTATACCCCAAGTAGCACAAAGAAGTGGTACATATTAATGTAGTTGAGACCCATAGGATGCTATTGGCAAGTGACAATCACCTATAATATGTGACAAAACACAGGCATATCACTGGGGTCTTTTTGTAACTAATGTCTTCTCTATGGCCTGGTAGTTGATCCAATGTAACAGCCACTGTCTTCTCTAACCACTGCAGACATTGTTTTAGGTTTGGGGGTTTAAGGACTATTAAGAAAATTCAACTAAGTTATATGAAAGTCACATACACTGCTCTGACACACACCCCCAAGAGTCTCTGGCCAAGTATGTTTGAGAAATGCTATACACCCATTTTATAGCTTCAAAATGCATACTGCCATAGCAAAGGCTCTGTGAAGACCTGTTATAAAGAAGCCTGCTAGCATCACTTAAGGCTTCCAATATGCATTTGACCACCATCCTCCTCTCTTCATCCTTCAATATACCATAGTTAACAGCTTTGGAGAATGCATCTTTCAGCCACAACATCCCCCTTTTCATACCTGTGCACAAATGCCCCCAAACAGTCAAGGCTCTGCAGAAATGGGAGAGACATGGATGAATTTTGTTAAAGGGGAGGTGGGCCGAGGCTCATGGGTCAGAGAGAAAGCTTGGAAGCCTGGGAGAAGGGGCCTCAAAATGGAGTTGAGAACAAGGTGGGATGCTGGAGACCAGCTCCCTCTATCTCACTGTTTGCTGCCGGCCAGCCCCAATAGATGCCCTGCTTTTGACCCTGAGCCAACGATGAACAGCAAAGCAGAGCGGCTTTGGCCAGGCCTGGACCCTGCAGGGCCATTTGTGGGCACTGGCTTCTCAGCTGGGGCCTTTCCACTTTCACTCCCGCACTGCTGCTCTCCAGCTCCCTCCCCGAGCCTCTGGCACATTTTCAATTTCTTAGTCTACTAGTTGATTCATTTCATTTGGGTCTTGTTCTTTCCTCTTCTTCCTTTCAGGGAGACTCAGGAGGCCTCTGGGTTCACTAATGCCAAATAGAAGCCAGAAAGCATGGGGTGGGAGAAAAGACAAGGCCAAAGGGCAGGGTGTGGGGCTGGTTCCCTGAGGCCTCTGAGCAGCTGGCTGTCATTGGGATCTGAGGAAGTGTCACCAACACCTCTTGAGGTAAACAATCTCCAGCCTGTCTCCAAGAAAAATATACAAGTAGTGGATTGAACACTCAGAAAGGCTGGAGGTGGTCATTCCCAGAGGGTCTCAGGCTGTAGGAGACCAGCTAAAACCTGTTGAAATTGACGAGAGAGGGAGATAGAGACAGAGACAGGGACACAGAGCCTATGCAGATTTGTCTCCATACGTGACTGTGTATGAAGGTAAATCAGTAAAGCTTTTGGATGTTTCTTGACGGAGGAGGCCCAGGGGTACACAAGGACCTTTGCAGAGCTGTATCAGGATCACAGATGTGACTTGTCACTGGGGAGAAGAAATACAATTTCTGTAGTGCAATAGCTCTTTCAGCACCAGTGAAATGAATGAGCTGCAAGGAGATGAGACAGGCTTGTTTATTTTTTTTCTATTCGGGGTGCAAATGTAAGGGGGAGTGTACACATGTATGAACAGTGGCCTCTGAAGACTGACCCCACCACCTGTTCCCATTGCCAACAGCCAGGAGGTGTGGCTGCTACTGATAATGCCTCTAGGATTTGATCACGACGTTTGAATGCCTCTAATACCAGTGACTCAACGTTCTTGCTTGCTAGGCAGTTTATTCTGCTGCCTAACTGCATTAAGGTTAGGAAATGGGTTCACGCGCGCGCGCGCACACACACACACATACACACACTACATTCTTCTATCTTTGGATGCGAAAAGCCGGGGCTCATTGTGTTCTCTCTCTTTTTCTCTCCCCTGTGCTCCCCGTCCCCTTCCTTTCTCTCTGTCCTCTCCCCCCTCTCCCACATGAAGGCCTGCATTAGCAGTCCCATATTCCTATACAGACTCCTAGACTTCGTTGTAGCTTCAAAATATCCTGATTATCTTACAATTCAGCTACCAAGTGCTCCTTCCTTCTGTGGGACCAAGAACTCTTTTTCACAGACATGTTTACATAGACTGTAGCTTTGCCTATCAGGGTACATCCTTCTTTTTGTTTGAGTTCTCTGTGCTCAGGGTTAGAGCCCCACTATCTAGATATGGAAAACTGGACAACACTCCTCCCTCCCTGATCACCTTCAGCTTCTCTTGGTAACTTCTTTGGAAAGGTCAAGATTAGAATTTGGTATGGTAGAAAAAACCCATGCCGGTTGGATTTCTTTCAACCCTGGGCAGCCTGGGCAGGATTGTAGTGTGGTTATATGGATGAAGATGCTGAGACATAGGAAACACATCCCAAGAATTTGACTCACAAAGGATGGTCTCAGACTTTAGAGGGTCTTGTGAAACACTGGAGACTCTGATGATGAAAAGAAAGTACACAAATGAAAGAACTCCCTGGTGATTTTATTCCCACATAACCAATAACTGTTCCTTGAGTACTTCCTATGCACCAGGCCCTGTTTTAGATACTGGGAATACAGTGGTGTTAGGACAGACAAATCCCTGCCGTGCTAGAGCATACATTGCAATAGCAGCAGCTTCTGTTTCAAATTAAATAAGGGCGAGCAAGATGGCTCAGTGGGAAAAGGCGGTTCATGTCTGATGACCCGAGTTTGATCCCCAGGCCCCACATGGTGGAAGGAGAGAATTGACTTGTATGAGAGTGCACAAAAAGGTGGGTACACACACACACACACACACACACACACACACGCACGCACGCACGCACGCACGCATGCACGCACGCACGCACGCATGCACACACACAATTAAAATGTAATAAGACAAAAGTAATTGACTAGTAAACAAATAGCTTAAGATGCAGCTTTTTCATAGTCACCAGTACCAGTACTACAAAAACAAAAGCAAATGTATAAATTATCACCATTTGCATTAAAATGCTTCTTAAAAAGGAAAGAAGCACAGGGCCATGATAAAAAGGATCAGAGAACTGCTTCACCTACACCAGGAAAAGGCTTCTATAGCTAGGTAGGCATGGTAGCATATACCTGTAATACCAGCACTTGGGAGACAGGAGGTTTAAGAGTTCAAGGTCAGCCTCAGCTACACAATGAATTCTAGGTCAGCCTGACCTGTATGAGACCCTGTGCAAAAAAAAAAAAAACCTTCAAATAACAATGATGATAATCGTGATAATGAAATTAATTTCTGAAGAATTGTAAAGGCTGGGTGCAGTGCCTAGGACAGAGCTCTGGCCACTACCTTTGCAACATTGGCTTTATTTTGGGAAAAGTGAGAGCTGCACCTCCACTTAAAGAGAGGATTCATAGTCTCCTTGAAATCTGAGATGGTCACTGTGAGAGGAAACCTCTTCAAGACTTTTCCAGATGATCTGACTGGACAACCCTTTCGGGTGTCATATCTAGTACTTGGCAAAACACACTGAAGCTTTTCCAGTCAGGCAAAACCAAGAAAATGGTTTGAGTGAGGAGGTTTGGACTATTATAGCTATGGCTAGAGAATATATGGTAGAGAAGAGAAACTATGTAGGGCGGGGCTGTGCTGTGATAAGGATCCAGAAGGAGACTTTGAACTTGATCCAGTCAGCTGGAGAAACTGATGTGAGTTTCTGAACCAGCATAAACAAGGAGGGAGGGAAAGGGAGAATTCCTGTTATCCTTCACTAACTGCAATCCCTCCTGCTGCAAATGTGAGCTCCCCAGTGTACTAGACCTATGGGCCTGAGCCCAAATCCTAGCTCTCCCCGTTACTAGCTCTAGACTTGGACAAATGACTTAAATGCTCTGTGCCTGGTTTTCCTCATAAGTTAATAACTGTGAAGGACTTAGAACGGTGCTTGATAATTATTTAGTACCCAAAAACCTTTTGTTATTATTATCCAAGGAAAAAACTGGTTGTTGCCATGAATTCAAATTATTTGGGGTAAGATTTGATCATTTGGGGGTTTGACGAAGCTATGTTACCTGGGGCCAGGACCCATTGTATAAAAAGTAAAAGTGGGCCCTCTGGCCAATAAGCTTTTCAATTACCCTCCCATAAGCACCCCAAATTCCCACTACTTATTTGCAATCTGGAGAAATATACGTTTTAATTGAATTAGCATATGCTCTTATCTCACAATAAGAAGGTTGATTAGTCATTATCACTCAGAATAAAGCAGAACTTCGAAGGAACAGACACAGGATGACACATTAGCTTTCTACTATTGTGTACATGTGTGTCCGTATTTAGACAGTTACAACAAAACCTTACCTTACATTTCTGTGGGCCAGGAATTTGGGTGCAGCTTAGTTGGGTGGTTCTGAATCAAAAGCCCCTCCTCGGCTTGCCCTGGCACTGTGGGGTAAGGGCTACAATACACAGACACCAGCTGGAATAATTGGTCTGCCTCCCAACCCACTCATGCGGCTGTTGGCAAGCTTCGCTTTCTCACAGGCTGGTAGACTGAGGTTTGCCATGCCTTGCTGTGCCGGGTGTGCCTCTCTGCTACGATGCTCACAACATGGCAGCTTGCGTCCCCCACTATGATTGATTAAAGGGGTTGGAGGGAGGGAAAGACTGCACAAAGTTCAACCCTAAGCTAGCCAACAGCGGAAGCCACAGTCTTTTTATAACCTCGTCTCAGGAGTTAGGGCTCACCACTCGTATTATTCTATATAGTAAAAGTACGTCTCCAGTGCATGTTTTTGGCATCATTGTAAAGAAGGAGGAGGAGGAGGAGGAGAAGGAGAAGGAGAAGGAGAAACAAGTGTCTATATCTGTGTAGGGTTATTTCTGGGTCCTCTAAATGTGATATGTGAAATCTGATCTAGGGCCAGCAGGATGGAACAGCAGGTAAAGGGGGCTGCTGCCAAGCCTAGGGGCCTGAGTTTATTCCCCTTCATTCATGGAGTAGAAGGAAAGGAAACAATTCCAGAAAGTTGGCTTCTGACCGCCACATATGTGTATGTATGCATGCATGCACGCACACACATACACACACAAATAAATAAAATGTAATAAAAACTTCAAAAAAATCATATACTTATAGAGGATATGAAGGTGAACGTGAGACTATCTGGAGGAATGAATGAGAGGTGAATGAATGAACAGGAGGATGTGAAAAGAAGATGAATATATGTGTGTGTGTGTGTGTGTGTGTGTGTGTGTGTATAGTTAAAGTATTTAACAGAGTTGTATGAAAATGACTATGAAACCCATCACTCTGTACAATGAATAGATGCCAATAAAAAGTTATATTAAAAAAGCATGTTCTTGCTGGAGGGCGGGGGGATCCGCATTCCTTTAATCTTAGCACTCGTGAGGCAGAGGCAGAAACGGACAGATCACTATGAGCTTGAGGCTAGCCTGCTCTGCATAGTGAGTTCCAGGTCAGCCAGAGCTACATAGCGGGACTTCCCTCTCCCTCAAGATAAAAAGCATGTTCTCTCACCCTTATTCCAAAAGCATCTCCAGGACCAGTCCACCCAGGAGGGGATGTGCAAAGATGTATAGACACAAGGTGAGGATTATTTGGGTCCCTTTAAGTTGCTGCCTACCACAAATAGATAAGTAGTGAGGACAGGAGATTTAAAAAGGGGGAGAAGAGCTAATGCAGTAGAAAACTAGAATCGCCTGTCTAACTGGGGCGCCAGCATAAATGGTTACTAGACTTAGTAGTAGCGAAAGAGATTGGGCACCAAACGGGCAGTGTAGATCCAAAAGGTGATGTGGATGGTACCTAGAAGATGCTTACCAACCAGGATTGTGGAATGTCCTGGGACCTTCCTTGGGTCCTAGCGCAAGTTCCTCATACAGAGGTATTATTTGCATTGTCCACTACGCTAGTCCTGTAGGTGAGGCCAGGGAAAGAGGCAGGAGATGAGATGAGGCTCAGGAAGCCCAGGAGCAGCAGAAACAGGTAAGGGAATGCAGGTTCAGCAGCTGCATTTGTTTGCGGTTGGGAAAGTCGTTAATTTTAGCTTCACACAAGAGGCTGAAACAGGAGGGTTTGTCATTTCTGCTGAGTTAGCCTTGGCCATCTTGTTAACTCCAAGCCGCTGTTTGCAGGGTGGCAAGTTCCCCTAACTCGAATGAAAGACTGTGTAATCTGCTTTAGGCCCAGTCATTCTAATACTGTGGGGAGGGGAGGGCACACAGTCCTAGGAAGACAGTGCAGAGGGCCAGCAAATGCCGACTGGCACCAGCTTTCCTCTTCTAAATCCAGCCCGTGTTCTCATTGTGGCTCTGCTACTTGCTGATCTTGAAGTGTAGGGCAAGTCACTTTCTTTCTTAGTGCCTTAATTTTCTCATCTGTAAAATGGAGATAAATCGTCTCTAGCTTACGGGGTTGTTGAGATAAACCACTGAACTAACGAGGATAAAGCAACAAAAAAGAGATACTGGTCCTGACTCACAGCACCCAGTCCCAAAGAGGCAGGTCTCTCCCCACTTCCCAAACTAACCAGAATCTATCTATCTATCTCTCTCTCTCTCTCTCTCTCTCTCTCTCCCTCTCCCTCTCTTTCTCCATCTGTCTGTCTCTGTTCTATTTCTCTCTGTCTCTGTCTCTCTGTGTCCCTGCCCCGCCACAGGCCTCCCCAGTCAAGAAATATCCAAAAGCCTCACTGATTTGCCTTCATATACAGGCATGTATGGAGACACATTTGCATATTCTCTGTGTTCTCTGTCTCTGTCTCTCTCTCCCTCTGAGTGTGTGCTTTTTCAGAGGCTCTCCCAGTATTTATACTCTACAGGGAGTTGGGTACTCTAATGATCTTCAGTTTATTTAAGAAAAAAATATGCATCCCAGAGAGGTAGGATACCTTGCTCAGGCACACACTACTAAATAAGAGTTGGAAACCTAACTCAGATCTGTCATAGTCTCCAGTCTGTCCTTAATCTAGTCTACCCAACAGTCAAATAGCCCCCACCATGATTTCAAAATGACCTGGGGGCGAACAGCAGTGCCAGAGGTTAGCTAACAAAAGCAGAAGGCTCTGGGATTCAGCTCATGTAACCTTTCACAGTCTTACAGACTTATCCCTGCAGTGAAGTTTCTACTCAACCTCCTTGAGGCAGAAGTAGAGGTTCTCATCTGTGAGAACCCTCATTCCCCCCACACACACACACACACAGACAGACAGACAGAATTTTCTGACACATGACCAATTTCCTTCTACACCTATTTCTGAAGCCAAGAAATGGGAGCAAGTGCAGCTGTGTCTGTGCAAAATACTAAGCCCCCAAAGCATATTCTCCTTCCCAAAGATGCAGGTATGGCTCCCTTTCCCATTACCATGGAATCTCGGGTCCTGCATCGGGAAGTAGGATCTGGCCTGGACAAAACTTGTCCTGGTCTCCATGTTCAGTTCAGCTCCGCCTTCTACAAAAGCTTCACAAAATGAAAAACGTAGAATCTTTGGAGTTTGAGGCATGGAATTAAAGATAAAGAATATTCCAGAATTGAGGACTGGCTTGGAAGGAAGGAGGGAAAAATGGGTAGAACAAAGAAAGAATAAAAGGCACAAGGACCAAGAGAAAGGAGAAGGGAAATTCAAGAGGAAATTGAGGAAGAAAAGGGGTTAGAGAATCATCAAATGGAGGAGACATAAGGATGGTAACTACAAAGAGCCAAATGGAGAGCAATCCTAAAACAATGCCTGCCAGAATTGTCAAGCAGGAAGAGCTTGGGGTCAGCCATCTTATTGGTAACAGGGTTCTGAGGCTTAGCTGAAATCTCTCTCTGCTTGAGGTTTATACTTAGGTTGCACATTCCTTGAGCGAAGCTTGCCTGGGGCCAGGTGGTGCTGGGGATTAATAGAGGAAGCCAATTAATTCCTCTGCAAGCCACCTTTTGGCACCATTGCTACTAATGAACAGCATTTACAAAGTGCCTGCTCTGTGCCAGCAAAGATAAGAGATCAAACAGCAGAAAGTAAAGGCAAAAAAAAAAAGAAAGGAAGGGAGGATGGAGAGAGAGAGAGAGAACCAGGTGAAGGCTGCAATAAGTTAAACTGCCAGGTAGGAGTGGTTGAGTGGTTGTGTGTGCTCTGTGTTTCATAGCCCAAGGAGGATAGATGGAAAGGAAGGCCCTATATGAGAGACTCCAAGAAGAGAACAGGTATGTATGCCACAATCTTATTTTAGAGAATGGCCAGGTCCACCTTCATCCAGAAGCAAGACACACTCGGAATTTAGAGTAGAGGACACCAAATGGTATCTGTGGTGTGTGTGTGTGTGTGTGTGTGTGTGTGTGTGTGTGTACCTATATGTCTATTCAGAGAGAGGAGCATTGTTCTCTGCTGAGGCATGGATGCATTACACATACATGGACAACATATTCAGTGAGCCCTGGTATCAGTGGGTCTTTACAAAGCCTGTGCAACTGGGGCCCTGGCTGGATGATGCATTTATGTTTTCTGTGGCTCTTTTTCCACTGCCCCAGCCTTGCCCTGCACAACATCCAAAGGAGGAAGCAATCATTGGTTTGAGAAGAATCCTTGAGCCAATGAAATGTCAGCTCAGCTATTGTTTCCAGATGCCTAAAGGAGACTTGTCTATAAGATGAAGAAGCAAACTCTCTGTTAAATAAGCATAAAATTTGAGAATGGGAAGGCAATTTGGTTTTCTAGTGAATGAAGGGTTCTGAATTTTGATTCATTAATGAAATTCTTTCCAAAGTATGAAGCCGCTGTTCTTGCCTTGCAGTGGGAGGCCCAGTGAAATAGATTCTGTGTTTGGTGATTAAGGATCTTGCTTTCTAAATATCTGCCTTAATGCTTAGCATCCCAAAAACGTGGTAGCAGACAGAATACTAGATTCTGGGAGCCAGCCAATACATATGGTCTCCATTCATAGTGAAGCCACCTACTAGCAGGTGACTTTGGACAGTGGCTTATTCTTTCTGAAGCTTGATTGCCTCTACTGTAAAGTGGAGCCGTGTTATGTTTTATACAACAGAAAAAACATGCACTGAACTCAGACCATCTCTTGAAATATTCCTTCATGCCAGCTATTTTGTTATTCTTTGCCTTTTGCTTCAAACAGCTGAATAAGGAAATGTATTTGGTCAATTGATAAATAAGATGCTAAGACAGACTGAATTTTTATTTGCTGAGGTTTTACTGTGGGTCTCATTTCCTCATAGATTGCTAACCCCGAGGGCATACTGCCTCCACCCAAATCATTCAACCCTTATATCCCAGTATAGTTGCAAAGAACCTCGCCAATGCTTAGTCATATTCAATAAGTGTGCCAGTGCCGATGTCGACGTCTCTGTCTCTTCACCACTGGGCCAAGTTGCAGGCTCAGACAGGGTCCTCACTTTGACATCTCTGGATTATTCCAGAACCTGGCTTTCAGTGGTTACAGAAATGGTAGCTGCTGTGGCTGCTGTCATTATTCTGAGAAAATAGTAGAAATTAATGCAAGCTTGCCCATTCCATCGCAGTTGCCAGAGTTGGGAGCAAAACCACAGCTGGAGGGAAGTGGGGCCCAGAAAGATTCGATCAATGAGGGAACTAGGGCTGGACAATCCTAAATCAGGCCATATGAAAGAATCTACTGACTTCAACGAATACAAGAAAAGGTAATAGCAAAAAAGAAAGGAAGGAAGGAAGGAAGGAAGGAAGGAAGGAAGGAAGGAAGGAAGGAAGGAAGGAAGGAAATAAAAACCAGAGAAGTTAGCAGTCTTGTCCTGATTCCTTCTCTTGGCCATTTCTCATCTGCCCATTGGCTGGAGTCATTTCATCAGATCAGGCTGAGGGTTTGGGATAAAGGGAGAGCTACACACACACACACACACACACACACACACACACACACACACACACACACTCCCATAGTGGGATTCCCAGCTTAGGTGACTCCTGAGAGCCTTAATGGAGGACAGCAAAGATGGCCAGCAGGATCTACACAGGGCCTGGTGCAGAAGGGTAGGCAGTAGTAGCATGTATACTTGAGGATTCTGGAGGCACAGGGTATTGGCCTTGCTCCAGGGAATACCATTGGAGTGGCCCCAAATAGGAAGAACCAGTAGGATGCCCTAAGGTAGTTATGATCCTAGTTTGGTGATACTGCAGACAGAGATAGGGTGGGCATCTACCACCAACAGAATTGTGGGGAGAGAGGCCAGGCAACCAGTTCACCCAGGACGGGACTGTCATATAGAAATATTCCCATCTGGATAGTTCTAGAGAAGCAAGTCTGGGTAATGATAAACTATGAATTTTATGCATGAGCTGAACATTGAAAAACTTCAGCCCCAAGCTCCTGGCTTGCATCTGAGCCAAATCCCACTCGCACAGCATTTAATCAGCTTCCTGACAGATCCCAGGAAAAGGGAGATGAATTTACGACATTGATTAGCTAATCCCCAAGTGCTGCACTTACTCCGTGATCCAAGAGCACCAGGCTGGGGCCTCTAGATTTGCCGCTGCCCAGATTCTGCAGCTGCTCTGATAGCAGGTGGGCTTGGGGACCGCCCCCTGGAGAGGAGGACTGAGCTAATGTGTTCTCTCTCTCTCAGACTTGCTTCCCACCTCAAGATGCTCCCCAACCACGGATGCATCTGGGCCTTAGGAGTTATTCTCATCTTTGCCCTCCATTCCCTATGTGGTCCCTGCCAATTTATTACTCATCTCAACCTTGTGCCAAAGATGCCTTGTCCTTGCCTCTACCAATGTAAAACATGTCAGCTTTCAAGGTCTGCCTAGAAGCTCTCCTCCTTCAGGAAGCCCTCCCTGATTATGAGGGTCCCAGTGAGCACTCCTTCCTCCCATTTCTAATGCTTGTCCCAACCACTGATAATCACAGACCACGGCTAGAACTAAACCAGGGAGTAGCTAGTTTTATCCAACCATGTCTGCCAATGCTAGATTTATTTGATCACAAAGGTAACATGTTCATTATGACAGGTCAAAAAGAATGGTTTTAAGAAGCAATTAATCTCTCCCTCAACTCCTCACATCTCCTCTCCTTGGAAAACCAATCTTTCCAGGCTCAGTGTTCTGACTCTGCTCAAACAGACATGTATATGTATATGACCTGTCCAAGTTACTGCTAAGAATTTTGAAGCCCTGAGAGGACATGATTTTTCCACACACAGAGCTGGCTAGGAGCTGAGTTGAAAATAGGGCCCTGGTGCCCAGGCTCCCAATTCCCAGCCTGGTACAGTTGTGGCTTAGTTGCTTCCTGAGAATCTTCTGTCCCCAAGTGAACTGAAAACTCAACCAAGGGGAGGGGAATGAACAACCCATGTGTTCTCTCTTGCATTTCTCACAACACCTAGCACAGTTTTGAGCATCTGGTCCAGGCTGTTTACTAAATGTTTGTCTCCTCATTTTAACTTCTCTCTGAAACAAGACACAGTATAAATAAAGAAAAAGAAAACGTTTGACTCGGTGCCTGGCTTTGCTAGACTGAAGAGCGGAGCCACGCAATCATACAGAAATTGATTGTTAAGATGGCTAGGGTAAAAAAAAAAAAAATTGCAGCTGAAGTCTCAAGTGATTGGTGTCTGTGTACAGATATCTGAAGACAGAGACAAAAAGAGCTTGAATGTGTGAGAGACTTATGCTCTGTGCTGTACTAAGCCATAAGCCTGTCTTAGGGTAGGGTGGGGACAGTTCTGAAAATGGGACTGAGGGCCATGGGTACCACATCAGCTCTTTTTTTTTTATTTTTCCTCGAGACAGGGTTTCTCTGTGTAGCTTTGGTGTCTGTCCTGGATCTCGCTCTGTAGCCCAGGCTGGCTTCGAACTCACAGAGATCTGCATGGCTCTGCCTCCCGAGTGCTGGGATTAAAGGCGTGTGCCACCACCACCGCCCGGCCCACATCAGCTCTTAATCTCCCCATCGTGAGACTTACGGTCAGGTCAGCTGCTGCATGCAGTCTGTCCCCTCCTCACCCACTGCTGCTGAAGCCTCCACTGGCTGCTGCCAAGGGCTTAAGGCTCCTCTCTCTTTCTGAGAACCTGCTTTAGGGCCATTATATTCCTTTGTGGCATAATGGTGCTGAGACTTGTACAGATTTATTTGATGCATTTGTTTCTTGTTAATCAGTTGTGAGGAGAGAGGGGACTGGGCTGAAATGAAGGCCATTACCTCCACCCGCGGGGATTGTCTCCTGCCTCAGTGCAGCCTCTGGCCACATCAGCTGCTAGGAAGGCAGAACCCTTGGGAAAAATCATAAACACTAATTGAATTTTCGAGCTGCAACAAATGTTCAAAATTATCTACGAAGATTATTAATGCCTCATAATTATACAGCATTTCATAGTCTATGAAATGACTATATGTGACTAACTCTTCTGATTTTAGGTGTGGGTTCCTTTCTTGATTTAAAAAGATCCTGCCAACCGGAGAGTAGAGGCTTGTTAATTTCTTAAATGTGAGAACGGCTTTGTGGTTATATAGGATTATTCTCATATTAGGAGGTAAATTACCAAATGGTTAAGGTGTGAAGTGTGGTGATATTGGAAAGTTTAAGATGCTATAGCATTTCAAAGGGCATAGCTAGGGTCAGAGGGGTGTGAAGTTGTTGCTGACTGCGTCCGTCCAGAGCTTGATTTCTGGAGATGGCTTACCGCTGTAAAAAATAAAAAACAAAAAACAACAACAAAAAACGAATGTCACTGAAATGTACACTGAAAAAGTTACAATGGTAAATTTTGTTACGTATATTTTATCACAATTATATGAGAGAGAAGAAACAGACATGGGGGGGGGACTGGCAAAAGTCTTAGGAAATGTTGAGTCTAGGTGATGAATATAGAAGAAATTACTGACATGATCAAAGTACCACACATGCTTGCATGAAAGTTGTCTGTATAAAACTCAGTACTATGTACAATGAATGTACATCAATAAAAAATAAATTACAGTATTGGTCTTAGGTCTAAATCTAGTTGTTCTGCATATCTACAAATATTTGTCATCATAAATGGACGAAATAAAAAAAAACTCTTAATGTGAGCAGGCTTATAGAGAAATGGACACGTAGTTTTCTGTAGCTGACCCAGATTGTACTGAGGATGAGTCATGTGTCCCAAGAGCACTTGGAAGATTGGAGCAGTGATGGAGAGGAGGCAATGGCTGAGTCACTGTGTGGCTGTGCATTGCTAGTTCATTGACAGGTAAGAGGGCAGAGGTATAGCAGATGTCTACTGGGGCTGATTTGGGTGAATGATGGGCAAGTTATTATACAGACAGTTCTTAGGTTACAGCTACCACAGCTCATGATTAGGGTTACCTCAACGGTTCTGAGTCATTCAGAGGAAGGTATGTTTTTGTCACATGCCCCCTACAGGTCATGTTGCTGCTTGTCAGTCATCTATGAATGAATGGAGAATGGAGACATTGCTGACATTCTCATCAGTTCATTTACATCAGCTTTGTACTATCCAGCTCTGATCTTCACATCTCATCAAACTGCATGTCTAGTAGGAGTGAGTCAGTAGGACTCTCTAAAAAGTGACCTGCAGTGGCATGATGGTAGTGGTGAATGGCCCAAGATATCAGCAGGAAGGACCAGTCACCCAGCCTGACTTCTGTATAATCTATTGGTCATTTGAGGTTTTGTTCATGAGGGAGAAAGGGGACTGTAACCAGGCACTAGGACCTTCCGAATTACATGTCAGAGAAAGAAGGTGTCACCCATCTTTCTGCTGGCAGGTGTGAGGCTTAGTTCGGAGCTCAACAAACAGAGTCATTAGGTTGCAGGCCAGCTCTCCCAACCACACAATGAATGGTACTCTGTGGGGATCACTTTGTCCCTGCTTTGCCTTTGCTACACGCGTGCCGGTTTCAGCCCCAAGAGACAGAAGGGCTCTCGACCATCCCAGTGCAGGACAGAAAGGGACAGGGACATAATTTACATTTTCCCTTGGCAAGCTTTTGCCTAGTGTCTACATCAATCACTATAAAGGATAAATGCCACCAAGAGAATGGAAAGAGGGGGGAGCAAAAGAGAGAGAGAGAGAGAGAGAGAGAGAGAGAGAGAGAGAGAGAGAGAGAGAGAGAGAGCACAAATATAGAGTGAGCTAGGTTGAATAAGCCTGCCCAACTCCTGATAAAGGAAGCAAGCTGGTCACAGGAAAGCTAGCCAGAATGAGTCCTTGGAGATTCTCCTGATCTCTGGGACTTCAGCCTCTAGGAAATTAAATCTCCTCCTATGTCATGTTTGATAGCCATGTTCCAAAATCATTGAGTCTGGGTCTGGACAAAATCTAGCTGCTCACAAGGGCCAATTCAGAATGGGTATAGCAAATGAATGTAAGTGGGAGGCTGGCTAGAGATAGACTAGAATGCAGTGCTTTGTAAATTCCATTTTCTTCCTAATATTGTATGTAACTGCATGTAAATAAGCCAGGACTTACTGAGAGGAAGGGACTGACCCAATGATACCCAGCTAATTAGTCCAAGTAGAACCCCAGAATCCTAATCTAATCTTTTTTTAAAAAAAAAAGCAAGGTCTCACATAGCCTTAGCTGGTCTTATACTCACTGTGCAGCTGAGGATGGCCTTGAACTCATGATCTTCTTGTCTCCACCTTCCATGGGTGGGATTATAAGAATGCACCGCCATACCTGGTTTAACCCAGTCCTTTTTAAAATGAATCATAATACAGTGCTCACTGTGCAAGTAAACAAACAGCACCCTCCTGCCCCAGGAGAGAGCTCTTTTCCCCCACAGACCTTTGCCAGGCAGTCCTAATTGAAATGTGGCCTTGAAAAAGCGTATCCCCTTCCCTGTCTTCCCCCAGCAAGGTGGCCATGCTCTGGACTCAAGCCAAGGTCCAGTAGGTCCTCACGTTCTTTTCAGCCTGCTCCCCCTCCCTCTCTTTTGTCAGCAGAGGCTTACTGGAAAGGCCACTCTGAAATGAAGATAATGTCTGTGCAGTGCTTGTTAGTAGGCGACTGCTGGCTGACTTCAGCCTTGGCCCTCTCCCTCGGTCTCGCCTGAGCTTTTTGATATGTGTTCCACTTTCCTGGTTCTTACCTGTCACTCTGAGCACAGAGATCACCAGATTCTGCCCAAAGGTCCACAGTGTTCCTTCCCTCAGACTCCTCGATCAGGTTTCTGGAGAAGAGGAGCCACAAGCAAACCTAACACAGGCTTTTAAGGGTCAAGATACCTAAGAAGAGGAAGGGGGCCTTAATCTGTCTCCATTGTATGGACAGGGAAACTGAGAATTACTATCATGGTATCCTAGCTTCGTTTTCATTCCAGAGCAGAACATGAAAGAACAGCATCCCCAAAGAGCATGTTTGGATAGGAGTCCCACCCAATATTGGGCAGGGTAGTTAAGTGGCTGTGCACATGAAAGGGAGTCCAGGGGAGGTGTTGGAAGACAGCAAAGGCATGCATTATTTTTACAGTAAGATAAAAACACGGTTAAAACATGTTTGGTGAGCAGAAGGCTCTGGAAAATAATTCCCTGAAAAAGATAATTACATCTTCACCACAGATTCAAAGCTTCCCACCGGTCTGGTGACCCAGCCGGTTTCCCCTTTGCCCCTGCTCATAGACCCAGCCTTTCCATGCTCCAAAACCAAAGATGATAGGATGTTGGGCCAGTCTCCAACCGCTCAGTCTCCTGAGCCCCAACATGGAGGCGAACAGTGATGTACTGCAGTTTGAGCTACTCCATACAATGTCAGAGGCTTTCACCAAGACCATACCCTCTGCTTCCCAAATCATGTACCCCCACAGAGAGCCCAGACCGACTTAGCTCTTTTGGGGGGTGGGGGGACACATGGTTTTGGGAGCAGAGTGTGGACTAGATTTCTAGTCCCGCTTATTGTCTTGGCCAGGTTGGGCCTCGTCATCCTGCTTATGTCCAGATTCCTCAGCACTCAGCCCAGGATTTTCCGCCCTTGTGCTCTGCCCTCCTGTTTACCCTAGCTACCCCACATCTTAGTGCCTCCTGTTCTTCCTGGTAAAACATGTGCTAACCGTTTGTCTGAACTCAGACTCTGACTGCCATGTCCACGGTTGGCTGTGCCCTGCCCTCCCAGCTACCCCTCTGTAATCCGCTGTCTCTGGAGAACACATCCTCAGCCTAAGCTGACAGGGCCCAAATATAGGGCAAGAGGGGGCAGGGCTCTCCGTGGAACTCCCGCCTCTTGTTCCTTGCCTGCCTTTCTGAATAGATGGTAGTGCTGCTCTTCACTGCAATATATATATACATATGTACATGTATATACAATATACTATACATATACATCAGGTGCACAGAGAGTGACAGTGGCTAGAGACTGTCATCTAGAGAGCTTAATCATGTCCCTGTAGTACTGGGTTAAGACTCCTCCTGCACTGCAAAGGAATGACTGGATCAAGCTGGAGAGTTGTGCATGATGTGAAGGCAGGGGAGCAAGCAGGTGATTCCTCGAGACCAGTGTATCTCCTTCTGGCTGTGCTCACACTCTGTTCCCAGACCTTCCAGACACTACAGCCTTCCAGTGAGCTGCTTGTACTGCCCCCACCGCCTGAAGATTATGCTACCAGATGGACCAGAAGCAAATTGCCCAGCAGAGTCAATCTGGAGCAGAAAGAGGCCTTGGGACGGGACCAGCACTGGGTCAGTCAGCGGAGAGGTAACGAGGAGGGAGCCAACCTTCCTAGACTTCCACACTGGGAAAGGGAAGCCAATTGCTCCTCCTCTTTCTCTTCCTCGGCTTAGCCAATTCAAGGGAGGACTATCAAACACCTTGAGGAAATAAGAATATGAATGGAACACTAAGCATTCTCCTCAGATCCCATAGCCAGAAGGAGGCAGAGAGTGGAGAGAAGAGGTGCAGAAATCCACCAGAGCCTGCCATCAATCTTCAGCCTTAACAAGCTGCATCAGTCCGAGGGCAGGGGACAGGAGCTCTGGTGGGAGCTCCTTTCTTGGCCAGGAGGAGCCAAAGAAAGAAGAGACCAACAGTAGGCAGCTCAAGCAGAAGTCTGGGAACGGAGAATTCTTAAAGGAATGTCTAGACCAAGGCAATCCAACTCCAGATAGATCCTAGATGGTAGGAATCTTTGAAAGGTCCAAGAACAATATCTGTGGCCACGGAAGACTAGAAGCTGTTTGATTTCCCAGCAGCATCCTTTAACAGTGCAGGTAACCTCTAGAATGAATACAAATTCCAAATGACCTGATTAACTAACACCAAGGATCTCTTCGGGGAAAGACTCGAAAGCTCTTAAGAGAAGGAAATCCCAAATTCCCTTTGTTCACCGTTACAGATGTCTACCTCCCGATTCTTCTAAAGTCTCTGGAAAGAACCACACATCTGAAAAGGATGCTCCAGTTTAGTCACGTCAACGGGCCAAGGCAACCCAGAAATTTGGTGAGCAGGAAGCAAAGGGATAGTGCTGGGGAGTGGAAGGAGCTGCTGATGCATGGAGCTTGAGTTCCTCGGGTAGGAAAGCTCTTCTGCAGAAGCCTTGGTTAGGACTTGAGTCTGCAGAGGCCCCAGTGCAGTTGGGATTTTCTTCTGGGGCACTGGAGAAGATTGGGAGATGATTGAGGTCAAAGAGAAATTTCCCAAAGAAGCATCTCTCAGCTACCAAGCGAAGGCTCCTAGACCAAATTAAATGTTTTAGGCCGATTCCGATACAAAGATTTGTTCAATTGTGTTAGAAAATACCCAGGTTTCTTCTTTAGTTTAATTGGCTTACTAGGTTTTCAAACACAGCTCCAGGGACTGACAGAATGGTTCCATGGGTCAAAGTGTTACATAAGCCTGACCAGCTCCAATCCTTGGATCCCACAGTGGAAAGAAAGGACCAGTTCTCTAGGTTTTCCTCTGATGGTCACATATGCTCACATTCGTGTACATACATGACACACACATTCATATAAATAAATTCTTTTTTAAAAAGAGCATCTTTGGGTCTGAGAATAATTGCTCAATGGTAGAGCACTTGTCCAGCATGCCAAGGTTCTACGTTCAATCCCCAGCACCGCCAAATATACACAATTAATTACAAAAAAAAAAAAAAAACACAACTCTTTCAAGATCATCAAGGAAGAGGAGACTGAAAGACTGCAAGAGGCAGAGTTTGCTGAAGACTGCTGAGAAACAGTGTCTTCAGGGCATGACAGGACCACTGCATACACAAACTCACTGCAGCTGTGGCTGCATGTACAAGAGCAAGCCAGTCCAAATTCCACCATCGATGGAGGCAAGGCTCACCAAGAGGAAGAGCTATTAGTAGTTGATGGCTGCTGGGGGAGGGATAGACAGTTCTTCTGGAACGTGACCCTGCTCTGGGTTGACAATGCTCTAGCAGATGGCCCTGCATTCATGCACACTGGCAGCACTAATTGGACCCAAGGAGTTAAAAATGGAGGGAACCAAGGGAAAGGTGGAAATGATGTAAATAAACTCTTAAAAAGAATACCATCATGCCAGGTGGTGGTGGAGCATGCCCTTAACTCCAGCGCTCAGGAGGCAGAGGAAGGCGGATTTCTGTGAGTTCAAGGCCAGCCTGGTCTACAGAGTGAGTTCCAGGACAGCCAGAGCTACACAAAGAAACCCTGTGTTGAAAAACAAAAACAGACAAACAAACAAACAAAAACAAAAACAAAAAAGCACTAGAAACATCACAAAGGGCTCATTATGAGTGGAAAAGTGGGATATGGAGTGAGTCCTGGCTGGAAAGGGCCGGAAGCAAAGATGCTCTGGAGTGGAATGATGGACCACATATAAACATGTGACATGGAGCAAGACACACAATGGAAGAGCGGTGAGAACACATGGAGAAGTCTGTCTGCCAAGGGATACATAAGGACCAGGGAGTGAAATGGCCATCATTACCAGCACTTTTCCTTGAAGAACATTCTTTTAAATTACCTTTTAAAAGAGTACATGAAATTGAGAGTGACACATTGTGAGGTGGTTCTGCTAGGAGTTAGAGATGAAGGAGTCAGGGTGGATTGGATGAAAGCACACTGTATATCTGTATGAAATTCTCAAAGAGTAAATAAAATATTTAAAGTAATTTTTTCATTCATTATAGAAGGATTGTGGGAGCCAGCGAGGTATCTGGGGACTGTCGAGATGGCTGAGTGGGTAAGGTGCTTGTTTCATAGTCCTGGTGACCTGAGTTCGGTCCCTGTGTCTTACATAAAGGTAGAAGGAGAGAGCAGTCTCCACAATGTTGTCCTCTGACCTCTACAGCACATACATCATGTACCCAGAAGCACAACAATAAACAAATAAATAATTTTTAAGAAAAAAGAGTATCTGTGAAGTTCTGGGATGGTTTGTCAAATTAACAAGCTTTACTCTGCTATAGTTCCAGTCTGCTTGGTTCATACTTATGGCCCTGAGTAGATTATCCTGGGTAAGGGAACTGTGGCAACCCTGTCCCTGCAGGTAACTTTAGACCAGCCTTGCTTCATCCTCCTTAAGTCGAGCCGTTTCTCCAGTGAAGGGGCAGGAGTGGAGGGAGGCATGGATATAGGGGCGAGAGAAGTGGTCCTCTTTGGTTCTAGCTCACTGAATGGCTTCCCACAGCAGAGCACTCATTTGTCACATTTAGCTTCAGGAGGTGAGACAGGATGATCCATCCCTCAGGCCCAGGCCTATAAAAACGAGGGAATTGGCATCTGCAATCTGCCATTCTCTGCTTTTGCCTTCTCTGGTTGCAGCTAAACTGCTGCTAAAATGCTGACTCCTGCCTTGCCCATGATGGAGTGAGCTTTTAACTGGTAACTTGGCCTATGAAGCTTACTTTACTCAGAGCTGCATAAACCGCTGGGGTGAGGGTGGGGGGTTGAAGAGATGAACAGGATCTGTAGACGTGAGGGGGAAGGCACTATGGATGGATGTGGAAAAGAGCCCCAGGAAGCTACTTCTTTCCTGAATGACATTTCCAGTGATCTCATAGAAATGGGCCCAGGCGTTCTAGACATTTCTCAGGTGTCCAGCTCCAGCACCGCTTTAGATAGTGTAAAGACCAGCAAAGTCCAGCTCCAGGTAGATCATGGATAGGCAGCTGAGTATTTGAGAGTCCAGGGACAGTCTCTTTGCAGACCAGAAGCTGCTGGATTCCCCAATACCCTCCTCTAACAGCCAGCCTAGCCTGCCAGCGGTGGGAGTGCTTTGAGACCTGTCCCAGGTTCCTCTGACCACAAAGATCTCTGAAAAACTATTGCCTTGAGTGATGGTTAGTTGTCAACTTGACTATACCTAGAATCAACTAAAACCCAAGCTGCTGGACACTACCCTGAGAAATTTTCTTAAACAGGTTGTTTGAAGCAGGAAGGCTCACCCGGTATTAAGCCCAACTTCTTCAGGATTCCAAACATACACTCATACATATATAAACACATACATACACATGGAACACAGAGGGAATAAGGGGTGACTGCAGGAGGTGGGAGGGAGAGAAAGAGGAATCCAGCACAAATAATAAGAAAGGGGGAAAGGAGATGCCCAGGACAAGAGGAGTATCATGGATGGAGCTGAAAGCTGTCATCGCTCAAGCAGGGAGGGAAAACTGGACAGCTGGGGCGGGGGGCATCCTAAAGGAATGGCACCAGTTAGCCTTCCCTGAAGCTAAATGTTAAGATTTATTCAAGACCTATGCCCTGCATGTTCCCAGGGAGGACTTCCATTCTCCTTATTCCTAACTTCTGGCTACAAGAGCTTGGTTCCATCATGGTACTACTGTGTCTTAGCTGTCAGTCAGAAGCATCCCAGGAGCTTTTAAGAGTGCCAATACACTCTTAAAAGTTCCAGGCAATACCCAGATCAGTTAAATCAGAGTCTCTGAGGGAAGGCCCTAGGGGACACTGCTAGATTTTAAACAGTTCTCCTGTGTGATCCTAATGTCCAGCCAGAGTTTAAGAAATGTGGGTTTAAATGGTTTCCTTGTTGCATTTTCTCCATGTCCACCAAAATGTGGAGCCTCACTGTCTTCCTTAGCTCCACCCAAATAACCATTTCCCCAAGGACTGGGTATAGCCAGTGGCTTTGGGCAGACAGAATGGATTTTGGTGCAACAGTGCAAACAACTGCATTAAAGTGTAGAATCCTGGGCCTGAGAACTCTCTTGGTCATTTCCTTAGTCAGGTTCCAGCTACCCATTCTGATCTTCAGTTCCCCTCCCCTCCCCTCCCCTCCCCTCCCCTCCCACCCTCCTCCCTCCCCCCTCCCCTCCCCTCCCCTTCCCTCCCCTCCCCTCCCCCTCCCCTCTCCTCTCCTCTCCTTCCCACCCTTCCCCTCTCCCCTCCCTGCCCCATCTCATTCTTCTCCTCTTCCCCTCTCCTACCTCCTCAGTCATCGCTGCTTACTCTACCTTCCACAGCCCCAGGTTTCCCCCTCAGGATCCCTCACAGCACCAAGCTCTCTCCTCCTCATCCTGCCTTGTGCCCATCCAAGTAGTCAAGGCAATCAGCTTAAGATGATCTTTAAGACAGTCCCAATTTCCTCTCTAAAAAGGATTCTGGAACCAGCTGGTGCTGTGACTGGAATTTCACCCCAGATCCACATGGTTTTGACAAGGACCCCAAAGTGGTCTCCTCATTATATCTCCATTGGCTCTGAAAAACATCACAGAGGCATGCTCTGCTATTTCCATCCAAAGAAGCAGGGCCCAAATCTTGCAAGGCAGGCCCAAAACTGCCAAAGCATTTGGAGAGTGACTGTTTGTGTATTCACTTGAGGGAGTCTTTGTGTACTTGTGGGTGTTTAGCCCTTATGGCTAATATTCAAATTAAGCCCATTTGCAGACTGACAAGACTTTTCCAAGCACAGAGGAAAGCATCCTTATTCATGACCTAAAAGAGAGTCGAGAGAGGGAGAGGGAAGGGGGGAAAGAAGAGGGAGAAGATTGCTACAAAAATACTTTGTGATGAAAATGTGACGTTTTATACAGTAGATAATCACTGTGCACTGTCATGCTTTAGCCTCTGAGCTACATGCTTTGGATTTGATGGTGACTCAGACCTTCAAGCCTGACATTAACAGCTTGGCCTGGAAGATTTTATTAATTCACTTTTTGAACAACATTTCTTGAAATAAAATCTCTGCATACTGGAAATTATGCTCAACAAATGGATTCATTTTACATATGGACCCAAACACATTATTTACCATGTATGTGCAATGGTTATATATAGAAAGGTGCCTGGGATGTACGTAAGTCCTATAGACCTGTACATGATTCCCAAATAGGACTATGAGAGCACTTTTAACTCTATACTCTCCTTCCCAAAGCTCTTTCAGATTCCTAGACAATGATCCAGCATGGTGGCTTTCTCCAGTAACCCTAGCATTCAGGAAGATGAGTCAGAAGGATTTCCATAAATCCTGGACTAGCCTGGGTTACACAGTGAGTTCCATTCCAGAATGGGTTACAGGCTAAGACTCTAACTCAAAACATTACAAAGATGCCAGATCACTAGCTAACTCATTGAGAGCTGCTGGTGCTTCTACTGGACTAGGTACTGGGCCTCCCTATTTCACACATAGCGTTTTATTTCATTTTACAGTGGTAGGAAGGTATTTGACAACTGAGAAACTGATAATAGTTCCTACTAGGTACCAGCATAAGGATTCAAACGCAGTACCCTAGCGCCTTTCAAAGCATACTGCTTTCTGATGTCAACCACCAAAGTTCCTTCCTCATCAAGAACACCACCACCATTGTCATTGTGATCATTGTCATCTTGTTGTCCATCATATTACCTGTCAAAGCCATCCTTTGTGCTAAAATTCTCTTAATAACAATTAAAGAGTGGTGATAATACCACTTGATAGTTATTTTAACCTTGTCTGCCAGACACTACCATACTATTCTTAGCTATGTTTTTATCTATTTTTACTGTTTGATTTTGGGTTTTTGTGGGTTTTTGTTTGTTTGTTTTTGAGACAGAATCTGGCTGTGTATCCCAGGCTGGACTTGAACTCACTATGTAGCCCAGTCTGGTCTCAAACTCAGGATTTTCCTGCTTTAGTCTCCCAAGTTCTAGGGTTATAGGTATGTGTCACTATATACTGCCTCTTAGCCCACTTCTGAGAAGGGGAAACGGGAGGTTATATAGGCCAAATTACCCATGGTCTCACAGCCAGTCAATACCAGAGCTAGGGCATGACCTTTATCTGACTCTAGAACCTTATGTCCTGTGCCAAACTGCCTCTTGTATTAGGAGTCTTGCCTGAAGAAATGTTTGCATTTCTCTCTTTTTATGTTTTTGTGAGCATTATCTGCCTGCCATTGGCTTCTGATGACTGGAAATGTCTCAAACCCATCTGCTAACTGGGATAGGGGCTGGGGGAGCAGGCCACCATGGATGTGAATAGATATGCCCCGCTGATGAACCAAGACTATTTCCATCTGGCAGCCGATGCCTTAAGAATAGGGAATATGCTCAGAGGGGGCCTCTGGGCCAATCAATTTCTATAAAAGAACTTTGAAAAAATATAGTAGCTAAGACCTGTATGTGGAAGCCTGGTAAACAAGATGATTCTTCTCTTTGTATTTTTTTCTTCTGCACTTGATCCAGTAGGACTCTATGGGAACAAATTATCTTCAAGAGAACTGCTAGATGCCCTGCCCACTAGCATCTCTTAGCAGGGCCTCCTTCTTCCTCCTAACCCTAACTCACCCGAATCCCTTACCTCCTGTTTATTTCAATGTTCTTTGTTTATTATCTCATTTTTCTCCTTTTGAAAACACCAGCTCCTTTCCCCTGTAAATCTCTTTCCTTTTTCCTTCTTTTATTTCAGCTCAAGCCACATTAAGGCTGAGAAGTACTTTGGAAAGTAGTGAGTATGGCAGGCTGGTAAATAGAGTTTGGGGATATTTTTCTTTTGTTGGGCTATGAAAACCAATGGTAATTCACAGCCCTGGTATATCTTTGTTTTTGCAGTGCTATTAGGTAGCTATAGATAGGGTTTGTGACCATAACCCCAAATGAACAATTCTTGGTGGAGGGCATGAAAAGTCACTCCAGATGAAGTAGTATTAGCTTGATTAGCATTTCCCTCATTGACTTCTATGGTATTCCACGTGTGAGGGATTAATAGGTACCACGGGGAGAAAAGGGTTTCTGGGTACAAATGACTTTGATAAGTACTGAGTTAGATAAGCTAAGTTTTACTACAGGATTTTGCCGAGCTTTTAATATACTAATGAGCATCATGAATCTCCAAAAGGACATTTAGAGGTTTTCCATTCGAAGTGTGGTCTGAGGACTGGCAGAATAGGCATCACCTGGGAGCTTGTTAGACATGCAGGAGCTCAAGCCTCCACCCCATACTTTCCCAGCCAGAACTGGCATCGTGACAAGCTCATCAGGGGAGTTGCCTGTGCATTAAATTCTGAGCAGCACCAATTTAGAGTGGCTAGCATCTCACAAACCTTTTTTGTCCATGGGACCCTTTTATACAGCCTCTTCAGGGACATTCTTCAGAGAAATACCAAGGCTAGAAAGTTCCTCATAGCATCTTTTCCTAAAGGAATGGGAGCTAACACCACATTTATAAATTGGGGCACTGGTTGGTTGTACAGCACCCAAAGATTCATTTTACAGCAGTTCCATGTTTTCTGAATCTTGTGGCACCAGAAAGTCTTTCCATACCCCTTGTTCCCAATTAACTCATTTCCCGGGGCATTTTAAGCAGTACCACGGCTGTGCTTCTTGGTCTGTTGTCTGGCCCAAATCACCTTGTTCGTTTCTTAAACCCAGCAGCTTCTCCTGGGTGCCGGAGCTCAGAATCTGAGCATGCAAAGAATGTTCCATGATCCCCTGCTGTAAATCATTACAAAGACAATTTTCTTGAAGCTAGGCAACTTTTCAGTCCAGTGTGTTCTGTTCGGTTAAGCTGTCGTTGTTTTTCTTTTAGGCCTTTAAGCTATTGTGCCAAACATCAAAATAACACTAGCTACTTTGTATTCAGATCTTGCAACTCATTTGGGGGCATTGTTAATATTTTATAAGAAAATTCTCTTTTCCATTCATATTTGTGATTTTCAAGTGTGTTGCTCTGTTGCATTCATAAACACGATTTTTATTAAGTCTTGGGGCCCCGGTTTCTTTCTTTCTTCCTTTCTTTCTTTCTTCCTTCCTTCCTTCCTTTCTTTCTTTCTTTCCTTCCTTCCTTCTTTCTTTCTTTCTTTCTTTCTTTCTTTATTTATTTATTTATTTGTTTATTTTCTCTTCCCTTGGAGGAAAAAAAAGTCTCCAGTTTTATGTTAAAAGTTAAAAGGAAAATTAAGCTTTGGTGTGTGAAAACTGGTTTTGCAAGAAAGTTGTCCAGGATGCAACTGTTCTGTACAGTGGGGTACATCTGTGCCTAGACTCTGGTTCTGACACAGGCAAAGCTCTCAGGATGGTTTCTTTGCCATGGCCACTTTCTGTGGCTGGCCAGGACTATGTGTTTACAGACTGGGGAGACTAGGTAAGATGACCAGAAGGATGGCATTTAGAAATATTTAAACTTAAGGAAGACTGCCAACCCCTGAGGCTGCCCAGTGTGGGGAAACCAGTGCTTCTGACTTTTTCCATATTCCCATTGACTGACCAGTCTCATACTCTCATTGACTGACCAGTCTCATACTCCCACTGGCTGATCTGTCTCATAGTCCCATTGACTGACCAGTCTCATAGTCCCATTGACTGACCAGTCTCATAGTCCCATTGACTGACCAGTCTCATAGTCCCATTGACTGACCAGTCTCATAGTCCCATTGACTGACCAGTCTCATGGTCCCATTGACTGACCAGTCTCATAGTCCCATTGACTGACCAGTCTCATACTCCCATTGACTGACCAGTCTCATACTCCCATTGACTGACCTGTCTCATACTCCCACTGGAGCAGAAACAACAGTGTAAAAGGGACTAGACTATGGAAACACCTCATCATGCAGAAGATCTGAGGCTTCATTTGAATTCTCACTAGCACAATGATACCAGAAGTGCTATGGTCCAGGGTCTCATCCTTTAATAAAAGGGACATGCAAAAGTCACTGAAAAAGGTAATCATTCAGGGCAATGTGTCCTAACCCTTCTTAGTATTAACATCAGGACACATCCCATAATAGTGGATTAATCTACTGGAAGTGTTTTCTCTCTACTTATAACCTACAGTTGGTATGGATTAAGAGTTTTTCCCCTGCTAGAAATCCATGGGCCTTTCAGCTAAACCAAGGTCACATAAATTTAACTCTGTCATTCATTGCTAGGTATGAATGAATACTAGCAGCTACTATTTCTTGAACACTTTCTGTATATTTGGCACTGGCCTTGGTACTTTTATTTACATTATCACTTGATCTATATTATCATCCAATCTTTACAATTCCTTATCATTTCTATATACAAATAAGGAAGATGAGGTTCAGGGAAGTAGAAAGCCGCACAATTAAGAGGTAGAACCTTGGAGCAAGCCCCAAACTGTAGAGCTCCCAAGTTGTACTCTTTACTCCTTGGGCTGGGGGAATCACAGAAATCACTACAGAATCCAAAGGGAAGGACCAGAGCCTTGGAGATTACTAGAGACATGTATTTGCCTCATCATTTTACCTAGGGCTAGCCCTGAAAGCAATTGAGATTACAGTAATCCGAGTAGCCCGTTTGAAGAATTACCAACAGAGCCACTTCCTGAGATCCATGTCTATACCCCATCCCTCAGCAACACCAGTCTTGCTCCTGATGTTAGGCTTGCTCCTTACATTAGGTGTGCTCTGCTTGAGTCTTTGTGCTCACCGATCCTTGTGCTTACAACTCCCTCTCTCCCTTCAGCACTTTGCTCAGGTGTCTTTCTCTTGCTTTGTTTCCCCCTCCCTCCCCGCCCCAAAAAAACTTATTTTCTATACTAGCATAGAATTTCACCTACAAATTGATTTATTGTCTGTGTCTTCTCACTAGAATGCAAGGCATACAAGGGCAGGGCTTTTTTTTAAAAAAAAATAATAAATAAAATCTCTTTTGTTCATTGTAGTATCCTGAGGCTCCAGCACTACCTCTGGCATGTTGTAGAATCTCGAAAAATATTTGTATGATGAATGATTGAATATGAAGGTAGCTTTTGACACGGTTCCCTGCCTGTGCCATATCTACAGAGTCAACCATGGCCTTGGAGATAAAATTGCAGGTGATCAGATAAGAGATGTGCAGCTTCACAGGTAAGAAGAAACAGAGGGTGAATATTTTACATACAGAATGACAAAAGCCAAGGATCCATATTCTAGTGCCTCTTCACAGCACTTTTACTCTTACTATCTGTTGATTGAGAAATGAATAGTGATAATGAATTAATCTAAATTTGTGGCTGTTTATTTATAAACAGGCTAATTATATAGCCTGGGCTGACTTCAAATTGTCAGTCCTCCTGCCTCAGCCACTTGAGAACTAACATTACAGGTATGTACTAGCACACTGAAACATACCTTAAAATAAATATAGATTTTGGCATTGGCCTAATACTTGGAAAACAGGGATATGTAATTTAGTGCAATGTTTTAGAATAAATGCTTAAGTATCTGGCATCTCTTGGCCAGAGTTTGACTCCTAACATTGTCTCTTATTATCTGTGTGATCTTGAGGAAGTTAATTAAACCTTGGCCTCAATGTCCTTATCTTTACAAGGAGACTAGGAAAAGACTCAAGTTCATAGAGTTGTTATGAAAATTTAATGAGTCACTGCATGGACAGCCCATGTAAAGTGACTGGCATGTAATAAATGCTCCCCAATTTAAAAGGTCATCATCATCATCATCATCATCATCATCATCATCATCATTGTTGGTCATTATTTGAGAACTCAAATAATAGTTCCATGTATACAAATTTGCACCCCTCTTTTAGTACCCCCAAAGTCCTAGACCTTCAGTTCTAGGAGCCAATGCAGCTGGCACAAGGTATCCCTAATAGTCAAAGAAAATGGGTTGGAGGCTGGGTATGGTGGCACACACCTGTAATTAATTCTAGCACTTGACAGGCTGAATCAGGAAGATTGCCAGTTCTAGGCCAGCCTGAGCTACATAGTTCCACGTCAGCTTGGACTATATGGTAACCCCCCACCACTACCACCTTACAAAACATTTTTAAAGGTAGATTAAGCACTGGTAGCTAGAGGACCTAAGTGTAGTGAGAATGGGGGGGGGATACCAGAGTGAAGGCAGTGATAGGTATAATTTCAGGAGGATAGCTAGAAGTACGCATTTCGAGCAGAAGCCAGCAGCTCCGAGGAAGCCTTCCAATGCTTTTCAAACACTGACTTAGCTAACAGTTGCTGAGGAAGACAGTTAGAGATAGTTATCACTGAAGGGCCTTGCTGGAAGTTGCAAGTATCTTATCACCCTGGAGTGTTAGCTCTTCAAATGTAGTGAGGCTGCTTTGATCTTTACCTTATCTGGCTTTGCATTATAGAAAGAAGTCTTAGTGCCAGGCACTAGTTCATCACTAGAAGGTTGTTTATGGGTGACCTGAACAGTTTCTCTTCAGTAGATCCCTGCTCACCCCTTACCCCAAATGAAAACTCAAGGAGGCTTTTTGAAAGGTCCTGGACTGCTAAGCTGTGCAGCCGCAGTTGGTAGTCAATAGGCAGTGATGCTTTCTCCTCTGTCTGTCATTGCTCCATCCTGAAGAACTCAAATCACAGGAAAGAGTAACCAAGGAGCCTAGTGAGTCTGGGAATTCAAGAGATCCAATAAGAAGGAGGTCAAGGATGGAGATCCATGGGGGTAAGGAGAAGTGGCCACCCCCTGAAGCTACACATTATTGGATAGGAACTAGTTCACCCACGGAGAGAGCTCACAAGCTGTGCTCTAGGCTGATTAATTTGATGAGGGAGTTGAGCATATTCTGTGATTTTTTGCTAAGAATGGGCAACAGAGCCAATTAAACCTCACCTTCCTAGGGAAAAAACTGGGAATCCCAGCTCCTGGGTTTATTTTAGGAAACTGATCTTTCTGGGGGAAAAAACCCTTCAGTAGCACATGGCAGTATGCCACAAAAAGGCTGCTTCTGTTTGACCTTCAGTCCAAACTCCTGCACACACCAGAGACTTGTGTCCCAAACCAAGGACCTTAAAATACCCCTGTTGGTCTTGTACAGATCCACTGGTACCCCATCATCATTTCTCCAGAGCATCCGTTCCATTCTCCTTGTCATGCAGTAGACCATTTGTAATTGTCCAGTCCTTCCCTTGGTCTGATGGGGAGTTCTGCTCTGTGGCCTCATTTGCATCAACAAACGCAGACTGGCATCTGTCAGCTTAGCACCTCAAGCCAAGGATCTGGAGCAGCAACCGGCAACCTTCTGAGCCAATACTTTGGATACTGAATTCAGAAATGACAGTGTCAAATTGGGGCTAATTTGCATAGGCTTATCAGGTTAATTACTACAATGTCTCCAGGAACTTAAAAATCCTTGAATTCTTATGCAACCAGAATGCTCAAAGTCTGTTGCTATGAAACTTAGAGTGTAAATTACCATGAATACCATTAATCTGTTCACTAGGAGGTTAATTTGCAATTTGTTGGCAAATCACATGTGGGTCTTATAGCAAGAGTGTGGGTGGTGTTTTCCTGCCAACTTATGGCCCTGCCTGTGTTTTGGTGTGTGTGCATGCGCACTCACACTCATGTGCATGCGTGCACCCATGCATATGCGCACAGTGCTGGGATTGGTACTTTATAGAAACTTACTTCCTTGATCTTCCCACTGTCTCCTAATCTCACCTGGATCTTCTGGCATACCCTGGGTCCTAGGGTATGTGTTCTCCAACTTGGAGGGCTCCTGCACAGAACACTGCTTGGCCTAGTGCCAGCCACCTTATGCGACATTAGCTCCTCCTGCGACAGAAGCACCAAGGTGTCTGCTAATGCCTCAGAATCATCTGGCTTTTTGGAAAGATATACTTTTGACTTAAAGGCTCTCAAGTTGTTTTTACATACCCATAGTCTGTGTCTGGAGGAAACAGAATAAGAAAACTACCTTGAGGTTGGAGATGATGACCAGACTGCACTGGGGGATGGGTCGACTGTTGAGCATGACTATCCTATATTACTCTTATGACTAGTGACAGGGCTGGTGCCCCAAGCTGTGTTAGCCTGTTCTCCATAAGAGACTGGTACATACAATCATTTGAAGAAAATTCTCTCCTGATTTAGAGGACAAGCTGTGGGGAATGACTGAAGGAGCATTAGAACTACACTCAGAAGTAGCTAGCATCCCAGGGTAACAAATCTCCTTTAGGGAGATTCAAATATGTTCAGAGAAAAAAGACCTAGTAGGAGATCCTAAAGGGGATGAGAATATAAAGCACCCATTTTTGGTGCTCAGGAGGGATCTTCAGGAAATTCCTAATGCTTCAGGGGAAACTCTGAAATCCTGGGTGGCAGAAGCATACACATCTATCACAGTGATGACTACCCAAGGGAATGAGGACATGCTACAAGTTTAGAAAAGCTCCAAACTCGTTTTGTTTACTGACCTTACAAGAAAGTCTTAGAACAGAGAATTTAGGTTAGCTAGAAAAACATGGGATGCTGGGCAGAGACAGTTAAGAGAGAGAGACTAAACCCAGAAAGTGTTACTGCTAAGGTATCTTCAACAGTTCTCTTCACCACATTCTTCCCTGCCCATTTATTCACAAAACATTAACTGAGGCTAGAGAAATGAGTTAGAGGTTAAGAGCACTAGCTGCTCTTCCAAAGGACCCAGGTTTAATTCCCAACACCCACATGGTGACTCATAACCATCTGTGACTCCAGTTCCAAGGAATCCAACACCCTCTTCTGGCTTCCAAGGGCATGGGACACAAATATGGTGCACAGACACATATTCAGGCAAAACATTCATACACATAAAATAAGTAAGTATAGATTGTTTTTTAAAAATTAAAGTATTTAATTTAGTAGTGGTTCATGCCTGCAATCCCAGCAACGGTAAGGGTGGGGGAGGGGGAGGGTAAGTTTGAGGCTAGCCTTGGTTACATATTGAGTTCCAGGCCAGTTTGGTCTATATAGTGAAACCTGTCTAAAAATTAAAAAAATAAAAACATTTGCTGGGTCTGGGGATCTAATGAGCAGAACAAAGGTCTTGTCCTGCCCTCCATGAACACACATTCTAATGGAGGCTGAACTTTGAAATTAGTTCTCCCTAGGGGAAGATGAGGTTTATAAAGGCTTCCCCAGGCAAGGTGACTTCAGCTGAGTCCAAAAGTTGATGTTGGAGGTTTCCAGGCAGTCAAGGTGGCAGAGAGCATTCTGAGAAAAGGCATAGCAACATGAGTATAAGTATGGAAGCATAAACTTAGTGTGATCCCACTGTAAAGCAAGAAATGCAATTTTGCTTAATAAAACATCACCCCAAATTTCCACACGTGGCCCCGAAAAAAGACTGTCCCAGAAAGAAAGATCTGTAAGATTTCTCTGCTTCTATAACCCTGACCCAATGCTGAACCGTTGAATACTCGACATCATTATCCACATCAGGATGACACTTGGCTGGCAAACAGTGTGTTCAAGGCTGGGGTGTGGACTGGGTGTTCATCTTAGTGGCAGAGCACTTGTGTTGTAGGCATGAGTGCCTGAGGTCCATCTTCGGGACAGTAAAAGCCATAGAGAGGAGAAAGAGGAAACAAAAGCATGTTGGTGGTGACAAAGAGAAACCAACATGAAGAATAATGGGAATAAAAATAGCCAGCATTTATTAAGCATTTCCTTGGAACCAGGCACCTCACTTGTACTCTTCATAATAACCCCATGGAATGCATACTTTTTTTTGTTTTTTTGTTTTCTTTTCCAGAACTGAGGACTGAACCCAAGGCCTTGTGCTTGCTAGGCAAGCGCTCTACCACTGAGCTAAATCCCCAACTCCTGGAATGCATACTTTAGTAACATAATTTAGTAACAATAATAATAGGGAATGTTATTCCCACTCTACCCATTTCACAGATGATCAAAAGGAAGCTGGACAAGTCAGTCGGTCTTGGAAGGTATAACTCAGCTATCTTCCATTGCTGAGGTTCTGGGGACTTGTTCTTTCTTCCTGGTTCTAGGCCTGCCTCCATGGGTCCAAGGTTTTCTGTAACACCAACTGCCTACAAGGGTGCACCCTCCACCATGGAGACTCTGAACCAGTCTGTAACAGGAGCACTCAGCTTGTCCTCTCACTGTGTTAAAGAAATGGCAGAGGGGAGAGATGGGATTATAAACTCAGATGCCCACATGGCCAAGTCTTAAAGAGTCAATGTACTCATTAGGGGGAGATCAGATATAATGCCCAAGAAATGCTCTCTTTCCCTTTTTAATTGTTCTTTTAATAAAAACAGCCCAGGAGTTTAAGTACACTATTAAATAGAGACTGACACTTCACCCTATAATGAGGCTACGGAAGGAATAGGGGGCACTGGGGTGTCCCAGAAAGCCTCCCATCCAAAAGGGACACAACTACTTAGTTCCAGCAAATTGTTATTTGGTGTATCCTTAAAACACCGAGTTACCAGTAGGATTTTTTTTTTTTTTTCGAGAGAAGTCAAAAATCTGGACGCTCATGTGAGATCTGAGGATTTTTACATTTTAAAATAATGTTTATTTATTGATTTGTGAGCCAGCATGCCAGTGTGTGTGTGTGTGTGTGTGTGTGTGTGTGTGTGTGTGTGTGTGTGTGTGTGTGTAGACAGTTTGGGGGGGTTAGTGCTCTCCTTCCATTGTGTGGGTTCCAGGGATCAAACTCAGGTCACCAGGCTTGGCAGCAAGTAATGTTACCTGCTGATCCATCTTGCCAGGACAATTTTTATATATCAATAATTAAAAAAATATATTATCAAGGGGCTGGAGAAATGGCTCAGAGGTTAGGAGCACTTGTTGCTCTTGCATAAGACGTAGGTTCAATTCCAAGAATCCATAGTGGCTGGCTCACAACTATCTGTAACTCCAGTTCCAGGGAATCCAACACCCTCTTTTGGCCTTTGTGGGCAATGCACATACATTGTACACATACACACAAATATATGCTCACATTGTTTGTTCTGATCTTTTTTGTTGTTGTTGTTCTTTGGAGGAAGGGGTCTAGAGAGAGGGAGAAAAACATAAGGTTGGGTGGTTAGAGAGGTAGGAAGGACTTGAGAGGAGCTGGGGAGGGGAAAATATGATTAAAGTATATTGAATGTAAAAGTTTTTAAATAAGAAAATAGCCGGGGGCTGGAGAGATGGCTAAGAGGTTAAGAGCACTGACTGCTCTTCCAGAGGTCCTGAGTTTAATTCCCAGCAACCACATGGTGGCTCACAACCATCTGTAATGAGATCTGGTGCCCTCTTCTGGCCTGCAGACATACATGCCGTATACATAATAAATAAATAAATCTTAAAAAAAGAAAAAGAAAAAGAAAATAGCTGGGCGGTGGTGGCGCATGCCTTTAATCCCAGCACTCGGGAGGCAGAGGCAGGCAGATCTCTGTGAGTTCAAGGCCAGCCTGGTCTACAGAGTGAGTTCCAGGAAAGGTGCAAAGCTACACAGAGAAACCCTGTCTCGAAAAACCAAAAAGAAAGAAAGAAAATAATTTAAAAGCCATTGAAAACACGGGGCAAACCTAACAAAGCTCTCCTGCTTACCTGAGTGAACTTTAAATAAAGTAACTGGAGTCTCATTTTACCCAATATATAAAATAGGTTTAAAGCAATACCTGTTTCAGAAGATAATTATGAGAACAAGCTGAGGACAGATAACTGGGATACCTGTCACATATAAGTGACTAATATATGGTAACTATTTAGATGATTATTATTCCTAGGATTTTCAACATATAATCTAAAGATAAACTATTTCTAACTGACTGAAAGGGAAGTCTTTACCCTTCAGCTCTCGATAGCCCCAATGCTATAACAAGGCAGTTTAGCTCCTACTTGCAGACGAAAGATACTAAACACACTTAGACACCTGAATAGCATATTAGAAAGTCAGTCCAAGGCTAAGGAGGGACTGAAAAGGCCTGTAAAAATGATTCAAGTGGAATTCAGGGGGAGATTGAGGCCATACTTTATATCCACTCTACCTCTGGTTTGGTTCTTACTGGAGATGCCCAAGGTTTTCAACAAAGCTGTAGGCTGCTAAAGCAAATCTCTTCTTCGTCTTTTTCTTCTGTTCACTCCTGTCTGCTGTGCCTCTGTCCCCTCCTTCATCTCTCCTCTCCTTTCCCTCCTCTCTTCTTCTCCCCACCTCCTCATTTCAGGCCTTGGCTCTCACCCTGGCTGCACATAGGAATTGCCTAAGGAAGTTTGTAAAAACTACTCATGTAGGGGCCTGTCCTACAGGGATTCTGTGACCCCCCCCCCAACACACATACAATCATAATCCAAATTCATATCCTAGTATGTACATGCCTACACCTTCCCAAGAACTCCATATGGCCCTAGAGGGTAATGTGTGGGGTGCCATAGGAAAGAGCTGTGTTTCTAAGCCCTCTTGGCCATTTCACATCATGTTTTATTGGTCACACACACATACAAGCTTTCTTACCTCTCTGAGCCTTGGTCTCCTCACCCATCCCACAGGAGTGGTTTCCTCCGGGGTTTGTGAGGATGTGGTGAATCACTACATCGTGTATAAGAGCTGTTTGAGGAAGCCCAGCCCCCTCTCCACAAGGGAGGGCCTGTTATTACAAGGTTAAAGAAGGGTGTGGGTGGGGAGGCAACAGAGGCAGCAGGGAACAGCATTACACGTGGAGAGAAGGCCGTGCACGTTAACAATGCAGCTCACAAATGAGAGCAAATTAATACTGGGCCCAGGGAGAACAGAACATTCCCACCACAGGGGCAAAGCACCTATTGGAGCTGCTAGGCCTTGACAGGGAGAAGGAAGCAGGATCTCAGAGGGAAGAAGAAGAGGGCCAAGGGAGGGGGATTTCCAGTGCTGGGGAGCTTATCTGGCTGGAAGCAGAAGATAAGGTGTCAGCTACCAAGGAGGGAAGGATAGGAGGAGGGAAAAGGCTGAGCAGGGGGAGCTCCCCACCTAGACCTGGGGAGCAAGTGGGAACATCTGACAGCCCCTGCGGAGGGCAGCAGTGTGGCGAGGTAGTCGTAACACAGAGGCATATTCCTCCAACATCAACATACTTGCCTTCATCCTCTAGCAACTAGCTCCCAATCACCAAGCAGAGGGTCGCCAACGCAGGAGCCGCAAACTACATAACCAGTCCCCTCCTGCCACCATGGCTCCCTTCTTTCTCTCTAGTCTGTAAACCAATCAGGTGCACTGACTAGGAGGCAGAGAGGCAAGCATCCCTCAGCTCAGAAAAGACCTGACAAATCTTCAGTTCAGTCAGGATGAGCAGCTCCGAGAATCAGAACAGGGTTGTGGAGAGGAGAGATTGGGTCAGAAGCCAGTGGGTAGTGCTAGGAAGTGGGGGCACCAGGAGGCCTTTGGGGGAGCAGCTATTTACCAATCACTAAAGAAGGAATGTAAGATTTTAACAGGTAAGATGGTGGTACAGGTGTTTCCCAGGGGAATGTCAGCCCTGATCCTCCATTAGTGGAATCAGTCCTAGAGGGTCTAGGATTCTCAGGCAGATAACTACCTCTGGAAATCCAAGGAGTCCTTTTTTTCTGCTTTCCTTCCATAATAAAGGTACATTAGTGCCTATGCCGTTCAGTAGCAGTATCAGGTCCATGTCCATAATGCCAACCCTTTGTCTAACTCCCCTGCATGAATACCGCTAATGTACCTGCTGCCCTGTGATCAGGACCTACTCTTACAAGAACAGCAGTTCCAATGTCAGAGGACTTAGAGTCTGTGTTCATTTAAATAGGAAGGAACCACGGAATCAGCTAACTCAGCATTCTCATTTAATGTGTGGGGAAACTGAGGTGTAGAAAAGGGAAGTGTAAGGCCACATACATCTAATTGCTGCCAGAGCTGAGGAGAACAGCAAGCTGTCTCTATTCACAGCCCAGGATGTTTTCTCTTTGCTTCTTTGCTACTATCCCAAGTCTTCATTATATTTGAGCAAAAATGCCAGAATATCTTCAGGGCCAGCCTTACACATAGGTAAACATCATGTGATCAAAGGTATCTCCTTCATTGCCTGTCACTGTGCCTGAGACTTTACCCTCATGATTCATTCCTTTGGATCTGGAGGCTTTCTGCTCTTTGGGGATAGAGTATAAACAAGGGAGTCGGGGAGTGTTGTTGACACTTGCTGAGAGAAAGGCATTGTAAATTCGAGCCAAGCTATAGGTTCCCAGAGAGTGGCAACTGGTCTAGGGAGACGATACAGGCCAGCCAGAGCAAGCATCTGAACCTGGGGCTTAGACCACCGTGGCGGGGCACGGAAAGAGTATTTGATTATGAATGCACCCAAAGCAACCCTCAAGCCGTAAACGTGGACACTCGGGAAGCTTTCCCCCTCCCAGAAATCTACTGTGACCCAGGAAGCTTGAGTCACTGCTGGCTAGAGAGAAGGATGTGAGGATGAAGGATAACATCAGGCTGTCTGGAGTGGCGGCAGGCGCACTTTATTAAGAGAAGCAGCCTGGGCGAGATGGATGTGACAAGGGAATGTATGAAGACATTCAGAAGAGCCCCAGCCACAAGAGGGATGGACTCTACAGCTGCCAGGGAAGGCTGGGTGTGGGATGTGTCTGTTCCGTGTCTTCCCTAGGGACCTACTTGCTGCAGGTGCCCTGGCTTGAGGCCAAAGTGCTTGCTCTTCTTCCCTTTGGCTTTCTTTCTAGTTCTCCAGAGCTGTTGAGGGCAGCTCTGGGCTTGGCTTCGCTTCCTAGGTACCTGAGCCTTCGACCAGTCTTCTATCACCTCTAGCATTCTTAGAGCCAATCTTGATGACAATCTGACAGGAAGTGAGACTGGAAGGGAAGAAGCTAGCAGATGTGCCTAGAAACTGGTTTTGCCCACCAGGACCCGTGTTTCCTTAAAGTGTGTTTGCTTCGAGTAGTTGGGAGTAAAAGTGAGCACATCTGGAACTCTGGAGATGTGTCTTGAAGATACAGTAGCATGGCAGACATACTGTAGTCCCTTGTTCCCTTGGGTTCTGCATTCTCCAATTCAACCAACTGTAAATCAAAATAGTCCAAAGAATAAAATTATCTTGCTTCTTTTGCAAAAAAAAAAAAAGAAAAAGAAATTCTAAAGAGAATTATGTTTGTGTTAAATTTTATTTCTTGTCATTATTCACTAACCAATATGGTATGACAACTACTTACATAACTTTTATATTGTATTGGATTTTTAAGTAATCTAGAGGTGATTTAAAGTATACATGAGGATGTGCATAGATTATATGCAAATACTGTGCTATTTTAAATAAGGGAGATGAGCATCCTTATATCTTGGCATCTGTTGGGATCCTGAAACCTTCCCTGTAGATACCAAGGAACAATTGTGTTGTATTTAGATTGTAGAGATATTTGGGTGGTCCATAATATGAGCTAAACAAGTGAAAGACCCTCCCAAAGTTTCTACTAGTTCTGTTGCAAGTCTCAGCTACTTGGGCAGAACACAGAACCCCAGCTAATAGCAAAAGTAAACCTTCATGCTCTGGACCACCATTTGCTTGCTGTCTGCCATGAGCTCTGTGCTTTTCTGAACAGAATGTGTCTTGGGGGCCTCAAGAGGTTTCAACCCAGACACTTGCAATCCTGGGACTGGATAATCTCATGGGAGGAGGAGGAGGCTGCTATTGCCATTACAGATCCAGAGCCCAGACAGTTCTGCTGGTTCCATTCAAGTCCCCAAAACAATCTCCCCTATTTAAGGCCAAGTCATTACTAACCGCTGAGGGAGGATGCCATTTTACAGAGCAAGACTGCCTAGGTGCAGGCTCAGTAGTTCTGGAAAGATGAAATTCAGTGCAATCAATCTTGGAGAGGCAGCCAGGATTTCTTTTCAGCTTTACTTCCCAGTAGCCCCCTCCCATCTAGGAGACAGACTAATCCCTGACATTTGTCTAGTGGCTTTATACTTTTCAAAGCTCCTTCACATCCATTACCTCCCTCCAGCATCACAAACACCCCCAGAAAGCTGGACTGGAAGGTGTTATTATCCCTGTTTGACCAACAAGAAAACTGAGGTCCCAAAGGGATACATGACTCATGCAGGGTCACACAGCCATTTAGTCAAAGAACTGGGGCTTTAAATGCTTCCTAACTTCCAGTCTCGTGATCTCTCTGCCTTGCAAGGCAGACTCTCCTACAAGACTATGGAAGTGTGCTCCTAGCACAGTACCCAGCACACAAAGATGCTAATAAATATTTGCTGCATGAATGACTGAGTGGATAAGCAACCGAGGAAGGAAGGGAGAAACTTAAGTTCTACAATGGTTCCTCTTCTTATTTTTGTTGTTTTGAAAAATGGTCTCACCATGTCACCAGGCTGTTCTTGAATTCCTGGTCTCAAGTGATCCTTTATACTCAGCTTCCCAAATCTCTGAGGCTATAGATAAGGCCAACCACACACAGCTCTACTGACCTCTTTAAGTGATTAAAATAAGACAAGTATGTTATGTTATCTGATCATTTTGACCAGGAAGGAAGGAGTACACGATCTTTCCCAATTCACCAATGTCAACGCCAAAGAAAGGCCAAGTGTGACCTGATACCCATGGGGAGCCAATGAGGCTTAATCTCCTAACAAAGCCACCTTCTATTCATCCTTCACAGAGTACCAGGTTCCATGGGCCCTCAATCCAGTAGCAGGAAGGAGTTAGAATCAGCCCCCACTGCAAGATCCTCCCCAAATTGTCTCTAGGAGCTTCTCTCTGCTCCCCCATCAATGGTTCTCTGAAGCTCTACTGTGAGGGTTACCTGGGAACACTGGCTGTTCTGGTGCAGGATCCTCGACGAATCCCTAGCATAACCCAGACTTCAGAGAAGACCAGCTGGATCCAGACATTCCCCTCCCCCTTGTCTGTCTCCCATAGAGCCTGGCACATAGTAGGTACCTAACAAATGTTAAGAAAAGAACTGTCGCCGGGCAGTGTGCACGCCTTTAATCCCAGCAGAGGCAGGCAGATCTCTGTGAGTTTGAGGTCAGCCTGGTCTACAGTACGAGTTCAAGGAAAGGCCTCCAAAGCTACACAGAGAAACCCAGTCTCAATAACCCAAATGAAAAAAATGAACTGTCTGTGCTAACGAAGGATGCGTGGGCTTGCCATTTGTCCTTCCTTACCCTAGTCCAGTTAGAAAAATGGAGAAAGGAGAGGTAAAGACACTGGATTTCAAACGCTACTTTGCAGTAATACAAAGTGGAGTTTGTGTCACGTACCCCCTCATTTAAGATCTCTGTGGTTTCTAACCTTGGCCCTACCAGTTCATGTCTCCTGAATCTCAGGGGGCATTTGTTTTGCTCCCCCTCCCCCGCATCAGTTTTGTTTTCTGTACAATAAAGAGGGCGCTGGAATGAGAAAATGAATGCAAAGTAGTGGCCAGCCTAGCTAAGCAGCAGCTGGATTATCCACACACCTCTGTTCCCAGAGGGAGGGGTCCCCCAGGGGCACCAGACTGCTCCTGAGGCCAGAATCCAGATGGAAAAGAAGGGCTGAGGCTGTGTTTACCAGCTCTGTGCTTAGTTCATCACCCCAGCCTCTGCTCTGGGGCCGAGCCAGTCGCCTCCTTCTTTAAGATTCTGGTCACAGCAGGGGCTGGGTTTCTAAGGCAGGCGTGATCTTTCTCTTCCTACAGACGCTGCTGCTGCTAGTGTCTGCGCTGGGCACAGGCAGGGGCAGCGCACGGGAGAGAGAGAGACAGCGGGCGGGCGGGTTCCCGCTCCACAGCCAAGCAGCCAGGGCCTGGAGAGGGTCCGCGACAGTAAGTACTGCGCCCCAGCAGCCAGGCTAGGGCTCACCTGGGAAAGGGTTATGTAGCCGGGAGCATGTGGGGTTATGAGGTCCGCAGAGATTGCTAGGGTCCTCATTGGCACCTTAGAGTGACTTGGGGGAGGCTCTGGCATGTGCCCCTTCCTTCTGGGCGCGCCCCCTTTCTATCTTCCCTGGGAGGGGGGCAGAGGATGTACAAAGTTGGCGCTTTGGGGGGTGATATGCCTCTCCATCCCCCACCTCAAGCCCCCAAGGATTCCTTCTAGTTGCCAAGAGGCCCTCGGGTCGGTTTGCTGTGCCACGGACCAGGAAATTGCAAGGCAAGATGCATGCGGGGCAGAGGTTTGGATGCCGATGGCAAAGTGGCAGCAGGAGCGGGAAGTTTTCCTGCTGAGGGTGGGGGGCGGGGAGCGGGGAGCGAAGAGGGTGAAGAGAGGCTAAAAGAGCAGAAAGCTGGAGGGGAGGGCAGAGCTTCTAGGTGTTGGAACTCAAGCCCCCTGCCAGTAGCCAGATCCTCCAGGATCCTCTCCAGGTGAGAGCTTTGGTCCCCAGCCAGCAGCTGCGAGTTCAGTGGGGAAAGATCTGGGCTTCTAGCCCCCCTCCTCTGTTTCCCAGGCATAGTGGCTAGGTTGCACTCCCGGGGATCTTTGAAGGTGGGGGAGGGTGCACAGAGGATGCTGATTGCTTTGTGAGGAGGAGACAGCTGAGACCTCAGTGTTCTCCTAGCAGAGTCAGGCTGAGGAACATGACCACTGTACCCACCTGGCGGTATGGTATGTTATTTACAGACATTTCACCCATTAGCAAGTGAGAATAGGCAGGAACATACCTGTCACTATTTTCTCTCGATTGTGTAAAATTCAGAGGGTGTCAGGCCTGAGATCACAAAGACCTGTCTCCCCTCTGTTTTTCCATTCTCAGCTACATAGGTTAGATTCACTAAGCTCTCAACCTCTCAGTAATAATGTCATATGCAATAATAACAACACTAGCTGTCATTTGTTTGGAACTTGCTATATGCCATGCACAGTTCTAAGTACTTTACATGCACTATTTTTTCAATCGTCACAAAAATCCTGTAGGGTAAATACTAATATTATTCATATTTTACAAAAGAGGAAACTGAGGCATAGAGAGGCCTTCAAGGCCATGGCCCGGCAGCTAGTGAAAGGCAGAGCTAGGATTTCAATCCACTCTTTCTTCAAACACATCCTCATTGGTACCTACTGGAAATATGGTGACAAGCAGACTTTAATGAAGTAATTAAAAAGAAAAAAAAAAAGACAGGTTGATTTGCCTGTGGCGAAACTTATTTTAATTCTATAGTTCTGAAGTCAGGACCTCGTCCTAATGAATGGTGAATCAGTTTTTCAAATCTCCCCCAATTACAAACTGTGGAGAAAGACAAACAGCGGGCCAGAACAGCACAGCACATGCCATGACTCGATGGCCAATGATAATAATAATTGCTAGTACAGCCTGTAAGTGAGCACTCATTTGCCAGCGTGTTTCATGTATTAAACCTTTGTATAGGTGTTTTCAAGTGAGTCCTATGACGAGTCTCACTTTATAAATAAAGGAATTGAGGCTTAAGAGTTAGGCTTCCAACCTAGATCCAAGAACTCCAACCCCAGAGCGAGCTGTAACAACCCCTTGGCAGATCCGTGCATGAAAACAGGGATTTGTATTTACTGTAGTCCCCCAGCTGTTTGCCCAGAACTCTGCACTATCTTTCTCATTCCTCAGCTCCTCGTACACTAAAGATAGAATTGCATAGACTGGTGGAGAGCAGGCTTCCAGAAGAAACTAGAGTGTTCCGGATGGATTTGGGCTTTGTTGTTATACTAAATGCCATGCCTGTAACATCAATAAGTTGTAATGCTTTATAGGTTTTATTAATTAAACAAGTGTCTGGTTTGCTGGCTTGGAGTTATTAATCCGATATTATGGCTCTATCTGAGTACCTCTGTTAGGAGGTAATTTTTAAAGAATATTTGCAGTGATGGACAAAACTCTTTGTATCACCTAAGGAGGGGGGAGGGTCTTGTTTTGAAACTACAACTTTAGTAGCAGAAGCTGCAGCCTGTATATGCATAAGATTATTGTTGTGCCCCCTTCCCAGCATGATCCCTGTAAGCTGAAATCTACATGTAACAAATCCCTTGAGGCTGTTCCTGGGTCATATCTAACCCTTCAATGGGGTCCTTTGTCATTTCCTACTATTTTCCCAGCCCATTAAGAGAATAGCATTGAATAGACCCTCTTCAATATGGACAACATAGGGTGTGTGTGAGTTCCATGCCTTTGGTCTCTGGGACTAGGGCTGGGTCTTATTGAACCTGCTATCAGCCTACCTTTCCTGCTGGTCCAGGAGGGGAGCCTTGCACGTGCACGAGAAGTTGGCTGCCAAGCCTGTGTTTGCAGGGCTCCGGCTCTCTGTGCTCTCCTCAGAGTCCATTGCATCACTTCATAAAGCTACATGAAAGGAGTCAGTGGGGAGCTGTGCTCAAATTAAAGCTTGACTTGAATTTATTCTGTAATTTCTTCCAACTGCAGTAACTTAAGTACCCAGAGGTCTCCCTCTTTGCTGACTCTTCCCAACTATTCATTTGCTGTCACATTTGACATTCCTTTTCTGGAATGTCCTTCTCACCTTCACCACTCTGCAAGGGTAGGGGAGATCTGCTGGGAGATACCTTCTTCTGTGTTCCCACAGCATCCTCTGATGCCCTCTGTGCAGCCAGGTAACATGTAGTTTTGTATTTGTTTACATACCCATCTCCACATTAGGCTGGAGGTATAGGCTGGGTACATAGTAGATGTACAGTAGATTTTTTTGGGTGCATATACAAATGAAGGAATGAGTTAATGTTATCCAAAACCTGCAGAGGAGAGCCCTTGATTCACAGCAAAGGACTATGCTATCCTTTCCTTTATAAGAAGCTGAACAGAAAGAGAACTTGCACTGTTCTTCAAGAAAGCCCTGGCTCTATGAGGTTTAATCAGTCAAAACACAATACACTATAATGCCAAAATCGGAAGGCTTAAGGAAGGGCTTTCTTGGTTAATAAGCTATTCAGGTACAGTAACTAAAAGTTAGTCCTCAAAAATTATCATTTTTCTACATTGTTTTAATTGAGAATCCATGCAATATACTCTAATCATGGTTTCCCCTCCCCATCTCCTCCCAGATCCTCTCCACCTCCCCACACATCCAACTCCACACTTCTTTCTCTCTTTAGAAAACAAACAGGCAGATTAAAAAGAAAACTAAATATAAAATAAAATAAACAGAGAAAAAGCACAACACACACACACACACACACACACACACACACACACACACCAAAAAATAAAACCCCCACAATATTGGAAACCATAATATATGTACAAAAGACCAGTGAGGATTTTAAAAAACTGCCCAAACAAAGTAATATGAGATTTAAAAAAACACCATTAAATTTGTTTTGTGTTGGCCATCTACTGCTAGGTGTAGGACCTGCCCTTGAGTCTGGTTTATATACACAGTGGGACTCCAGTGGAAAAAGCAGTTGTCAATTAAACAGCTTATTGGTCAGGGATGGGGGTGTATGTCCTTTTCCCCTCTCAGCACTGTGGCCCCATATGAACCAATGCAGGCCCTGTGCATGCTGCCACAAACTCTGTGAGTTTATATGTGTGTCTGTCCTGTGTCTGGAAGACATTGTTTCCTTACTGTCTTCCATCCCCTCTGTCTCTGACAATCTTTCTGCTCCTTCTTCTGCAAGGCTCCCTGAGCCCTGAGGGGAGGGATTCGATAGAGACATACCACTTAGGACTGAGTGTTCCAAAGTCTCTCACTCTCTGCACGTCCAGTTGTGGGTCTCTGTATTTGTTCCCATCTACCTAGCTTCTCTGATGGTGGCTGAATATGACATTTATCTATGGGTATAGCAGAATGTCATTAGGAGTCATTTTATTGCTGTGTTCCCTTAGCAAAACAGTAGAATTTGGTTTTCCCTAGGTCCATGGTCTACCTAGTCTCAGGTTCTTGACCACCAAGGCAGTGTCAGGCACAGGTTTCATCTCATGGAGTGGACACTAAATCCAATCAGATAGTGGTTGGTTAATCCCTCAATTTTGTGCCACTATTGCAGGAGGGTCACCACTGTAGATCACAGGTTTTGTAGCTGGGTTGATGGTTACCTTTCTCCTCTGGTAACATGCACAGTATCTTCTAGTACCATGAACACTAGTCAGTAGGGGTAGGCACCAGCTCAACATTGCGGTGTTCAGTGAGTTGTATAGGTGTTATCTTCAGCAATAGGGCCTTCCCATCACTTTGTGGAGAGTAACCAATAGCCTTGGCAATAGCCTGGGTTGTTTGGGGATTCTCATGAGATACCTCTGGCCAATGATTCAACGAGATATAACCTATTCCTGATACTGGAGGTTTCACTTGCTGGAAGACGTCTAGTTGGGGCATTGCCTCCCCATTATTTGGTGACTCCTTTTAGATTTCCCTCTTGTATGTATATATTTTAAGAAGCGTCTACTGCAGTAAGTTCTCAAATGGCCCTTCATATGCTCCTTGGTGTTAGTTGTTCCTCCCTGTATTTCCCCTTTACCTCTCCTCATGTTATCCTCCTATTCCAGTCTGTCCCCTGTCTCTCCATAACTATACGTTCTATTTCTCCTTGCTAGGAAGATCCTTCCTTCTCATCTAGTCCCTTACTCTGTGCCTAACCTCTGTGGTTCTGTGGATTGTAGCCTTTGGCAGGTATTTTCTGCCTGTTGCTTTTATTCTTAGGTGGAGTGTTCATCAACCTCACTTTTCTTTTCTGACCCCAGTTCGGGGAAGACTTTAAAATGCTGTCTTCTCTCTCAGCAGGAAGATGCAATTAGGCAGAATAAAAGGTGTCTCATTGTCCTGAGGCTGCAGTTAACATCTCTGGACACCTCCTGGCAGGGTGTTATGGGTTAACCAGGCCTCTATTCACATCCTTTCCTTTGTCTAGTGGCTTCTTGACCTAATTTCTGCCTTGCATCTAGGACTGATTGAATAGGTCTGAGCTGACACAAGAGGAGGACCTGGGGACTGCTCTCTCACACATCAGCCTGGTGCCTGTTGGTCCTAAGTTCTATGCTGAAGATACCCATTTCAGGCATCTAGGCAAAGCACCAGGGTAGATGTACTTTACTGCCTTCTCAGAAGCTCCCTGAGAGAACACTGAGGGGAAAAGTCTGTGCCCCTGCAAAGCCAGACATGCGGGAAAGTCCTACTCACTAAGTTGACTATAGCCTTTTGCTTTCCCGTTAGCCTGTACTTGGGTTCATCTTCATGCCTTCTGCTACATATTTCCTGAACTGTTTGGTCTCTGGGCCTGTTTGTGCCCTCCCTCTCTATCGGTCCAGGTCTGGCACTTCCTCCAGGACCCAGCTGCAGGCCTAGCCTTCCCCTCCTGTTTCTGGAAATCAGCAGGGGTGCAACAAGAGCAAGTAAATAACTTGCATGATTGTTGCCAACTCTGAGATTGTCCTGGAGTTGACCAAAATCAGGGGCTGGGGGCATCCAAGGCTAGTGGCTCAGGCCATTGATGCTTAGTAGTCTCATAATGAGGAGGGTCTTGGCATGGTCCAACAGCTGAATGGGCACTCTTTTAGCTTCGAGAGGCTTTGCCCAGAGCCCTGTGCAGTCAGTGCCTGCCAAGCAGGCCCCAGGGAGATGCTATATGAGTCCTGGGTCTTTGCTGCTGGAGGCAGCTACTTGGGAAATTCCCAGAAACTCCTGACCACACCTGCTCCCTTGTCTGTCCTCCAAGCTTTGTTTACAATTCAGTCCTTGGTAGACTAAAGGCTGGGATCCAAGAGAAGAAAAAAAATTGGGTAGCCAGGGAGCCTCTCCTGGCTTGGCCTTTTCTGCCCAGCTCTGTGGTCCAGCCTAGCCTCAAAGAGAGTGTGCACCGAGGAGAACAGTCCAGGCCTGCTGTTCCTTTCCCTGCCAACTCTACTTTTCCCATCACGACTCTGACCTCCTACTTTCTGCAGTTCTCTCCCAGTCCTCTTAGGCTTCTCTTAATCTCCTCTTTCACAACAAAAATCCAGTTTCTGGTGCCTGGAAAATGGGCCTACATCAGCAAAGTGTCCCAGGCCTTTCGTTCATAATGTTTCCCATTTGTCGCTTGTCCACTGTATCCCCATCTGTGAACCGGGTAGGAGCATCATACTGTCAGTTTGGCATCATAGCAATCCTCCTCCCAGAAGAGTTCTGTCCTCTAAAGTGCTCTATCTGAAGGCTCTCATTACCATATGGTCCTTGAGCAGTGGTGGATGCCCTAAGGGTAACACTGGGGGCATCTGGCAAGCATCTAGAGGACAAGGGAAGAATTGGAAAGGACCTCCAAAAAGCTAAGGTGACAAGAGATGATGTCTCTAGTGTTTGCCTTCTCCAACCTTGTCCTTTTGCCTTCAAGTCTCCAAGGCCTTTCTGTCTCACTTCTCCTCCATCTTGTTGGCATTGCCTCTTTCCCTCTTGGCTCTGGCAGGCCCCTTTCCTGCTCAGCTGTCTTCTCTTCTCTTCTCTTCTTGATTGTCTTTCCCTTCATTCCTCATCCCTTTTCCTCCTGCTCAGTCAATCTGTCTTGGCATCCTTTAGAAATACTTGGTGTCATACATGGAGGTGGGGGCTGGGGTGCCCAGGGTTCTTTAGAATGACATGACAACTCCTTCAAGCTCCCATGAATATTTCATTGCTCTAGTTCCCCCTCACTGCCTCAGCCAGTGACAGGTGAGTGAGGGCTAAAATGTAAGGATCTCCCTACTAACTGCCACAGCTCAATTGCAGCAGCTTCAGATCTTGTGACCCAGAATGCCATATGGCATCAGCCTCACATCTGGAACAGCCCTAACATCTGTCACCAGACTGGCAGACCCAGCAAGGAGAGTTTAGGAGTGTGTCTGGACCTATTAGGCAGCACGTCGGAATCTACTGAATGTGTAACCCTGAGGAGAAGAGGGAAGGCAAGAGGACAGCTGCAAAGAGGGTCCCCTATGGCGGCTTCCTCCTCCTCCTCCTCCTCCTCCTCCTCCTCCTCCTCCTTCTTCTTCTCTTGATTTTTGATTTTTCAAGATAGGGTTTCTCCGTGTAGTTTTGGCGCCTGCCCTGGATCTCACTCTGTAGACCAGGCTGGCCTCAAACTCACAGAGATCCTCCTGGCTCTGCCTCCCAAGTGCTGGGATTAAAGGCGTGTGCCGCCGCCCCCGCCGCCGCCGCCACCACCACCACCACCGGGCTCTCTCTATGGCTTCCTTTCAGAGATATTTTAGGCTTGGTCTTTGACCGAATTACTGCAAGCTCCCAAATATTTGTAGAAGAACAGATGACTTCAGTAACTACACTTTCCCTCTTATGACAAATAACAGTAATTCCAGCCCACTAGGGGAAAGCTAGTTTAGACAATCCAAGAAAAGAATCCAGATACCAACAAATTTTCCCAAAGATGGTTCTTCAGGCTCAACTGAAGAGGAAATTGCAGGGCCATAAAGATTGGGAAGGAAGAGGGAGTTAGCCCAAGGAAAATAATCAACTCAGCCATAAGGAGACTCTCAGGAGTGGTAAGGACCATGGTCTCTTCCTACCCAACCCAGTGCTTCTGGCCATTCTGAAAAGATGATTGCATACCCTTTAAAGAAAATTCCTTCCCTCTGAGGGAAATTCTGTTCTATTTCTAACTCTCAAAGGACTTGGAGCCCTACTGTCTTTTGTTCCTTCCTGTATTGTAGTCTTGGACTCCATTCTCTCCTTACATTGGTCTTTGGCCAGATACATTGAAAAGTGTCTCCTTTGGGCCAGATCCGCTGCTGAGATTTGGATACAACATATATCTCCCAAAGATGCGTGAGTTGAAGGTTTGGTACCCAACTAGTGGATCTGATTGGATCCTAAGATATCTAATCTGATCAATACATTAATACTTGGTAGATTCATAAATCAATGGTTTTGGAGGAGGTGTCAATAAAGGCGCTAGTTGGAAGAAGTGGGTCAATGGGTGTATGTGCTGCAAAGAAGTGTCCTGTCATCTGTCCATTCCTGTCTTTCTGCTTCTTGTTTGCCTTGAGGAGAGCTGCTTTGTTCTACTCTGTACTCTCCACCACAAGCCACATCCTCACCACAGGCCTACAGGCAGCATGGCCGACTTTCTAGGAAAGGCCTTTGTGAGGAGGTGATATTTAAGAAGAGACCTAAAGGATGAAAGAGCATCTATGTGAAGAATGAGGAAAGAGATTTCCTTGAAAGAATGGAGTACCATGTGAGCATGTACTGAAACCTGCAAAACCATGGACCAAAAATAAGTGTTCCTCTTATTAAGTTGTTTTTCTTGAGTATCTATTATAGAAACTAGAGTCTGACCAATATGATCACCATCTATGAGTCTGACTTTCACAGGGTGAACCACAGCCAGTAGCCAGTTGACAATTAATTGCGTGGAATGGCCAGAGATTCTGTGTGCCTCAAAATTACTTCTACTCACTTATGCATTGGTTCACTTAGAAAACAACACTAAGCACCAACTATGTGCCAAACACGTAATAGGTATACTGTTCAACAAAAGAGACCCAGTCCCAACTCATAGGGTTTATAGCAAAATAGCCACAAAACACATAATTACAAAGTGTGATGAGTCTCATGAAGGAAATAACAGGCCACAATAATAGGGCAGTTTACAGGAAAAGCCTTTGTGAGAGAGTGATATTTAAGCATAGAAATAAAGGATAAAAGATCAGCCATGTGGAAAATAGGAAAGAGGTTTCCAGAAAACAGAATACCAAATGGGCTGGCCTTGAGATGGCAAAGAACTTGTTTGGTGTGGTGAGAAACTCAACAGTAGCTAATGGGACCATATTGTAACAGTCAATAATAAGAATAGCACTGGGGAGAAGGGCATGTGAGCCATGGAAAATAAGTTTCAGTGCTGTTTACAAGCCATGGAGAATGTCAACAGGGTTTTCAACAATGGAATGACTAGCTCTAGTCTTGACTCTTGCAACACCTATAAATGCCAAATTTAGAAGGGGACAGCAGTGACACGGGAAGGCCAATAGGGAGGCAGATGCAGCAATCCACAGGCGAAGTGATGGCAGTTTGCATCAGTGACAGCCATGGAGCCAGAGAGAATTGGACAGATTCTGGATGTGTTTTGAAGTGACAGCTGACAGTACCTACTGAGAAATTGGATGTCAGGGATGAAGGAGGAAAGACAGGCTTCAAGAAGGACTCGGGTTTCCAGCTCGACTCGGTGCCACGTACTGAGATGAAAAATGCTGAATGAGGTTTGGGAGGGAAAAAAAAAATCAAGAGCTCAGTTTCAGCAATGTTAAGTTTGAGATTCCTGAGAAATATAAAACTAGAAATGCTTAAGTCTAAGAGTTTGGGAGCTCCTGAAGAAGAGTGAGTAGAAGGTAAGCTTGGAGATTATGGCACTGGAGATTTGGGAGTTAGTACAATACTTGATAATGTCTAGGTACGGCAATGAAGTGACAGAAGTTGTTTTCGGTGGCTTCCCCTTCACCTGTAGATGTTGAATTCACCAATAGTGGTATCAGAACTAGGCATGGGCCCACCATTTCATAACTATTATGAAAACAAAACAACAAACAGAAAAATAAGTCATAGCTAGAAAGAAGTGGTATAGCCATTGAGACATTATGGCCATTCCTAAAAAAAATAATAATTATAATTATAGAGTTCTCATACTATCTGGGAAGTCCACTTCTAAGTTGGGTTAATCACTTTTTCATTGGTGTACACAATGTTTCAGAGAAATAATTTTTAAAGAGGATGAATTTGTTTCTGATCGTGGTTTCATAGATTTCAGTACACAAGCGGCTGATTCCACTGACTTTAGGCTCATGGCACAGCAGCAACGCCATGGAGGAAGGGCGCGACAAAGGACATCCGCACATCATGGCAGTCAGGAAACCAAAAGAGAAGCGAAAAGGGGCAAGATTACATCACTCTGGGGTACTCCTCTTGTGACTTCTTTACTCATTCAAACAAGGCCCCCACCTCCCACTTTCTACCACCTCGTGAGAACACCATCACATTATATATTCATCAAAGGATCAATCCATTGGTTGACTCAGATCATGGAATCTAATCACTTTCCAAATAGCAACCAAGCCCTGGAGGTATGAGCCTTTAGGAGAAACCAAAACATGGGTCTAATCCCCCTAAAAGTGAAATCAAAGATCCAGCAGATATTTATACATCTGTATGCATAGCAGCATTATTCGAAGTAAGCAAATGTTGGGAACAATCAGTGTCCATCACAGATGAATAAAATGTGGCACATACATAGAATATGATTGAGTCTTAAGAGGAAGGAGGTGCTGACACAGGCTACAATATGGATGAATCCTGAAGACATTCTGCTCTCTGAAATATGCCAAACACGTAAGTTTCTGTTTGTGAAGAGGAATGCTTTCTGGAGATGGGCAGTTGTGAGATTTGCAAAACAATGTGAGTGATTTTAATGTCACAGAACTAATTGTACAAGTAAAAATGGCTGAAGTTGTAAATTTCAAGTTATGCATATTGTACCAAGATTTCTTTTTAAAAAGAATGGAGGCGGGAGATCACATATGATTTGGAACGAAAGTTCTCAGTGACTTTGGGACCTGCCTAGAAAGTCCACAGGTAACACTGAAAAGGGAGGAAGGCTGGCAACAGGCAAGTTCCTCAGAAGGTGGGGGCATTTCAGAAGAAAGAACTAGTGGCCTAGAGAGAGCACTTGTAAGTACAGGAGGTCTACCTCCCCTGCAGGTCCTGAGCGACTGAGATTCCAGAGAGAGAAACAAAAACAATTTTCAAAAATAAGCAGCTTCCACCTGAAAATGCAGGCCTTAGGAGCTAGACAGATCCCTATCAAGCAAACAGATAGGGAAAGGGGCCACAGATACATAAGAAAGACAGCAAACCAGAGCTTTTCCTCACCCTCCTGACTGGAGATAAAGCCCTGGTGAAATCCCCCCTCCCTCCCGCCTCCAGCTGACCAGTCCTAAGTATATTTACTTGAAGCCGCGGGCCTGCCAGTTCAACCTTTCTTTGGCTAAGCTGACCAATCCAAAATGAGGAGAGGGGAACGTTCCAAGGCAACCAAAAGCATTTCAAACTTCCAGCCATCAAGGGGAGGAGGTGGGGCTTGCTTTCTTCATCGCCTGCTCACTTACACAGCAACAGAAAGAAGGTCTCCGTTTGGAAGGAAGATGCCAGGCCATTTTGGAAGGGAAACTGAGAGAACAGGAGAGTATGCTCCTGACTAGGAGCTTCCAAGGCCACAAAAGAAGGGTGGTGTTAGATCGTGGACAGGTCATTACAAAACCTCTCAGCCAATGGCTTCACCTTCTGCAGTTTTAATTACCTTCAGTCAGCTGGAGCCCAACAACACCAAGTGAAAATTTCCAAAAGTAAATAATTCATACCTTCAAAATAATTTTTATTATCGTACTGTCTTGCTGGTCTGTTGCTATGAAGAGACACCATAAGCAAAGCAACTTATAAAAGAAAGCATTTAATTGGGGGCTTGCTTACAGTTTCCGAGGCTGAGTCCATGACCATCATGGTGGGGCGTATGGCAGCAGGCAGGCAGGCATGGTGCTGGAGCAGTAGCTGAGAACTTACATGCTGATTCTCAAATTGGAGGCAGAGAGAGAGAGACTGGGTCCGGCAAGGGCCCGCCACCAGTGACAAACCTCCTCCAACAAGGCCACACCTCCTAATCATTCTCCAAACAGTTTCACCAACTGGAGACCAAGCTTTCAAATATAATCAAATGGCCCGTGGGGGCCATTCTCATTCAAACCGCCACAAGCGCTTTGCTACAGTCAGTCTCATTTCTTTTGTTTTCTTTTTTTCTTTTTTTTAGTCAGGACTCTCACTGTCTACCCCAGGTTGGTCTGAAACTTGTTACATAACCAGGCTGGCCACAAATTCCTAAGCACTTAACCTCTGGAGTACTGGGATTATGGATGTGAACCAATAAACCCATCTTCTTTTTTATCTTTGTTAATCTTTTACTGTGCCTCACTCATTAAATTAAACTTTGTCATAGGGATGTAAGTACAGGGAAATAACCACAATATAGAGAGAGTTTAATGTTATCTTTGATTTAAGGTAACCTTGGGTGGAAGGGTTGTCTTAGAATAAGAGGAGGTCAGGTCTGTGCCTAGCATCCCTGATGTCACTTACTGGTGTGGCGGCTTCAAAGACATTTGCTCTTAAAGACAGCACTGAAACAGCCTTTAGTTCACTTGGGAAGGAACAGTCCACAGAGCTGACCTCACTACATTTTGATAATCTGCTAGGTTCATAGGTTCCTGGCAAAAAAACATAGAGTAATTGGCAGACCTGGGTTTATGTTGCAGTTCCACATGGCTTCTAAGTATATATTCTTTAGCAGATTGCATGATCTCTTTTGTCAAATGTTCCTTAACTGTAAAATAGTCATGGTACTGCCTAGCTTAGGAGGTTGCCATAAAGATGGAGGGGATAATACATGAATAGACCCTGGAGCAGGGTAAGTCCTCAATAAACACCTAAATCTGTTACTTAGCTGTATCCTTCCTTTCAGCTTCTAACTACCTGACTCCCAGATGTTTCTAGTCCTTGGGATGACCAGATTCTCCAGTAGGGCCAAATAAAGCCATATTTTTCTTCTCCTTGCTCCAATGTGACCTTCCCTGTCTCATTTCATAAATATTTTGTGCTCTCCATATTAATTCCTCAGATATATCTGATTCAGCCATCCAGAGCTTTGTTTACAAAAATTAACGTGTCCGTGATAGGTGATAATGGGTTTTTACTCATTTGGTTTTTAGTAGTTTTGAAGCAAGGTCTCGTGTAGACTAGGCTGGCCTCTGTAGCTGAGGATGACCTTGAACTCTTGATCTTCCTGTCTCTTGGTCCCAACTCCTGAGATTACACATGTGTGCCACCACCCCTGGCAACAGTTATGCTTTAACTGGGACCTTCAAGGGTGCAAAACAAAACAGAGTAAAAGCACTGACGTAGTCTCCGATCTGACTGTGGCTCTCCCGCTGTCTAAGGATAATGTCCTTGCATCCCAAATTACAGTCAGCAGTGGCATCACCCTGGACTAGGTCAGAATGTCAGAGATGACTACAGACCTGCTGCCTCAGAATAATTTGCTAATACCCCCACCTGACCCATGTGCACATTAAAATTTGAGCAGCACTACATAGTAAGAAGCAGCTAGCTGAAAGGAGAGGTGAGGGCACCTTTACCAGGGGAAAGAGGTTCACACCCAGAGGAGCTATCTCAGAGCTCTGGAGATGGGGTTCCTGTTACTGCCACCTGGAATCCATGGCATCTCATAGGTACCCAGCTGCTTGCCTGCTGTGCTGGATCTTTGGAGTTTCCAGGAGAGTCAGGCTCCAGTTACTGGAATCAGAGGGCTAATTGGCGCCACATGGCTCCAAATCCTGCCAGTTTCAAGGAGAATGACAAGACTCCCCAAGGAGCCAACCAAATGTAAAGAAAAAAGAGCCAAAGGCAAGGAGGGATGGAGAGCTAAAAGCCAGCGCCTGGAAATGTAACTGTAACATTTTAGTTCTCCTGCCCCAAAGCGCAGAAAGATAGAGCATTAGCTCAGAACCATTTCATTGCCTTGCCAGTTCATCTGTCTTTAGCCACATCTGCCTAGCAACAGTTGTTAGCGTGAACTCCAGCTCCTGGTTTGTCTTTGGTCAGTGATGGAGGTCAGGTTAGTCCACAGAGAAATCAAAGCATTCAAATGGAGTCAGTTTGTCTGATAGTTTGGGCCAGGAAATGGGCTGCCCAGCTAACAAAGGAGCAGAGTGCATTGTGGGGCTGTCTCTTAAAAAGAAAGGGTGTGGGAAGGTCCCAAAGCTGTGTGACTTTGGGTGAAGGTTCATTTTCGGTTCCCTTTCTCTGTTCCTCTGGCCACCCTGAATAATGCTACCCGTAATATTGTCACCTCTACATCCATATGCTATACTTAACCTTCTAAGTGCTTTCTTCTGTAGCCATGATCTCATCTCATTCTCCCAACAACACAAAGTGAACAGGATCAGAGACAGGTTAATTATAATGTGTGCTGAGCATCCAGGCCTGGCCAGGACATGGCATGTTACTATTCACAGGGTTGGAGCCAGCTTGAAATGGAAATTCTGGGTGATAAGGGGTCCAGGACTCTGAAAGCATGTAGCTGATGGTGCTGGGATTTTGGGACTTTCCAAGGAGATTTGGCTCCAGCTGGATCACGGATGTGCTCAGCCTCTGTGGGTATCTCCTCCTACCTTGAGGGCTGGGGGAGGAGCCGTCACCTCGCCTCTTTGGCAGGACAGATAGCAGCTGTGAGGAGATAGTGGATGTGAAAGTACTTTTTCTCAAATGAGATAATAGGTGTCAATATGCAAAGAAGCACATGGACCTAAAGGTTGTTACTATGAGGCAGAAGGCAAAGGCTAGAACTTTTTCTTGGATGGCTGAATGAAGAGGGCCACCCTGGTGTAGGATGAGCAGATGCTTTAGAGACACTGTGTAGAAAAGGGGACAGAATGAAGGTGCTGTATGCTTGGGAGCAAACAACAGAAGAAGATGGCAGATGCCAGAAATAAAGCAATGGGGGGCTCATGAGCTTTGGCTGCTTCCTAATTTGTTCAGGGTTACCCTGTTTGGAGAGACCAGAAGCCAAATGTCTTTCAAAGTCAAATTGCCTAGTTTCCCCAGGAAGGCAGTCACGTGGCCCTTGGACAGCTGCGCTCCTCTCATCCATCACTGCTTGCCTCCAGTGTCCCTCAGAAGTCTCCAGACACTTAGCAAATTTCCGAGGGACTGGGCTGCAGACGCTAAAAGATGCAGCAGACCTTAGGAGGGAAGGAAGACCTCCCATTGGATTATCAAATGCCCCCCCTAGATTGTTAATAGAGGAGTCTCCCCCGACCCAAGACATGTGGGAAGGCCTAAGCACTGGGAGGCATCCGATACTTGTAGAATTGAGAAAGATCCAGCTAGGGACAGTTAGTCCAGCTCAGAAACAACCTTAATGAGGAACACAATGTGATTCGATTTCACCTGGAAACACACCTTTTATGGTGGAGAATAGCTGGGTCGCCTGCGAGAGAGAGCTTGGGTTCCCATCTCTCTCCACAGTGTGCCTTTTCCTGGCCTCCCCAAACCATTCCCACACCCTCCATGGCACCCTCTCCAGCTTCTCTACTCTTTCCTCTGAATATACAAGGTTGACTTAGTCGTCAAGTTCATCTACTGTTCTCAATCCTACTCTAATTCCTGTGTGCACTGGATCCTCGTCTTTTCTCTTCCAGCTAGACTGGTAGCTCTTCGTAGCCAAAGACCTAGAGCTTCTCAGTGTCCTCAAGGGCTCTGGACTGCCTGAGTAGGTACTCAATAAATACTCGTTGATTGCCCCCATGTGAGTCAGAAGAATAAAGCAAAGCACGTCACAAAAGGCTTTCAGCTTGTTGGTTGCTCTGGCTCCAAGAGCGACTGTTTTAATCAGTAATGGTGGTACCTCAAGGTCCACTGAAGGCTGAAGTGTCCCCAGCTTCACGAAAAGCAGAGGGAGGGAAAATCTGGGTTGTCAGTGCTTGGGATGGGAGGGTGAGTACAGGATAGTACAGGATAATTCCACAGTATACCTGCAGTCTCTTTGCTCCCCAGGCCAGGGGCTGTGCAGCCCAACAGCTTCTCAAGCATCCGCCCTGCTCCAATGGGTGTCCACATCAGCACCCAGTTCAGGGCATCCCGGGAAGAGGCTTTTTATCATCTTTGAGACTAGGCGCCAGAGACAAAGGCTCAATTGAGTAGCGACCTCAAGGCTGAGGCAAGATGGTAGCCCAAAACAGTGCTCTCTGGCTCCCTTCAATGCTAAACTTGTGCCTGCCAGCAAGAACAGAAGTCAGAAAAGCACCTCAGGTCACCCCCAAAGATACCCTGTACCCCCAAAATACCTATTCAGAACTTCAGCCAAGCCACCTTCCAGCTGTTTCATGCCTTTCAGTTAGAAAGTGTCCATTTGTCTTACTAGGGTAGGAAAATGGGAGGGAGCCAGCTTCTAAATTTGCCTTCTAGAGACTTCTAAATTTGCCCTATACTAGCATCCACCTCCCCAAGGGATGAAAGACCGTCTCCAGACCACACTGGGTACAGCTAGAGTATATGTGGGTGATTCATATCATCCCTGGTCTGGTATGATGAAGACAGCTGTGGGGTCTTTGCTGAATTATTTATCTTTCATGTAATTGCTCCAAATCTCACCTCCCCCACAAATAGTCTAACGCTCAGCTCTAATTAGTTGATTCCAGATAAACAACCCACCTGCCACTGAAGTATTTGGAATTCTTAGCTAGTGAACAACTGCATCACTCTCATAGTGTCAAAGCCTCCCACATCTTCTACAAACCTTGTACTAGTTTAATTAATTAACTCCTAGTCATCTGTTTCGAAGAACCCTGGCTAGAACTTTAATTTTAGAGAATGGATATACTGAGGTAAGGCACCTAGGCTCATCTGCTATACCTGAAAGCCTGAGTCTCTTGGTTCTGGTCCTCTCTCTTCCATCCCTGCCTACTTTGTCCTTCTTCTAGATCATCATTCCCTGTGTTACTATCTCCCTTATCCCTGGCACCCAGTGTCCCCACAAACATCACTTTCCCTACACCCCCACTACTCGGGGCTCTTCACCCAAATGCTCCACCTGGGCCTATCTGCCTGAAATATGCCTCACCCTGGCCCTCAGTGTGCAATCTTTATACAGCTAGCTCTATGCAACTGCTAGCCTTCAGGAGCTTAAGTTGTAGGCATTGAGAGAACAACATGGAATCTCCCCCACGTGTGAGGGAAGTATTCCCTCTTTCCTCAGCCTCGACTGAGTTTCAGATCTATCAGCCACCTCAAGAAGATGCTCCCCTTCTGGCCCACAGGAGCCATTTTCCAGCTGTCCCATTAAGTGAAATAAGTTGGCATTCTGTACAATTGTGTAAAGTAATGGTCCTGAACATTAGCACGCTTGTTTATATATGCCACCTAAATAGTTCCTTTTTATATATCACCTAATAGACATTAAAGTTTAAAATTGTACAAGGACTTCGTGAAGATGTTCCTCGTTCTGGAATGATTTCACATTTCCTTTCCCACTTATTCGCCTGCTTTTGTGGTCTGTTCCCTGGGGGGTTAGTTTCCTTTAGGGAGTTAATAGCCAATTAAGATAGGTGATACCAGTTAACTTCAGAACAATACATTTGCATGTAGGCTTCTTCTCGAGTCCCAACATCAAAGAGAATGAGTGTGACTTGCAATTCCCATGTCACCAGTTTCTCCTGAAGACAAGCAGCTTCTCCCTGCTAGCTCCCTCTTACTCCAGTATGAACTACAAGGTAGTCATCGCTTCTGCTGGTCCCAAATTATGAACGAAGTGAAGCTGTGATCTCCCAGGTATCATAGCCAGAACCATAACTGATGTCCCTCCCAGCTGGCTTTGAGGCTTAGTTCCCTTTGCATCTTGTTTTGCTCCTATCTTCCCCTCCCCCCCCCAGTCATGTGATGCAAGAAGAGAGCGCAAATGATATGGAATGTGTACAGCTGCCAGCAGAGACACTGCGACAAGTGACCATTCACCGAGACCCTATTTATGGCTTTGGCTTCGTGGCCGGCAGTGAGAGGCCTGTGGTGGTTCGATCTGTGAGGCCAGGTAGGTGTCCCTCAGAGGGTACATATCTTCATATCTTCCCAGAGAGCAGAGCAATTTACCAAGCGTGGATAAAGATTTGTCAGCTAGTAACAAACCATCCAGGTGGCTTGGGGCCTGAGACAGAGACTGCAGTTAAGAGGAATTGGGGCGGGGTGGGAGGGGGGGAGTCTTCCATTTGCACAGAACATGCATAGGAGACACATCATACCTTGGATGAGAAAGTGCCATTCAATTTATTTCAACGAGTATTTATAGAATGCCTACTCTGAGCCCAGCAGTGCTGTAGGGAAGCACAAGACCCATCTCCTATCCTCACGAATCTGGGGGCTTAGTAAATAAAAGCACTTGCTGTGCAGGCCTGATGACCTAAGTTTGATCCCTGGAATTTACATAAATGTGGAAGGAAAGAATCAACTCCATGAAGCTGTTCTCTGACATCCGCACATGACAATGGCATGCAAGTATCCATACTCACCTCTCTCTCTCTCTCTCTCTCTCTCTCTCTCTCTCTCTCTCTCTCTCTCTCTCTCACACACACACACACACACACACACACACACACACACACACACACACAGAATCTGATCTCCCGCCTATGGATACTATTCATGAGATAGATGAGCTAGTGAAGACCAGAATTAGGATTGAGACTACTGATAGGATGGGAAAGGGAAAACAGAATAAACTGTCTGAAGGCCAGACTGTCAGTAGCAAAAGTTCCCAATAACGAAGCATCTCCTAAGTCCTTTATTTCATTTTGTCTAGTTCTCACAGCAAGCTGGTAAGGTAAGGGGCATATAAGAGGGTCGTTCAACTAGGAAGCAGCTAAACAAGAGTTTGCTCAGAGCCTGTTTGAGTTGGTGAGAGGCAAGCTGAGCTTGGAAGTGACTGCATGGGATGGGAAAAGGAACAAGCACCCCGCCCGCCTGCCTGCCCGCCGCCCGCATGTCTGAAACCCTGCCATTGTGAGTGAAATTGAGCCAAAGCAATGTTGTGTTTGCATTCGCTGTGCATTGACAGGAAAGGGCTTTATTCCTCACTTGCTAGGCCTGAGGCTTGAGATGTTTACAACAGTTTCTCACTCAGTCAAAAGGAGCAGCAGAGTACGAACTGGTCTTGCAGAAATTTGATGAATTTCACTATCCTCAAAGGAAAAGAAAAAAAAAACATTTTTTTCCTGTAAGCTCTCTTCAACTAGAGGGCACAAGCAAACAAAATTCAATACAGGAGTTTGTGGATAACCTAAGGCTCCTGAGTCAGTCATCCAGTTTGGCAAAAGAGTTCTGTCTTCTGATCAGAAACCAAATTTGTCTTGGGAAGAGGGAATACAATAGACCACCAGAAACCCCTACTTTAACTTCAAAGTAAACAGAATTTGAAGACTGGAAAGAAGCCCTCTCCCATCCCATCCCTGTCCTAGGGCAGAAGGAGATGAAGAGATAAAAAGAAGAGTCGTGGGGCTAGAGAGATGGCTCAGTGGTTAAGAATACTGACTGCTCTTCCAGAGGACCTGGGTTCAACTCCCAGCATCCATACAGCAGCTCACAACTGTCTGTAATTCCAGTTCCAGGGGACCTGATACCCATGGCAAAACACCAATGCACATAAAATAAAAATAAATAAAATTTAAAACTTGATTTTTTAAAAAAATAAATAAATAAAGAGCCACAAAAAGCTAGAGACTGCCAGGCCCTACTCTATAAAAGATGGGCTGGTCCATGCAGCTACTGGATACAGAGGATGTTTGCTTGTATATGAGGAGGCCATGACAAAAGATGAAGTATTCTACAGAAGGTCAGCTCCGAAGACCCACAAACCATTTGTGCAAAAGGTAGATCAATAGCACCAGTGACATGGATAGGTCCAAGGCCCAAGAAGGAAGTTGCATTCGATGAGGACCTCTTCACTCCAAGCTAGGGAGAGAGGGAAGAAGGAAAGGAATTAAGTAAAGTAGCCCCCACCTACGAGACTGTTATTTTCATTTTGTTGGCTTTTTTATTTGTTTGTTTTAGAGACAAGGTCTTGTGTAGCCCTGGCTATCCTGATATCAGCCAGGCTGGCTCTAGACTTAAAGGAATTGTCCTGCCTCTGTCTCTTGAATGTTAGGATTATAGGTGTGCACCACCACATCTAGTTTATGTGGTTCTGGGGAGTGAGCCCACTGCAGAGTGTATGCGAAGCAACTACTCTACCAGCTGAGTTACATCCCTAGCCAAAGCTAGTTGGTTTTGACAGAAATTGATAGACATAATGAAACAAACAGAAGGAACTGTCCCTTGGAAGATCCAATAACCATCATTTATTCAGTTCTCACTGACAGCAATCAACTATTTGTATTCTTTGCTTTGTTCTGTTTTTGAGACAGGATCTTATGCAGTCTAAGTTGACCTTTAAATCACTGTGTAGTTAAGACTGACCTTGAACTCCTAATCCTCCTGCCTCAACTTCCCAAGTACTAGGATTATAGGTGTGGGCCACTTTATCTGGCTTAATCAGCTATTTTAAGTACTATACATTTATCATCTCATTTATCTTCCCAACATTCTATGATGTATAGGTACTGTCATTTTCTCAGTTAACAGATAAGTGACTGGGAGACATAAGAAGTCTCACTCAAGGTCATACAGTAAATTGTGACTGCAGGATTAGAGCCCAGTTCTTCATGACTGCGAAGAGTATGATTGTCAACCCCATGCTCACAATTTGTGAAATCACTGAACTGTCATGAGGCCTAGCAAATGTCAATGCTGTCCCATTGGTGACTCCTACATGAGTCCCAGGGGCCAGAGCCATTGAGATATACTCAGGTGACTTTTTATTTTTGCCCATGGGCTTGAACTCCATGAATGCTGGGCCATAAAACCTCACCTCTCGACTGTCTTCACTTTTTTATCTTGACACAGGGTCTTGCTAAATTTCCCAGACTAGCCTTGAACTTAGTTAGTAGCCCCAGCACCCTTGCACTTCAGATTTTCCTGTCTCAGCCTCCCTAGCAGTTGGGATTATAGGCCTGTGCCATCATTGACATAGTCAATATGTATAAGTTTGGGAAGTCAATAGGCAGCGCCCTTCTCTGTGGAGAGAAAAGTTGGGAATCTGGCCTTTTTAAAATGGCCACAAATAATAATCAAGGCCAGTTAGAGAGTGGGGCATATCATTTAGCTTTTCTTTAGGGTTTGAATCATGCTGTACCCAACTTCATTCTCTTTCTGTCTCTGAAAAGCTGTTCTCAAGAAAGATGGAAAAAAAGGGAGGGAGGGATGAAGGAAGGAAGGAAGGAAGGAAGGGAAGGAAGGAAGGAAGGAAGGAAGGAAGGAAGGAAGGAAGGAAGGAAGGAAGGAAGGAAGGAAGGAAGGGAAGGAAGGAAGGAAGGGACTTTTCTAGAAAGCGGAGGCAGCACCACTGTGACCCCCCTCTGTCTCTACCTTTTGCTTTAGCCAAGGCGGTTAGCTTTCCCATAGGTCAGTTCTTAACCTCACCATTGGAGATGAGAAGGCAGCAAGCAGATTGCCTGCTGCCTGGGGACCTGTACTTTGTTTACACATTTGGAGGGGATAGCTTCTCTCAGTGTTGGAGAAGTGTAAACCCTTTTGGTCTTAGAATCCATCCCCCTACCTCCCAGCATATGAGTGCCTAAACCATTTCAGACTAAATACTGATATTCAAGTAAGAAGACTGCTTCCCCTGCTCTTGTCACTTGTACCACCTCCAGCAGTCAGAAGCCATTCATTTTGCCTAAGTGAACCCCTCAAATGAGACAGAAGTCTCTGTCCCTCTTTAGAACCAAGCGACCAGACACTTAGAGCCGCATCTTAGCCATGGGCCTGTTGCTCCTAGGCCACGCTCTGCGAAAGGGTCTCTACTCCAGTCTCTCTCTTCATTCCTCTGCCCTCCATAGGCAGAAGACTGAGCTAGAAAGACGCTTCTGCCACCATACCTCAGTCTGCATCCTCTTCAGGCTTCTACTGGAGTTCTCTCTCTCCTCTCTCTTTATTGGCTTGACTCCCTCAGGCAATGTGGCTGTTGCCCAGACTTGAACTTTCCCTTGGCAGTACCTCTGAGCCCTCACGCCTCTCTCCTCTCCTCTGCAGGAGGCCCCTCTGAGGACAAGCTCCTGGCTGGTGACCAGATTGTGGCTATTAATGAGGAGGACGTGAGTGAAGCCCCCAGGGAGAGGTTCATAGAACTCATCAGGTAACAGGGGCCTCTGGGGCCTTGACAGGAGCTGAGCAATGCCCCCACCCCTGTCCCATCAGTGGCAAAAGGCTACCACTATTCAAGGCCCTAGAGAGAAACCTTCCCAGGCAGATCAGCTCTAGCCAGGGCTCCTGGCCACCTAGAACTGTGGGTATCAGCCAGTAATGGTCACCACAGGCCTCACATACTCTGCCAGTGACATGAGTAGACAAAAAGAAGAGCCTTCATGCTCCAACCTCACCTCTGTCCTCTCCAACTTGTCTCCACATCCAAGCCCTTTGGAGTTTTGGAATTACTGTACAGTGGGACAGGCCAAGTGACTGATGAGAATCCAATATGCCATTAAAAGAACACTCTGAGATAAGCACAGTGCAAGCAAACACACACACACACACACACACACACTTCTTCTCCCAACACCACATACTTATACCTTTGCATAAATGTCTTGAAAGGAAAGGACAGGATAGAAGTGAAGACTAAACTCAGTGAGCTAACCTCAGTTTGGGGGACTCCCTGCCTCTCTGTCTCTGTCTCACTGCTTCTCTCCCTTTGTCTCTCTAGCTTGCTCACTCTTTTGCTCTTTCTGCCTTGTATGACCTGCCTTCATCTTTGCTTTCATCCCCTTCTACTGTACTTGGTTCAGAGTGTTTTCCTTCTATTCATCTTTCTGGAACTCGCCAAAGCCTGCCTGCTCCCAGAAACACTCCCTGGCTTTCAGAGGCAGACTTTGCATTCTGTGTGTGGTACCACACTCTCCTATCTCCTTGAAAGGTGTTGGAATGCTCTGTCCTGAAGTCCAGAGTAGGTCTTCTTTGCCATCCTTCCCCTGCAGCTCAATACCTCCAAATGTCTCTGATCTCCAATGACTTGTTTGTCTCTTCTTCAATTCAACTGCCCATTGTATTGCCCGACTCTTTACACTGTGCCCTTCACCCTCCACTACCTCAACAGTACGGGGAGAGCTCCCTTTTACCCCGTCAGGACATGCTGGAGTTCTTTCAGCTATGCCCCTCAGAAGTCCTCCTTTGCTTCTAGTGGATGTCTTTGTACCCTAGAACAAAGTATTCCAATTTTGTAAAGGTTTCTGGAGCTCCATCAGTGTCAAAACAAACCTTACTCTTTTGATAACTCAGGTGCTAATGGCCCATTCATCTATCCATCCAGTTATTCAGTGAACATGTGTTTATTGTCTGTTATGCACCAGATACCACTGTAGGCATTGAATAAGACACAAAACTTCTTGGCTTATTAACATTTGCAATATAGTAAAAAGAAACACCCCTAAACAGTGGACAGGTTGAATAATTGTATGTACAATAAATAAAAAGTAAATAAAGATCTTTGAAGAATAGAAAGTATATAGGGTAAAGGAAGGTCAGATTGCCGGACCCAATGGTGCAAAATGTAACCTTAAACACAATGCCCAGTATTGGCTTTATTGAGAAGGTGATGTGTGAAGAAAGACATGGAGGCAAATACATTGGAAAAAGAAGAGCTAGTGTAAAGGCCCGTAAGATGGCACTGTGTCTGCCCTGAAGGCAGAACAGGGAGATGCCCCAAGAGTCTGGTAAGACAATGGAGAGAATGTTGTAGAAGATAAATCCAGATTGTGGAGAGCCCTGTAAGTCATTATCAAAACTAGCTTTCTTCATAATGGAATGGGGAGAACTGGCAAGGACTGGAGCAGGTGACTGTATGTCCCTTCCCTATTCAAGATAAACTGCTCCCTGAAGATTCTCCCTATAGTACAATTCTTTGCTCTGGTAATTTCCCAGATCTTGGAGCTGATTGACTAATGGACTTTGTCTCAACAAATGTGGGAAATGTTCATTAAAAGTCCTTAGACAGGAGTCCTAGACAAAAATAAATAACCAAAATCAAGGTAGCTTTGATATTATTGTTGCTGGTGGTGGTGGTGGAGGAGAAGGTGGTGGTAGTTGTGGTGGTATTTGAGTCAGAGTCTTGCTATGTAGTCCAGGCTTGCCTCAAACTCATTACCTTGCTGCCTCAGCCAGCTAAGTGCTAAAATTATAGGTGTGTGGTGTCAGACTCGGCATGACTCTCCTTGGATGCCTTTGTCCCTATAAACATCTGAAAAAGGCCAACAGGGAGAGGGAAAACTCCTTCAGGGAAAACTATTCCCATTTCACTTAGTTATTTTAAAAGATTATGTATTCCTGCGAGAGAATTTTCATACCCCACAGCCTCTTTGATCGTTGGCATAATTCTTGTTGGAAGAGTTTTGAATTCTTCATCCTTTGAATATTTGCTATCTGGAGAGTCTGGACTTCCATCTGTTGCTCCTTGGCTCTCGTTTTTTGGTCCCTCAATTAAAACAAATCTGCTGAGTATGAGTCACAATAACCAAATGACCTCCTCTGGGTTTTTCCTTTGAGTTTCTTTTCTTGCTTAAATACCAAATTGCCAATAATCATCGTACATGGTTCCCAGGACTCTCTGGCTGTGTGCCCTTTGAGTTCTATAATTCAGGCCTGTAGTTTTCCTTGAGAATTTTCTAGCCTACAGATAAAATCGTACCTAGGGTTTAGTGATTTCTGCAAAGAATGTGAGAAGGACTATGAAAAGAAAACCTGAAAAATGACAACCCCAGAGGTAATGCTAATACCATTGCTGAGTGCCCGTGTGAACCAATATGGATGGTTTTGTGTCAGCTTCCACAAATGATGGGAAGCAAGGCATCCATGCAGATCCTCAGATTACCCTCTGTCCTAATCCATATACTGGAATGCAACCCAGGGGAACATTCTGGTGTTGCTTCTTGTACTAGATGAATACCTAGTGCATGATATACTGCTCTCCTGTTCCCTCTTTTCTCTGTAGGAGTGCTAAGGAAGCCATCGTTCTTACAGTTCTGCACACTCATCAGGTGAGTGAGCCTCTGTGCCATCTGCCCTTCATCCTGCCTCCTGCCTAAGAAAAGAGGACTCCATCTTAGAAAGTGGCAGCCTAAGATGGAAAAGGGATCAGAGACCTAGGAGGGAAGAGGGATAAGAAAATAGAGCAGACCTGAGAGGCACAGATTTAGGAGTGAACTTAAATACGATCTCTCCGGCCATATCCAGGGCTGAAAATTTTGAAGAGCTGTGCAGTGCTATGCTCTGTAACATATCCTCTGCTTAACCAAGCTAAATTGCCCACCTGCCTCAGCTTAGAGCCTGTCTTCCACCATGTTTTTGCTATGCTCCACCTGAATGTGACCATCTCCCATAAAGTTCTGCCAGCTAGTGAGCGCTACTTTATTTATCCACATAAAGACTAAATGACCTGTGACGTGTGAGACCTAGTGCTATATTTGAAGCATTTCAGATAAAAATTGCTGCAAAGTCTGGGAATAATAACTCAATGATAAAGTACCTGTCTGGCATGCTCAGTGTCATGGGTTTGACTCCTAGCTCCATGCAAACAATTAATTAATTGAAAAATGAGGTTATACAGGGTGGTGGGGGGAGTTTGCACCTTTAAGCCCAGCACTTGGAAGGCAGAGGAAGGATCTCCGTGATTTCTAAGCCACCCTAGTCTACATAGCCAGTTTCAGGCCAACCAGAGTTACATAGTGAAATCCAGTCGGACAAGAGCTTCATTTTTCTCGTGATACATTCAGAAGCTGGCTGTGTGACCTTGGGTGAGTCCCCTTTTCTAATCTGTTCTTTGATCTGTAAATTGAGGTTTCAAGCTGGACAACATTTGCTAAACATGCATTATCATAATAATCAACACAAGTGCTATTAGAAGGGAAAATTTCCAGTTTCCCTCTCCTAGAAACTGGATTCTGTCAGAGTCCATTACTAGCATGTATCCTTATGGCAACCTTAACTTAAACCACTAACCCAGATGCAAAATCTGTAAAACTTCCAACCCTCACTCTCCTCCAGCCCATCTGTCCTTTCCTAGTGTCACGAAAGTTCCTATACCCCAGCACTGATGGCCCACCCCATTGAAGGAGACGGAACCAAAGTTGGACCTCGAGAAAGGGCAGGATTTCCCAGACACTGGACACAGAGGGAAAGATTTTTCAATGAGAGACATGTTTGAACATAAAGCCAGAAATGGAGCACTGGTGTAAGCCTAGGCTCTAAGTCAAGAAACGTGGTTCAAATCAAACCAGGAACCAGCTACCTTGCTCCATGGTGTCCAGTTCTTTTCAGGCTTACACATACATGTGAACACACATACATACACTTGCATATACACACATGCTCAACACATACATATAACACTCGCACACTAGCTACAACGACATGCAAAAAGCACCAGGCAAACAGACTTTAGATTCTTGCATTTCTCTAGCTCTGAGAAGACAAGCCCTGGTCCTCTGTGGGTGTTATGAACAGTTCTTTCCCACCTTACTGTTCAATGTGCAGATGCCTGGTGAGCCATGGACAGTCACTCCCTACCTGTCCTGTCTTGAAAACAGTAACTCGTTCTGCCCTCAAAGCATGCATTTTGTAAGGCTAGAATTTACTATGCTGAGCCAGGCATGGTAGTCCATACCTGTAATTCCAGCGCTCAGAAGGCAGAGGCAGGAGGATCAATTGAAAGGCAGTCTCAGCTATATAGTGTGCTCAAGGCCAGCCTGGGTTACATGAGATCCCGTGTCCACTCTCCTTGCCTCCACTAGTAACAAGACTTTGCTACTCTGGTCAGAGGTACATTGTGGATTACTCTGTTAATCTGGTCTTTTCAAATGTCACCTTTCTCACCGATGCTTTTCTTGACTACCCTTTCTAAGACAGCATTTATCCATCATTATCTCTGGATACTGCTTCATTTTTCCTCAAAGCTCAAATACTATTTTTTGTATTGACTCTTTTTATTCTGCTCTTATATATTACATCTGAACTGCAGTTTCCCCTTCCTCTTCGACTCCCAGTCTCCCAGCACACACACCTCCCCTCTCCCCAGATCCACTCCACCTCCTTTTCTCTTCAGAAAAAGTCAGGCCTCCCAGGGAGATCAACCAAACATGGCCTATCAGGTTCCAATAAGATTAGGAACATCCCCTCATATTAAGGCTGGATAAAGCAACCCAGTAAGAGGAAAAGGGTCCCAAGAGCAGGCAAAAGAGTCAATGACAGCCTCCAACTCTCACTGTTAAGAGACCTACCAAAACACCAAGCAACTCAGCCATAACATATGAAGAGAATCTAGGTCAGACCCCTACAGGCTCCCTGATCTCTGAGAACCCCCATGAGTCCCAGCCAATTGATTCTGAAGGCCATGTTCTTGTGGTGTCCCTAACCCCTCAGGCTCCTACAATCCTTCATCTCCCTCCTCTGCAGGACTCCCTGAGCTCTGCCTAATGTTTGGCTGTGGGTCTCTGCATCTGCTCCCATCAGTTGCTGGATGAAGTCTCTCTAATGATAATATGCTAGACTCATTCCAATCTACAAGTATAACAGAGTAGCTTTAGGAATCATTTCATTTACATTTTTTTTTCTGCTGGTCACAAACACTGTTTTTGGTTGTTGATGTTTTGGTTTTAGTTTTCTGAGACAGGGTTTCTCTGTATGTACCCCTGACTGTTCTAGAACTTTCTCTGTAGACCAGGCTAGCCTCAAACTAACAGAGATTCCCTGCCTCTGCCTCCCAAGTGCTGGGATTAAAGGTATGTGCCACCACTGAGCAAATACTGTATTTTAAATCATTTTCTTTTGAACTAATTATAGTCACAGAGAGTTGCAAAATTAGTATAGAGACATAATGTGTATTATATAGCCTGTTGCTACTAATGACTACATCTTTCATAACTATAAAATGTAATATTGCCAGGTGATGGTGGCATACGCCTTTAATACCAGCACTTGGGAGGCAGAGCCAGGCGAATCTCTATGAGTTTGAGGCCAGCATGGTCTACAGAGTGAGATCCAGGACAGGCACCAAAACTACATAGAGAAACCCTGTCTCAAAAAATGCAATATCAAAATTAAGAAGTCAGAGCAATGGCTCATGCCTGTAATCCCAGCACTTCAAAAGTTGAGGCAAGAAATTTTGAGTGACAGGAAAGCAGAATGATGTATTAGTCAGGGTTCTCTAGAGGACCAGAACATATAGAACAGAGCTTCAGTTCAGTCCACAAGGCTGGATGTCTCATCTGCTCTTCGGTATATGCTGTCTCAAAGTAGGCTCCAATGCCAATAAAGGAATGGACTTACTAGCAAGGTGAGAACAAGCAGGCAAAGAGAGCAAGCTTCCTTCTTCCATGTCCTTTATACAGGCTGCCAGCAGAAGGTGTGGCCCAGATTAAAGGTCTTCCTGCCTCAAAATATCTAGATTAAAATGTACCTTGTCATCCGAAAAGATCCAGGTTAAAAGTGGGTCTTCCCACTTGAAATGGTTTAATTAAGAAAAAATCCCTCACAGGTGTAATCAGCTGCTTGGGTTTTAGTTCATTCCAGATGTAGTCAAGTTAACAGCCAATAACAGTCATCATCCATAAGCTACATAGCAAGACCCTGCTTCAAAAAGAAGAAACACACATACATTTTTTTCAGGATTACAGCCCTGATCCTATACATATACATGGTTTCGTGTGAATTTATCAATGTTGTGCATACAGCAATACAATCAAAAGACAGATTTTTGTGGAAAAATCTACCACATAAAAGATCACTTATGGTGCCCTTATATGGACACACCCTCTCCTCCCACTCCATCTGAAATCCCTGTTAACTACTAATCTGTTCCCCATTTCTGTATTATTTCAACAATACTATGAAAATGGAACAATATGGCATACTATCACATGGAACCATTGGGACTTAGCTTTGTTTCACTCAGCATATTGCCCTTGAGATTCATTCAAATTGTGTGTAGCAATATTTTGTTGCCTTTATTATAGAATAGTATCCCATGGTGTGAATCTACGAGTTTAGTTAATCATTCACCATTGAAGGGCCTCTGGGTTGCATCTAATTTGGGGCTATTATGAATAAAGCTGCTATAAACATTTGTGTTTCTTGTGAGCATAAAAACTCATTCCTCTGGGATAAATGCTCAAGAGTGTGATTGCTAGGTCATATAGTAAGTGTGGGTTTAGTTCAAATAACTGCCAGATTGTTTTTCCAGAGTGGCTTTATCATCTTACATTCCCTTGAAACAGTATGTTAATATGTTTATTATCTATATCCCTCATTAGAATGTCACCTTGAAAGGCTGGAGACTATGTTTTCTTACAGCTCTATCCCAAACACCTGGAACAGCATCTGGCACAGAAGTATTAATAAATACTGTTTGGAGGAAGGAAGCCCAGGTTCCAGCCATCTAAAGAAACCTAAACTCAAATTACCAGACTGATATGCAGAATGAGAATCTAACATTTTCCCCATATCCATCGTAACCTCCTCCCTCCCATTCCACCCACATCTGATGCCACAGCTTCTCTACCTCCAGGCCCCTCCCTTTGTGATGGCCAGGTTGTTTTCCTTTTCCTCCTTGGGCATTTCTTAGTTCTTATTGGCCTTCTGATTATTCTCTTTGTGTTACTTGAGTTCTCGTCTAATAATGTTCATTCCCTTTAAAACCTGGCTCATTGTACCTATCTTTCAAACAGAATTGCCCGACTAAACATAATGAGGGCTTCTTACTCATTCACTCATTCATGGAGTATTTATCAAATGCCTGATATTCTGGCCACTTACATAGGCTTGGAATATAGCTGTTCATAGAACAGCCACACCTCCAGCCCTCAGTAGCTCACATTCCAGTACCTGGCTTTGTTCTCTCCAAATCCTGGGAGCATAGATGTAGGTAGGCACATACACAGGTGGTGTAGTATGATCACTGTGAATTTGAGGTTATCCTTAGCTAGGAAGTTCTAGGCCAGTGTGGGCTACCGAGTGAGACCCTGAGGTGGGGAGAGAGACAGACTGAAAGAGAGCGAGAGAAAGAGATTGCTAAGGAATAAAGACAGGATGTAATGCAGAGTGGGAAATGCTTCTCCGGAGTACAAGGGCTACTTATCAGAGGTCCAGTCCTGAGTCTGGAACTTGTAAGTGAAGTGGCCTCAAGTAAGACACTTAACAGTCATGATTCTCAATTTCTCCTCCTGAAATAAAGAAAATAGAGTCTACAAGGATGAGTTCTTTTCAGGATTTAAGATTGTAATCTATGTGAAATATTGAAGCAACTGTTCACCATGCACTAAGTCAGTGTTCACAGTTGTTTAGAACTGTCTTAACAATATTCAACTAAGAGAATCTTCTCTCTCAAGCTATAGTGAAAATTTCTTGAAGACCCCAGTCCCAGTATACACTCAATATTATACCCCCATATCAAGCAGGCACTTAGCATTTTAGAGGTGCAAGGAAACTACTGCCTCTTAATGGAATCTTGCCATGTTAATGTTTGGGTACCAAATCTTCGAGAAGACAGCTCACTGATAGGTCTAGGATGTGACAGACAATTCAATATTTGTAATGACATCCCATAAGTGATTCTGGTGATCAGTGGGATTTAGGAAACACTGGATCAGATAATCTCTAAGGCACTGGTTGATAATGGTCTAATGCTTGCTCCTTCATTTGGCGCCTGGTAATGGTTGTTGGCTCTGACTATTCATCAGAACCATCAAAGAAGTTCTTAAAACCATTTACATTCAAGTTTTAGCCCAGACTAATTGAATTACAGGCTCTGGGGATGGGACCTTGGTATTGGACTTTTGAAAAGGCTCCCCCAAATGATTCTAGTCTCTTTCATTTGACATTTTCCTCTTAATAGAATAAATTATACTACAGCAGACCATTGTAGGAAGTAATTTCAGAGTTCACCACACCTCCACCTATCCTATATATATAAATATCCACATATTAAGGCTTTCTTTAATCTTTTGATGACCAACTATCTCCCTGTGACTGTTTATTAATCATCATATCTGTAGACTTTAATCACATGACATGTCCTCAACAAATGTTGAATTTTAAATAAGGTTGTGACCTCAAATAACCTTGATAAAGCAAATAAAGATACTTCCCTCCAAAGGAGGGCCAAATGGGAACAACCCAAAAAGCCAGAATGCCTTCTGCTTAGGGCCATCTTCCCAGAAAAAGCTCAGAATAATGAAAATGACTATAGAAATGGTTTACCACAGAGCATTTGGGGGTACTTAGCAATTCTAGTCCCATGTTTTCGAGATATGATTCTAGGCAGATGGTGAGTACCCAAATCATACTTTCTGGATTCATGAACTAATTCATTATTAATTATAGCAATCAAACCAATATCTTTTATGCTGAGTCTACCATGTGCTTGGTGCTAGAAGAGACAGGGATGCTAAATCCTATCTCTTATAACCTGATTGAGCAGATAAACTATGGCAGTGTGGATTAACCAAATTATTGAAGGAAATTCGGGAAAGTAAATGGCAGACCTGAAGAAGAATCCAGATCAAAGAATTGGAACTATTTTATTGCTGTTGCTTTGTTTTATTTTTTCAGGTTTTTGTTTTGTTTCTGAGATTAGAGTCTTACTATGTAGCACAGGCTGGCCTCAAACTCACTGCTCACCTTCCTGCCTTAGCCTCCTAAGTGCTGGAATTACAGGTGTGCGTCACCACACTCTGCTGGAACTAGGTTTTAATGAAGGGATAGTGTTTAGCTGGTCAAAAGGAATATTGGGATCCCCAAAAGGTAGGAATAAGGAGGAGGTGGTGTGAAGTGGGCCTAGAAGTGGAAACAAGCCCACTGTGTGCAGGGAGCTGAGCAGAATCACCAAATACAACCAGTGGGGATGTTGGAGGTAGGTGAGGAATTAGGGTAGGTAAAATATAGGGAAGCTTGCAAGTCAGGAGAGGCTATCCATCACTAGGCAGTCCTGAGTGCTGAAAGGCAGGCATCCTGGTTTCCATCTGATATAACCTGGATAGCCTTCCTTTATCCTAGAAGCTCACAGTGGTTGCTATGGGAATTGATTGTAAGTAGGCTCAGGTGTCAAAGACAATGAGGCAGCAGAAAAGCCAATCAGGAAACCACTAAGCTTCAGGAGAGAACTGGAGCTCCATCTTGCAGGAACCAAAATGTAACCTTTGACCCACTGCTCTCAATTCCCCTCCCTCCCCCCACCGAGCCTCTGGTAACTACTATTTTCCTCTATACTCCTATGACAGCAACCATGTTGGATTCTGCAGTCACATAGAAGTAATAAGTTCTGGCATTCTATTGCACAAAGTGACTGTAGTTAATAATGTTTTATATTTCAAAACACTGCCGTAGATGATTGGGAAGGTTTTACCACAAAGAAATGACAAAGAGTTTGAAGTGCTGGTTACTCTGATCTGATCATTCTACATGTATACATGCATCAAAATATCACATCTCACTCCTAAATATGCATTACTACTATGCATCAAAATAAAAATTTACAAAACTGGAGCCCTATCTTGCCATGAAATATTAACATTTGGCCCTATATACTTGACTTCGACCAAAATATGAGTGATCACAACCCTGAAATCTGTGCTAATAGAGCCACCAAATTAAAAAATGCTCAGAGAATCAGCAGCTGCTGAATTCAGCCCTGAGGGAGAGGCAGGCTCTCTCTTCCATTCCTTATTCCACCTAGCTTCTGGTTTCATATTTGCTTCGAGGGGCTTGCAGTGGCCCCAGAGGTACTTAACAATTCCAGTCCCGTGTTTCAAGCCAAAATTCATCTTAGCCAGAAAGGGTGCTTGTTGCAAAATTAGACTCCCAGATGCTGGGAGGAGAAATCGGGTCAGTGAAGAGCTCAGATGTTTCATCTTTAAGGTACTCAATTAATCTAGGCTTAATGGGTTAGGACATCTTCACCAGTTTGGCTTCTTGGGCCCCACTCTCCGAGGGATTCTGATGTCTAAGTGGTATTGGGCCTAGGCCTGGGCTTTTGTATTTTAATAACCATTCTTTGGTGGTTCTTATTATTGGGTAAGTTTTAGAAAGAGTGGGTTAGTACATGCTAATGTTAGTAAAGGGGTGAACATGTTTGTAAAGAACTATATAGTAAATATTTTAGTATTTATAAAATAAACACACTAACCCCAAAGCAGCCACAGGTGATACCTAAATGAAGATCATGACTTTGTTCCAATCAAAATTTATTTATAAGAACATGTAGTGGACAAGATTTGGCCCAGGCAGGCCTGTCACTCCCTGGGCCCTAAAGCATTGGTTTGCATGTTTCACTATTGTAAGTCAAAGTATTACAACCTTTAGGCCCCACAGCTCAGCAGATGATGTGGGACGGGAAGACCTTTATGAGCCACTTTGTGTCCCTCTGGATGTCAGACTTCACCTGTATCCAAGCATCAGGCTAGACATGACTCTGATATCTAGCAGAGAGCAGCTGGCAATGAGTGAGTCACCATCAGCAACTGAGACTGAAGACTGAGAATAGGACGGAGTCTTCGAGACCAAGAAGACAAGGGTCAATGAGGAATGAGGCATAAACAAGCTGAAAATAGCTCTGAAACAGACACAGCGAACTGATTCTCATCCCTGAAAACGCCGCAATTCTGCTTCCTTTGTGGGTTTGCTCCTGTAAATACCTGAGTTTTCTTCCACGTGGTGGTATCAGCGTTCCTAGGACTGGTTGTAATTTAGATTTTCATAGGAACAGCAACACTGTTGGCCTCTCCAAATGTGTGTATACATAAAACAGCATGTTCCTTGTTCAAATCTATTGCACAGGACAAAGGTAGACCCAGAACCTGCGACAGAAATGTCAGCCTGCTGCAAAGAGGACTAATCAGGGTTCAGCAGATTGGAGTTCTGCTTCTTTGGATCTACTGAGGCAGCCCCGTCCTGCTTTCTCTGAACCTCTGTTTCTCATGCAAAACTGGATGGTGGGCTGTGTGGCCCACTCAGCTCCCTGAGATGCCTTGCTCCATTCTGTGAAAACTGACATGGAAAAACAGACAGCATGTGATTTCAGAGAAGGGAGGTGGACAAGTGGCTAGCAGGTCAAACAAAGAGTCCACTAGGTTTGCACTTGTGGCATCTTAGTAAAAAAGAGGCGACTGAAAATTGCGTCAAGCCGAGTTGTCCAAACAGAGAGGCCTGCAGATTGATCTGGTCCATCCCCTTTGCTTCTGTCTCTGTCTGAAGCCCCTCACCCCCCCCACACACACCCAGGATTTAAGCACCCAGATGTGGAACATACAAAGACATTGATCTCATGAACAATCACCACTGTAATCGCTTTCGGCATCCGTCTCCAGCCTGGATTTTCTATTGTCTGCTGCCAGCAAATTGCCCCTCACCCCCATGCCTCAGGATGAGAACTGTGATATTCCTTGGCTGCAGGTTTAAAAAAATTGGACAGGAGACCCTGTCTCAAAACACACCACACACACACACACACACACACACACACACACACACACACACACACACTGATGTTCTGGCTATAACCTATGTAATTGGCCTGGGGTGGGGTCTGGACCTTGGAGGCTTTTCAAACCTCTTCCAAGCATTTCTTCTGTGTGGCCAGAACCAAGACCCACTGCTGGAGTTCCCGCTGGACTGAGGTAGAAAAAGTGAATTTTTATGATCTGTGCTCTGTGGGAGATGTGATTGTTGACCCTATTGAACATAGCTAGGCCCAAAGCTGACATGATGAAGACAGTTTGTTTCTGATGTGCCTTTTTCTTAGGACTCAGCCCTCCTGTGGCTGCTCTGGTAAAAGAATCCTAGCCACGGTGTAAATGGCATATAATAGCTTAATGTACTGCCTTAATGTACAGCTGGAATGGACCTTTGGGGTTTAATACAAAGGAATCCCTGATGGAAAGACTCACAGGCTTTATGGCAAGGCCCATGGAAGACGTATTTAAAGTGGCCCCGACCCTGAACCTCAGTCCTCATCTCAGTAAATGACAACCCTGCTCTTCCTATGGACTTCTCTCTTTCTCGCTCCCCATATCTAACCCATCAATGTATGATCTTGGTTCAGTCTTCAAAATATATCCAGAATAGACTCACTTTGATCATTTTCATTCCTGTCATCCTAGCTCATGCCAGCATTACATTTGAAGAGTCTCACTGCAATAACAAATACTGCATTTAGCCACACCTAACTGGTCTTACCATTAACCTCCTATACTCCACTTTCCTCACAGCAGCCAGAGGCATACACATACATCAAACCCCATCTACTTAAAACTAACCAGTAGAATGAAATCCAGAGTTCTCACCATGACTTACAAGGTCCTACATGATTCGGCTTTCAGCTGCCTCTTAGAGCATGTCCCCTCGGGTCCCCATTCCAGAACTGTATTCCAGTTACAGGGATTCCTGTCCACCTCAATCCTATGCCCACCTCAGGGGCTTCACTATTATTTTTGGTCAGCAACCTCTCTCTCCTGGTAGCCTCATAGCATCTCTGCCTTGTTTCCTTTGGGTCTCTGACAAATGTCACCTTTGCAGATAGTTCTTCCCTAACCATAAGATGTAAAATACTTCCCCCTCCCCTAGAATGTGTTTGTGTATGTGTACATGTGTGTTTGTATCCAATACATATGTTCCCAAAGGAATTGAAACCAATGTCTCGAGGAGATACTCATACTCATGTTCCCTTAGAACTGTTCACAGTCCTCAAGATATGGAGCCAATCTAAGTGTCTGTAGACAGAGGAAAAGGCAAATAAATTGTGGTACATATAAAGGACAGAATATTATCCTGATTCTAAAGGAAGGAAACTGTCTGGAGGCTCTGGGTGCAGTCTTTCCGCATTGCAAGGGGAATCAAAAGCAAATTCTGTCATTTGTTACATGCATGAACCTGGAGGACATTGTGTTACATGAACTAAGCCAGGCACAGAAAAATAAAGACCTTATGATCTCATTGATACATGAAAACCAAAAATAGGAGAGTCACAGACACAGAGTAGAACAGTGGTAACCAAGAGCTGGGGGCCGCCGGGCGTTGGTGGCGCACGCCTTTAATCCCAGCACTCGGGAGGCAGAGCCAGGCGGATCTCTGTGAGTTCGAGGCCAGCCTGGGCTACCAAGTGAGCTCCAGGAAAGGCGCAAAGCTACACAGAGAAACCCTGTCTCGAAAAACCAAAAAAAAAAAAAAAAAAAAAAAAGAGCTGGGGGCCAAAGGGGAGGACAGGGAGATGCTGTTCAGAGTCCCAAGTGGCAGGTAGAATACATTGGTTTAGATCTAGTGCAAAGTTAAGAATAACGCGATTGGAGGTTTCAAAACTGCGAAAATAGCAATCAATCCTACTATGCCCGCCCTTGCCATTCTCTTGTGTAGTCCTTTATGCCCTGCTTTATTCTTTTTTCTTACCACAGCCACCCCTTAGCTGCAAGGCTATTCCAAGCCCCCAAGTGGATGCCTGTAACATGCACAGAACTGAAATATATATATATATATATGTGTATATATATAATATATACATATATATACATATATATATTGACTTTTCATATAAAGAGAGAATAAGGTTTGTAAGGTTTGATTTATAAATTAGGCATAGTAAGAGGTTAACAACAATAACATTATGAAACAAAACAATTAAGAGAGAGGTGTGGCACATGCCTTTAATCCCAGCACTCAGAATGCAGAGGCAGACTGATCTCTGCCTCCAAGGCCACCCTGGTCTACAGAGCTAGCTCCAGAACAACCAGGGCTACACAAAGTAACTGTCTCAAAAAACAGGGCGGGGGAGAAAGAAAGATAGAGAACAATTTTAACAATAACAAAAATTTATTTTAAATGTGTTAATTGTTTCTGGAATTTCCCATATTATATTTTTGAACTGAAGTTAATAATCAGTCACTATAATCACAGATGAAACTGAAAGCTGGGCATGATGGCACATGCCTATAATCCCAGAACTTGGATACTGGCGTTAGGAGGACCAGAACTCCAAGGTCATCCTTGACTACATAGTGAGTTCAAGGCTTGTCTAGCTTCCATGACACACTGTATCAAAAGAAAAAAAAAGAGCAAAACATAAAATTGCAGAAAGAACTACCGTAGTTATGTGCTACATAAAATATATTTATTAGCCAGACATAGCTCTATACATTTGTAATCCTAGCACTTAGGAGGCAAAGACAAGAGCATCACAAGTTCAAAGCCAGCCTGGAATATATATATATATATATACACATACATACATACATACATACATACATATATATAGTGAGCCCTATCTCTAAAAAAAAGAAAGCTTTTGTTTTAATTATCTCTTTGTCCCTGATAGAACAGACACACCATAAAACCACAAGGCCATGGAATTCGGTCAGTCTTACTTACTCCTGTATCCCTCATCATCTAGAACATTGACAGGCAAATGACAGCTGCCCTTTAATTAATCAAATGAATAAATAAATATCCCTAAAGACATAAGATTGCCCTTCAGCATGACTCTTGCATTTCCTGGTTGCTAGACTGCCTGCAGCTCAGCAGAAGACTAGAATCCACAGGGGATTGGGTTCAGGACATCCCCATAGATATGTAAATCATGGATACTCAAGTCCTTTATATGTATATATAATGGCATAGTATTTGCATGGAACCTACCTATACCATCCAATATACTTCAAATCATCTCTAGATGACTTGGGGATTCTGAATACACAGTAAATGCTATGTAAATAGTTGTTACACTGGATTGTTTAGGGAATGAAGGCAAGAAAAATATCTGTATGTGTTCAGTACAGAGGGTTTGGTGGTGATGGTGTTGTTTCATGTATTTTTAATATGTGCTCGGTTGAGATGCAAGGATGCAAAGCTGTGGGTAACAAGGGATGACTGTGGTTTACAATGTTTGCTAATCATGCTTCCTGCTGAGTTTTGGGAAAGTTTTCAAGAATAAGAGAGCCTGACTGATTCTTTGGGCATTTCATGCAGAATTGAGTAAACAAAGTGATGCAGCGTTTAGAAGTAGAAAGCCAGGGGCACTGAGCTAAATCGCACATATCTCTCTTCCTGAATAGTTCAGAAAGTGTGGGTGAGTCATTTTGGAGAGCTGGGTTTCTTCTCTCTCAGATCTCAAAAATATTTGTTATAAGTCTCTGTTCTAGGGGCGTATCTATGAGATGAATAAGATTATTTCTGTAAGTCCTCTGGGAAGTGTGTATTCACACACAATACCATTTAAGCTGATCTCATATTAAAAAAACTGAATATGTAAAATTCAATGTATATGATTACTGAAGAATTTTTTTTTGCAAACATCCTTAGGCTTAGAGTATTCGTATGGGATTCAGTTTATCCAAATTCAATTCATGCCCAGCTTTTACACAACACACCAATCATACAGGGAGACAATTAGCACATTGCCTTATAGCACATTACCTTGCACTTACTAGGCAATCAATACTTCTCTATTGAGTCATGGATCATTAAGGCAAAATATCTCTGTACTAGGACATTTTGTTTTTGAGACAATGTCTCACAATTGTAGTTCAGGCTGGTCTCAAACTCATAATCTGCAAGCTCAGCCTCTTGAGTTCTTGGGATTACAGGTGAGTACAACCACACTTGGTTGTATTGAGACATCTTAACTCTAATATTAAAGGAATGGAGAACTCACCAGCCCTTTGCTCTTTTTTCAGTCCCCCAAATCTGCCTTCATCAGTGCTGCAAAGAAGGCCAAGCTGAGGTCCAATCCTGTGAAAGTCCGATTTTCTGAGCAGGTGGCAGTTGGAGAAACAGATGCAGTAAGTATGGCTTTGGCTTCCCTCCTCTATCCTTGGCCAGAATCAACCTGGCTATTGAGGTCTCAATCAGGGCCTTCTGGCAGTGGATGCCTTTATGAAGGAGTTGGAGCAGAAGGATCCTGGTGCTTTGAGTGAGTGGTTACTGAGGAGAGAAGAGTGTGTGGCATCCAGAGAGGATTGGGAGGGAGGGAAAACAACATATTGATTCACTCTGGATCTTCATGGTGCTTAGAGAAATTTCCGTCCATAGCACAATAGCGTACACTCAGGGCAAGTGTTCCATAAACATCTTTTGGCTGCTTGGCAGAAGCAGAGAGGAAGTGATGGTTTTGTGAAGACCCAGAGAACAAGTGGCTGGTGAAATTGAACTCTCTTGACATTTAAGTGCCCCTGCAATTCCACATCTTGACTGGAGAAGACTGCACTGATGGGTAGCCGCTTACAAGAAATAATACAGACTGTTTCTCCTACACACCAGAAGGGATCCAAAAGGAATACCTGCTCCCTGCCACTGGCTATCTTTCAGTGGGGTGGGGTGGGGGTGAGGGGTGGGCAAGTGGTCCAGACTGAGACTATAGCAAATCTTCTGCTGTGTAGTATCATCTCAAAGAGCAGCTAAGGTTGGCCAGTCCATGTCCCGCAGCTGCCAATCTAGGGATTCATGGTCAGCCCACAGATTCCTTGCCATTTTGTGGGGTGTGCATGCAATGAGCCATCTAACCCAGATGTGCATGTGCAAAACAGGTAGGTGGAGAGCAGAAGTCGGTGTGTGCAGCAGTCATGAATTCTGGCCCAGCATTCCCCAGAAATCTGCAGATGTTGGTGATGCCCCAGTGGGAGTAGAGATAGGTGGAGCTAACAGGCACTGGTGTGCTTTTGTAGGCAGTGGTGGGATGGGCTGTCAGGAAGCTTGATCATGGATGTACTAAGATACAGCTGCAGTTGTGGAAAGACATAACAGCACTCCCAGAACGAGCAGAGAAATCAGCAGGATGCCGGGCATTTTTGTAGTTTTCAGAGGTAGAGCCACCTGGAAGAAAGGAGAGAGGACACAGGTGTTGTCCTCTATTCCCCGCCTCTTTTCCTCAAGCCCAGCCCACACCTTTCTGTATCCCTGTGTGAGGAAGACTGGGACGCTCAAAGGACAACCAGAAGACGGTTTGTTTAGTTAATACTCAGGATCCATGTGAATCCCAAGAGAAGTGGTTAAAGAGACCTGACGGTTGATGATCAGCGAGGAGAGGGAACAGGATTGAGCCCTATTTGACCTATAGGTCAAAGTGAAATGGATTGCAAGGTCCAAGTCACTGATGAGACATTGGTGTTCTGAACTGTTGAAAATTCTGAGGGCATAAGCTTGAGTTTGCAAAATATGGACAGGTGTATCCTATCCCATCTCAAAATTTCAGTCAAGGCCAGGACACTCAGTGAAGAACTCCTGCCCTCCTCTACCTCTTCTCTCCTTTTCTTCCTTCATCTCCTTTCCATTCTCCAAGTTCCATACCTTGCAGCTAGGCCACAGGCAGAATGAAGAGCCATCTCCAATTCAACCATAATAGCAACTGCCCCAGGGCAGCTAGAACCTATCCAGAGTTGACTTCTCTCTCAGACAGGTACCAAGCTTGGCTTGAGACTCTGTCTAGGGGGAGAAACACATCCGTCTTCCAACCCTCACGGTTGCTGCCTGTGTGCACCATAGCAGTCTGCTAAGACCTGGGGAGTCCAAGTCCAGGTGACTCCAGGCTGCCCCATCATCCCCTTCCCCTTGTGTCTCAAGGCTTTATTAAGCAGCCAGAACAAAAATAAATCCTGTGGGCGTTCCTTGCCAACTCTATTTTTAAGCAAAATCAATTAAGTAATTATCTAAGTCCAACCCAGTGTGCTAAATAAAACTTGCCACCGCTGAGCGTCATCAGCCTGGGGAGCTGGGCCTCAGGGCCAGGCAGGAGTGGGGCATCTCAGGACCAGAAAGGCCTGGACATCGTCATCACACTTTTCCAAACTGATATCCATGGCTTTCCTCCTTGGTTTGACCCCATTCAAACTTGCCTCCTGGCTCCCCACCACTGTCAGCCACACCCAAGCTCAGGAGGACTTGCTTATTTGGTACTTTGTCCACAACAGCGGCTGGATCTGAACTGTTCTCCTCTGCCTTCTCTAATAATCTATACCAACTATCTCATTCAAAACTCAGAATTCAATTCGCCTTACATAGAAGCCTCACCTGCCTTATACCAGTTTGTTTGAGATTCATAATATTCAGACAATCCAGGGGTTGGCAACAAGAATGCAAGTTAGACTCTCTCTGTCTCTCTGTCTCTCTCTGTCTCTCTCTCCTCACTCTCTTTGAAACAGAGTCTCAGTGTGTATCCCTGACTGTCCTAGAACTCCCTATGTATACCCGGCTGACCTCCAACTCACAGAGACCCACCTGCCTCTGCCTCTCAGTTGCTTAGATGGGCCCACCAGGCCCATCTCGGGGCCTCGAGTTTTGCTTTAGCTCCCTGGGTTCTCAGCAGGAGCTGATGATGCAATAAGGCTGCCACTTAGTTAAAGAATCTGGCCATCTATACACTACAAGCACCCATAGAATGGATGCTGCTGGACCCAGGAAATGTGTGCATCCTCTTTGTGAATTTAATCATTCAAGTAAGCATATAGTAAGCACCTATTGTTCATTCATTTAGCAGTCACTTATTCAACACCAACTATGTGCCAGGCATGCTATTCATTGTTGGCACCACAAAAATGACTAGATGTGGTCTTTGTGCTCTGATTTTACTGTTTGATTATAAATGACAAATGTTCTTTAAATATTGCTGGACGCTAGGTATGGTGATATACGTCTGTAGTCCTAGAACTCAGAGGGAAAAGAAAAAAGAAAAAAGGGACCAGTCTAGACTACATAGCCAGTTACTCTGGGCTGTATAACAGGACACTGTCTTGAAAATAAATAAATAAATGAATGAATGAATGATTATTGTGCATGGTAGCACACATTTGTAATCTTAGCACTTTGGAGTTAGAAAAGGGAGAGTTGTGAATTTGAGACCAGCCTGTCACAAAAAGTGTGTGTGTGTGTGTGTGTGTGTGTGTGTGTGTGTGTGTGTGTGTGTGTTTCACTGAGAAAGGAGTATGTAAGTTGCTATAGGAAAACATGGGAAGATTAGATCTCATGATATTGGACCAAAGCTTTACAAAACACTTATTTGAGCTTGATTTTGAAGGTTGAATAGGAGCTTGCAGGGAGAGAAAGAGGAAGGCAGAGAGAATGACCATTATTAAATTGAATTTCTGTTAAGTGAGAAATTCACATTCACCATATATAAATGAAGCCCTGTGCCCAGAAAACTTCTGCTAAGGAATTATCGGGTGTTCAGACACGGACTCTGCCAGTGGTTCCGAATCAGGATCAGTGAAGCCCACTTTCAAAGAGCTTTTGGGAATGTTTTGGGAATGATTTGTGTGTGTGTGTGTGTGTGTGTGTGTGTGTGTGTGTGTGTGTGTGTGTGTGCTATGTGCACTTAGTATCTCAGGGAGAGAGACACTCAGAGCCCTGAAGGGAGTAAGCCAGTCCCGGAATAATGAATTGTCAGAGCCCTGGAGGCATGAAAGAAGTAGAGCTTCTAGCAATGGTAAGACATGAATCCAGAGAGGCAGACAGAGTCCAGGTCAAAAAGGATGTAAAGAACTAGGCATGGTGGCACACACCCTTAAGCCCAGCACTTGGGAGACAGAGGCAGGGGCCAGCCTGGTCTACTTGATGAGTTACAGACTAGCTGGGGCTACATGGTAAGAACCTGTCTCTCAAAGTCAAACAGAAAAGGGACCTAAGGAGATAGCAAAGTGGCTCAGCAGTGGGGTGCTTGCCTGGCGTGGGCAAGGCTCTAGGCACCATCCCGAGCACCAGAGAATGGCAGAATAAAGGCAAACATGGGTTTGTGAAGGGCCTGGTGGGAAAAGAAGTATCTGGAGATAAACCGGGGTGTGTGAAGTGGTCCCAAAGAAGACTCTTCATGAGCTGTCCATGCTGTGTATAATGGTCTCTACTGATCCAGTGCTGTGTAACGCTACAGAGCTTCAAACTGCAGTAGAATGCAAATACACCGTGATAGAAAAGGAGAAGTGGACTTTGGCTATGGCTCAACATCTTCCTGGGGATTTTGTTCTGATCTGCATGTAGCATTGTTGTTGATCTTGTCTTTCCTCTGTCTCTTTGTTCTCACATCCCTTCATCTCCCTACCTCCCTCACCTTCTTGCCCTTCCTTTCTACAAACCCTTCTGCCTTCCCCCCCTTTCCTGTGTGTCCACAGAAAATGATGAAGAAGGAAGCTCTCCTCCTCATCCCCAATGTCCTGAAGGTTTTCCTAGAAAATGGGCAGATCAAGTCATTCACATTTGATGGCCGGACCACTGTTAAGGTACACGAGGCATCCTCTCACCTGGGGCAGCTGTTCGTTTGGGTTCCTCTGAGATTGCACACAGTGGCTTCACTGCTGGAACAAGATTGCCTTTGATCTGTGCTCTCGAGTGTGAGGCTGCGAAAATGTATAATCCTCATATGAGGCTGGTAGTAGAAAACTGCATGCCCAGCTGTGTGCTAATTGTTGTAAAAATGTGTGTGTGACACACACACACACACACACACACACACACACACACACACACACACACGAATGCACATCTGCTTGTCAACTACTTTGTGTTCATGCTACACCGGGTCCTTCAGGACTCTTAGGAGCTAAGCAAAGCGAAGATCATTAAGCCATTTATAAAGCTAAAGTGATTTATATTGATACAATAACACCTACGCAAGTTTGCACACAAAAATAAACAAATGTCATCTCTTGGGAGATTAGCTTAGCCATGTCTTGCTTTTTAAATAACAACCAAATCTTAGGCACTGAAGCAAGATTTGAGAAGTCCAGCCACAGCCCTTTGGCTATTCTTTTCACAGGAAGAGCAATTACTGAACTGTGATTCTTAACAGCTCAGCCAGGCGTCCAAAAGTCCTAGTGATTCCTTAGTCCTGAAGAGTATAAGTGTGATACAGTTTACCCCGAGGTTCACTCTATAGTGGGACAGAAATAGCTATCCCTGACTCTTCGGGACTCTTGCCAGAAGGAGAATGCCAACCCAGGAATGAATGTTCTTATGCAACCAATGCTGCCCAGCAATCTGGGCAGTTATGACACCTGCCCAAGAAACCTACCTGGCCCACAGCTGTCCTGTGGTTCCCATGCAAGGTCCAAGATGACCCTATAAATAAAGAATCCCATCAGGTACAGTGACACAAGCCTGTAAACCTAGTACTCAGGAGGCTAAATCAAGAGAATTACAAGTTCAAGGCCAGCCTGTGCTACAAGGGGAGACCCTTTGGGAAAGAAATAGAGGAGAGAGGAAGAACTACCCTCAGCTAGAAAACTCTTATTCAGAGGAATGATCAAGTGTTCAGAATGGCCTTGCCAGTGTTTTTCTACTGGAGTTTACAGATCATTCCCATATTGGTTTAAGGAATGTCTAAGAGTGTTTTGGGGTCATCCCATGTTATGTCATGCTACTGGCATTTAGCATCTCAAAGTCAGAGATGCTAAGCATCCTCCAGGAGACAGAACAGCCCCTGAATGATTAAATTTTCCTACCCAAAGTTTCTTTGGAAAGCTTAGGCCAAGCTAGGTACCTCTAAGGAGCCTAAGACCCAAGTGTACTCTTAGGAAGTTATGGCATGGTCTTGGCTATGGAGGGTCTTGGGCTATGAAAGATGTTGAGACAGAACTAGGTCACCCCAATGCCAGAATCTTCCTTGGTGTCTCTTCATGGGTTAATATACTTATTGTGGATTTCTCAGTACCCCAGAGCACTGACCAACCTCTCTTCCTCTTAGAGGCTCAGGGCACTCCCTACCTCACATTGCCACTACCATTGTGGCATCCAGACAGTGCTAACCTTTGACACTCAGTCTTGCTCTGCACTTTAGGAAAGGTGCACAGCTGTTCGTTAGATTTTTGACAGGCTTCCAAGCCACTTGTGGCAAAGAGGTACCTGGATGAAGTGACAGTCTGGCATGGTGGCAGTTACACATTTAACACCAGTTGACAATCACTGGCTTTGCTGTCCACGATGTCAATGTAACTTAACTGCAAAGAAAACCAGATCTATCTATCTATGCCAGGGTTCTAGTAACACCCAAGCCTCTGTGACTACATGAATAGCACAAAGAAACCCTCTCAAGTACCCAGCACTTTGCAGTCCTCTGTTCAAATGACTGAGCATCTCACACAGAGGGGATACTTCGGCAGCCCTGTCTGTCAGGGAGCTCTGAACTCCCAGGCCTTTGGGGGTTGAGACATGCTGACTTTGTAAATGTATACACTGCAGTGTGTATGCTGAAGTCACAGCCAATAGATGGCAGACGCCTCAAAACTGACATTTGGGCAGCCCCCACCTATATGCTGTCAGACGCCCTAGTATTAAAAGTAGGGCAGCAGAGCAGACGGAGCCCAAAAGTAGTCAGATCTATGACTGTACTCCAGACACGTGGCATTGTTCCTCTTTGTGGACATATTTTTTCAAGTTGCTAAATTGATCGTCTATAAAAGCTAGCTATGGCCAAAAATGAACATTTTGCCAGTAGCTCAAGTCATTTGATTTAGATTATGAATCCAGAAATAGTATACTTCTTAATCACAGAAATGTAGCTTTGGCTTTTGCTCATTCCTAAGAGTTGACAGACAAACCCAAATGGACATTCTGACTTAAGAGAGGTGAGCAGAGAACCAGCACAGTGCCTGAACTCCATAAGCATTCAGGAAATGATTTATCTAATAGAGGGAGAGAGAGAGTAGGAAGAGGGAGGGAGGAAGCGACAGAAGGAAGAGGGAAACATCCATTCACCATATGTCTGACCAGAGGAAATTCAGGGACACACGCATTCACCTCCTGAATATTTGGTGTTCCCCCAGGGCCCAGGCCACTGGGCAACACTCATGAGGCCCTTTACTGGTCCCAGAATTCAGTATCTGGGCCACCACAAAGCCTTTTCCACAGGACTGTTGTGCTTGATTTCCAATATTTTCTCATGTATTCATTACTTTGAGTAACTCAGAGTCAGAAAAGATGCCTCCTCTCAAGGCCCTTTTTCTTCTACAGGATGTGATGGTGACCTTACAGGACCGTCTCTCCCTGAGGTACATTGAGCATTTTGCTCTTGTCCTTGAGTATATTGGGCCAGAACAGAATCACAAGTTCCTGATTCTCCAAGACAAGCAGCCCCTGGCTTATGTAAGTCACCCTTTAGCCTGGCTTTGTCGCTGTGTATAACCAATGCTAGAGAAGAGCACCCAAAACACTGCGCAACTAGAAAATTCATCATGATGTAGTCAACCAGCTCCCAGAAGTCACAATTCTAACCTGAGGTGGAGTGTGTGTATGCATGTGTATGTCTATATGTATGTGTATATGTATTCTGTATGTATATGTGTATATATGTATGTGTATATGTGTGTATGTATATATGTGCATGTTTATGTGTATATTTATTGTGTATATATGTGTATATGTATGTATATATGTGTGTATGTGTATGTATGAATGTGTATGTGTATGTATATGTGTATATGTATGTGCCTATGTGTGTATGTGTTTATGTATGTTGTGTATGTATGTGTGTGTGTATACTGCTGTGAGTGGAATCAAAGGACTTGTACATCACTATTCCTCTGAGCCACAGCCCAGCCTTACCTGAGGGGCTCACTATCCATCTCTAGAGAACCTTTGACAATGCCCTTTGTGACCTAACAAAGGCATTTGTCTTGGTCTCTATTGGCAACTCTCCTGTTTCCTGGAAACACTGCCGGCTAGACCCTAATGCTTCCTAAGAAGAAATTTGGCCTCTTTGATGAGGACTGTGATACAGAAATGTCAGAACTAGAATCAAGTAGTAGTTGGGAATGAACTGTGTAGGGTCAAGAATAGGTAGCACATCATCCCCATCATCTTCCAAAGCAGAGGAGAACAAACTATCTCATCCTCCTTGCCACACCATATGAGAAAAGACCATTAAAATCTAAGATTGCTATATTGGATTTCACCCATATTGAACCACCAGGAAACATCAGAGAAGTGAGCAGGGCCAATCGGCATTCCCTGGTAGGGTAGGAAAGAGCTGAAGGACAGTTGGAAAAAAATAGCTTTTAGAAAGTGTATGGAAGCCGAACAAAACTCATAAAGCAGCCCATCAAGATAGCATACTCCTGGAATCTAGTATATGAGAAGCTGAGGCAGGAGGATCTGGAGTTTGAGGTCAGCCTGGGCTACATAAAGAGTACTACAGTAGTTTGGGCTACAACGCAAAGAAACACGGCTGGGGATGAGGCTCATTGGTGGAGTATTTGACCTGCACGCATCAGACCCTTCTGATCCCTATTGCTGTGTAAACTGGGTATGGTGTTATGCACCCATAATCCCAGCCCTTGGAGGTAGAGGCAGGAGGATCAGAAATAACGTCAGCCTTGACTAAACATCGAATTTGAGTGCAAGGCCAGCCTTAGATACATGAGACCCTGTCTCAAAACAAACAAATCAGATACATACAAAAAAGAAAATATTTTATGAAAGAGAGATTCAAGTTTCAGCTCAAACACAATCCAGGTAGGAAAGGAAAGGTGGTATCTGTTTAGAGAGCTGAGGCACCTCCTACTCTAGCCAACAAATAGTCCTCTGAGTCAAATTGGCTTCTTGTTCCAAATGGGATTTCAAACTTCTTTATTATGAAAAATTTTCAAACATACACAATCTATATGAAATATCATATGATAAACCCTAGTGTCCATCTCCAGCTTCAACAATTACCATTGTATTGCCAGCATGTTTCATCTGTATCTCTAAATGAGGTTTTCAGTCTTCCTTTGAACTCTCTAAGCATCAATTAGTCTGTTAGATGCTAAGCCTGTCTGCAAGAATAATCTGATACATTTTCAGGGCCCCTCACCCCTCACTCCCATCTTAGCACTTAGACTCAGTTCTTTGTAGGGGCAATGAAACAACGGGGTCTTGCTATATATCTCAGACTACCCTCAAACTTGTGATGACCTTCCTGCCTCAGCCTCCCAAGTACTAGGATTATGCATGAGCTACTGCATAGACCTCATTCTTGATAAAGACCATGTCCTAAAAAAGTGATTAAAAAATACTAGTCACAGCCAGGCATGCTGGCACACGTCTTTAATCCTAGCACTCAGGAAACAGAGGAAGGGGGAATCTCTATGAGTTCAAGGCCAACCAGGTCTACAAAGTGAGTCCTGTCTCAAAAGAAAAAAGCTTCATTGATAAATTAATAATATAAAAATAGGGTAATTATAAAACTATATTATAGTAAAAGTTATGAGTTGTTTATTTCTTGAAGTTTCTATTTTGGGCTGAGGATATCTGTGGGTAACTGAAACCAGGGAAAGTAAAACCCAGGATGAGAGAGGCATACTCAATATGAATTTTCCAGGTATGAAAGAAACAAAAGTGGGAAACAACAGCCTAGCTCATCCCTACACCTACTTTAAGAAGCCACCAAGCTGCCTGCCCCCTCCCAGTCATTGATTCTATGGTTTCTTCTCCACCCTCTCCTCCTGGGGTTTCAGGTGGTACAGCGGACACACTATCATGGAATGAAATGCCTCTTCCGAATCAGCTTCTTTCCCAAAGACCCCGTGGAGCTGCTGCGTCGGGATCCTGCTGCTTTCGAGTACCTATACATCCAGGTAGAGTCTGGCTTGGGGACACAAAGATAGAGCAGTGGACAAACAAGCAGGCAGGCTCTTCTGCCATCACAATGAAGTTGCTATGTAAGGTCAACCTTCAGCTTGCTCTGAAGGCCTTTTCCTTTCTTGCTACTATTGTAGTCCATTGTCAAGTTGGCCAATCTGGTGACTTGAATTTGATTGTCAAGGTGCTGTCTACTTGTCCACTCAGTTCCCATCAGTTTTCAGAAACAAGCAGTCCCAGGAACTCTGGTGCTTTCACAGAATCCCAAGGTTTAACAAGCTCTTTTGGGTTCCATGAACTCTCAACCCCCAATCCCTAGGTTCAGTAAGGAGATGGTGCTGACCTCACTCCATCCAGAAATATTTATTGAGCCCATATCCTGGGTCAAGTCCAATGGTGGGTCCTGACCATCAGAGGAGCAGAAAGGATACACTTTCCTCAGTAGAGTTCCTATATTCATAACTATAACCACAACAGGGTTCAATGTCAATATGACACCTAGGAAGCAGTCTGCCAGCCCTACAGGAGAGAAAGACAGTGAAGGCTTCACAGAGGGAAAGATATTTGTATACTCTTAGCTGTAAAGAATGAGTGGATGTTTGCTACATAGAAAGCTGGAAAAGAGGGGTTGTAGTCCAAGCGAAAGCCCTTGCATTTTCAAAGGCATGCTGACGAGAAAAAACCAGAAGTGATTTATTGCAGCTTCAGTACAGGATGTAATGTAAGAAGCAATAGAAAATGAAATTGGAGAGCTGGGAACCAGGGAGTGAATGCTTGGTAGGCCACGGAGAGCAGACTTTATTCTGGAAGCTGGGCAGTGCTTCTCAGAATGTGGGCCCTGAACCAAGAGCATCATCAACTGGAAATTTGTTAAAGTTGTAAATTCTTGGGCCTTATCCCAATGATCTGTTTGAACAGGCTCAATGAGATTAAAGCAAAACAAAGCAAAACAGGGTCTCGCATGTCCCAGGCTGACCCCAAATGAACTATATATCTTAAGGATAACCTTGAGCCTCTGATACTCCTGCCACCACCTTCCAGGTGCTGAGTTTACAGGCAGGCACCACCATGTCCAGTTCTCCGTGAGAGTTTAATACCCCCTCCCCATGCCCAAAGCTCTTGAGACACTGGAACCACTTCAGAACAATGGTTCCTTAACCCTACCTGAACATTCAGGTTATCTGGGAGGGGGCTGGAAAGATGGCTCGGTGGTTCTTCAAGAAAACCTGGATCCAATTCCTAGTACTCACATAGGTTCGAAACCATCTGTAACACCAGTTCCAGGGGATCCAAAGCCTAGGCACATTTATGATATACAGACAATTGTGCAGGCAAACACACATAGACATAAAATAATTTTTAAAAATGAATTACCGTTGCTGGGTGGTGGTGGTGGTGGTGGCGGCGGCGGCGGCGGCGGCGGCGGCGGCGGCGGCGGCGGCGGCGGCGGCGGCGGCGCACGCCTTTAATCCCAGCACTGGGAGGCAGAGACAGGCGGACCTCTGTGAGTTCGAGGCCAGCCTGGTCTCCAAAGCGAGTTCCAGGAAAGGCGCAAAGCTACACAGAGAAACCCTGTCTCGAAAAACCAAAAAAAAAAAAAAAAAAAAAAAAAAAGAATTACCACCAGAGGTGGTGGCGCACGCCTTTAATCCCAGCACTCGGGAGGCAGAGCCAGGTGGATCTCTATGAGTTCAAGGCCAGCCTGGTCTACAGAGTGAGATCCAGGACAGGTACCAAAACTACACAGAGAAACCCTGTCTCAAAAAAAAAATTAAATTAAATTAAATTAAAAAAGAGTTACCTAGGAACAAATATATTCTGTCCCACCCCAAATCTGGGAGTGGAGCCCAAACATTGACATTATTTAATTATCTCAACTTATTCTAATAAGCATCTCAACTTATTTTAATGAGCAGTCAAGGTAAAGAAATCCTGCTGAGGAGTGGGTAAGAGTGCTAAAAGGAGTCACCTGGTCATTATCCAGAAGAAAAGTGATGTCCACAATCAGGGCTGTGAACAGTGGGGTATTTGGAGTGGGATTCTGGGGAGGTGTAAAGGCTTTGATTTGCTGAGTGTTGGTAGAGATGGTAGCAGTCCTCACGTTAGCAAATAAAAGGCAGTGCCATGAGCTTGGAGACAGGATAAGTTCATTTTAGGCCATGGTGGGCTTTAGGTGCCCACAGGACATATGCAGCACTTGATGAGGAAAAAAACCCAAACTTATCTGTCTCCCAGGCTGTCACTTGGGACTGCAATGAGAGCCACGGCAGTTGTCCTTTCTGCCCTTTCTGACAAGCTAAAATGTTAAGAACATTTCTCAGCCTCAAGTTCCTTTGCCAAACCTCTAGGGGCACAATGGGTTGTGTGGTTTAGTTTACTTCTCATTTTGTTTGTCCTGAATTTCTTCATTCAAACTTCCAGGGATTGCCTTGGTTCTCATACTTTGGAATCTGATGACAAGATCGTGCCCAACATGATAGTTATGATAATATAGACTTCATCTGGATTTTCCCTTTTTAAAAATTTCAGTTTTTTTTTAACCAAGGTCTAATTGGCACATAACAAACTGCACATGTTCAAAGTGAACACTATGATAAATTGTCACCCACAGCCATCACCACAATCAAAATATTGAACATATCCAATATCATTGACATTCATTCCTCAGGCTCCTGTGTAACTCATCCCCCCAGGCAACCTCTGACTGACTTTCTGTCACTATAAATTTGTTTTCATTTCCAAGAGTTTATGTAAATTAAACCATACAATATGTATACTTATTCTGAACTGGCTGATTTTCCTCAGGTTTTTTTCGGGGGTGGGGGGGTTTGGTTTGATTATTTTAAGACAGGGTTTCTCTGTGTAGTCCTGGCTGTCCTGAAACTCACTTTGTAGACCAGGCTGGCCTTGAACTCACAGACATCCTCCTGCCTCTGACTCTCGAGTGCTGGGTTTAAAGGCATGTGCGTCACCACCACTCAGCCATTTTTCTTGTTGAGTGTTATTCATCACGGTATCAGAATTTGTTACACATGTTGATGGACATTTGAGGTATTTTCAGATTTGTGCAATTACAGATGAACCTTCTATGAGTATTCATGTCCAAGTCTTTGCATAGATGTGTGCTTGTTCTGCTATTGGGTAAATAGCTAATAAAATAATGGTTTGATTAGTTTTCTAAAAGAAATTCTAATGCTATTTTCCAAAGTGGTTGTACCATCTAACATTCCTATCCATTATGTATTACACTTCTAGCTTCTCCAGTCTTATGAACTCTTGGTATAGTCTGTCTTTTTTTTTTTTCACTCTAATACTGTATAGCAGTATCTCTTCCAGGTTTCCATTTGCATTTTCCTAGTAACGAGTGGTGTTGGATAATTTTTAATGTGTTCACTATTGTGCATCTTCTGTGATGAAATGTCTGTCAAAATCATTTTCCTGCCTTTTTATTGGGTTATTTGTTTTCTTATTATCAAGTTTTGAGAGTTCTTTATGTATTCTGGAAACAGTCATTTGTTGGATATGTTATTTGCAATTATTTCCTCCCAGTCCGTGTCTGGCCTTTTTGGTCTCTAAACAGTGTCTTTCACAGAGCAGATGTTTGAATTTTGATGAAGTCCAGTTTGTTAATCTTTTCTTTTAAAGATAGCTTTTCTTGTATCATATCGTGTGTGTGTGTGTGTGTGTGTGTGTGTGTGTGTGTGTGTGTGTATCCATCTATCCAGTGTATTGTATATTCATGTATGTGTATGTGTGTGTGTATGTTGGCATATAGATATAGATACACAGTTGTTGAAGCTCCACTCATTGAAAAGCCTATCCTTTCCTCTCTAAATTGCCTTCATACTTTTATTAAAAAGCAGTCTATGTAAGTAATAAAACATCTAGATCTAGTGGGAAAGCAGTTGTCTGTGTATCTGTAGATCTCTTTCTGAACCTCTATTCCATTCTATTGATCTACCTGTCTATCACTATGCCAACCACACACTCTATTGATAACTAGGGCTTTCTAATAAGTCTTAAAATCAAATAGTATCTGTCCCCATCTTTGTTTGTCTTTTGAAAAAAAAAAAATGTTACTTATTCTAGGCCCTCTGCATTTTTCACAGGAATTATAAAATCAGCCTGTCGATTTCTCTTAAAAATCCTACTGTGATTTGGATTGGAATTGTGCGGAATCTGTAGATTGATTAAGGAAGAATTGATATGTTAACAATACTGAGTCTTCCAGTCCATGAACAAAATAATTCTATAATGATTGAGGTCTTTAATTTTCCTCAGCAGTGTTTTATAAGTTTTTGATATAATGATTTTTTCACATATTTTGATAGATTTATCCCCAATTATTTCTTATTTTGATGCCATAATAAATGATTTTTATTTTTGTTGTTGTTGCTGCTGTTGCTGTTGTTTTTAAGACATAGTCTAATTCTGTAACTCAGGCTAGTCTGGAACTGTGTAGGCCATGCGAGTATTGAACTATGGAGCCATCTTCCTACCTCAGCCTCCCAAATCCTGGGATTATAGACTTGAGCCATGACACTCAGCAACGATTTAGATTTGTAATTCCAATTGTTTGTTGGTAGCATATAGAAATACATGTTTAGAGTGATTGTTATGCCTTGTAACTTTGCCGTACTCAGCAAATAGTTTTAGAGGGTTTTTGTAGAGTCTACTGGATTTTCTGTTTAGATAAACAATAAGTATTTATTTTCTTCTCACTCACCCCCTTTTTGATACAGTCTTGATTTATAGACCAGGCCAGCCTAGAACTCAATGTGTAGCCCAAGCTGGCCTTCCAATTCTCCTGCCTCAGCCTCCAAAGTGCTGGATTTATTTACAGTCATGAGCCACCACACTGGGCTGAAGTATCCTTTTCCTGTTCTTTTCCTTTGCTGTAGTGATACCACTGTGGCTCCCTAGTCCCAGGGCCCTTTGCATTACAACCTCAACCAAAGGACAGCTGTTCAAATGAAGGTGGAGTCATCAGTAGCTGGGTGTTGACCCCTAGAGTTTGGAAGGTTATCTATTATACCCTTGACTATCACCTACAAGGTATTCCCTCTAAGACAGCATAAGGAATATTGACACATCAATGTTTTTGTCCTTTGACTCTCAAGGAACAGAATGCCTGCTCCATCTCTGCAAACTACCCCTCACCATGGGCTTCTGGGCCAGAGCCCCACAGAGAGCCTCTCCCAGTGTCTTTCTCTCCATGTTCTCATCTGGACTATTACAAGAGCCTGGTATGGCTAGTGGTTGAGTACAGGAACCCCAAAGAGCAAGATGTCTCTTAGAAGAGGAGAAAGAAAGGGAAACGAGCCAGGTCTCACTTGCACAGCAATGCGGACTTTTCTACCCATTGTGTCTTGCTATTATGTGACCTGCCTCTGAGTGTCTAATATGTGCTGAACCAAGCACATAGTGTCTCTGTGACCTAAGGCTCCCCTGTTGGCTCTTCCCCAAGGGCAGCAGCCCTCTCTTTCACTTGCTCTATCATGTCTTGCTGGTGGCGTGATTCTTTTCTGGGACCCTGGGGGCAAGCTAGGGAGCAGAGAGGGAAGCGGTATCTCCTTTAACTGATAGATCTGGTCCACCCTCTCTCACAGAGTCGTAATGATGTTATCCGAGAACGCTTCGGAATGGACCCCAAGCCGGAGATGCTTTTGGACCTTGCTGCCCTCCACATCTATATCACTGTCTCAGCCACTCGGCCAAGTCAGAAGATCACACTCAAGAATGTGGAGTGAGTTGTGAAAGGGCCCTTCCGGAGGGGACAAATAGCTGCCTATAAGAAGGTTCAATTGCTGAGCTGTGCTCTGCTTTTCAAGGTCATAGCCATTCTATAGGGGTAAGAATTGGAATTCCTGATACCTAGCCTACCATGCTTTAGAGCTATAGTTTCTACTGGGTACTCATGGTCAGTTTGCCTGTCCTTATCCTTCTTTCTCTTTCCTAGTCCCTGTTTCTCCATCTCTGCTTCTCAGAGTTACTCAGGTTCTTTCTTGCCATCTCTCCCTCCCTTGATCCCATTTTGCCTCTCTCACTAATCTCTTGCTTTTCTTCTGGTTTTAGGAAGGAATGGGGCCTGGAACCCTTTCTTCCCCCCTCCCTCCTGCAGGGCATCAAAGAGAAGAACCTTCGGAAATCTCTCTCTCAACAACTGAAGGCCCACCAAATGCATCCTTCTAGCAGCACCAAGGTACCCAGAGGAAACCATTGGGCACCATGTTTAAACACTAGAGGCCTCAGAAGGGTCCTGAGTGGTACTCTGGGGATTTCTACCACTCTTTCTGACTCGGGTGCACAATCTGCCACTTTCTTGGGTGCACATTCCATCATTCTTTTTGACTAGGGTACACATCTGACTTGGCCAGGTGTGAGGCATTTACAGAAAGCAGTTTGCTCCAAACCTTGCCCAAATAGGCTTAGCAACACATCACTGCAAGCCACTGTGTCCTTAAAAAGAAAGGAGAAATAAGGAAGGTCATTCTTGGAGTCTTTCACCAATTAGTACTAATGGAGCACCTGTCCTGTGGAAGGCGTTGGCCCCTGAGAGAGGCACGTATTTTTCAAGAGAGTGACTGCTCTGTCCCTCACTAGCTTCCTAATCCATCAGACCTAAACTAGGGAATCTGAGGAGATAAAAGCCTGATGCAGAGCTGGGGCCACTGCTGGGCTGTCTTCTGAATTCTAGGAGACACCAGTCTTTGCCTCTGAAAGGCTTCTTTCCCACCTCCCCTGGCCCTGCTGGGCCTTCTTAGGCTGCTAAGACGCCATCTGCTTGTGCTTCCTTCCCAAGAGGCTGGAGGATGGTGACAAATACTAGAATCAGCATGCAGATGTAGACAGGAGACACAATCACCCCCATATATGCCACCCATTCCAGATTTCTTGAATTACCAACTAGCTTCCCTTTTAAGATGCAAATTTCCCCAGAGAGCTAAGCCATTCCCACCTTACTGTGCATGTTTAATCAGATTGGTATTTTTTTTTTCTTGGCTGAGAGCACCAGTGCTCACCACCATCTCCGCAGCAAAGATTTTTTTTTTCTATGAAGAAAGCCTGGCTTTAGCCCTTGAGTCAGGCATAGTCAAGTAGGGCAATAAAACCATAATTCCCACCACAAAGGAGCAGGCACTGGTATTCAGAACGTGTTCGGGAGAGACAGATGCCAAGCCCAGGCTAGGAGAGGAAGAACTGGTATATTTAATGCCAGGGCTGAGACTTGAAAGATAGACAGATAGGAGCTTATCTAGATGAACTGCTAGAAGCAGTACTAAGAGGAAGATGTTTCTCCTCCGGGAGATCCATCTCTACAGAAGCCGACCATGGGAATCATGGTAGCCGGGCAAAGACATAAATGGTTCAGCCTATGCAAAGCTACAGAATATAAGAGACACAAAGCTGGTGGAGGCAGAGACAGGAGGGAGACTAGGGAGGTCGGCAGAAGTCAGTTCTTGGAGGGCTTTCTGTGCCCTAGAAAGAGGTTACACACAACCCTATAGGCAGCAGGGAGCCATGGAGGAGCTGAAGCAGGAAACTGATGTGATTCAATTTACTATGTTTTAGGATGTTCCCACTAACACTAGGTGGGGGTAACTGAGAGAAAGAAGCTGAGTTCCCAAGGCCCTGACATAGGAGGGAATGTCAAAGCAGTGGTAGAGGGCAAAAGAAATAGGTAGATCCATTCAAGATGAAATCGGGGTGGGGGGGGAGTAAAATAAATATTGATGGTCCACAGATCAGAGTATGAAGGGAGAGTCCTGTGTTCCTCACAGGTTTCCAGCTCAGTTGCCCCAGACATGCTGACAGAGACCTGGAAGCCCAGAGGAAGAACAGGCTTGGGACTTGGGAGTACTCAGTATGAAGGCACCAAGTGGGACCCCATGATTGGCAGTGTCAATGAGACTAAGGTTCTGAAGGATCTTAGGAGAGATGCATTGATTGGGTGATGTCAGAGTTGGGGCAAAGTGCTTGAATTAGTGCAAGAACAAACAGATTCAATCGATACTTTAGGTGTTGGGATCAAGAGGTCTGAGGAGTGCTTAGAAAGGTAGGTGGAATGCTGAAGGTGAGAGCCATCCAAACTGGAACTTCCTTCCGGCTTTACCCAGGCCCTTCTCATTTCCACAGAGTAGGCTGATGACTAGCACCTGCCATAAGAGGTGTTGGAGGATGTGGGCTTGTTTGTCTGTGCTTTTCTGGATTCTTATTTCAAGGTGGGTTGTTTCTACAGGGCTCCGCAATTCAAGCAAAGCTCCAGTACCTTCGAATTCTGAATGAACTTCCGACCTTCACTGGTGTTTTATTCAACACTGTAGGCCTGGTCAGTGGGACTATGCGGGAGGGGCAAAGTGTGGGGCCAGGGGGAGGGAACCAGACCTTCGTTGGAGGGACAAAATCGGTTAGCTCTCATATTCAAAGCATCCACTGCATCCATGGATCCAACCAACTGCAGATCAAAAATAGTCCAAGAAAAAACGTGTTGGTACTGAGCATGTATAGACATTTTTCTTGTCATTATTATCTAGACATAACAGTATAACAACTATGTACACAATATTTGCACTGTGTTAGGTATTGTAAGTATTCTTGAGAGGGTTTAAAGCATACAGTAGGGTCAGATGTGATATTGCATGCTTGTAATCCCAGCACTCTAGAGGCTGAAGAACAAGGATCATGAGTTCAAGATTGAGGCCATCCTTGCATATATAAGACCCTTTCTCAAAAGTACACAAGAACATATGTGCAAATGATATGCAAATGCTATGCCATTTTATATAGGAACTAAGCACCCATGGATTTTGGTATCTACAACAGAGTCATTGAAACCAATCCCTATAGATAATGAGATCCAACTACAACTGCTTTCAATGCCCCTTATCAACCCTTCTGTGCCCCCTTCCTATATTCCAGGGATTGACAACCTTTGTCTGTGAAGAGCCAGATAGAGAATATGCTTGCCTTTTGTTGGTGGATCAAATGGATCTCTGTAGCAGCCAGCCAGTCCTGCTGTCTTAGCATGAAAACAACTACAATGTATTAACAAATGGGCCTTACACTGTGCCAATAGCTATTTCGAGACACAGAAATTTGAATTTCACAGAGTTTTCATGTGACAAAAATATGGTTCTTTTGACTTCTTTCCAACCTTTTAAAAATGTTTTAAAATTTTATTTTTAACCATTGAGGCATATGAAACAGGTGATGGGCCATATTTGGCCCATGGGCCATAGTTTGCCAACCCCTACTCTATTTGTTTGCCTTTACATATATATATATATATATTCCCATAGTCCCCTAGGCCAGGTTTCCTGAGTCTCCATACTGCCCCCTGCCTCCCCAGAACCTGCACTGCACAGTGATGCTCTGAGGCAGGGCTCAGCTGGCACCATCTCTAAGACTACTCCAGTCTAGTTGACTTGGGTAAAAAGAAATTCAAATCATCTTACTGATTGGCTCCAGGTGCTTGTCATGCTCCGTGGAACACACTGTCGTGCTAGCATGGCACACTGGAGACAATCGGCTTATCAAAGTGCCTGTAGGCAGACTTAAGAGGTTCCCGGGGTGATGTTAATAGCAGGGAGTGGGCCAGCAGAAGGCTCCGCTTTGATGATAGCTTCAAGGAGTTTGTCAGCCCCATTTAAGGGAATCCAGCCTGTCAGACCTAGCAGCAGCCATTTGTACACAGGGATCTGTAGAACTCTGATAGCCCCCTGGCCCCTCCCTTCACCCACACATACCCTCAAATCTCTCTTCCACCATCCTGACATTGCTCAAACTCCTATTGGTCATCGCTTAGAGTCAAGGCTGCTGGAGTACCTATTAAAGGGTAAATCTAGGGATCCCTTCATTAAGCACCTAAACAACCATGAATGCCTTAGGCAAAGTTATTTTTTCACTTTGACTTTGGCACTGGGTGAGAAGTGCGAGTTGGTGGAGGGTGGGTAAAAGCCAGACATAATGCTGCCTAGTCAGGCAAAAGCACCGAGTAAGAGCTTTGGATGGCTTTCAAGCAATTGTGAAAAGTACCTCAGGGCTCGATAAGGGAAAGTTCTCCCAAAGCACCAGAAAGAACATACTTCACCTACCTCGGGATTTTGTTAGAGCCAGCCCTGATGCTGCTCACTTAACTTACTGCTGTAGCTAAGGTGTGATTTAGGGTGAGGATCTAGGATCCTGTACCAGGGAGGTTCCAGACTATTTTCCCATCGAGGTTGCCTTTTTAACACTGGCACTGAGCCTCGGGTATTTCTCCTCCCTTCCCCCACTCCTCACACACCCCAGCAGAACCAACATAATTCATATTTTCTCTTCCTCACTGCCTCTTCTCCCTGGACCTTCTCTCCACTCTGTCTGTGAATGTTGTCTGCCTGGCACACTTGGGCACTAGGACGAGAAGCAGTCAGCCACCACTCTCCTGGTGGGACCCCGTCACGGCATCAGCCATGTTATTGACCTCAAAACCAACCTCACCACTGTGCTGTCCGAGTTCAGCAAGATCAGCAAGATCCAGCTGTTCCGGGAGAACCAAGGCGTGGCCCGAGTGGAGACCAGCATCATGGATGCCAAGGTGAGCCCTGCTTTGGGGTGCTACTTCTTTCCAGGAACAGCCCTGAGGGACAAGGAAAGAGAGATGGAGCATGTGAAGGGAGGCTCAGAGATTCTGAAGTCGCTTCTCTACAGAACTCTGTCTTCACCTTTCCCTCCTCCATCTTCTAGGTCTTAGACCAGCTAAGGTGGTTGTCAGCATGCCTTAGTTATTGTTCCATTGCTCTCATTAAGATAGCATGACCAAGAAAACTTGTAAAAGAACGCATTTACTTATCAGAGGGTGAGAGTCCGTGAGCAGGGCAGCAGACAGGCAGTAAGCATAGCACTGGCCCAGTAGCTGAACACTCACATCTTGAGTCACAAATACAAGGCAGAGAAAGCTAACTGGGAATGGTGTGGGTTTTTGAAACTTCAAAATCCACCCCTAGTGACACACCTCCTCCAAGAAGACCATACCTTCTAATCCTTCCCAAACAGCACTATCAATCGGAGATGTCCAGGTATTCAAACATATGCTCCTACGGGGACCATTCTCATTCAAACTACCACACAGCACTATGTAGGGCTAGAAAGTGTTGGGTTAATCTGAGTCAGTTCTCCACAGAGAGCTGGAGCACCAGGAGCTACCCAAACCATCATTCCACAGTTCTTCTTGTCATAGCACAAACAGAAATTTGAATTTATGGATATCACGGTGGCTTGTAATCCCAGTATTCAGAAAGCTGAGGCAGGAGCATTACTGCCTACATGGTGATTACAAGAAAGAAAGAATATAAAATATAAAATATAAAATTCATATAGCTGGGTATGGTGTTGCATACCTGTCTGTATTCATAGCCACGTGGTAGGCTGAGAGGAAAATTAAATTTCACAGCATGCTTTGGCTAAATAGGGAGGGAGTCCTTGTCTCAAAATATCTGTGTGTGTGTTCAGTGTGTACAGGTGTATATGCTCATGCAAGTGGAGTCCAGAGGTGTCTTCCTCAGTTGCTCTGCATCTTACTTTTTTAGACAGGACCAAGGCCTATTTGGCTGGCCTGGCTGGCCAGCAAGGCCCAGAGATCCTCTTGTCGTCTCCTTCTCAGCCCTTGCATTGAAGGTGCATTGCTCCCACACCCTGTTTGTTTACATGGATGCTAGGGGTGGTACTCAGGTCCTCATGCTTGCACTTTGCTAACTCAGCCATCTTCCCAGCCCCACCAAAAAGTGCTTATGGCTGGTGAGGAAGCTCAGTAATAGAGCACTTGACTAGCATAGGAAAGACCCTAAATTCCATCCCTAGCACTGTAAAATGTAAAAAAAAAAATAAAAATAAAAATAAAAAAATCACACTCATATGGAATGTCAAGATAAATGTCTGCCTCAGAGATTAAAGAAGTGTATGCCTTAACCTATCTCTGCCCATCCCACATGTGTATTAGTTGGGGAGCACCCACTCTGAGCTATGTAAGAGGTATGTCTATACATGGACCCAGTGGTTCTGGGGAGTGGATGAACAGTCAGAGCCAACATCCCATCTCATCTCCCAAAGTCCAGCTAGAACCTCAGAACCGTCCCCACAGATCAGCACCTTCAGACTGGCAAGCAGCTGTCGCAGAAGTCTGGCAGCAATGGTCAGCCACCCCCTCCACAGTTCTCCTGTTTGAATACAGTGACCAGTGTGGGCAGGGGGCAGGCCTTCCTGCCAGCTGCAGAGGTTCTCCGAGGGAGGTACAGCTTTCCCTTCTTAAAGGCTTTCCCACAAGGACATGTAGTTAACAGATTAAGCAGTGGAGTGTTTTGCTGTTTCAAAAAGAACCAATTATTTATTTTTGTGTTTGCAAAACCCAGGGAGCTTTAATATGTTAATTTTTCCACCTGTGATACACAGGATTCCCATTGGCTTGGGAATCTGCCTGGTGCTGATGTTTAATTGGGTTGTGACCACTTTCTCAACCATTTGTTTGCTCCTCTCTTCAGATGTTGTTGGGTACAATGCCAAATGAACTGGTAAGGAAAGGGGAGGAAAAACAAGACATGCAGGGAAGTGTGGCTCACAGAGATATAGAAGGGGTTTAAAACAGAGAAACAGCTTTCTTTTTTCAGCCTTCAATATTTCATGAATGAGGTTTTCACATCAGTAGCACAATAGAAATTCCATGAGAGGTTTTAAAAAATAAAGACACCTGGGCCCTACTCTGAAAACTGATGTCCTCCTTTTTTTGGAGACAGGGTTTCTCTGTGTAGCCCTGGCTGTCCTGGAACTCACTCTATAGACCAGACTGGCCTTGAACTCACGGAGATCTGCTTACTTCTTGCCTCCCAAGTGATGGGATTAAAGGTGTGCACTATTACCCTGCTAAAACTGATGATTTCAATGGTTAGAAGTACTACCTGGGCATCAATATTTATTTAAGTTTTTTATTTTCTCCAAATGATTTTGTAATACAATGAATTAGAGTGAGCATAGGTTGAAGACCTACCTATGTGACCAGAGGTCTGGGAGGAAAGAGGCTGAGCTGGATTCAGTATTTGTCTCCTGAGTGAGGAGCACCCTATTTATTTCTGGAAGTGATCCACTCACAGTGTTGAACATGAATGAACATTTCAAAGAAACTCACTCTCATCAGGGTGGCTGGAATCACAAGCATACATGACCTACCTTGACACCGCACCAGAACACCTATATAACTCTGGAATCAGATGAGGTTCACCCTCTTGGGGAACACACACACACACACACACACACACACACACACACACACACACACACGCATACATGCATACATACAAATACAAAACTAAAATACATCTCTTTCTAAAAAAGCAGTATGAAGTAAATGTCATAGATAAATGTGGTATGGAATGTGGAATGAAAAGAACGAGAAGGAGTTAACCAGAACTAGCTTCCTCGAGAGGGTGTTTAGAGCTGGATCTTGAAGTGATAGGCATGAATTAGCAGAGAGGAGTGGGATGTGTTCAAAGGCAAGGAGCAAGCACGGAAATAAGTAAGCCATATGTGCAGGTCCATGAGCAGAGTCGCTTGGCTGGAGAGGAAAATAAGGAGAGAAGAGATTGGAGATTAGGGGCGGGCAGAACAAGTCGGTTCAAAGCCTCCCAGGCCAGTTGAAGAAATTTAGATTCAATGTGGTTGATTAGTAGGAATGCACTGTAGGTCCTTGAGCAGAGGGGTACCAGAATGAAAGCTGATTTGGAGCAGCATGAAAGAAGGGTGGAAGCAAGACAACTATGAAGCCAAGGAGCAGATGTGAAACATGTGATGTATGAAGATGGGCAAGGGAGACCCCTCCTGTGTTGCACACAGCGCACATGTTTTCTTATTCTTACCCCTATTGCCTACTGCACATATCCAATGTCCACTAAAGAACAGTGATAGGTGTAAAGAACTCCAGCAGATCGTGAGTAGGTGGTGAGATGACACTACCTTTGGAGATAAATGCATTGTATTTGGTGTGTAGATCAGGCTTTTAAAGGTTGCAGTTTAGGAGTAAGCTATGACCAATAGTCAGGGAGATGATATGAGTGCTCAGAAGTGTAACCAAGTGATAAATGGTTCAGGTATACCCTATTAAGAGCAATTGACAAAATGCAAAAGAAAACTTCGGGAGAATTATCCACTCGGTGTCATAATTGTTATAAGCTGTAATAGGATTTACCATTACAATAGGTAGAATAATCCCCTCCTAAATATGTGTATTCCATAATCCTCAGAACCTGTGAATATGCTATGACAGAGAGGAATAAAAAGTGCAGATGCAATTAAGATTGCTAATCAACTGACCTTAGAATAGGGAGATTAGCATGAATTATTCAAGTGGGACTAATGCAGTCAATGGAGTCAGTCTATGTGGAACAGAGAATCTGGAGGTGAAGTTAGAGAGATGTGATGAGAAGACTCAGCTCACCCTTGCTAGCCTTCATTAGGGAAGAGGCCAAGGACCAAGAGTGTGGTGACTTCCAGGATTAAGGAAGGCAAGGAAATAGATTCAACTCTAGACCACAAAAAGTGACAGTCTTGCACTTGATTTTTAACCCAGTAAAACCTGTATCAGAACTCTGACTTCCAAGACTATATAGGAATAAGTGTGTATTATTTGAACTACTAAATTTGGAGTTATGTGTTATAATGACAATAAGAGATTAATGCCATGAGGTTTTTCAAATAACAAGTACTCATATATTACATTTTTCTTTTTCCTCCCTTTCCTTCCTTTATTTTACTTTTGAGATAGGGTCTCATGTATCTCAGGCTGGCTTTCTATATAGCTAAGATAATAAAATGACCATGAACTCATGATTTTCCTGCCTCTATCTCCCAAGCACTGTGATTAAAGGTATGTCTCACCATGCACAATTTATGTGTCACCACATGTAGGTTTTTTTGTTTGTTTGTTTGTTTTTTCACTCTTTGGAGACCTGCCACCCAGCTCCCAAATAAATATATGGAAACTTATTCTTACTTATGAATGCCTGGCCTTAGCTTGGCTTGTTTCTAGCCAGCTTTTCTAACTTGAATTATCCCATTTCTCTTTAACTACATTTTACCTCTAGGCTTTTTACTTTTCTTTAGTCTATATATCTTTCTTTCCTTCTTTCTCGGTGGCTGGCTATGTGGCTGGGTGACTGGCCCCTGGCATCCTCTTCTCCTTCTCCTTTTCTTGCTCTTCTTCTCTTCTCTAGATTTCTCCTCCTATTTATCCTCTCTGCATGCCATCCCTGCCTACTTCTCTATCCTGCCTAGCTATTGGCTGTTCAGTTCTTTATTTGACCAATCAGGTGTTTTAGACAAGCAAAGTAACACAGCTTTACAGATTTAAACAAATGAAACATAAAAGAATGCAACACATCTTTGCATTGTTAACAAAGGCAGCAAAAATAAATGTAACACACCTTTACACACAGTTAAAATAGTAGTATTTCACAACAACCACACCCAAGGTTTTGTAAATGGTAGGCAAGCTGTGAATGCACTCTACTAACTGAGCTACATCCCCAGCTCTCATATGCTGCAATAAAGATATTATTTGATTGATAAGCATGCCATTTGCAGCCAGCTTTTGTTACCAAAAAGCTTCAGTGATGTCTGCTGTGTGGGTTACTAAAACCATGCTCTTTGAAATGGCCACAGCAACATTCAATCTTTTTCCACATGAATATGAAAAATGAATGACAACATCATACTAATAGCTTGGTTGGAGCATAGATACCACAGAAATCAGCAAACACACGGATTTGAGTTTCAAAGAACTGGCTGCAATTGTACATGATGATGACTGCCTAGAATCCCAGCACTTAGGAAGTTTAAGGCCAGCTTGGGTTATATAGGGAGAACCTAGCTCAAAAAGAAGTGGGGAAGGCAAGTGAGACAGTTCATAGGGTAAAGAAGCCTTCTATCAAGTCCTGGGGACCTGAGATTAGTCCCCATATCTACACAGTGACAGAAGAGAACCAACTCCTATAAGCTGTCCTCTGACTTCCACACTCACGTCCTGAACACATACTGAGAGACATATTCATATAAAACAAATAAGTGTAAGGTAAACCAACAGGAGAGAATCTGGTTGTAAGATGAGTACACTACTGCACACGGAACCTTCCATTTCAGCTGTTTGAATTTCCTTAGCAAAGGACGCAGAAGTTAGAAATCAAGCCTAACCCATTTTCTTCTAGCTAGCCCACTCTGGCCTGAGAATATTCTGAGAGAGTCTGCTGTCTCAGCCATAACTTTCTTAGTTATGTTTTTCATTGCTCTGAAGACGGTAGGACCATGGTGACTCTTATAAAAAAAATTAAAAAAAAAAAAAAACTTTAATTGAGGTGGCTTACTTACAGTTTCAGAAGTTCAGTCCATTGCCATCATGGCGGGGAGCATGGTGGCACGCAGGCAGATGTGGTGCTGGCTACATCTTTGCTTTCAAGCAACAGGAAGTCGGTATCCTGAGCATAGAAAATCTCAAAGCCCACCCCCACAATGGCACACTTCCTCCAACAAGACTGTACCCACTCCCAACAAAGCCACACCTCCTAAGAGTGCCACTCCCTATGAGCTTCTGGGGGCCAGTTATATTCCAACTACCACAATGACTAACCATAAGAATCATGCCCAAAGATTTAGTTTTTGTTTCTGAAACAGGTTCTCATATAATCCAAACAGGCCTCAAAGGATGACCTTGAACTTCTGGTCCTACCTCCTCTACCCTCCCAAATGATGGGGACACAGGCATGCCCTTCTCATGTGTAAAGATTTAAAATCACTGGCAACTACTACTATAACAGCTATTCCTACTGTTCCTCCCAGATCATTTAAAGCAGCATTTCTAGGGGTGGGTGCAGGGACAGCTAGGTCTTTACAGACTCCTGGTGATTCTAATGTACAGCTGGCCTGAAAATCATTGCTTTAAAGCGATATTCTGTCTCACCCCAAAATTGTCTAGCTATGCCCAGTTAGCCTGTCCCAGTGTTGTGGAGGCCAGGTTCAAATGAACTGGTCCCCTGAGATTCAAGGACCCCCATCTGGTACCCTTGCCTCGCCAGGAGGCTTCCCATCTTTTTTTCTCTTGTCAGAGATGCTGGAGTGAGCCAACTCTATACCAGGGCATCCCAGGAAGGAGATTCAGCTGGAGCATGTCAAATTAATCCCTGCAGTAGCTTCTCCTGCCTGGCTCATGCCTTAAACTCCGTTCTCCTTATCTCATTTTCTACTTGAAGATGGCCCGAGTGTATTTAGTTACAGTTTTCACTCAGCTTACTTGTTCATAGTAGAGAGAACATGAGGTAGTGTTCACATATCGTTCTCCAAGAGACAACAGACTGAAACAGACACCACTGGGCCATTACCCTACTCCATTACTACAGAAGCACATCAGGTCGAAAAGGAAACCATCAGAGGAATGTCTCAAGGGATCTCTGTGGCCCAGCATGTTTCCTCTTCTCCTGCTTGAGCTTTATTACTTTAGTGTTTTCTGTATGGGCAAGTGTTACATGAGGCATCGTGATCATTAAAATCCTATTTAAGGTAAATGGTTGTTTTGGAACTTCTATAAGAAACCTACCCAACCTCTGCTTGCCTTCCCTTAATTTGATGTGTACCCCTGTTGGCAAAAAAAAAAATCACATCTGTGTTCCTTTTTACAAGCCATGCTTAGCCCTCGTTGGGGCCCAGTTGGCTACCTGGAAAGGCTACTAATGTGAAGGGCTGTGCTGTCCTGAACCACCTGTTGATGTGCTTGGCCTTCTCAGAGCATGGGATTTTGCCTTCTTGCTGTTTTATTGATGATACCGGACCACATCAGGGTAGGGGAAACTGAAGTGAAGTCAATTAAGCCAGTCAGTCAGTCAGACTCCAGTCAGTAATTCTGTCCGTAGGCAGCCGAGCAGCCAGCCAGGTAGCTAAACAATCCAAATGTGAGACTGTCTGGCATTCTGGCTGCCCTGCAACCAGCTTGTCAGACAGGCTCAAGTGAGTCAGTCTGCTCTTCAACCAGCCAGTCCATCAATCTGTCTATCCATCAGTCAGCCACTCAGCCTGGGCATTGAGCAAATAGTCCTATATTCAATTTGTCAGCCAATGCCATTTCCTCAAAGAAGTTTCTTCTAGCTTCTGAAACCAAATATCACATATGCACACGTTCATGTCCACCCACACACTGCTCCGGGACAGTCTATGTTCTGGTGAGTCTGTAATTTCCCTTCATAGTTCTTATCACACCTTGTGGCCATATTTGTATCTAAGATTATTTGGTGTATGATTTATTGCCAGTGACATTGTAAGCTCCACAGAGGCAAGGAGCCAGTTGTGCTATTCTAGAATGAGTGGCTGTAGCTGTCAGTTGATCTTGCTTTTCAGGAGGTAGCTCATCAGTGTGTCACAGCTTGCTGGGTGGGCAGGACAGAACACAGGAGTATTTTAGCGAGAGGAATCAGCACAGGTTAAAGTATGGAAGGGAACTATACTAGCTTGGGAAACTCAGTTATATGCCATTGTTTGAATATAAGGTGAGGAGTGGTAATAGGAGAGGAGGACCTAAACCAAGCTAAGACACATGTAGCTGAAGATGTAGGTTAGGTCCAAATCCTGAAGGGTCTTGTAAGCTGTTGTAAGGTAGTTGGTTTTCATCACTATTGACAGTGCTAAGTTATAATAAGAGTTGTGCACTAGAAAGATCCCTTAAATAGCAATAGGGAAGTGAAGTAGGAAGACACTGGAGGAAGAAAGGACAGTTAGGGGTCTACTGGAGGTCCTTAAAGTTATCTTCCAGATTATGAGATGTCACAATTTGTATGACAAAACATGCCCACAGATGAGGCATAAATACACACAGACGAAGCAGCTTGGGACCAGAGATACAAGGACCCCCGGCTGAGAGCCTCCCCACCCCCATATCTCAGCATCATCGCATAGCTTAAGAAGTATGGAGAAGTCAGCGAGATCCCGAAATAAAGCCACAGCAGTGGAAATGTCCCTGGTGTTCATGGATGCCCTGAGGCAAACCTGGTGAATCTTGTGTCCTCCCAGTAATGATGGCAGCAACTGTCACCCTCCAGACCTCTGTGTGTCTTTCTGTTGAAGATGACAGGCTGAAGCTAGAAGGTCTATCTGGCTCCCCTGCCCCATTCTACCCTTTTCTGTTTGTGCTATGTAAAGCTGACCATTCTGTTGTGACTGAGAAGTTTTCATTATTCTGGAAGTACAGACATCACCAGTGTCCCTTCCGAATAATGGCCGGAGAACATTTAATCTGTGGCTCCTCTCTTCCTGGAGAAAAGAGCCATTGCTCCTCATTGTGTATCGACTGTTCCTTTTTCCTTCCCATGGTATTTCATGAATTTAATAGAAGCATCATTAGTCATTAACTTGTTCTCTCAGTGACACTCCAAATGCCTTACTGTGACATGCACTGGAACTGGATATTCAAAAACTATTTCATGAATCAAGCTGGTGTAGTGGCATTCTTGCGGCAGAGGCCACAGGATTGCTGCAGTGTGGGACCAGTATGGGCTACATACATAATACAGGCCAACCTAGGCTACAGGATGAGACCTTGTCTCAAAAAGAAAAAAAAAAAGTATTTGACTTATAGCAGTATCTGTGTTTTGAGAAAGGAAAAGAGTTCCAGGAGAAATAAAATGAAACACTGACTCAAGAATTCCAACCCAGAGGAAAAAGCTGACCCACCATGGGGAAGAACCAAGGATTGTAGACGAAGGTAAAAAGCTACACAGGAAAATCCAGCTAAAGAGAAATATGGACAGGGCTGGGGAGATGCCTCAGTGGTTAAGGGCACTTGCTGCTCTTCCAGAGGATCTGACTTCATTTCCCAGCACCCACATCAGGCAGCCCACAAACACCTGTAATTTCAGCTCCAGGGGATCTGTTCACCTCTTGTGCCTTCCTCGGGCTCCTGCACAAATGAGTCTGCTAATATGCAGACATATAAACATAAATAAAATAAATCAAAAAAAGAGAAAGACCAATGCAAAGATGACCAGAGATCACAGAACCAGAACATAGTGTCACCTCACAGAAACAGAAGTCATGAGAAGAGTGTCCAAAGCAGAAGGTAATCACGGTTGACAAAAGCATCGAGGTTAATGAGAAGCTGAGGAAGAAGGATTATGAGTTCAAGGCCAGCCTGGGTTGCAGAGTGAAATCTTGTCTCAAACCAAAGCAAACAAAAATGTACCATGTTCAGGAATGGTTGTATATGCTTGTAATACCAGCACTTGGGAATCTGAGGGGTGAAAACTACCAGGATTTTGAGTCTAGCTAGAGCTACATGGCAAAACACTGTCTCAAACAAACCCAAAAGTAGCAAGTTACACAAACAAACAAAAAGCAAGTTACAAGGTGTGTTGAATAGCTCCAAGTATGCCCTGTAAGCTGACTTGAACCCACCACCTGCCTCTATAAATAGTCATTATAACACAGTCATAGCCATTTGCTTAGCTTACAGATTATATATGTCTATTGTCACACTATGGTGGCAGTACTGTTTCAACAAAGCCTGAGTGACCTGTAAAGTCTAAAATATTCATACTATAGCCCTAAAAATGCATGAAGTGTGGCACAGTGGTGGAAGCCTGTAATCCTAGTATTTAGGAAAAGGTAGGAGGATCTCAATTCAGAAACAAGCTTGAGTTAGGATCCTGTATCAATAATACATACAAATTGGATAGAGAGGTGGCTCAGCAATTAAGAGCTCCAGCTGATCTTCTCAAGGACCCAAGTTTGATTCCCAATACCCACGTGACAGCTTAAAATCCCGTCATAACTCCAGTTCTAGGGGACTGGACGCCCTCTTCTGGTCTCCAAGGGCACCAGGCAAGCATGTGGTGCATAGATGTACATGCAGGCAAAACACTCACACAACTCACACATGTAAAATTTACTAAAAGGAAAAATTTTAAATGAATCAATCAATAAAAACAAAACATACCAACATGTGCTGACTTCTGCTCTGAATGAACTAGTCCATGTTCCACTTAACCTATATGTTGGGTTCCTGAGAGCTAGCAAAGAAAACTAATCTGACTTCAGCTATCAGCAGCTAGTTTGAATTCAGAATTGTTCCTAAGGCGACAGTAAAGCCAAAGGCAGATGATCTAGTTGTTGACTGAGTTTTGTCATGAAGGCCCTTCATTTTTACTGGTAAGGTCCTAATCATTATTCTCGTGGACTGGTGCATTCACCTCCTAGCTAAGCAGAGAACAGATGTTCCCTCTTAATTCTTCTGGGCTTTTATTTTGTGGTGCTGGACATCAAACGCAGGGCCTTGCTTGTGCTAGGCAAGCAGTCTACTACTAAGCCATATCCCCAGTTTGCAACAGAGTTTATTGCAGCCCAGGCTGGCCTCAAACTCACTAGATATCCAAAGGTGACCTTGAACTCCTGATCTTCCTGGCTTCACCCTGCAAATACTAGGATGATGGGCACTGCCACATCTCACCTGGCTTTCTGTTAGTTCTTAATAATGCCCTCTTGTAATCCCCAAAGGTCATGGCTACTCATAGCCCATGACCCCCTCCTCAGCCAGTCTCCACAAATTATCTCACTTTGATTTGCTCCAACTTACTCACATGGCACCTTTCAAATGATAGAACAAATTCAAGGGGTTCTTAAAAATGCATCGCTGCAGCCGAGCGGTGGTGGCACACGCCTTTAATCCCAGCACTTGGGAGGCAGAGGCAGGCGGATCTCTGTGAGTTCGAGGCCAGCCTGGACTACCAAGTGAGTTCCAGGAAAGGCACAAAGCTACACAGAGAAACCCTGTCTCGAAAAACCAAAAAAAAAAAAAAATGCATCGCTGCTTTGTTTATTTGTATAGGAATCTCTGAACCAGTTAAGGAGTTAACTCCAGGATCAATCAACAGAGTGTGGTAATATTTCCCATCGTGGGTTTAAAACAGCAACAACTGGGCACGGGGAAGTAGTTCGATTGTAGAGTGTTTGCCCAGAATGCACAAGGTCGGGCTGGAGAGATGGCTCAGAGGTTAAGAGCACTAGCTGCTCTTCCAGAGGTTCTGAGTTCAATTCCCAGCAACCACATGGTGGCTCACAACCATACGTAATGAGATCTGGTGCCCTCTTCTGGCCTGCAGGCATACATGCAGACAGAACACTGTACACATAAAAAATAAAATAAAGAAAGAAATCTTCAGAATGCACAAGGTCCTAGATTCCATCTCTAGCATTGAAAAAGAAATAACAAGAACCCGGTTGCTATGAAATCTTCTGTAAAAAACAGATCTTTGGGGTCAAATAAATTTGGAATACTAAAGTCTTTGAAGTTTCATGGAATATATTCATATATTCATATATATCATAAGATCTTAGAATTCCCATAGCATAGCTTGTTTAACCTACCACCCTTAACTCCAGACCAAGGAGCTCTTTTAAGAAACAGGTGGTGGTGGCCCACACCTTTAATCCCAGAACTTGGGAGGCAGAGGCAGGCGGATTACACAGAGAAACCCTGTCTTGAAAAACCAAAAAGAAAAAAAGAAAAGAAGGAAAGAAAGAAACAGCAATAAATAGCCACACACCTTAAATCCTAGGCAGATCTCTGAGTTCAAGGCCAGCCTGATCTACAGAGTGAGTTCCAGAACAGGCAGGGCTGCACAGAGAAACCCTGTCATGAAAAACCAAAACCAAACAAACAAACAAAAAACCAATACAGGGCTGGAGAGATTGCTCAGTGGTTAAGAGCACTGGCTGCTCTTCCAGGGGTCCTGAGTTCAATTCCCAGCAACCACATGGCCGCTCACAACTATCTGTAATAAGATCTGATGCCCTTTTCTTGCATACAGACCTCCATACATACAAAGCATCCAAATAAATAAATAAATAAATAAATAAATATTTTTTTTTAATAAAGAAAAAAATCTACCAGTGAACTAGCATGGTAACTGACACATGTAATTCCAGCACTTGGAAGACAAAGACAAGAAGATTGCGATGAATCTGAGACCAGCCGGGGCTACAAAGTGAATTCCAGACTAGTCAGAGCTACAGAGTGAAAAATGTGTATCCAAGAAAAGAAAAGAAAAATCAGTATCCATTTCCAGGCTACTTCAGAAAATACAGGAAATAGAGGGGAGATCAGGAAGGTCCAAGCAGGACTTTGACCAGAAAGGTTTTGTCCCTAAAGTCACAGTTAGGACTCCATTCTATGGAGTGTTGTGTCCAGAGAGCTCATCTGGATATTGTCGGAGCATATGGAGAGGAGCAAAGGATACCTCATACAGCCAAGGTGCTTACATTCAAGGATATTCCAGGCCATCCCTCAGCCTAGCCTAGATTCCTAGCTTCACCCCCACTCTCCCAGCTGGCCCACACATCTGCTGAGCTCTGACAAACGCAAACACAGCCACACAGCAGTCACATGATGTTACATAATTTTAGTCTTTTTCAGTAAAGGTGGTTCATTAAATGCATGAGTAAAGGTTTATTTAATGCTGATACCTAGAGAAGCAGTCACTACAAAGGAATGTCCAGCACTGAAGAAAATGCCTGGCTATGGCCTCAAGTAGGGTTTGGAATGTGTGGTTCCTGTAACTACTCAAGACGTCTTTTCTTTGTTACTATCCTCGCAGAAATGCACCTACCTCTCTCCTGCCTTCTCATGTCTTTGTGTTTTGAACCATCTCTTCCACAGCCTCTGGTGCTGTTGATGGAGTGGCCTGAAGCCACCAACTTTGCCTGCCTGATTGCGGGGTACTGCCGCCTTCTGCTGGATTCCAGGAAGATGGTCTTCTCCAGGCCTGCCAGCCAGCCTCTTCCACCTCCTATGATAAAGGCAGGTAGGGCTCAGCCTCAGTGTTTTGGTGTGTCCGAGGCCCTCTGACTCTGAAGTCATGGAGGGAGGGGTTCCATCATCCTAGTGTTCAGCATGTGCCAACAGTGCCAGCCTGTTTAGCAGCAGCCAGAAGTGTAGCATGCACCCTACTGACACACCTCACTGGCAAACACATATGATATTCACATGTACATATGCCACAAAGGATGCCTGTGACAACACACTGTAGTTGAGTCAGTGGATGTATGTAAGATGAAAGACGCAATCACATGATAGAGCCAATTAAAGAATTGCATTGGGGGGCTGGAGAGATGGCTCAGTGGTTAAGAGCACTTGCTGCTCTTCCAGAGGACCCAGGTTCAATTCTTAGCACCCACATGGCAGCTCACACCTGTCTATAACTCCAGTTCCAAGGGATCCAAGTCCTTCACACAGACATACAAGCAGGCAAAATACCAATGTACATAAAATAAAAATAGATATTCTTTTTAAAAGAATTACATTGGCCAGGTATCGTAGCACATACTTGTAATGGTACATTATTGTAATGCCAGCTACTGAGGAGGTAGATACAGAAAGAGTTCAAGGCCAGTCAAGGCTACACAGAAAATATTTTCTCAAAAAAGGTTTATATTGATTCTAAGGCAGAGCTTTAGTAATCTAGGAGAGATTTGTGCCTGTTCTGGCTTCACTGAAATAAGGTTGAAAATGAAAATAAGACCTTCTTTTTTGTTCATCATATTGGGATTGACAGAAGTGTCTGAAATATGAAGTCACTGAAGGCTTGGAGTAGGGGAGACTGTGCATGCCCAAAAGAAAGCTTGGAAATAGAATGGGAGGTCCATAAAGAGCAAATGCAGCTTCCAAGCAAAAGGTGTCCGAGTTAGGCAACCTAGTATGGCTACTTCTCAGAGATGTTCTGATGATGTTGTACAGAGGTTTTGAAAAAAAAAATCTGTCCAGCCCAAGTGTTCCTGCACAAAAAAAGTGAGAGGAGCAGAGTGTGACAGAGAGCTGGGTCCTCCATGTGTTAGACCTCAGGCTCGCAAGCATCACAGACACAATGTAAGCAGCACTCAGGAATCACCCTTGCCGTAAACTGAACACTTGATCCACTGGCCCTTGCCACATAACTATTACTAAACTTTCAAGACTGTCTTGGTTTGGGGTCACTGCACCTGATGGAGATCATGGTATCTAAGAGTAGAATCACACTCCTGGCAGATGACCCAGAACCTGGAAACCTGAGTGTCACCCATTTCTTTGTTTTGTTTTGTTTTGGTTTTTGGTTTTTTGAGACTGGGTTTCTCTGTCTAGCTTTGGAGCCTATCCTGGCCTCCAAGGCACAGAAATCCGCCTACCTCTGCCTCCCGAGTGCTGGGATTAAAGGCGTGCGCCACCACCGCCCAGCGAGTATTACCCATTTTAAACTTTGTTCTTTATCACGAACAAGTCCATCACATGCATAGCAGGCCCAACTTTCGATCTCCTATCACTGTTCACAGCAATTGAAAGGCAGTTCATCACATGCAGATTTGGGAAAGGATTGGTGGTCCCAAAAGAAGGGGTGTCCACATAGTAGATGAAAGGAACTGAATTGGAACAGGGAGAAACTGGGGGTGAGAGTCTGCATGGCTCCAGATGACTAACTTGAAGAGGCAGCCGTGCTTCTCAAACTTAGACCTGGTCAACTGTTGGAAAAACCATCGTTAGCATTTTCAGTGTCACCTGTGGTCCTCCTGTGGCTAATCACATCCAAGTGAACTGAACCTCTTATTGAGCAGGAGGGGAAGGGGAAAAGGAGAGGAGAAGGCAGAAGGATGGACCTGGGGCCAGTCAAGGCAGAACCAGCTGGGACAGTCAGAGCTGTGTGGGTGTCCACTTAGAGAGGGCAGTAGGCATGGTTATGTAGTCCCACTCTGTGGGTCAATTATCTGTCATGCCATCAACGCCCTAGCCAATGCTGCTTGCAAATAGTTCCCTTACTGTGGAGATTGTGGCACCAAGTCCAGGACATGGGCTGCATGTGTCACTGCAGCCTCACGGACCACCTTCCATGTGGCTTCCCTGTTGCCTTTTCAAAGTTAGGTCTGCTTTACCGGGTTCCCTTGGCACTAAGCATCACTTTCACACCCCATCTCCAAGTCTCCAATGCCTGAGGTGCTCCTTGCACACCTTCAGAGTGGCAGAAGTTCAGGACTTCCCTAGCAAATGGGTCTCTGGCTCCATTTAGGAGCCAAATGGACCACTGTAGCGCTGCTGCTGTTTATAATGCTTCTCCTTAGGATGGAAACAATTAGCTCAGAGACAGAAGCAAATAGAAAAACCTCTGTTCCTCTTTCTTCTTCTGTCCACAAAGATAGGAACTTGCGCTTGAGATCACCTCCACAGAGACTGGTGTGGTGTTTGGGGCCAGTTTCTTGCCCTTCTGAACTGCTAGATGCCAGGTTGATAGCAGCCACTGACAAAATGCCCTTGCTGTGTAAGGTGACCCTCCTGGCTTGGCCCACATTCAGCAAAATGCCAGGAAGAAGAGAAGAGTGCCCCTGAAGAGGCTTGGGCCCTAATTGCAGTGGGTTAATAGTTCCTTCCCAGTCTTGAAAACCTTTAGGACCACCATCCAAAGCTGGGATGGCATTCCTCTGTCAGATCTCACCTTCATTCTAGAACGGAAGTTCCAGCGCCCACTGTGGTCCTTTAACAAAGGCTGTAGTGCAGTCAGCTAGCCATGCCTGCTGGCACAGGCCTATAATCCCAGCTTCTTGGAAGGTTGAGGCACAAAGATTGCAAGGTCAAGGTCTGCCTCAACACCAGGGCTACAGAGAGAAGAGGTGTCCTCACAGTTTCAGATGGGCTTTTCCCAGGGACCAAAGACACAATTTCTCAGGCCAAGGTCTCTGTGGAAAGGAGGAAGAAGTCTGGCATCACAGAAGCTGTTGACTACCAACTAGCCAACCTCAGTGCTCAGTCTACCAGGCCAAACAGATGTTGTTAACTCAGCAGCAGGGGAAGGAAGCACCATGTCTTGCGAACCTGGAAAAATAGTAGAATGAGAGGGAAGGAATTGTCTATCTCACAGTACTTGACCAAAGCAAATATTTCACTTATTCACTACCCAGATGTTTTTCAAGGATCCATCATGGCAGACACTGGGAATACAGCTGGGCATAGCAGCTATGATCCTTTTGGTGAGTGCCTTCATATAGCTTACAGTCCAGTGGGGAAAATGTGGACAGATGATCAGGGATGATGCCAATACAGTAAGTAGCTTGTCGTTTACACAGGAAGAATGCAGCAGTCCTAATAGCACCTGCATTTGAGAGCCAAAAACACACTGAGGTGACAAGAAGTCCAGAGGCAGGGCCAGCAGGATGGCTCAGGGAGTACAGGCACACGCCACCAAGATTGAAGACCCCAGGACCCGTATGGTGGAAGGAGAAAGCCAACTCCCACCATGTACATGATGGTACCCGTGTACCTACATGAATACACACATGCATTCACACAGACAAAACAGACAGACAGAAAGACACAGAGGCAGAGAAAGAAGAGAGAGAGAGGAGAGGGAGAGGGAGAGGGAGAGGGAGAGGGAGAGGAGAGGGAGAGGGAGAGGGAGAGAGAGAGAGAGAGAGAGAGAGAGAGAGAGAGAGAGAGAGAGAGAGAGAGAGAGAGAGAGACTAAATAAGTGATGGAAAGAAATAAGGAAAGGAAAGGACGACAAGAAGAAAGATCCAGAAGCAGTTGCCATCTCTTCCCAGTCCTGAGCTCCCTGTATCTTCTGGGTAACTCAAGAAAATAAGGCTTTGGAGATCCTATTTAGGATTTCAGTTAGAGAAACTCATTCTACATTTTGTAACATGTTTAGAAACAGTTTACTGTGCTTCACTGAATATTCTTATTTTATATACATATGTGTGTATATACATATATATGTATATGCAGACATTACCAGTTTTCATGTACATATAACCCAGCAAGCTGATTGTGGTGATTCATGTCTGTAATCACAACACCCAGGAGACTGGTGTAGGAGGATTACACATTCAAAATCAGCCTAGGCTACAAAATGAGATACTGCCCCGCTCCAAAAAACCCACCCAGCAAGTTAGAGTGAACATAGTACTCTCTTCTTTTTTTGGATGACTCAGAAAGACCATGAGGTTCTTGCAAGGCTTCTATGTCGTGATTATGACCAATGCACATGACACTACAATAATTCACCAGAGTCAAGTCTAGAAAGCTGCTTGAGTCAATCTTGTGTCGATGGTATGTCTAGTGTAAATATGTGCACGCTTCGTGTATATACTATATATTATATTATATAGTCACAGCATATATATTTTGGCATAATTCTAGTCAGTTCACTGTCCTGTTCTTTGCAAGCATTTGTGAGTCAATCTTGTGAGTGACTGAGCACAGACAGATAAATTAGGGCACCTCCACCCTCCCACTTAGGGAAAGCTGATGAGCAATTCACATAGATTTACAATGTGAGAGGCAAGCTGTCCCAGCCATCAACCAAATGCACCCGACTTTACCCGTACTTCTAATCTGCCTAGAGGAGACTGAGGACGCTCCAGGCACATTCTCTCCTTCTATCTGGAAGTCGTGATACCAGTGGTGAGTTAGACATCACCTGACCTTGGCAGTGTAGTATGGGAAAATATTTCTTCCTGCAGGGAAGGCAACAACCTTTAGAACTCCAGTCTTTATCTAAGAGGGAAAAGTTGTCACTTGTTCATTGGCTATAACCGTGGGAGTCACCTCTGATATCATCATGTTGCCAGGTGGCTCCCCTGATGGCTCAGTTGCCTCCTAGGTAGGTATCACCTGGAGCATTTCTAGACCTGCAGATGATGCATTCAGGTAGAGACACATTCTAAACCAAGGGCTTATGGCTCTGTGCTCTCCTGGAGTGCTTCTTTAACTCTCAGAGGCCTGGATAGAGGATGGATCACTAAATAGTAATTCCCCAACTGATCCAGGGTTTTCTCCATCACCCAGTAAGACATGAATCGAACCCACAAGTGTGATTACATTGAATCTGTATAGAGGTGAATAACATGGTCTATGGAAAACTCCTAGCATGTAAAGGCAGAGAGACTTGGGTTCCAATCCCTTCTCTGCTGTACCTTCACAATGTAAACATGAACAAGTTCCATAAATAGGCTCAGATTACTTGTCATTAAAATGAGAAGTAATAATAGTATATATACTACATACCTCCTGAGGGATTTGACAAGATAATGTGAGATAAACTACATAAAGTCCTTTCACAAAGCAAAGCACTTTAAAAAAATCTTTTCTTAAGAGTTCAAAGTTCACCATATGCCAAGTCACCACTTTTTAAAATTTATTTCTGTTTTTAAAGACTTCTTGGAAGGTAAAGAAATGGGGAAGATCTGGGAAGAGTTGGGGGAGGGGAACGAATATGATAAAAATATATTGTATGTTTAAAATTTTCTTTTTATGAACATCTATGTGTGTATGCATGTGTATAGGTGACTACAGAGGCCAGAAGAGGGTGTCAGATTCCCCAGTAACTGGAGTTACAGGCAATTGTGAGCCACGTGATGTGGGTTCTAGGAACTGAACTCAGACCCTTTGGTAAAAGCAGCAAGTGTTCTTTTTTTTTTTTTTTTCTTTGAGACAGGGTTTCTCTGTGTAGCCCTGGCTGTCCTGGAACTCGCTCTATAGAACAGACTGGTCTTGAACTCACAAAGATCTGTCTGCCTCTGCCTCCTGAGTGTTGGGATTAACCATGAGCCACCACCACCCGGCACAGCAAGTGTTCTTAACCATTGGGCAATCTCTCCAGCTCCCTTAGCACAGGCTGTCCTAGAGATCACTATATAGCCCAAGATGGCCCTAAACTTGCAATCCTTCTGCCCTAGCCTTCAGAGGACTGTTTTTTTAAAGATTTATTTATTTAATTAATTAATTATGTATACAGTGTTCTGCCTGCAAGCATGCCTGCACTATAGGCCAGAAGAGGGCGCCAGATCTCATTACAGATGGTTGTGAGCCACCATGTGGTTGCTGGGAATTGAACTCAGGATCTCTAGAAGTGCTCTTAACCTCTGAGCCACCTCTCCAACCCTTCAGAGGACTTTAATGACACCACACCCAGATTTGTGGAGGAGTTGGGTTTGTTTATTTGTTTGTTTGTTTGTTGTTTTTGAGCCATAATCTCACTATGTCATCCTGGCTGGCCTGGAACTCAATATATGCATCGGGCTATTCTTGAACTCACAAAGATACACTTATCTCTACTTCTAAGTGCTGGCATTAAAGGCATGTGCCACCATTGCTGGATGAGAGGTTTTATTTTTATAAGCAGCATTATTCAGCTATAATCTCCAAGCCATAAAGCTTTTTCGTTTAAAATTCATAGCTCCATTTGTTTTGAGACAGGGTCTCACTATGTATCCCTGGATGGCCTGGAACTTGCTATACAGACCAGCCTGACCTCAAATTCATGAAGATCTGTCTCCTCTGCTTCCTGAGTGCTGGGATTAAAGGCCTGTGCCAACATGCCTGGGTACAGCTCCATTTTTAATATATTTATTATAGTCAGGTGGCAGTGGCACATGCCTTTAATCCCAGCACTCAGGAGGCAGAAGCAGGTGGATCTCTGTGAATTTGAGGCCAGCCTGGTCTACAAAGCAAGTTCCAGAACAGCCAGAGCTGTTACACAGATGTGTGTGTGTGTAGTATATTCATGGGGTCATGCAACCATCTAGTTTTAGAACATTTTCACCACTCGAGCTGGATCTGGTAGCACAACCCTGTAATTACTTCTGCTGGTTAGCCTGAGTAGGGAGTATCAAGGCCTACATGGGCTATAAAGTGAGTTCAAAGCCAGCCTGAGTAAGTTAGTGTTTCCTTGTCTCAAAATAAAAAGTAAAAAGAGCATGCATGCCGCCACAGGTTCAATCCCAAGTACAAAAAAAAAAAAATTTCACTGCTCCTAAAGAGAAAAAAACAGTATGCAGGAATGTCATAACAGTCCCTCCCCATATTGTGTCCTATGTGCTACCCACACCAAGCAGCCGGTGCTCTGTAGTTTGTCTCTATAGCATTGCTTGTTCTGAGTGTTTTATATGAATGTAATCATTGAATATAGTCTTGTGTGCTTTGCTTTTTTACTTAGCATAATATTTTCAAGGGTCATTCATGTTATATCATACAGCAATACATTGTTCCTTTTGATTATATAATATGCTATTATTTAGAAGACATATTATTATTTATCAGTTCATCAGTTGATACACATTTGGGTTGTTTTTACCTTTCGGCTATTATGAATAATGATATTAGACATTCGTGTCCAACTTTTTGTGAGGATGTAGGTTTTTATTTCTCTTCATTATAAACATAGGTGTAGAGCATACAAATGATAACTATGTTGAATTATTAGAGGAAGAGCATATTTTTTCAAAATGACTCCACCATTTCACATTCCTACCAGCAATAGTAGAGAAGTATAACTTCATCAGATCTTCACCAATATTTGTTATTACTTGTCTTGTTACATCCATCACAATGGATAGAAGAGGCAACTCCTGATGTTTATTTGCAGTTCATGAATGGCCAATGACACTGAGCATCTTCATTTCTCATTGCCCTTTAATATGTCTTCTTTAGTGAAATACCCATTCAAATCTTTTGTACATTTTTAAGTTGGACCATTTGGCCATAAATATAATAGTTTATATCTGCACATTTTATTCTGTTGCAGTAACTGTCAATACTTTATCTTAGTTGTTTTTGCTTTGTAGCAAATTTTGAAATCATGAATTATCTTCATTCTTTTTTCTTCTTTTTCAAGGTTGTTTTAGTTATTCTGGGTATTTTGAGACTCTGTGAATTTTATAATTGACTTGTCAATTTTCTACAAAGTCAGCTGGGATGCTGATCAGGATTGTGTTGAGTCAGTAGATTGGTTTGAGAAGTGTTGCCGTCTTAAGTTGCCAGTGATGCACATGTGAAGCCTACTAGTCCTCGAATGGAGAGTCTTTCTCCTTATTTAAGTCTTTCATTTGTTTCACAAATGTCTTACAGACTTCAGTATACAAGTCTTGCCATTCTTTTCAAAAATTTGTACCTAGTGTTTGATACTCTTTTTATGTCTAGTAAGTCATTTAATTATTCTTTGAACATTTGAGTTCAAAGTTTCACAGAACCGTGGGCTCAAAAAGAATTTTCTTATATTGATATGAGTTTATGAATAGTCTATTTAGGTTCTGCATGGTAACATACACCTTTAATGCTAGTACTGAGGAGGCAGAGGCAGGCGAATCTACATGAGTTCATGGCTAATTTGGTCTACACAGCAAGTTCCAGGCCATCCAGGGCTGCATAGTGATACCCTATCTCAAAAGAAAGTATGTTTTAAAATGATTTAACACTTTTTATAGCATACTATAATAAACTGGCAACAATAACATCATCAATAATACTAGGATGATGGGTGAGGGGGCACAGTAAATACATAGGGGCTTAGGAGTCAGAGAGAGGTGAAATCTTAAACCAAGCAAATGGAGGTATGCATGCCAATGAGCTCAACACTTGAAACATAGAAGCAAAAGAACCAGGAGTTCAAGGTCATCCTCTGCTACACTGCAAGTTCATGGTTGACCTTAGCTCCACAAGACCTTGTCTCAAAACAAAGAAACAAACAAACACAAAGTAAGTGAAACATGCTCCACTGAGATCACCTCATGGCCTAGGCCAAATTTCCTAACTTCATTTGTTACCTCACCCCAAAGTTCCAAGCCCCTTCTCTAGCTTCCCTGTCCACTGGTTTGTGACATCTGCGATTATATTGGTCATGTGTAATCTTTGAGAATTTATCAAACATTTTCAAACGTTTTACTTTTCAAAAAACATTTTTCATGTCGGCATGGTGATGCATACCTTTAATCCCAGCACTCAGGAGACAGAGGCAGGGGGAATCTCTGAGTTCAAGGCCAGCCTGGTCTAAATAATGATGTCCAGGACAGCCAGAACTGTGTAGAAAAACCTCGTCTCAAAAACAAATTTTTAATTAACACACAAAATAATGGGTTTCATTAAATCACTTTCATGTGTATAGGTTGTTATATTTTTCCCAATCACTCTCCCCATTATACTCTCATATCTGCCCCCCTTATCCTTTACAATCATTCCCTTTGTGCCAAGCCAGTCAGAAATACATGGTGGACCCTGTTACCCCTCCAACGGTGGTGGGGAAAAGGACAGATGATATTCATAAATTGCTACCATGAATTTGATTCCCAGTACCCACATAAGGGCCAGGCACAGTGGCATGCATCTATAATCCCAACACTGGGGAGGCAGAGACAGGAGGATCCATGGGACAAGGTGGCCAGTGAATCTAGCTAAATTAATGATCTTCATGTTCTGTAAGAGGCCTTGTCTCAAAAAACGAGAGAGTTGGCAGGATGGCTCAGTGGGTAAAAGTACCTGCCACCAAGACTGATGACCTGAGCTCCATTCCTGGAACCCACATGAGGAGAGGAGAGAACCAACTTCTGCAAACTATCCTCTGATGTCCAGAAGCACACTGTGGCATGCATGTGAGCACATGAGCAAGTGTGTTTGATGTACATGTGAACACACACACATGTGCACACAACCAGGAGAATGTAATTTAAAATATTTTTGAATGAATAAGTAAATACAAAATAGGAAGAGAGAAGTTGAGGAATACACCTACCAAACATTGACCTCTAGCCTCCACTTGCGTGCGTGCATACACACACACACACACACACACACACACACACACACACACACACACACACCAAGGGTTAAGGGTGTAGCTCAATTGGTAGAATACTTGCTTAGCATACATAAAACCCTGACTTCAATCTCCAGCACCACACTAACTGGGTATTGTGGCATATAACTACAATCTCATGAAGCTTTCATGAAGCAGAGGAAGGGGGATCAGAAGTTCAAGAACAGCTCTAGAAACACAAGACCCTGTCTCAAAAAAACAAAACAAATTCCACTGTGTAAACATATCACATTTTCTCCTTTTTTTCTTTTTTCCCCTTTTGAGAACAGAGTCATATATCCTAAAATGACCTTGAACTTGCTAGATAGTCAAAGATGTCAGTATTACCTTCAACTCCTGATCCTCCTGCCTCTACCTCCCAACTGCTGGGATTACAGGTATGTACCACTATAACCAGTTTTTTTTTTTAATATGGTACAGGCAATCAAACCCAGGGAGGGCTTTTTGTTTGGTTGGTTTTTTTGTTGTTGTTTTGTTCTTTGAGACAGGGTTTCTCTATGTAGCCCTGGCTGTCCTAGAACTCACTCTGTAGACCAGGCCAGCCTCGAACTCACAGAGATCCACCTGACTCTGCCTCCCTTAAAGGCCACCACCACCTGTCAAGGGCTTTTTCAATAAATAGCATTTACTATGTTGAAGAAATTTCCTTGGATTCTAGTTTGTTGAGCTTTATCCCAATAAGGCCCTGGGTTGTGTGTGTGTGTGTGTGTGTGTGTGTGTGTGTGTGTGTGTGCCTTTCGAGATGAACATGTATATTTTATCCTTAGTTATCATGCTATATTGCATGAATTGATAAATGATTTTGGGGGACTTGAGAGATTGGCCAGTGGCTAAGAGCAGCACTGGCCACTCTTTTAGAGAGCCAGAGTTGGATTCCCAGCAGCTATATGACATTTCACAAGCATCTGTAACTCCAGTCCCAGGGGATCTGATACCCTCTTCCAGCTTCCATGGGCACCAGGCACTGAAGTGGTATACAGACGTATATGCAGGCAAAACACCCATACATATAAAATAAAAATAAATTTTTAAAATAATTGATTTGTCATGTCAAAACAACTTTGCATTAATGCAGTAAGTCCGCACTGGTATGCAATTACTAGTAAGTAGTTCTTTTTATGTGTTTCTGGGTTCCATTTGCTAGTATTTTGTTGATGGATTTTGTGTCTATATTTGTAGATGTTTTTGTTCATACGATAGTGGTCTGTAGTTTTATTGTGATTTCTTTCTTTGGTTTTTGTATTAAGATAATACTAGCCTCAGAATGAGCTGAAGGATATTCTTGTCTCCTTTTGCTCTTCTCCTTGTTTTGTTTTGAAGACAATGCCTCACTATAGCCAAGATTGGCCCAGGACTCACTGTATAGTTTAGGCTGAACTCTGATTGGTTCATGGTGATCTTCCTATTTCAGTCTCTCAAATGCTGGTGGGTGAAAGCAAGAGGGTCAGGAGTCCAAGGCCAGTTTCAGAAACATAGTGATTTAGAGGCTAGCCTAGACCTCATGAGAGCCTGTCTCAAATAAAATGGTACAGTATTAGAGGCAGGCATGGTGTTATGTACTTTCAATCCCAGCACTTAGAAAACAGAGGCAATAGGATCACCACAAGTTCATGGCCATCCTGGCCTACATTATGAATTCCAAGCTAGCTAGGGCTGTATAGTGAGATTATGCCTCCAAAAAAAATGGTATACTTAAGACTCTAACTACTGTTGAATTGCATGAACTTCTCCTTTCAATTCAGATCGGTTTTTACATCATGTGTTTGGGACTCAATTGCTGGGTGCCTACACTGTGTTTTTGTCCTAGCATTAAGTGTTAGTGAAAAGTAACACTGACTCATTGATCTGGCCTTGTCAAACTGGAGTTTGAAAAGCATTTAAAGTTTTGTTTTCCAATACTTTGGCCACCATGATGACTAGCTATACGAGTTCTGAAGTCTCTCCAACCTGGACTCAATCTCAGGTTGCCACTTACAACCCATATGACCTTAAGTAAATCATATAACCATTTAAGCCTGTTTCTTCCTCTGTTAAATGGGGATATTGATACCTGCCTCACTGGTTTTGTGAAAACAGAATTGGGATTATATGTAACTTATCCTCTTTTAGTTAGTCTGTTTGTCTGAGACAGGGTCATCTGAATTCCAGGCTGGTTTCAAACTCACTATGTACCCAAGAAATACCTTGAACTCCTGATTATTCTGCCTGTACTTTCCAAGAGCTGGGATTACAGGCATGTGCCATCATGCCCAGCTTGGCAATGGCTTTTCACTTGTCTGCTGATAGCAGAGGAAGCTGGCATTGTATGAGTATAGTCTCATACATGATGTGAGATGACTTCCCAAAACTGTGTGATAGAGAAGTCACTCAGAGATAGAATTTGCTGTAGATAGGGTGAAGATGCATATACCTGCTATCAAGAGCTGTTGCTAAGAGCATTTTACCGCCTGTAGTGGCCTTGCATGAACACAGGACAGTAATAAGCTTTGAAGGACTATAAGAATCATGCCTCATGCTCATTCTACATACAACACCCCACCATACCTCCCTTACACACTACAAATTCTGATGGCCAGAATGTGACCAGGAATCCTTTTAAGGCTTCTGGGCTCCTGGCCATAGGCATTTTTGAAATGTAAATTCTTGGAACTGGTACTAGCCAGGCTACGGGTTTGTCTATTTAATTTTGATTTTTTGTTTCTCTGCTTGGTTTTTGAGACACAGTCTCATACCATAGCCCAGTCTGGAGCTTACTGTGTAGCCTAGGCTAGCCTCAAACACATAGCAGTCCTTCTCCATCAGTTTTCTAAGTGTGAGCCACCATGCTCAGCTTGCACTGACCAGTTTAACACCTTCTCAGTAAACACAGTAACTTCTCCTATCAATTTCTTGGACTGGAAGAAATCCAAGATAACAGGGAAGCTACAAAGTACTGGCAGTAGGTATGGCTTCCCAAAGGGATGGGGGCAATAACAGAAATAGGAACAGATCTCAAAGTAACATGGAACAAACCTCATCTCCTTAGGTATGTTTCCAGTGGACTGCCAAACCAGCCATATCCGTGGAAGAATCCTGGGGTACCTGACATTAAACCATGCGTTTTCCCTTTTCAGGGTGGATGAGGCTTTTGCATCTCTGGCCATCACATTCTATTCACTCTGCTTTCAGTATCAGCAGTGACATGGTCTATCTGTTCTCCTCTACCTAATCTCTAGCAGCCAGGCAAAGCACCCCCCTCCCCCGCTGCCTCTCTCTCTCTCTCTCTCTCTCTCTCTCTCTCTCTCTCTCACACACACACACACACTCAGTATCTGTCATCCAGTCACACTGCACATGGGCCAGAGATGCCAAAGGGGCTCTGCTACGACCCTCAGCAGCAGGCTCATCTAGAGCAGCCGACTCATCTCTGCATTCTCTTTTTGGGTTTAGATCACATGCACAGCACCCACCGCCCTGTCACTGGGAGCCACCTGGGGAAAAAGGAGAGTAGTTATGTGGGCAGCGTGGGCACCAGCCCTAGGAAGTCGAGCCGATGCACGACCCCGCCTGCCGACTCTGAGCTTGTCAGCTTCTGCTACCTCCACATGCGGGAACAAAGGAAGGAGCAAGAAAGCAGGACGGATGTCAATGAGAACCTAATCTTCTTCGAAGAAACCAGACCCCGGACCAAATCGGACCCCACATCCAAAAGCTCTGGCCAAGGTTATGAGGTGATTCCCGATGACTTTGATGCAGCCAGCCTAGACCATGAGCCTTGTGCCAGCAGGGCCCGGTCCTACACTTTGGACAATTCCCTTGGGGCCGAAGCCCTGAATTTCTACTGTGACTCTTGCAAAGTCAAACTCCAGGAGCAGCTGGGGCCTCGAAAAAGTGGGAGGCCTGGCTCCTCTCGAGACAACATGGTAGACTTGATGTCCCTCCCACCACCAGGGAGTGAGGAAGAGGAGGAAGAGGAAGATGAGACAACTTCTCTGTTGCCAGCCATTGCCGCCCCACCTCCTGGTTTCCGAGACAACAGCTCTGATGAGGATGACCCCAAGCGCAGGGCTGTGCAAAGTCAGGAGCAAGGACGTCACCTGCGTGGGCTCCTGTATGATGAGATTCCAGTGACCCTGATTGACAGCGTACAGACCCGAACAGTACGAGATCATGCCCAGGAGCTGGATGACGCACTGGTGTCTACTCTGCAGGCTCTGGAAGCCCTGGCTGCTTCAGAGGATGGACCCCACCCCCCACCCCCGCAGACGGCAGGTAATGGCCCATTCCTCCTTCCTCTTGCCCTCTTCCTTCTTCTGGTCCAGGAGTGTCCAGTAGGCAGCATTGCTTCTTTTCCCTCAGTTGTTCAAGTGACTATAGTATATCAAAGGCAATGAATTGGCAGCCATAGTTCAGGTCTCAAGAGAAAGGAAGCTACAGAGCAGAGCTATGGTTCAGCTCTAGTTGGAGCGCTATCCCTCATGATTTCATAAATCTGGACAGATATTGCAGCTATAGATGGAGGCCAGGGTTGAGGAAAGGAATCTAGAAGAGACACAGAAAACAGACAAAGAACAGCAGCACGCTCCAAACGTCCAACTAATTTCCAAAATGACCTGTGATCAGGACAGCCAAGAGCCATCTCTACCCAGGGATGGGGTCTTTAGCTTATCTGAGAACATGACCTCTGAAGCAGAGGCAACAGAGTCCCAGTTTCTTTACTCATGGCAAGGCACGTCTTCTCTTCTGTGTGTCACTACAGCAATTGCATCACATAGCATGCAGGTGAAATGACATCACTCAGACAGAACACTTAAGCACTACCTCGCACACAGTGAGGGCCCAGTAATCAGTAGCTACCTACCTCTGTTAACTGTTAATTGGCAGGAGAACCATGTTACATCTGCTGAAAGGCACACATATGTACACACACACACACACACACACACACACACACACACACCCCTTTCAAAAAGAGAAACGCAGCAACGATAATGACAAACCAATACAGAGGCATAAGGAATATTAGCAAGCATGTGAGTCAGGGGCAAGTATGGACAGAGCAGGGGAAGGGACTGAGATCCAAGGGAGCCTGTCTTTTCTATACATGAGGGATCCCTTATCTTTGGGTACCCCTTGAATGTTTGCCCCCAACCCAGGCTGCCATTTGGGTTCACTCACCATTGGATGCTCCAAAACTAGTTGGTTCCAGGTCCACGGCCTACATGGCCACCAGAGAGAGAAGCTCAGCTAAATGGCCTCAGCTGCAAGGACTGTAGACGGGCCTGGCCAGATGAGGAGGAAGAGAATAGCACCTCTCTTTGCCAACTCTCTTCAGGACAATTAACAGAAATTTTCTAGCTGTTGAATCTAAAAATAGCATTGATTGGCGTGTTGTTTTACATGTTAATTTACCACCAAACTGCCCAGATCTTCTTTTCTGGTATTCCTTTTTTTGGATTCCAACCTTTCACACCCCCTTCTCACATCCCGTTCAGCTTTGTGTGCGCTTCTTGGCTCCTCCCCCTCAGCCCTACAGTTTGCTCAGGCTTGACTGGTTTTCTCCAGCTTGAAATACTGCTGCTACCTATGAGCACTCTAGATATGGTGAGAAAAGACCTGGATGCTAGTAAATGTGACAAATCCCATTCTTGTTCCTCCAGGTCTGATTGTGCTGGCCACAATCACTCCTGAATCATCGCTGGACTCGGGCCATGAAACCAACTCTTCCGAGCTCACAGATATGTCGGAGATGATGTCGGCCATGAAGCAGCACCAGAACACCACCTACTTCCTGGCCCAGCACCTCAACAAGGACAGCCTCCTTGCCCGAAAGGACCTGCCCTTCAGGATCCAGAGCTGTGCAGCGCAGGCTGTTCTCACCGCCCCTTACGCCCTGGGGCCCCCAGATCCCAACCCATCCCTTCAGCCAGCTGTCACTGGCCAGAGTCCTGGCCCCCCTGGCGCTCGGAGAAAGCTGCCTCAGTCAGAAGCCCAGGTGCAGGGAGAGAGAACATACTCCCTGGCAGTGCACCCCGCCTTGTCCCCACAGCTTAGTGAGCAGAAGAATCTGAGCCTGCTTCCCCCAGTTCCTGAGGACAAAGGCCCAGGTCACACTAGGGCAGGCCTAGAGATGTCACTGAGGGCAGCCACACCATCTCTCAGTGAAGAGCAGGTCTCAGAGCTAAGGGAAAACTTGCCCAAGGAAGTCAGGTTGAGCCCTAAGCTTATCCTGGACCCAAAAGGCAATGTGACCCCAGCCATAATCTCAGCCGCCCTACAGCAGGTAGTACACAGTAAGAGTCTAGCTACTCCTGGCACAGCCTTGGCAACACCCTCCAACAGGGGAGAGAGAAGGCTGGAGGCCGGCATGGGGAGGCCTGAGGTCACCATGGGCAGGCCAGAAGTTAGCCTGATGAGCAGCAGCACCAGCAAGAATCTGAAGTTTAAAATGAGCCCTGGTGCTCCGGAGACCACACGGAATTCGCAGCAGCAGCTGGCCCCAGAGGTCTCTGTCAGCCCCAGAGCATCCACAAGCAGCCGGGCTGACAACCTCCACCTTGCTCCGCAAGAGGACAAGTTTCCTGTTCAGAGTTTTCCTCCTAAGAGCTATCTATCCAGAGCGAGTCGAGACTCGGTGGGCAAGCAAGCCACTGTGGAGATGCCAGGCAAGGGTGGGCTAGAGGGTGCTAAGCCTCTCCCTACCAAGCAGAGCACAGTCTCTGGCCAGGGGGAGAAAGGGCAGCTGGAGAGCACATCCAAAAGCAGCAAGCTTGAGGAGACCAGCCTGCTCCCCCGAGCTGGCTATCCCATGGCTCTGCAGAGTCCAAGCTGCCAGGCTCGAAGCCACAGCCCTAGCTGCCAGGCTCGAAGCCACAGTCCCAGCAGCCAATCCCGTGGCCCGAGCCCCAGCTGCCAACCTAGAGGCCAGAGCCCACTGAGGCCTCTGGCCACCAGCCGGCAGGTCAGCACCATGCCCTCTAGGAAGCTTGAAACAACCTTGGATGGAGCCCACTCGGCCTCTGAAGGCCCCACAAAGCCCAAGTCATCCCGAGGTCCTTTCCGACTGCGCAACTTATTCTCTGCCACCTTCCCTACACGCCAGAAGAAAGAGACAGATGAGCGACAGGCCCAGCTGCAGAAAGTAAAGCAGTATGAATTGGAGTTCCTTGAGGAACTTCTAAAGCCACCAAGCCAAGGAGAGCTTCCAGGCACAGAGTACCTGCAACCTCCAGCACCTGGTCGCTGTAGCTGCCAGCTACGCAGTAGCCCTGTGCAGCAAGGACCTGGCATGTCTCGTGAACAGAGACGCAGCTGTGACTGCAAGCGCATCTGCCGAGGGGGGCGGCCTCAAGCTGCCCAGACCCCAGTGCCTGGCCTCCGGGAGCGGGAGAGGGTCCCCCCTACCCAGAGGCAGCCAGAGGCTGGCCCTGGTTTGAGCCTTGGTAGTCCCATTAATATCCAGCGCATCCGTTCCACCAGCCTGGAGTCCCGCGAGTGCCGGTCAGACCCTGAGAGTGGCGTTTCTTGCCTGGCCACATGTGCCTCAGGGGGTGAGTGTTTGGGAGATCCCAACTACAGGAAACTGATGCGGCGCTACAGTATCAGTGAGCTGGACCAGGGTGACAGTGCCTCACTGACCTCAGATGTCTACCCGCACCCACCCTTGGGAATGCTGCCTAGAGAGGTCAAGGAGATAGATACAGGCCTCCCACTAGTCATGGGTCCAAAAGGCAGGTGTGCCGAGTCACCAACTCTAGGAGACCCCTCCTACGTCCAAGTGGCCCCTGAGAGCAAGGGCCCCAGGCAGATGGCTGTGTTTTCACTGCCAGAGGAGGTGTACCGGAGGCCAGCTGATCTAGATGAGGACAGTGAGAGTAGCAAGTGCTGTTCCATCCGCTACTGCTTCTATTACCGCAAGTGTGACATGGCCGATGACGCCAGTGATGGCAAGGATGAGCTCTCCTATTCCATCCCCATGAAGATTCTGCCTGGCATGAAGTTGGATGAGCAGGTGGTGCCTGTGGTGAGCAGAACCCTGCAAGTACTGGATGCCGCCACCTGCAGCAGCAGCCCGGAGGCCTCCCACACCCAGGAGATCGACCTTCGGGTTTCCACCTTTGAGGGGAGCCTAGCTAAAATCAATGCGCTACGGGCCCATGCCTATGGCCTCCCTGATGGCTTCCTGGCTGCCCGTCTGGACACCAATGAGCTGCTGACCGTCTTGCGGCAGTGCGTGGCCAGCCCCGAGGCCCGTGCCCCCAAGCCCTATGTCTCTCAGATTTCTGAGTACAAGCTTGAGCTAGCTCTCAAGTTCAAGGAGCTCCGGGCCTCCTGCCGCCGAGTAGCTAACGTGGACAAGAGCCCCACTCACATGCTGGCAGCCATCACAGGCAGCTTCCAGGTGCTGAGCAGCCTCATTGAGACCTTTGTGCGGCTGGTGTTCATCGTGCGTTCTGAGGCCCAGCGCCAGGAGCTGCTGGCCAAAGTAGAAGAGGTAGTGAGGAATTACACCTTCCTGCTGCGTGCCGCTGAGGAGTCCACAGCCCGGAACCTTAGCCAGCAGCAGCAGCAGCAGCAGCAACAGCAACAGCAACAACAGCAGCATCAGCAGCAGCCACAACCGCTGCCACCGCTGCAGCTGCCAGCAGCCACAGGGCACCCACCAGGCTCCCCATCATCGACTGTTATGAGCACATTCACACACTCCTTAAAAACCTTTATTAAGTAGGGCACTCGCCCAGGCTTGTCCCCTCCCCATCCGTGGCCCCAAGTTTGAGCTTTGTGGTCTTTGCATCTCGTGGTGAGTGTGTGTGTCTCCTGGGCCAGTCAGGGTCCAATAGCCTAACAGTCTCCAAGGAGTCGAAGCTCCCTAGACTAAGGCTCTCTATTAAGGGCTGCAGGCTTAGCTGCCGCCCTGGGTGTACTCACCCCTTACTGGCCTCTGGGCGTCACTGTGAGGGCAAAGGCCCCTCGCCATTACGCCCACCACAGAGCTGTATTTTCTCTCTTCTCTGGGGCTGATAGGTGACATCAGGTACACCTTCCGCTCTGAGCTGGGCACAGGGGAGCCAGGACCTCGAGCTCCTCCTAGCATCTGCTGCCCCACGGAGGGCAGTGGCAACAACAGTAGGCCACAGCGCCGAGCCAAGGAGAGAGGGCGCTCGTTCCATATGCGCCCACCCACCATGGGTTGGTTCCCTTGTACCTGGCAGGAGCCACCTCAAGGGCCAGTGCCCAGGTAGGATACAGTGCAGAAGACAGCCAGGTCAGGCTGTCGGTGGCTGGCTCAACAGGCTGGCAGCCTTGGGAGCCCTGGCCCCCAGGTTCAGTAGCTCCACACCAGCCATCCCCAAAGTGCCCTGCCCCTCACTGACGGGCAGGGCAGCTCAGTCCACTAGGGAGCAAGCCTCTGAGATCACCTCGCTTGTTTTGAGTAAGGTACCTGGTGAAAATGTCTGCTCTGGGGAGACCCAGTGCAGGTCCCAGAGCCTGCCCGGCTCAGCCCAGTCATGTGCAGGAGCTGTTGCCTGAGGCGTGTGGCTCCTCTCTCAACCTCTCTACCAGATAGACTGTCCTTAGTTTGACAAGTAGCTACGGATTGGGATGGGGGGGTGGGGGAGGGGGGAGGGGTGGGGGTGTTGACGACTATATCTTAAACTTCTGGAAGCTAGCGTGACATGTTAATCCTGAGTATATGCTTTTGGCTGTGTATTGACCCTGTGGATTTGTCTCTCTAAGAAAAGAAGCTGAGCGCCTTACCCGGTGCACTCCTGCACCTCTCTCTCCCTCTCTGGAACCATCTGGAAGGGAATTCACACTGTTTAGCATCCTTCTTGACACTCACCTATTGCCGCTGCTTCCACCACCACCACCACCACACCACCACCGCTGCTGTCACCGCCGCCGCCACCGCTGCCGCCGCCGCCGCTGCTGCCATCACCCCCTCCCCAGCCCTTCTGGGAGTGAAGACACGGAGTCCCTACAGTTTCCCTACTGTAGGGGACAAAGAAAGCCAATGTTTCTTCTGTATAGATTGCTTCTTGTCCACTTCTCCATAGCTGCTTGTTTCCTACACCCTCCCACCCAGTGTCGGTCTCTCTTTCATCACTGTGTGTGAGGCCTACGTGAAATCTCTCGTTCTTATGTGAGTTTTATAAGATGTACACTGTGTCGAGCCCCTGCCTATCCTTGGTGATCCCAGTGCAATAAAGCCTCCTGAGTGGCAAGGTCTCCCAGCAAGGAGGAGGGGCACCCTTCTACAGAAGCCAGCCCCCCCTTCCTTGCCTCTCCTCCCACGGGACCAAGATGTGTCATGGGCCAGAGATGCAGCCAGTGGGGAACCCTTTCCCCCACGACCACTGCCAGCCCAGTTCTGGCACGGTCTTCCTCTTCTCCCAACTTCTTGATCCTACACCTTCGCCACTCAGATCCTGCCTGTCTCATGTCATTGCTCTCATTCACCTCTCCCTCAGCCTCATGGAGAGGGATCATTTTCTAATGTCTGTATATAGTATATATACTACATAAATATATAAATTCTATATATTACACTAATTTATGTCTTGTTTTTCCAACAAGAATGATTAAATCTACTCATCTTATGATCCCAATAAGTCTTTGTAGTGCCTTTCTGTGGATGTCCTTGTCTCCTTGAATTGGTGGTTGGGAGCAGTCCTTGTTTCTCCTGCACCTTTGTCCCCTGGTACATGGGCCAGTTGGGGGTTGAGAGCTAAAGAGACCACTCCTCCCACGCCCCTCCAACACACACTGGATCCTCCTTGTTTCTCTTAGAAAACACCTGATGGCCACAAATGTAAGATGTTTCCCATTTTTATTGGCCATGGAACCTCTGGTTTACCTGGCCCCTACAGCTGTGACCTCAAAAAGGAAGGGTTAAGGCCAGACAAAACCACAATGTGCTCCATTCCTAGTGGATCAGAGAGTCTGGGAGTTAGGGGACCAGTTCTGAGGCCAGCTCTTAGTCTGATCTTCTGACATTGGAGACGGGGAATCTCCTGCAACAGCCTCCGGCAGATTTTGCAGTGGGTGTGGGGGGGTGCTTTAGATAGGATAGAAGTATCAGGATCCCAAGCACTGTCAACCTCTAGCTTTTCAGAGCTAGGTAACTTTAAGAACTCTTTACTCAGCCATGTGGTAGTGATGCATTCCTTTAATCCCAGTACTTGAGAGACAGAGGCAGGCAGATCTCTGAGAGTTCGAGGCCAGCCTGGTCTACAGAGTGAGTTCCAGGGCAAGCTCCAAAGCTACACAGAGAAATCCTGTCTCAAAAAACAAAACAAAAAAGAGAGCTCTTTACTTCCTCCTGTCCTCTTTGTTTCTTCCATTAAACCCGGGCTCCCCGTGGTCTCTGGGATGCCTTTGCACAAATGCAGGCAGGTTATCCCACTGCACGCTTACCAAGGACGAGGTAGAAAAACCTCCTTTGGGTGATGATAACCCCAAGGTCAGATGACCTGGTAATTTCAACTCCATCCAGCCCTATTGCCTTGTTGATTTCATGTACAGTGGCCCTGAGGAGTCACAAAAAAAAGTCTTTCTCAAACGGACTTCCTTTTGGTGTGTCTGCAGAGGTCCTGGCTAAAAGGCGTGGAAGCAAAGGATTGAGAGAGGAGGATCTGGAGGCAGCCCAGTCAGCTTGGGCCAGTCTGCAGATTCACCCATGCATATGTGGGAGAAATCATGGACACTGATAGCAGAGCTCTTTTGGATGCTGCCTGTTAGATACCAAGGTTTGGAATTAGTGGAATGCTCATATAAAGTGAAGCTAGATGACACCCAAAATGATTGTCAGGCCCTGTACCAATCATACTGCCAGGGCCTGGTGACGTTATTCGGTTCTATATTTGGGTCTTTGCACACATAGAGCTAGCACCTAGTAGGTCTTCAAAAGGTCTGTTGTGTAAATGGATGTCAAATTAGATGATTATCATCAAAGAACCCGTTCAGTCTTCTGTACTATGTGAAAAGAGCACACTCTCCTCTGGGAATCAGTAGTCCACGGGAGAGCAGTGAGACATGGCTGTGCAGTCGGGCATCCTATTAGAAGAAGAGCTGGGGGTTGGAGTTGTGGTTTACTTGGTAGAGTACTTGTTAGCATGCACAAAGCCCCAGGTTTGATGAATCACCAGCACCGCATAAAACCTGGGCATAGGGGCTGGAAAGAGGGCTCAGCAGTTAAAAGCAGAGGGCTGGAGTATGCTGACATGGACAGCACCCATGTCAGGTGCCTAATAACCACCTGTAACTCCAAATCCAGAGGATCTGACACCTTCATGCCTCTGTGGACACTCTTGGATGAGAGAGAGAGAGAGAGAGAGAGAGAGAGAGAGAGAGAGAGAGAGAGAGAGAGAGAGAGAGAAGCTGGAAAGCAGCCGTGGTGGCTGGGACCACAAGTTTGAAGCTAGCCTAGTTTAATTGGTGAGTTCTAGGCCAATCAGGGCTGTATAGACAACCCTGTTTGAAAGTAAAACACTGTAGGTGTTGGACCTATAAACCAGTGACCCATCAATTCAGCTGAGTTTAACCAAGAACTTGCCCACACTTCTGAAACTCTCCTGAGGTGACTATTGATCTCATTTTCTGTGGACCCCGGGCCATTCCCTGCAGGAGCTTGGGGCACTGGGAGAGGCCAGCATCTTCCTGGTCATCTTCAGCCGGAACTGGGACCTGGAGCTGATGCTTCCCAAGTGCCCAAGGCGACTCCTTCAGAACCTGACTCCTGTCTTTCTGACTTCAGCCAATTAAGTGAAAATGTGTTCAGACACTTGGCAGGGGCCCAGAGTGCTGGTGGGGCTGGCGCAGTCACATTTTTTTCAAGCTGTTGTCAAGACATTGTGGATAATAGGCAATTTCATCAGCTATGAATTGAAAAGACCTGCCTCAGCCAGAATTTTTGCTGCCAAAAGAATAGGAGAGAATCAACTGCCAGGACTGAAAGGGGGTGTTCTTTTATAACTTAGGATCAAATTTCTCCCACCAGCCAATAGGATGGGAGTAATAACTCTATCCCCTTCCCCATCCTGAACCTGAAAGCCAGATGGGAGTGAGCATCTAAAACAAGGAGAACATCCTCCCTAGAGGAGGAGAAAGTGGGTTTTGAGAGTTCTGTTCCGGGTCTATGAAGGTCTCTCCAGTGGAAAGTCCCATCCTGCTGCAAACCACAATTAGGTGGGAATGATGAAGGTGTGCCTTCTCACGGGGACAGACAGCTTGTTTTATTGGCATCGGTGCTGCCAGTGAGTCCCAAAGGCACCCACATATCCATGTACCAAGTTCCCCATGAAGACATGCCCTGGTAGTTTTCAGTTAGACCTACCCCTCGGGGACGAGCTCACATGCGGCTTCCCTGTTCTCTTGTCTGTGATGCCCTAGGTGTGGATGGCTTATTCTTATTTCCTTCTTCAACACACACACACACACTTGAGGAACAGCAAGATGCCTCAGTGGGTGGAGGCATTTGCTGCCAGATCTGGTGACGTGAGTTTGATCCCTGGGACTTATATGGTGGAAAGAGAGAACTGAATCCCACAAGTTTTCCTCCCGCCTCCACACACACCAAGGCACAGGAATACCCATAGGTGTATACATACACACACACACACACACACACACACACACACACACACACAGAGAGAGAGAGAGAGAGAGAGAGAGAGAGAGAGTAAAAATTAATAAAAATTAGCCCTGCCCTTACATTTAAAGAAAAAAAAAACTGTGCTTGAACATTTGCCATATGCTAGGCACCTGCCTAAGTACTTTACATGCATGATCTCTTTTAATTTTAATTTTAATTTCGCAACACTCCTATGAGAGAGGCGATAATCATCTATCTCTATTTCTCAGAGAAGAAAATTGAAGCCCAGAAAGGTTTAGTCACTATCTCAAGGTCCCACAGATAGTAAGAAGACAGTCAGTCAGTTTTTCTACACAGCCCATGCTTTCAACTGCTGCTCCATGGTACTCTGCCTGGCCCCACATTTGAAGCATCCCCATGGATACAGAGTCATGAATGCTGTCACATTCATTGGAAAATGGCGTGTAATTGTTGCTCTGGGTCTAGGTGATTGTAGCAGGTGTGGATAACCATAGAGTGTGAAATGCAGGATGCTGGGAGCCAACCTGCCCCTGACCTCTCTCTACCAGCCTGTGCTTGTGCCAGTTGCCTTTCACAGAGCCGGGGTGATGCAAGCTTATGGACATGGTCATTTGTGAATATAGTAGTTGCGTCTCCCAAAGCCACACTCAAAATGGCATGTGAGTTTCCAGGTAGTCCCTTACCCTCTCCCATCTGCCCACTTATGATCCTTAACCTGGGCTCTGAGTTTCCAAGGGTATATGACAGACAGTATGTTGGCTGACATATCTAAGCACCATACATACTTAGTGTGGCTCATATTCCTGACACATGAGGTTGTCTCAAAAGATCTGGAAGGAACATATCATTTGTATGACATATTAAATATTGGAGGGAGTTGTTGAGACAGGGTTTCTCTGTGTAGCTTGGAGCCTGTCCTGGAACTTGCTCTATAGGTCAGGATGGCCTCCAACTCACAGAGATTAACCTGCTTCTGCCTCCCGAGTGCTGGAATTAAAGGTGTGCACCACCACCCTCCTGCTCATATTATTATTTTTTAATAAAGATATCGTGATGCCAAAAGTAACATGACAACAAAAAAGCTGGGTATGGTGGCTCGTGCTTATGATCCCAGTACTCAGGATGTGGAGGCAGGGGTTCAAGACCAGATTAGGCTATGTGTGCCTCTGCCATCTCTAACAACTCACCCCTCAAAACAACAAGAAACCATGGAGAAAAATAAACCTTGGCTGATATCTCCTCTTTCTTCCTTTTGTCTCATTTCGCCATTTTGCTACTTTTTTTTTAAAGAATACTTAGCATTTCAAATACACTCCAAACCTGTCGAATAACTCCAGCTATATTTCCTTACCTAACTCTATGTCATCCATCTTCATTCTTCCTGACTCCTAGACAGCATGCTTTGACAGAAATTAAATAATATATTATGCTCTGTTTCCAACAGATGAACGAGCAGAGTTGGTGGCACAGACCCCAAAAAGATTCTGTCTAGGACTGACCTGTTTCCCTAAATCTGGGTCCAAGTAGAGATCCAACACCTCAGAGATCCAGAACCTTGAGGGATGAGCCGGGAAGGGCTACTAAGACACGGCAAACCCCCCTCTCTCCACCCTAGTGTTGCCTATTACACAGCCATTACTTTCAAACAAGATCTCTCTATATATGGAGCCCAGAGCAGCCTGAAATTCCTTTCCTTCCTGCCTGAGGCTCCTGAATGCTAAGGTTACATCTATGTGCCATCATGCCTGGAGCAGAGAGTAAGGTGATGCAGGTTCCCTGCAAGAGAGAGATTTCTGCATCTGCAGTGAGCAAAGCAGGGGTGACTCATGGACTACCTTAAGCAGTTTACCCCAGGATCTCAGCATAGTGGCTGACTTACTATACGATGGGGTTGAAGTCATTTCACCTCTTTGGGACTCTTCTCTAAAACGAAGATGACTGAGTCTCCAGCCTCCCTCTTCGGCTGTGAGAATTAATGAGGTGGTACTGGAAAGGCAGCTCTAAAAAAGCCTCACTTCTAGCTGTACAAGCTTAACAAGTGCAAATCAAGCTGCCCCATTTGCAGTTGGTCCACAGAAACTAATTAAGCTTGCACTGAGCGCCTGCAACTAGAAACTTGGCCCAAACAAGACTGAAGGCCTGTTTCCTCCAAATATCTATTCCTGTCAGGCAAAACGGGCTTCTGTCAGTTCCTCTCAAATGGAACATGCACAACCTGCATCCTCGCAGCCTTTCTTCTGAAACCATGAAGCTCTAGGGCTGCTCACCGGAGGAGGATCAGTACCTTTCAGGAACAGGGAAGTAGACCCAAGGCGCTTCCTGGTCTCTGGCCAACACCCTGACTACTTGTTCCTTCACACCCATCCTCCTGGTCTTTCTTTAGTCTCATCCTCTTTGCTAGAAGCAGATTTAATCAAAGGAGACCGGAATGGCCTATCCGACCTCGACATACAGGCTTAAAGGAAAAGGTGGGCTGGGAAGTAGAGCTCAGCTGGCAAAGCATTGCCCAGCACATTGAAGCCTCTGAGCTCTGCCCTCAGCATTGCACAGAACAGCAAAGGAGGGAAGGGTGTCAATTGATTTTTAAGCCAGGTGGTGGTGGTGGTGGCACGCCTTTAATCCCAGCACTCCGGAGGCAGAGCCAGGCGGATCTTTGTGAGTTCGAGGCCAGCCTGGGCTACCAAGTGAGCTCCAGGAAAGGCACAAAGCTACGCAGAGAAACCCTGTCTCGAAAAACCAAAAAAAAAAAAAATTTTGATTTTTAGTGTGTGTCTGTGTGTCTGTGTGTCTCTGCATGTGTCCACCTGAGGAGGCCAGAAGAGTGTGTTGGATCCTTTGGCATATAGGTGTTTGTGACCAGCCCAGTGTGGGTGTTGGGAACTAAACCTGGGTCATAACAATAAAGCAAGTGCTCTTAACTGCTGAGCCATTTCTCCAGCCCCAAATACTCACTTTTTAAAACATTTTTTTTTTTTTGGTAACAGGCAAATGAAATCTAGGTATTCGACAAAAATCTCTAATATAGTATATTTTATTACATTAAAAATGGTGTGTGCACACATGCTCATGACACAGCATATGTGTAGAGGTCAGAGGACAACTTGAGGGAGTTCATTCTTCCTTCTACCCTGTGCATCCTAGGGATCCAACTTGGGTCTTTAGGGTTGAGAGTAAGCACCCTGACCCACTGACCCATCTTGTTGGCCGCAGCATAAGTTTACTAACTACATATCTTCATGTTGTGTATTAGATCCCTAAACTTGTTCATCCCACATACCACTCACAACATGGAACCTCTAACTGACATCTCTCTTGTTCCACTCCTCTCCCCAATCCCGGCAATCACTATTTTAGTTTTTATCATTGAATAGTAAAGTCTTTTGTTTCAGCTTCCACATATGAATGTGGTTATGTGATATTTGTCTTTCTTAGTCTGGTTTATTTCACTTAACATGGTGACCTCTGGGTCTATTAATTTTCCTATAAAGGATATAATCTCCAGTGTACATATACAGTGCATTTTTATCCATTTGTCTATTAGTAGACATCTAGGTTGATTCCCTATCTTGGATATTGTAAACAGGGTTGCAAGGAACACAGAAATGTGGGTATCCTTACAATGTGATCACTCATCTCCTTTAGCTATAAACACAGAAGAGGAAACGTTGAATCACATGGATAAGGAAAACCTCAAAAGTCTTTTTTTTACTTCTTTTAACAAATTCTCACTTTGTAGCTCAGGCTGGTCTAAAAGCTTGGGATCCTATTCCCTTAGCCTCAACAACTACAAGCATGCACCAGTGTGCCCAGTTAAACTCCAAATCAGTATCAGCTTCCCAGGGTTCTTGATTTTTGCCCGTTCTGTCAGGGTTTACCTCAAATGTTTTCCACTTTCACCAACCTATGGCCTGATGCCAAGGATAAATTATTTTCAAGGAATTATGGGGAAAGGGGGACGTTCTGCTCCTAAGATCATTGCCAAGTTTCCTAGAAAGCAAACTGAGCTTTGGTTTAGGACCACTGATTGCCCTCTCAACTCCTACCTCAGTAGGACATAACCAGACTTCAAACATTCCTCTGGCTTCCCAATGCCTCAATGCCAGGGTGAGAACCTTCTCTCCTTGTCTTCCCTCCAAGCAGATTCATGTCTCCATTTCCTCTTTCTGAGCAACAAACAAACAATCAGAGACATTTGTTAGACTGTGAACCACAAGATTAACTAAAAAAGACATTTGGGGGCTGGGAAAAGAGCTTCCTACAAAGTCACATATGTACTTGTGTTTAGTGCAGGGGACAATTAATTTTTTTTTTTTACAAGATCTCACTACGTAGCCCTAGCTGGCTTGGAACTTGGTATGTAGACCACCTGGCACTCACTGTGAAGACTATTCCAGTCTCCCACTCATGGAGATACACCAGCCTCTGCCTCCCAAATGCTGAGATTAAAGGCCTGCACCAACACACCCAGCCTTGAATCTGATCTTTTAACTGATATTCTTTTAATTGATATGCATGCCTTGTGATCTCCGTAATAAAACTGTTAGAATTCTTCTACTTGGAAGGGAAGCAGGTACGAGAGGGAATATACATACAAACTTAACATACAAAATATATACATCTATGAAAGTTTTAAAAAATAACAAAAACTTTTAAAGAAAAGAAAAAGTCCAAGCATGGTGGCACATGCCTTTAATCAAAGGATTCCGGAGGCAGAGGCAAGAGGACCTCTGAATCCAAGGCCAGCCTGGTCTACATAGCAAGTTCCAGGACAGCCAGGACTATATAAACCTATAGAAACCCTATCTCAAAAAAACAAAAGAAAGGAAGAAGGAAGGAAGGAAATAAAGGGGCCAGGCATGGTAGTGTACACCTTTTATCCTAGTCCTCAAGAGGCAGAGGCAGGTTGATCTCTGAGCTCAAGGCCAGATTGATCTATATAGAGAGTTCCAGGCCAGCCAGGGCTACTGTCAAGACCCTGTCTTAAAAGACAAACAAAAAACACCACTAGCACCAAATAGATCTGGGTGTAGTGGTTCATGCTTGTAATCCCAGAATGCAGGAGGACAAGATGTTAAAGACCAGCCTCTGCTCCAGAGCAAGTCTGAGATGAGTTGGGGGACACTCGAGACTCTGTCCCAAATAGAAAAAAAAAAATAGAAGAAAGAGAAAGAGAAAAGCAAGGCCATATCTCAAAATGCAAACAAAACAAAAATAGGAGCTGAAGAGATGGCTCACTCTTCAAGGTTAAGAGCACTGGATGCTCCTCCAGAGGACACAGGTTTGATTCCCAGCACCCACATGACAGCTCACAACTGTATAACTCCAGTTCTGAGGGATCTGATGCCTTCTTCTGGCCCCTGGGGGCTCCAGGCACATACATGGTGCACAGATATACATGCAGGCAGAACATCTATATACACAAAAAAGAAAATTAGATAAGATCATTTGAAGTCCTAAAAATAAAAACGGTTTCAAGTTCCTGCTGGCCTCTCCTTGCATTGTAGCCATTTGAGAATCAGTTTTCACTATGGACAAGCTGTTTGCAGTGCTCAAAAGCAAATGCAATTCCCGGCTTCCAGCTATGACTTACAGGCTCCAAATGCTAGATAGCCTTGGCCATCATGGACAGGCATTTTTGCCCTCTCTAGCCTAGCACAGTGGAAATATACAAGGCCTCCACTCAAAGAATGAAGTAGAAAATGACAGATTTCATTTGTTGGACAATGGAAGAGACTGATTTGATTCACAGCTATTGTAGTGCCAGCCTGCTGTTAGCTTAGCTCAGAAACTGCTCTCCCGCTCACAGGCCCACACATACTCACTATTTAAAATAAATACAATAAAAGAAAAGAACCAAAGTCTGCTCCTGGTCTAGGGCTCTTCCAGTTCTGTTTCTGAACTGGAATTAATAAAGGCTTGTGCCACCACACCCGGCAAGCATGGCTTTCATTTCAGTATTTTGAGATGCAAGTAAGTACTTCTAACATCATTCAATCATTCCATAGGTCAGTAATTATCCTGGGACAAGTTTTCAGTTCACAGAAGTTCAATATCAGCACAAACTGCAAAGTTAACTTGTTCCTGCTGCTTTCATCTAATGATGGCTGTCATCTTTTAAACCCTGTGATGGTTCTACCTCCCTGTGACACTGACTGACACATACACACATGAGAAACCAACTCACGTGAACCCTAGAATGAAATGCATTCAGCTAAATCCCAACTAAGATTAAAAAAAAAAACTAGGTGTATGAGACAAATCCTTTAGAACAGGAATCATTTTAAGAAGAGGAGTAAAATAGTGATTTTTGTTATTTAGAGACAATGTTCTTTACCCCACCCCCACCCCCATCCCATTGTCAGAGATGGAACTTGGGCTTCCATTCCTGGAAAAGAGGCTGGGGATGTGCTCAGTAGCACATAATACACTCTGATTATGGTTTTCCCTCCCCTCTACTCCTCCCAGATCCTCCCCACTTCCCCTCACATCAGGTTTCACCCCCTTTCTGCCTCTCATTATAAAACAAACAGGCTTCTAAGGAATAATAATAAAATAAAATAGGTTCTAGTGCAAAAGGAGAAGTAGACCCATGCCCCATCCCTAATCCAGAAGCTATCTCCAACTGATAATTACTTGCAAATGAAAATTTAATTTTCTCCAAGGGAGTCTCACTGGGAAAACAAACTACTCCTAAGTGTAGACTGCATGCCCATCAGTAGATGGCCAACAGAAAATTAATTCAACGGCATTTTTGGAAGTCCCTTGTTTCTGCAGATGTGACAGACTCTGTAATTGTGTCCTTTGAAGGCTCTCTGGCATATTTACTTTTGTTGTTCTTGTTTTGTTTTTACTTACCTGATTTGAGACAGAGTCTCTCTGTGTAGTCTTGGCTGTCCTGGAAGTTGTTATGTAGACCAGGCTGGCCTCGAACTCACAGATTCACATGCCTCCGACTCCCGAGTGCTGGGATTAAAGGTGTGCACATCACCCAGCTTGGCATGTTTACTAAAGTAAGACATCCACCTGCCATGTTTGGTCATTGAATTAAGTTGGCTGAGAAGGCCTAGATGAACAATGGACAGGTCATGTCAGCCTCAGGGGTTGAAAATCAGAACAAATATATGGCAGGATCTAGAAACCGGAACAACCTGGGATGTAGTGGGTAGCCATTCCAGCTTTGATCTGGAAGGACCACCCCCATTGAGGCTTCAGTAACTGTCACGCCTACAAGGTGGAGCCGAGAAAGGACCCTTAAAGATCCAGGATCCGGATGGGTGAGCTCTCTTGGTTCCTGGACCCTGGACTCTGGAGGTAGACCGAGCAGAGTTCTCCAGAGAACACCACTGGACTGCACTTCACCTTTCCCAGACCCTGTTACCTATCCCTTCACTTGTAAGTTACCCCACAAAATAAAGCTCCCTTTTAACTACGTGGAGTAGCCTTAATGATTTCACCAATACTGGGAAGAATGCTAATACCACAAAGAGCTAGAACAATCACCAGAAGATGACTCCGAAGTCCATCTAGTTACTGTGCATTCTGGAAGAAGGCCAGCATGTTAGAGCCAAAGGGCCAGATTCCAAAAGGGAAGATTTGGTCTAGTTTGCTTGTTTTTAATGACAGAGTTTCATAGAGCCAAAACTGGGCCTTGAAGTCCTTATCCTTCTACCTACAAAACTGGAATGCTGGGATTTCAGAAGTAAGCCGTGTGTGTGTGTGTGTGTGTGTGTGTGTGTGTGTGTGTGTGTGTGTATTGGTGTATGGAACCCAGGACCTTATCCATGCTAGATGAGCACTGTACCATAGAGCCACAGCCACAGTAGAAAAGGAAGGCTCTGCTGCAACTTCCTTCGAGCCCTGCAAAGTGTAAGAAGAAGTGTTTTCTTCACTCTGCTGTTAAAGTTCGTCATTTACAAATATGTTTGGCAAGCTTTACAAGGGAAAGGGCCATGCTTTGGTTTGATGGGATTTTTTTATATGATACATAGTTGATTTATTTTGAATATCCATTTATTTTTATGTCTATGAATTTTATCTGAATGTATTTCTGTACAACATGTGTGTGCAGTGGCCACAGAAGCGGGCATCGGATCCTCTGGAACTGGAGTTACAGACCGTTGTGAGCCACCATGTGGGTGCTGGAAATTGAACCCAGGTCCTCTGGGTATTCTAAACCTCTGCAACATCACTCCAGCCCCCACAGGATAATTTATTTTTAGTAATATGAGTCTTTTCTCTGAGTCAGTCCACATACAGTAGAAAAGCAAGAACACAACGTTTCTATAGATTTATTTATTCTGTTTACTCAGAGAATTTTCTGGTGCTTTTAAATTTAATCCCAGCACTCTAGAGGCAGAGGCCGGAGAATCTTTATGAGTTCCAGGCCACCCTGGTATACACATAAGGAGCCCTTTTCTAAAAATACAAAGTAAAAGCAAGTGTATCAACCAAACATTCTTGAACCCAGGCAGTGGCACCTTGAAAAATTTGATGGCATTGTTTTTAAATCTAACATTATCTGTGTGTATGCATGCTGTGTTTGTGTATGTATGGTTGTGCACATCTCTGTGTGGGTGCATATGGCCATCAAACACATGTGGACACCGCAGAGGAAACTTCAGGTGTCTTTATTGCTCTCTACCTGGTTGCCTTAAGACAGGGGCTCTCCTTGAACAGGAATCTCACCAGTCCAGTAAGGCTGGCTGTGTGGCAGATGAGCTCCTGTCCTTCTCCCGTCTCTGGTCCTTGCCCCACATCGAGTGTAGGGGATATACGCAACTATACCCAGATATCTGCATGGAAACCGGGGGTTTACATTCAGATCCTCATGTTTGTACAACAAGCATTCTTCCCTACTCATGCACCTCCCCAGCCCCTGGGGACATGTTTTAGTGTTGTTTTATCTTGCAGTACTGGGAACCAAACTTGAACCCTCTCAGATGCTAGGCAAGTGCTCCACACTGAGCTATATCCCCAGCCCTGGTGTAGGGGTTCTGTTTTCTGTTGTCTTTTGTTAGTTAGACAAGGTCTCACCATATAGCCCAGGCTGGCTTTAAAATTGTGCCTTCTGAGTTTGGGAAGTACGGGCATGTACCAGCATGCTCAGTTTTAAGGCCATGTTTTATTCATACCTGTAATCCAGAGGCTAACAGCTGTACTTTACCCAAAGCTCTTCATGAGATGCCTAAAATAGAAATGACTGAGGGCTGGAGAAATGGCTTTTAGTGGTTAAGAGAACTTGCTACTCTTCTGTAAACCCGAGTTCAGTTCTCAGCACTCTGAGTCAGGTGTTAAAATGATCTGTAACTCCAACTCCAGAGGCATCTGACACCTCGGCCTCCACAGGTACCTACACTCACATGAATGTATCCACACAAAGATATATATGCATTATTAAAAATAGTAACAATTTTTAAAAAAAAAAAAAAGAAATGCCAAGCACAGTAGTATACACCTTTAATTCCAAAACTTAAGAGACAGAGGCAGATGGATCTCTGTGAGTTCAAGGTCAGCCTAATCTAAATAGCAAGTTCCAGGCAGGCTGGATCTACATATAGTGAGACCCTATCTCAAAAGAACAACAACAGAAAGATTAAAAAAGAAATGACTGAACAGAGGGAGGGATTCAGACTCTCCTTAATATCTGCCTCTAAGAGGAAGGCAAAACCAGACAAAAACGCCCTTTTGGGGTGGGGGTGGGTAGAGATTTTTCAAAGAAGCCTGTTTACACAATCCTCTTAGTGGCTCTGTGCTTTGCACTTAGCTGGAAATATGCAATGTAGGCTAGAGGGGATCCCTCAGCATTTTCTAGAATGAGCTGTGTTGCCTCCCTCCTTTTCCCTCCAGGTCAGAGGTCAGATCTGCCCTCATCAGGACTCCAGTTCCTACTGTTAACACCTTCAAAATATCATCCAAACTCTTTCACTACCTAGTGTTATGAGTTACTGTCAGCCAGAGACACACAGATGCATGTATATTAAGGGATTTACGGTAAGCAATTGACATACACCTTTGTAAGGGCTGGCTAAACTGGTCTGAAATTCTTAGTCTATCAGGAAGGGCAACAGCTGAAGATGTAGTCCACCTGCTTGAGTCATCTTTTGATAAATTGTTTTGTTTGTTTGTTTTGCCTTTCTTTCCTTTAGTTTTTCAGGATTTTTCTATGTATCTCTAGCAGTCCTGGAACTCGATATATAGACCAGGCTGGCCTTGAACTCAGGGATATGCCTGCATCTGCCTCCTGAGTGCTGGGATTAAAGGCATATGCTGCTACTGCCCAGCTTTATATATTCTTTAAAATTTTTTCAGAGAGAGGTTCCTGCAATGTAGCTTTGGCTAGCCTCAAACTCACAATCTCTCTGCTTGGTGTCCTAAGTGCCAGCACTAAGGGCATGTATCTCTGATCCTGGCCTGAATTTTGTTTTTCCCCTCAAGGAAGCCTTAGTTCTGTTTCCAACAGCCTTTCAACTGATTGAATCGGGCCCACCCAGAATAACTAGGAAAACCTTTCTTAATGTCAAACCATCCTAGACATTAATCCTTCTTATAAATTACCTCCTTTATAACACCCATATCTGTGTTTTCTTATATTTTTATTTTAGGGACTAGAGAGAGATAGCTTAGATACAAAGTGTACTTTTGTTCCGTTCCCAGAGCCCACATTGGGCAGCCAACAACTGCCAGTAATTCTGGCTCTGGGGGATCCAATGTCTCCTCCTCCACAGGCGCTGCATTCACATGCCCACCCCCGCCACCCAGACACATAATTTGTGTGTATGACTGTGTTGAGGGGAGGGTCAGAGAACAACTTTTGGGAGTTCCACCCCGGGTTCTAGGATAAAATGCGGGTTATTGAGTTTTCATGGCAAACACTTTTAATTGCCGAGCCATCTCACTGGCCCTTTTTCTTTTGTGAGGCAAGGTCTTGTGTAACTCTAACTGCTCTCATCAAACTGGCTAGAAGCCAAAAGTGGCCTTGTGCCCATGATCCACCAGTCTTGGGGATTATAAGCAGGCCCCGCACCTAACTTATTTGCTTCTTCTCCTCTTTCTTCCCTTCCTCTTTTGCTCCTTCCCTCCCTCCTTCCCTTCCTTCTGACACAGGGTCCCACTACTATATATAGCCCAGGCTGGCCTGGGACTCATAATCCTCTTGCTGACAGAGGCAGGATTACAGATATGGGCCACCATGCTGTTTTGAGACGACATTGGATTTAGTAACAGGGCGCTCAGCATAGATGAGCGGTCACACGAGATTCTTGTTGCTCTTCTTGCCTGAGTTCTCAACCCCTGTTCCCCTACCCTCTTCCATTTCACACATTCATCCACCATGCCCACCCTTTGCTAAGCTGCTTCTTCTTCTTTTTGTTGTTGTTGTTGTTTTTCTTCTCACCATGTCAGCCTGGGTCTCATGGGACCCATTTCTTATAAAATCCTTTCTAGATTTTCAGTTTGATTTCATTTCTCTCCCTCCAAGTGCTGGGCTGGGGTTATGGGAGTGTACCACCACACCAGGCTATTAAGCTTCTTTTTGTATCTTGTGGCTACTAGGAGAAAAGGAATGCATATTGTTCATTCTTTATGGGCCATCCTCCAGAGGACCTGATATAAAGGCAGTCAGAACTCTTTTTTCTGAATTATATTAATTTACAGAACCCACCACAACTTACATATAACTCAGGCATACTTTCCAAATCATCCCCCTCTCTGTTTTTGTTGTTGTTGGGTTTTTTTTGTTTTTTTTTTTTGTTTTTTGTTTTTGTTTTTTTTAGACAGGGACTCTTTGTGTAGTTTTGGAGTCTGTCCTGGAACTCATTCTGTAGACCAGGCTGGCCTCGAACTCACAGAGATCTCCCTGCCTCTGCCTCCCGAGTGCTGGGATTAAAGGCATGTGCCACCACCACCCAGCCTCTCTCTCTCTTTTTAAAGATTTACTTTTATTATTTTTCAGTGTGTCATATGAATACAGATGCCCTTAGAGGGCAGAGGCATCACAAGCAGTTGTGAGCCACCTGAATGTGGGTGCTAAGAACTGAACTTGGGTCCTCTGCAAGAGCAGTACTTGTTCTTAATCTCTGAGCTATCATTTCAGCCCAAAAGGTAGTTTGATAAACTTGATGCTGAGCAATTTTAAGACCAATAATATGCACAGAGAAAGCAGGGGGCTCTCTATGTAGCCCAAGCTGTCCTGGAACTCACAGAGATCTGCCCAATTCACCACTGCTGATAATTCCACAGTGCTCAGCTCTCAAAGCCTCCTTTCTGGCCCAGTGGGGAGGGGCATACCTTTAATGCCAGCACTCTGGAGGCAAAGGCAGGTGGATCTCTGAGTTCAGGGGCCATTCTGGTCTACAGAGCAAGTTCCAGGACAGCCAGGGGTACACAGAGAAATCCTGTCTCAAAACAACAACAAAAACCTCATTTCTGCTAGGTGAGAAGATATGCACTTGTAATCCCAGCACTTGGAAATCTGACAAGAAAGAACTACCTCAAGTTCGAGGACAGCCTAAACAGCATAGCAATTACCAGGGTTACATGTCAAAAACCTGTCTCAAAACAAAAGAAAAATAGGTTGGGGATGTAGCTCAGTTTGTAAAAGTACTTGCTTAGCATGCATAAAGCCCTGGGTTTGATTCTCTAGCATAGCATTTCTTTCCTTCTTTTTCTTTCTTTCTCTCTCTCTCTCTCTCTCTCTCTCTCTCTCTCTCTCTCTCTCTCTCTCTCTCTCTCTCTTTCTGTTTTCGAGACAGGGTTTCTCTGTGTAGCTTTGGAGCCTATCCTGGAACTCGCTCTGTAGACCAGGCTGGCCTCGAACTCACAGAGCTCAGCCTGCCTCTGCCTCCTGAGTGCTGGGATTAAAGGCGTGCGCCACCACCTCCCAGCGGTGCTGACATTTTTGATAGTAAAATTGTGTGACTTTTTTCTTACATCTAATTCATGACTGGAATATTGTTAATGAAAATGGAGTTTAAAAATAAAGATTTGCATTGGTCCAGTTAGCATGTTATCATCATAAAAGTAATAAAAGAATGTAAAAGGTCACATTAGCAACACTATCTAGTCATTATGGCAAACAGACCTAAAAGCTTTGCTGATTCCTTCAAGGCTCTTCATGGATAATATTTTAATTTTTCTTCTTTCAAGCATTAGGTAATCAGAATTTTACCACCTACATATTTGGGAAAAGGCACACTCCTTCCCTGACTGAACATACTAGATCCCAGTGTTAGAAACAAAATGCAACTTTCTCCTGCATTGTTCCAGGATGACACACCTTCAGTCACTTCCCCTTGGGACTTGCCTTTCAGGTAAAAACTACACTTGGTAATTAGAGCCAGTAAACAAGCCCTGTGGATGGTATGCGCCTGCGTTAAGACTGTCTTTGTGATGTAAAAGTGCTTTAATTTAACCCCTTACTGACAACGAGATAAAAATCCGGATCAGAAACCTGCACACTCACGTGACTACCATCCTGTTAAGACAGATATACTTAAAGGAAAATACATACCAGGGGTGGATTTGGTTTCATGAACTGAAACAAAAGAAACAATAAGGATGATTTCCCGTTTGGGGGTTTAGATCTAGCCATGCGTCTGTAGAATCCCTCCACTCACATCTTCACACCCAGAGAATCTTCTCCACGCCTTCCAGCCAACGTTTTCATAACACGGTGCTACTAGGAGGCGGGGCTACTTCTTAGCCTCGCCCCCTTTGACACCCAGAGACTCTTCTCCACGCATTCCAGCCAACGTTTCATAACACGGTGCTACTAGGAGGCGGGGCTACTTCTTAGCCTCACCCCTTCGTGCCTTTTAGCCAATTGCCAAAGAGAGTAGTTGGGCGGCAACATTCCCGGAAGACTCCGCCCCCACCCCGACTCAGCCAATCCAGAAAGACTGGGTGGGGAACTTCCTTTGTGATCCCGCCCCTTTGGTGCTTGGTAATTTAGAGCCGCGCGCTGGGCGGGAATGTAAGATGGCGGAGTAGCAACGCGGTGCTGTTAGTGTTCAGGCTGCGGGCTGACTTCGAGACCAGTCTCCGCAGCTGCGGTGACCACTGAGAAAAGAGTGCGTTTGTGCAGTTGCCCAAGATGCCGAATATCAAAATCTTCAGCGGGAGCTCTCACCAGGACTTATCCCAGAAAATTGCTGACCGCCTGGGCCTGGAGCTAGGCAAGGTGGTGACTAAGAAATTCAGCAACCAGGAGACCTGGTAAGGACGAAATTGGCATCTCGAGTGCACCGCACCTGCCGGGTCGGCGGCATCTTGGGGGAATTGAGCGGCCGCGGTAATTCCCGGGTGCTGAGGGAGAGCAAGAAAGGGCAGCTAACGTTAGCTTGTCCTGCAGGCTGTTCCGTTATTTCACCTCGCTGGAGGGTCGCGTTTATCCTCGCCGCGCGCGTGGGTGGAGCCAAGATGGAGGGGGCAGGCAGAGATGCTACGTTTGAAGGTTGGGGATGGAGGACCTAATGTAGTGGGGTAATGGCCTCCCCGGAGCGCCTGGAGGGGTACCAACGCTTAGCTTCGGCTATGGGGACACGTGGCTTGTCGCTTCAGTGGGGAGCCACTAGGCTGGCTTCGGTTCGCTTTCGGCGCGTTGACTGGTATACATCAGAGAACCTATCGCGTTCTTAGCCCCCTCGTGGTCTTTCTCCTAGAGTCGAAAAGCTTTTTGATTCGAAATGGTAGCGTTCTGGTTTGGTCTTAAAGGAAGCATGTTCTGAGTGCGCGAAAATGTTACCTCTTCCCTTAGATTGGCAAGCGTCGGCTTTTCCTATCTTTGCAATCTGTCTGTCGAGGAATCGGAACCACCCTTAAGTTAAATCGAAGTGATGAGATAAAGTGGTGCTTTAGCTCAGCATCATTGATCTTCAGCATCTCAGCTTCAGTCATCCCGAAAGTCTTAGAGAAAGCCAAGTTGTGGAATTGGAATTTTTTTACCTTAACACCCCTCCCCCAAATAGCAGCCTCTTTTCAGTGTTACGTGCGTGGGGATTTAGGGAACGACTTACACGTGAATATTAATAATTGAGGACAAAATAACACAAGGGAAGAGCTAGCTCAAACAGTAAATTGAAATTTGACTTTTTTTTTTAATGCTTTGCCTTAAAACAACTCCTCGTCCAGCACTGGTGTGATGTCACACGTCTTTAATTACGCCCTCTAGGCAGAAGCAGGATAACGGGCCGCAAGCTTGAGGCAAGCCTGGTCCTCATAGCTAATTCTGGATTAGTCTGGACCACATAGTGAGGCCCTCTCTCAAATATTAATTAGTAACAAAATTCGCTCTCTAGCCCCAATTTCGTTGTCCACATGCACTATTGGACCATGTGAGAGGTTACTTACCTACTTCTTTCAGTGCCCCTTCCAACCGTATATGGAGTCTTCTAGATCTCATGCACTGTATTTCGTTTTCCCATAGTTGATAGAGCACAGGCCATAATCCTTTTTTCATTGGCTTATTTTAATTTTGTTTTTAGGGTGCTTTTTGAGGGGGAATCACCTACAGGTCTCTAACATGTAGTCGTCCTCTTGCCTCTCTTTCCCTTGCCTAGTACTGGGATTACAGACAGGACCCGTCACGCCTACACTCTTACAGTCATCTGTTAGGGGGCATTTCTAAACTAATGATCAGTTATTAAACTACATAAGATTTATTTTTTCTGACTTTTTTCTAAATGTTTTGTGTTTTTTCTTTAAAGTGATTTCCAAATATAACTGTATTTTTTTCGACCTAGCTAAAGTTCATCTGTGATGGATGGCTTTTTCCTGGATTCGTATGCTGTTAATTGTGATGCAAATGATCGTGCAAACACATAGCATCTGTAGCCAGGTAATACCTTAGTCAGAAGAGGAGTGCAAGCTGCTTGTTACCTCTGACCATTTCTGCTCCTGGGCCTCAGCTAAAAAAAAAGAAAGAGAGAGAGAGAGAGAGAGAGAGAGAGAGAGAGAGAGAGAGAGAGAGAGAGAGAGAGAGAAAAGCCCCAGACTTAGAATGATAGTTTGGCTAGAGGATAAAAATGTTTTTCATTTGGAGGTTTTCTTTGACCCATTTGGTTATTGAGTCTTTCCCCTGTTTTCAGGGGGGAAAAATAGGAAGACTGTTTTGTCCTTGGCATTAATCCTCTGCCCTCTGCATAATGCAGCACAGCAGAACAGGTTATATTTGGGGTGGTGGTCATGGTTGAAGAGAACAACATAGTCTAATATTGACAGATTTTGATTAAACCCAACTTGGATAATAAGACTTTTTAGGCTTTTATTTATTTATTTTATGTTTATGGGTGTTTTGCCTGCATATATGTATTGGCATGCATGCCTGGTGCCTGCTGAAGTCAGAAGATAGTGGTGGTTAGATCCCCTGGGACTGAATCACAGATGGTTGTGAGCCACCATGTGGGATCTGGGAATCCTCTGCTCCAGCAGCCTGTGCTCTTAAGCACTGAGCTGACTCTCCAGACCTGACTATAAGGTTTAGCTTTAAGTTTGGCTTTGAAAAATGGCTGAAATGTTGGTTATTAAGCAGAATTGTTTTTAAAAATGGTAGTGGCGGTTGAGTGATGAGTTGCTAAGTTTTATTTGTCGGGGTGGGGGACATGGAGCACACTTGGCTTAGAACTTGCTATGTAGACCATGATGGCCTTGGAACTCAGACTCTGCATCCTTGGTCCAATTAACAAGCCTGTGCCACCATGCCTGACCTCAGAACGTTTTTGTTTTGGGCTGTTTTGGTTTGTTTTTCTTTGTTTGTTTGTTTGTTTTGGTTTTTTTCCAAGACAAGGTTTCTCTGTAGCCCTGGCTGTCCTGGAACTCACTTTGTAGACCAGGCTGGTCTCAAACTCAAAAACTTCCTACCTCTGCCTCCTGAGTGCTGGGATTAAAGGTGTTCAACATCATACCAGGCTAGAATGTATTTTTTTTTTTTTGAGATAGGGTTTCTCTGTGTAGCTTTGCGCCTTTCCAGGGACTCACTTGGTAGCCCAGGCTGGCCTCGAACTCACAGAGATCCACCTGGCTCTGCCTCCCGAGTGCTGGGATTAAAGGTGTGCGCCACCACCGCCCGGCTAGAATGTATTTTTTTTAAGATTTTATTTTTTATTTGTGTGTAAGTTTGTATGTATGGGGTGGAGGGGGCATGTATCACATATGTTTGATTACTTGCAGATTCCAGACATGGGCACCAGCTCCCCTGGAACTGGAGTTATTATGAGTAGTTACCACCTGACCTGGGCACTGGGTCTTCTAGAAGAATATCAGGGACTCTTAACTTCTTTTTCTCTTTCTTTTTTTGAGACAGGGTCTCACTTTGTGGCTCTGACTGCCCTGAAACTATGTAGACCAGGCTGGCCTCCCACCTCAGGTCTCCTGCATCTACCTGTGCTGAGATTAAAGGTGTGTGCCACTGTACTCAGTTAAGGACTCTGAACTCTTCCCTGGAACACATAAATTTTAAATACTAACCTCTAATGATGCTATATTTTTCATATGCTTTTAAATGTTTAAGCTGGCAATAATTATTATTTGTCAATTTTTGCCCTTTTCCTTTTTGTTGGCATGTATTATACAAAATGATGGACTTTGGGTTTTGTTTTTTTGTTTTTTCTCAGAGCTGAGGATCGAACCCAGGGCCTTGCACTTGCTAGGCAAACACTCTGCCACTGTGCTAAATCCCCAAACCCAAGGACTTTGGGTTTTTGGCAAAGAAAATATTTTCTCTCCTGGAAAAAGTCTAGATAATGAGGTTTCATAATTAATAAGTCACCTGCTCTAAAGAAAGGATTTGAAGCCAGGCAGTAGTGACACACCCCTTTTTAGCACTCCAGAGGCTGAGGCAGAAGCCAGTCTAATCTGCAGAGGTAGTTCCAGGCCAGCCTGGGATACATACATACAAAGTGAAAACCCTGTTCCTTCCAGCTCCACCCCCCCCACACACACTTGATAAAGGATTCCAAGTATATTTTGTAGTTACAAAAGCAAGGAGTTTGTTATAATAGATATTATAATAAGTCTTATAGAACAAAGGACTATAATAATTTTTCCAAGAACTTGGCAAAAAATAATTGGTCAAGTTTAGATTTTATCTGTATCCCTTGGCTTCTGGCAGCTGAAGGGATAGAGGCATAAATAACATAATGTTTTTATTTTCATACAGCTCTCTAGAGACTTCCAGATACAAACTCCCAAAGATTTTATAAAGAATGTCATGTAAAATGTAATAATTTGTGGGTATTTTTTGTATTGGTTCACGTTTAAAGCTTTGTATAAGGTGATAAGAAGCTACCCTGGTCTAAATGCTTTGAAGAATCCTTTAAGCCTATCAGACTGTCTTAGGGTCAGTTGTGAAATTGTTTGTTCTCTAAGTCCTGATCAAACAGTCTGACAATAGTAAGTGAATGTGTGGAGCACATGGTAATCTGTGTACTTTACTGAAACTACAGCCATAGGTTGACCTCTGATACCACATATAGAGGGCAAAGCTGACCTTATTGGAAATCAGTGCACCCAGCTTCTTCTCTCCCCCAGGAGAATGGAGATGTGCCAGCGGAGTGCAGACAGGTTTAGCCGTTTTTTGAAGTTGCTCAATAATTGTTAATACTTGGTCTAGAATGCATGAGCCACGGAACAGAAGCACTTTATCAGGGAATCTTATCTCTCAAGGAAAGTGAGAGTAAAGACCACACCTTTGATCCCAGTACTCCAGAAACTAACTCAGGTTATCTTAGGGTTCAAGGTCAACCTGGTTGCTGTGTTTTGTTTTCAGTTTAGATTACAAAGTCTGTGTAATCTAAACTGACCTCAAACTTGCTATGTAGCCCAGGATGACCTTTAATGGATCCTCTTGCCTCAGCCCCTTAAATGCTGTCTTACCCACATTTGAAGCACTCACTAACCATAAACATGAGGCCAGTGATTCCTGTATTGTGTCATGCCTTTCTACGCCTTATTTGGAAAACATGCAAGTAGTTCTTGTAGAAAGGCCTCCTTGGACCTCTCTGACCTATGTGTGAACTTGTGTGTGTGTGTGTGGGGGGGGGTGTTCCTAGAGACCAGAAGTGTCTGATTTCCAGGTGACTGAATGTTAGGAACCAATTCAGGTTCTTGTTAAGAACCACTGGGCCGTCTCTCCAGCCCCTGTTTAACTTTTTGTGGTAGAACCCTCCAAATAAACACATGGCTTGAGTGGAGTCCCCAGAGGCCACTTAAAGCCGTGTGCACCCACAAGTGCCCCTCTGGGAAGATGGGAGGTAGAGACAGGAGAAACCCTGGAAGCTTGCAGGCTAGCTAGCCTCCTATACAGGGCAGTTGTCTCAAGGTGGAAGGTTGTCCTCTGACCTAACTAAACACATGTACTCACACACATACATCCTATATACCCACATAAAAAAAAAAACTAATTCCTAAATATTGAAGAACTTGTCGGTGTTCAGCTCTCTCTGTCATAAATGTGTGGTTTTTAAAAATAAAAAAAAATTGCATATTTATTGTTTGCAAGTGTGGGGATCAGAAGACAACTTTTGGAAGTTGATTTTCTCTTCACCATGTGGGTTCCGGGAATGGAACTCAAGTGGTCAGGCTTGGGGCAAGCATTTTTATCAGCTGAACTGCCTTGCTGGCAGCTAACAATTCTTTATTACATTTTATTTATTTCTTGAAGGGGCACAATGGAGTCGGTTCTTTTCTTGTACTGTCTGGTTCTGGGGATTGAACTCCGCCTGTTTGTCAGACTGTGGCAGATATCCCCACCTGCTGAGTCATCTCACTGGCCCATGGTTTTGTTGGGCGTTTTGTTGTTGCTTTCTGTTTGAAATAGGGTCTTTAGTTTGTAGCCTAGGCTGGTCTCTAACTCCTCTTGAAGCTTCCAGAATTTTTGGTTTACTAATATGTATCGTCCTACCCAGCTAAATGTATATTTCTAAGTATGTTTGATCTAGAATGCAAATAAGATCCATTGAGGTTGAGTAATTGATAGTTTTATGTTACCTTTTTTTCTGGTAAATTTTATCTTCCACATGAGTGCTTTGCTTGCATATATGCCTGTGGGCCACATGCTCTGCCCAGCGGTGCCTACAGAGGCCAGAAGAGGGCATTGAATCCCTAGAACTGGAGTTAGGAGTGGTTGTGAGCCACCATGTGGGAGCTGGGAATGGGGAACCTGGGTCCTCTAGAAGAGCAACAAGTGCTCTTAACCACTGAGATGATACACAAATTCTGGGTTGCTTTGTTTTGTTTTGGAGACAGAAGTTTAGGCTATCTTCAAATTCCTTATATAACCTGATGTTCCTGTCTCAACCTGGAACTAAAGGCTGCATCCTCACCTAGATGGGATCTAACAAAAGACTTCCTGAATACTGGGAAAGAGATCCCTCTGCCTCTGCCTCTGCCTCAATACTGGATTAAAGGCATGTTCCACCACTGCCTGGTGGGTAATGTATTTATAGGAAGAACATTCCAGATACTGGGAAGAAGTACAGAGGCTAGGAAGTAGAAAAGGATATATCTAAGGGATATTGAAAAAAAAAGACTGGTAGATTTCAGGCCAGGGAGGAAATAATTTTGAGGTGAACTCTTCTTTTTTTGAGACAAGGTATGTAGCCTTGGCTTTCATTACTTTTCATTAACTTCCTAAGGGATGTGTAAGTGTATACCATTAAGCCTGGCTCAAAGGTGGGCAGTTCTCAGGCTAACTACAGAAATTGGAACTCCCAAGTTCCCTCACAGCATTACATAGTTCCTCAGAAAACAGACAGTTAAAGTAGGTTCGTCTGACTGACCACAGTCATTTTTAACCTCCTGTTGCCTCCCGTTTCATTGAGAGATGCAGTAATGGTTTAGTGAGTACACACAGGTATAATGGTGCACAATTCTTTTCTCTACTATTTTTTTGTTTCGTTAGTTGTTTGGAGACAGGATCACTAGCCTGGAGCTCCCTGTCTGTCCTAAGTTGCTCTCAGTGTACTGTGTCCTGAGTATAGGTGCGTGCCATCAAAAGTGAATTTGAGCCATGGTGGTGCCTTTGGAGGTGCTGGCAGGAGAAGCAGAAGTTTGAGGTCATTCTCAGCTCTGAATTACTCAAGTCCTTCCTTGTCTCAAAAATGAAAATAAATTTGAATTTTGAGAGCAGAGAATATAGTTCAGTGGTAGATCACTTGCCTAGCATGTACAAAATAATGAGTTTTATTCCCAGTGTCACAAAAATGAATTTTGAATTAATTGTAGACTTATGGGCAGTTTTAAAAAAAATGAGAAAAATATGCCATTTTTTTTTTTTGTCTGTTTGCTTGTTTTTTTTTTTCGAGACAAGATTTCTCTGTGTAGTTTTGGTGCCTGTCCTGGATCTCGCTCTGTAGCCCAGGCTGGCCTCGAACTTACAGATATACCTGACTCTGCCTCCCAAGTGCTGGGATTAAAGACATGCACCACTGCCACCCGGCTGCAATGTATTTTTTACTCAGTGTTTTATAATTTTTTGACTATAGTTTTTTCTTTATGCAAACTGTAGTTTCTTGTAAAGAAACAATCAGCATATTTCCTGTATAATGTACCAATCAGCATATTGACACAGATAAACATCAAGATACACAAAACACCCCTATTAATTACCAAAAGGGTGTTTTCTGTTTGCTCTGTGACGACTACATCCACTTTTCTCCTCCTGTCTTTCAATGGTTTTCTTTTGGTATTGCCTTCATCTGGTTTTAGTATCTGAGTAATAATACTGGCTTCAATAAAGTTGAATTGGAACGTGTTTCCTTATCTGTTTCTGGAAAAGACTGTAAAATTAGCATTAATTCCCTTTAAAAATACTGATAGACTTCTCAGATTAAGCTGGGTGTTAGTTTGTTACTGAATTTTTATCATATTTCCCCTTCACCCAAGTCCTCTTAGTTTGTCCCTACCTCCCTACCTACAAAGCTGTTTTTGTTGGTGTCTTAGAGGTTTATCAATGGTATTCATTTTTCTCTCTATAAACTAGGTTTTGTTTTGTGGTTTTTTCTTCATTTTTCTCTTAAGTCTTCAAAATTTGTATTCATTTCAGACAGAGTGTCTTTCTTTTTATGTAATCACCCTGTCTTTAAGATCACCATCAGCCTTCCTCAGTTTCCTTAGCCCTGGACTTACAGGCGTATGCCACCAGCGCTAGCCCAGTTCTGTACTTTTGAATTAGAACGGTTGTCTTCGTTATTTGTGTGTCCACACATACACATGTGCGAAGGTCAGAGGAGAACTCTGTGAAGTGGGTGCCGCTTACTCGGCTCTTACATGGATGGGTTCCAGGGATGGAACCTGGGTCAGGAGAGTCACACACACATACTTCACCTCCTGAGCTGTCCCCCTCCCTCCCTCCCTTTTTATTTTTAGATTATGGTTTTATTGGTAGACAACCAAGGGTCAGCATAATTGTTTCACTATTTGGTAAAATATAGCTTACTTAATAGAGTCATTTACTTTTGGATTTTTGTTTGTTTGTTTGTTTGTTTTTTCGAGACAGGGTTTCTCTGTGTAGTTTTGGTGCCTGTCCTGGATCTCGCTCTGTAGACCAGGCTGGCCTTGAACTCACAGTGATCTGCCTGGCTCTGCCTCCCAAGTGCTGGGATTAAATACTTTTGGATTTTTAAAAAAATATTTCTATCTTTACAAAGGTTTTTATTTTGTGTGTATTTGAATGTTTGCCTGTGTGTGTGTGTGTGTGTGTGTGTGTGTACATATATGTATATATGCATACCACATGCATATAGTTCCTACAGAGGCCAGAGGAAGTCAGATGCCCTACTAGAGCTGGAGTAACAGCTGGTTGCAAGCCCCCTGGCATGGGTGCTAGGAACTGAACTCAGGTCCTCTACAAAAGTGTTCTTACCCGCTGAACCATCTCTTCAGCCTCTATGTGTATTTATTTTTTTATTTTGTATAATTGTGTGTTTGTGTGGAAATATGTACATATTAGTGCAGGTACCCATCCACAGAGGTCAAAGGTGTTAGATCCCCCAGAGTTGGAGTTACAGGTGGTTGTGAACCCTCTAAATTAAACAAGACTTTATACTTAGGTCAGAGTAGTTTGCACAGAATGACGTCAAAGCCTGCATCTGTTTCATTCACCATTACATATTCCTAATTGAGTGGACTATCACTATGGGAGGGAAGGTATTGTCTTCTCTATACAGCATTGGTGCAGAACAGAGGTGATTTCATTCCTTGGGGTATTCCTACTTTTCCTTATATGTGACTGCAATAGTCACCATTGCTAACAGATTTGATACTATGTCTGATGGCCACCAAGTGAAATTATAGTGCAGTTGCTTCTCTATAAGTACTTTAAAGTCAACCAATCTTTTTCATGTTGTGTCTCATTTATAAGCTTAGAATATTTTTGTATAGTGAACTAGAATGAACTGGGTAATAAGCTGTTTCTAGTATACCCACCCGTTTCTTTAGGTGTTCTCTCCAAAGTCTGAAGTGATCAATATCCACATGGAGCTATAACCCATGCATAACATATGAGTACTGATGCTGTGACTGTCTGGAGAATTACAGTGTGGTACTTAGGAGAATCTATTGTTTCTGTTCATTCTCTTTTTCTATTTTAGTGTGGAAATTGGAGAAAGTGTACGTGGAGAAGATGTCTACATTGTTCAGAGTGGGTGTGGTGAGATAAATGACAATCTAATGGAGCTTTTGATCATGATTAATGCTTGCAAGATTGCTTCAGCCAGCCGGGTGACTGCAGTCATCCCATGTTTCCCTTATGCCCGCCAGGATAAGAAAGATAAGGTAGGAATGAATTTTTTTTTTATAGTGTTGGTGAGCGGAACTAGAGCTTAATGCTCGGCTAGTGCTCTACCATGGAGTTATACCTTCAGCTCAGAATCTTTTTTTTTTGTTTGTTTGTTTTTTGTTTTTTGAGACAGGGTTTTTCTGTGTAGCTTTGCGCCTTTCCTGGAACTCACTTGGTAGTCCAGGCTGGCCTCAAACTCACAGAGATATGCCTGCCTCTGCCTCCCAAGTGCTGGGATTAAAGGCGTGTGCCACCGTCCGGCCAGAATCCTTTTTTTTTTTTATTAATAATAGTGCTAGACCATTTTGATATGTCTTTTTTTATTTATTTATTTTTTAAATTACACTCATGATATTAATCACATTTGTGGTATTCATAGATTACATTCGCAGTATTCATTCTATTATGTATATATTTAATTTTAAATGTTGAGTGTAATTTCTTTTTTTTTTTAAAGATTTATTTATTTATTATGTATACAGTGTTCTGTCTGCATGTGTGCCTGCAGGCCAGAAGAGGGTGCCAGATCTCATTACAGATGGCTGTGAGCCGCCATGTGGGTGCTGGGAATTGAACTCAGGACCTCTGGAAGAACAGCCAGTGTTCTTAACCTCTGAGCCATCTCTCCAGCCTGAATGTAATTTCTTGAAGGGGGTAAGAGGTCTTAATTACAGGCTTACAGCACAATGGGAGGACCCCGGAGGGCAGAAGTTCTCTACTGATGTTTTACAATCTTGCATCTAAGCTGTTAACGCCCATTATTCAGGATACACAGACAAGGAACTTCCCTTAAGCATTCAGGAGGGTGGAACCTGGCTGGTCTACAGAGTGAGTTCCAGGACAGCCAGAGCTGCACAGAGAACACCCCCCCCCAAAAAAAAAAGACTAATCACCAGTCCTTTGTAGCTGTGTGTGTGTGTGTGTGTGTGTGTGTGTGTGTGTGTGTGTGTGTGTTTTATTGGGTATCAAACCTGGGGCATCACACATGCTAAATAAGTGCTCTGTTACTTAACTATATACCAGCCCATTTTTTGCCTTTTATTTTTAGGCAGGATCTCACTAACTTTCCTAGACTGACCTTGAACTCATTGTGCTGCTCAGGCAGGTCTTTCTTGTAATCCTCCTGCCTTAGCTTTCAGAGTAACTGGGAATCCAAGCCCATGCCATTAGGTCTAGAAGAATACTTTTTAAAACTGTAGCTGTATTTATTATCTAGCCAGGTCATGTGGTACCTGCCTGTAGTTGGTCACAGATCTTCAGAGGAGACCGAGGCTAGAAAATCATTTGCACTCAGGATTTTGAGAGCAGTCTGAGCAACATAGCAGGAATGTCCCCACCTCAGAAAACATTAGCAAACCCTAGTAGAGCCTCTCATAGTACCGCAAGATCTTGATCCCAGTTGGGACCCCTTCGTAAACTTGAAGTTGACTATGTGAAGAATTGCTTTCCTGTATTTTATGTATCTGATTTATTAGAAGGTGAAGTATATACATAAAGCTTTTTAATTTAAGGATTTTGTAATTAACCCCAGTTTTTACAAATGATACCTAAGAGGAATTCTAGGTGCTTTTTATTGTGACCAAGTATAGAGTAAAAGCATAGACTTTGTAGAAGTAGTCACAAGTATGTTGAGGTTGCTATAAAGTTGACCTTCAGATGACTCTGATTAAACAATTTTCATTGTGATATGGATCTTTAAACTTTGACACATTAGGTGGCATTATGAGTGTGTATGCACTAAAATATTTCAATCAAAATAATTTTAAAGATAATGTGAGGACTGAGATTGATTTGACTGACCATAGTAAACACTTGAATACAGAGCCCAGTGTGGTGGTGCATGCCTTCGATCCCAGGAGGGAGAGTCAGGCACATCTCTGAGGCCAGCTTGGTCTGCCTAGAGAGTTCAAGGACAGCCAGAGCTACATAAAGAAACCCGGTAACGTGTGCCTTTAATCCCAGCCCTAGCGAGGCAAAAGTAGATGGATCTCTTGAGTTCAAGGCTAGCTTGATCTACAGAGCGAGTTCCAGAACAGCTAGAGCTATACAGAGAAACCCTGTCTGGAAAAACCGAGAGAGACAGAGGCAAAGAGAGAAAGAGAGAGAAGAAAACATCCAGGAATGGTGCATGCCTGTAATCCCAGCACTCAAAAGACTGAGGCAGCAGGGTCAAGACTTTTAAGCCAGTCTAAACTACAAAGCAAAATCGTCAAACAAAAATAATTTAAGAAAACAGAAGTTAGAAATAAAGTTTTCTTTACTAAAACTTGTATCTTCATTTGGAATAATATTGCACTGCTTACTGTTTATATTAGAGTACAATCACTCAAAGATCAGTGCCACGTGTCGTGAATTTCTTGGTGATATAATGTCTTAAAATTATAGGTACTTGGTAAATGAATTGCTTTCATCTTGACTTTTTTTTCTTTTTTTTCTTTCCTGCCTTCTATTCAGAGCCGGGCTCCCATCTCAGCTAAACTTGTTGCAAATATGCTATCTGTAGCAGGAGCAGATCATATTATCACCATGGATCTACATGCATCTCAAATTCAGGTACCAGTGGAAGGAAGCTAAATATTGAAAGGTGGGCAGAGAGCCAGGCATGGTGGTGCACATCTGCATTCTAGAGGCTGACAGCTGAAGCAAGAAGTTAGCAAGACAGTTTGTTATTATGCGAAGGACATAGGCTTTAGGATTAGAACTAATAATCAGTCTTAATTTTAGAGCTACAGACATTAAAGATTTTTCATAGAAACCCAGAACAAGAGAAATCAATCGCCACATTTATTTTATACTATCTAAAGCTTCCAGCTATGAATGGTGGTGCATACCTATAATCTTAGCACTTGGAAGGCCCAGGCAAGGAGATTGAATTCCAAGCTAGTCTGTGCTGTAGAGTAAACCCTCTTTTAAAAGTTAAACTCCCAGCTATTACCATTTGAGTCTTCTGGCAAAAGAGGTGCATAGGACAGAGGAGTGTACTCATCTTATCAAAAAGAAATAATTGAGAAGTACAACTAGTTTGTATAAACTAGAATTAAAACACATATCTCAGGCTGGAGAGATGGCCCAGCAGTTAAGAGCACTGGCTGCTCTTCCAGAGGACCCGGGTTCAGTTCCCAGTGCCCACATGGCAGCTCACAACTGTTAGCTCTAGTTCCAGGGGTTCTGACACTCTCCTACCAATGCACATAAAAAATAAAAAATAATACTCTAGCTGCTTCACCATTTGGCCAGCACAAATGCCAAGTGGTCTAAATGGTGTATATAAATTGAGTCTGAACATGTTGGCTTGGCTGTTCATAGCTCTTGGCTGAACTTGACTATTTACAAGGGCTCGTTTTTTGTTCCTATGGCGAGGTGTGGGTTGGCTAAGGCCTGGTATTGCTGATCTTGCCTGGAAAGGGGGCTATTTTTACAGTTACTGCCTTGCGCTTACCTTCCCATTATCTTATTGTTCCTTTTAAAATTTGTGTGTGCATGCATGTATATGTAAATGAATACATACATTCGAGTTGCATGTAGAGGTAAGAGAACAACTTGCAGGAGTTCTCTGACCAAGTAGATTCTCAAGGTCAAACTTGGGGGCTACTTTACCCTGCTGAGCCACCTCCCCAGCCTTTTTTATTACATGGATTGACTGGCTGATTGTTCATTGGGTATACATATGCTTAAGCTTAAAAACAACTTTCAGGAGTCAGTTCTCCTATGTAAGTCCCAGGGAGCCAACTCCTCAGGTCATCAGACTCGCCAGCAAATATCTTAGATGAGACATCTCTCTGAATCTACTTACTTTACTTCATAAATGAAGAGAAGAAAAATAAAACCAAACTTAACCCAGCTTCTTTCTCCAGGGCTTTTTTGATATCCCAGTGGACAATTTATATGCAGAGCCAGCTGTCTTAAAGTGGATAAAGGAGAATATATCTGAGTGGAGAAATTGTACTATTGTCTCACCTGACGCTGGTGGAGCCAAGAGGTATAGTTGTAATTACTGTTCTTAAAAAATAATGTACTGCTAAAATCTTTCATATAGTAATATCCCAAAGTGATGTTCTCCCGTCGAAGTGCCACTTTTCACAACTTGAGATTGGATGTGCCAGTGGCTAGAATATAGGTTGGATGTCATTTTCACTCTATACTGGCTTGAGTCATTTGGAAGGCAGGGTAGACAGGGCCCGAAGTAGTCACTGCATTATTGGCTTGACTGTTACATTAGTGACTCGGCACTGCAGTTAACAACAGTGCTGTAACTTTATCGGGAAGGGTAGGGGATTTCATTTGCAATGAATTTATTCTTTTTTGGTTTTTTTGAGACAGGGTTTCTCTGTGTAGCTTTGGAGCCTTTCCTGGAACTCGCTCTGTAGACCAGGTAGGCCTCAAACTCACAGAGATCCGCCTGCTTCTGCCTCCAGAGTGCTGCCTCCCAAGTGCTGGGATTAAAGGCGTGTGCCACCACCACCCATGAATTTATTCTTAAAGTTTTACATACCTCTTACAAAGCTGTTGGTTAGACCATTTGATCATTGGTAATCAAGAATGGGAAATAAAGTGGTTTTTAATTTAAAGCCAGGACCTTAAATTTCTTAATCAAACTTATTGCCAAGAATTAGCAGTTACATTAATTTATAGTTCAAATGGTGCAGGCCAAGAGCTTTGTTGGTTTTTTTTGTTTGTTTGGCTTGCTTACAAAAATATGACGTGTTCTTGTTCTGGAAATAGAATGCAGGGTTGGTTACAAGACTCAGTCAGATGAATAGGAAAAACTAATTTAGAACTTCCCAAAAGTAATACATATCATGAAGAATTCAAATCTTTCTCAACCATCTCTTTAATTTCAGTAACTTCAGTGGAATTGATAAGCTGAGAACTTGAATTGTTTATTCAGCCAGATGTATAGCTTGATGAATTCTATTTAATTGCTGTTTGTCCTCTGTGACATCTAGTGACAGTGTAAAAACATCCCTATATAGGCAGTTGTCACACTTTATCTTAACTTCTTAAGCATTATCTTCACATCTTTCTCAAGGACTTAGAAAATAATTAATTTGCAATAGTCACAAGCAGGTTTTTTTTTTTTAAAGTTTGGTATAAGAATACTTCTTTCTGCAAATGACTTATGTTTGTAATTCTTTTTCATTCTAATTAGTGATGGAGTATTTTCCACTGCTCACTTCTGTCTTGGCAGGGTTGGGGAGTAGGTAAGGATCCCAGTGTGATTGTAATTTGCACAGTAGCTCTCCACTCAAGGGTTTGTGGGTTACTTTTCCAACTCTTTTCTGCTTTGTTGGGGACTGAGTGTGTTGTTGAGCATGAACGATTTGCAACACTTGGTAACTGATCATGCATTTGCCTTGGATGTCTTCATTCCAAGTAAATTGGTTACCTCTGATGTTAGGTGTCGAAGCAGTAGTAATGGAGAGCACAAGGTATGGTTATGTTTCCTTTAGATCCAGGTAGAAGTGTTGCCAGAGTTGTGGTTCAAACCTTATATGGTCAGAGATTCTTGACCTCTTCAGCAAAAACTCTGGTCACAAGAGAATTAGGACAAATAGTGCTAAAGTTTAATTTAATCAATGTTACAATTAAAAACACTAAACCTGAAGCATGAGTCTTTTCTTCGTGATGAAGTTTGCATTGCACAGTGGTATGTGGGCACACATGTCATAGGGGTAGGGTAGCCTGTTGTCACCTCTAACCTGCCTTTTAATGTGGCTTGTATTATCTTTAATGAGAAAAAACAGTTCTCTTTGCATTTGATGATAATTTGGGCTGTAGTAGCATGCCCTGTTTGTCTGGTTAATTGGTTTAATTTTCTTTCTAGCACTTGTAGAAGGAATCCCAAGCTTGGTGATCAGGTACAGTTGATATTTCCCATTGGTGGTGGCTTCACCACCATTGTGGGAGAGATGAGTGTATGGACATGCATTGAAAGGGTGGGCGCTGCTCTACTCCTCCTAGCTTCAGATTCACGTGCCACTGCTTCTAGAATCACAAATCCTTCATGGTGGAAATCGGGACAATCTGTGTGCTCCCTGCACTAGCTAATAAGGTCTCTCTTTCCTTCTGCCTTCAATCTGTTAAACTAATGTGCCTTGCCATATACTGTTTCCCAGGATTGGTGAAGGGTATGTCTACCCCATCCCCAGAATGAATGGTATAAGTTTGAGTAATATATTCCCATACTGCCAGTGGTATTACAGAGGGCATTAATCCATAAAATCCAGTTTGTAATGTTTGTTTTTGAGATGTCGATGATAGTTGCTTTCTTCTAGCTGTGGGATCTGTTTTAGTTTCAAGGAGTATTCTCCCCCAGGAAGAAAATCCATTACTTTGTATAAGTGCGTAAGAGAGATGGAACCCAGGGCCTCATGCATGCTAGACAAAGCTGTCTACCACTGAACTGCACTCCCAGCCTTGGAAGCCACATACATGTCTTTAACTTAACTTTGAACCTCTCCTATTTTCCAGAGTTACCTCCATTGCAGACCGATTGAATGTGGATTTTGCCTTGATTCACAAGGAACGGAAGAAGGCCAATGAAGTGGATCGCATGGTGCTAGTCGGAGATGTGAAGGATCGGGTGGCTATCCTGGTGGATGACATGGCTGACACTTGTGGTACAATCTGTCATGCTGCTGACAAGTGAGTACAGGGTGGTGGGGCTAGTGAAGTAAAAAGCTAACTGCCGCTTTGCTGAGTGCTTTGAGAAACACAACTAAAGGGGTCAGTAGCTTTGGGATGTTTTGATCATGCTAGCTTTTAATACATCGAGATGAATGAGTATTCCTCGTTTCAGATTCTTAGTCTTTATAAAGAGACACTGCTTTATAGTAAGTATATCCTTAATAAATTGAAACTATCAAAAGTCAAGTGCATCACATACACTTTTACCTTCTAAAGTCCTTGCTTAGTAACACAATCTACTGTAGACTGGGTTGTTTCCCCTCGTGATTACATGGCTGATTGGGAGCTGCTGTGAGACAGTATTTGGATCACACATTGCTAGATCAAGGAAAGGTCCAAATTCTACATCTAGTTTCTACTGAATATATGGTATGTTTGCCATTATAAAGTCCAAAAATCATTAAGTTCAAGCATACTCAAAACAATTGACTTTTTGTTTTGATGAGTTAGAAATCCATAGATGGCCTTTACAAATATTTGTTCATTTTGCATATGTGCACATGCCATGGCAAGCATGTGGAAGTCAAACTTTGGGAATGGTTCTCTCCTTCTACCCTGTGGGTCCCAGGGATCAAATTTAGGTCAGCAGGCTGGGAAGTAAGCACAGTCAAATGTGAGTATTCCTGGTTAAGCTTATTTGCAGGGTCATAGATTTTCAGTCTTGTGGTACCTTATCTTTATCATGTAGTTTTCCAGGTCACATTCAAGGACATTTCTTTTTACCAGCCAGAAAGGAAAAAGAACACAGAGATTCCCCCTGGACATTTTGTAGGTTCTACCAAGATAAGGATTAGTGCAGATTATACTCTTTGATGTGGTCAGTACTGTGTCCTCCTAAAATTAATGTGTTGACTTCTAGCCCCCAGGTATGGTTTTGCAGATTAACCTTGGCATTTAGGCTTAAATAATGAGATCTTGAGAACAGAACCCTCATGTTAGAATTAGTGACCTTGGAGTTGGGGATTTAGCTCTGTAGTAGAGAGCGCTTGCCTAGCAAGTGCAAGGCCCTGGGTTCAGTCTTCAGCTCCAGAAAAAAAAAAGAATTAGTGACTTTATTAGAAGAAAATGCTTGCTACACTATCTTTACATGTGTACTAGAAAGTCATGTGACCACACAAAATGGTAGATACTATAAACCAAGACCAAAAAAAAAAGTTTCAAAATGAAATCTACCTTGTCTATACTTGATCTTGGCCATGACAGACTCTGGAACTGTGAAGCATGTTTGTGCTTAAGCTGTCCAATTTCTGATATTCTCTTAATGACAGACTAATACTCTTCCTTCTTCCTAATTCAGAGTCTGTAGTTGCATGTCAGATTAATGAGCTCTTTTTCCTCTAGACTTCTCTCAGCTGGAGCTACCAGAGTTTATGCTATCTTGACTCATGGAATCTTTTCTGGCCCAGCCATTTCTCGTATCAACAATGCATGTTTTGAAGCAGTAGTAGTCACCAATACCATACCCCAGGAGGATAAGATGAAACACTGCTCCAAAATACAGGTGAAATGGGATTAATCCAAAACAAACATTTCCTTCAGTGTTTTACAGGTAGTAACATGTTAGTCACATATGTGACTACTGAAGCATAAGTTCTTTGGGTTTATCTTTGTTGTTTTGTTCTGCAAATGGAACCCGGACTCTTGCTCTTGTAGGTAAGGACTCTACCACTGATTTTTTTTTCTTTTGGGGAGGGGGTTGGTTTTTTTCTAGACAGGGTTTCTCTGTGTTGTTTCGGTGCCTGTCCTGGATGTTTCAGTCTCTGTAGACCAGGCTGGCTCTGCCTCCCAAGTGCCCGGATTGCACCACCATCGCCACCGCCGCCACCACTGGCTACTGAATTTCTGAAGCCATCCTTTGTTCTTTTTCTTTGGCATTGAGAATGGGCCCAGGGCCCTACTTTCTTTGTACTTTTTTGGTTTTTAGAGACAGGGTTTCTCTGTGTAGCTTTGCACCTTTCCTGGAACTCACTCTGTAGCCCAGGCTGGCCTCGAACTCACAGAGATCTGCCCACCTGCCTCTGCCTCCCAAGTGCTGGGATTAAAGGTGTGTGCCACCACTGCCCGGCTCTTTGTACTTTTTAAAGTGCACTCTCATTAAGTTGCCCAGTCTTTTTTTTTTTTTTTTTTTTTTGAGACAAGATCCTACTATGTAACCCTGGCTGGCCTATAATTTTATATGTAGACCAGGCTGACCTTGAACTCAAAAATCTACCTGCCTATGCCTGAGTGCTGGAATTAAGGGTATGCCTGACCGCATCTAGCTTTGTGTACTTCTTAAGCTTTTTTACTAACATTTTTAAAATCGTTTGTTTGTGTGTGTGTGCTTGTGTGAATTTCAAAGGCTTAAAGATGACATTGAATCCCCTGGAACTACAGCTAAAGGTGGTTCTGAGCTTCCCTCTGAGTGCTGCGACTGAATTCAGGTCCTCTGCAAGAGCAATAAGCACTCTTGAATGCTGATCCATTCTCCAGCCTCTTTGTGAATATTTTTCACTTTGGTTTTTTAAAGTAGGGCATACTGCTGACTAGGGTAGCCTAAGACTCATTGCAATCCCCTTGCATTATAGGCATATTCATTTTTGTTAGTGTTTTCATTTTTTAGATGCTTGTTTTGTTTTTCAAGACAGCGTTTCTCTGTGAAGCTCTGGCTATCCTAGAACTTGCTCTGTAGACCAGACTGGCCTCAACTTACAGATAGATACCAGCTTGTTTCTCCCACCTGGGTGTGAGGGTTAAAGGCATGTACCACCACTGCCCTGGCTAATTTGTTTTATTTATTTATTTATTTGGGGGTGTGTGTGTTTGGTCCTCCTGCAGAGGACCAAAAGAGGGCATCAGGTTCCCTGAAGCTAGACTTACAGGTGGCTGTAAGCTACATGACATGTATTGAGAACTGAACTCTAGTCTTCTAGAACAACAGTGAGTGCTCTTAACTGCTGAGCCATCTCTTCAGCTGCTATACACACATACTTGTCCTGTATAGCATCAGGGTTTTGATGACCTTGTATTTGTCCTGTGTTACTAGCATCTTAGCTCTTTCTAAGTAATTATAGTTAGAAAAAAGAAGAAGAAGAAGAGCCGAGTGCTAGATCCTTAGTAAGGGTGCTTTCCAGGCTGCTTATTTAGGCTGCTGATGGACCAGTGAACTCTGTACCTGCATACTAACCTGGTGCATTTCTTGCCTTTCTAGGTGATTGATATCTCCATGATCCTTGCAGAAGCTATCAGGAGAACCCACAATGGAGAGTCTGTCTCCTACCTGTTCAGCCATGTTCCTTTGTAATAGAATAACTTCTGAAGCATTTTGAAAATAAAACCACCCCCGCCCCTCGTTTTTTCTTGGTATTTGGTGAGTTCAGCAGAAGGCCCAGCTTGCTCCAGTGTAGCTTTTACATCCCGCATTAGGTACATTAGAATTTAGCCTAAATTGGAAAAAGACAGACTGCGATTAACTGCTAGGATGTCCTATTTGCATTGCTTCATCCTGGCTTTCTTGTTATTTTGTGAGCCTTGCAGCTTTAACTAGAGCTCAGCTGCTGAACGATGTATAGACTGTTGAAAATATTCCACAAGGTCCTTAGGATGTGATTGACAAGTTGATACTCCATTGCATGTGAATGCTTTGGGGGTTTTATTCATTCAGAATAACTAGCAACCAAGTCAGCCCATATGTGGTACATTTTCAGAGGTTTGTGCTACACTACAGCAAGAACCCTGAGCATCCTTAAACATAGTTCCAGTAGTTGAGCACCCTGTTAGGCAGGGGCAGGTAGCTCAATGTAGTAATTAACTTTTTTGGGAGGAAGAAGCCTGATCCATTGCCATCTATTTAACTCGATAGCTTGAATTCTCTACACCTGTGTTTTCCATTTGGCTTTACTGTCAGCTGTCTTGACCTTTTCCTGGCCAAATATCTTGGACTGAGTGATCATTGTACCATTATCTTCTGTGAGACAGATTTGCTTCTTGCTATGTATGTAAGCACTAACAGTCACATTAGATAACCTGCTGTAGCGCAATCTTCCTTAGCCTATTGCCACTGTGGTGGTAGGTTTTAGGTGGTGTCATAGTGCCTTTTGATTAATTTAAGTATTTAATTTTCATCTTCCTTGGATCCATTTGGTCTCTCAGTTGAACAGATTTCTGCTAAACAATTTGGTGTTATAGTCTCTTGTAGAAAAAACTTAATAAAATGTTAATGTATGCAATTATGGGTCTCTGTCATATCTACTGATTTCTCTGCTGAAAGTTTGTCTTGGGTGTCCCACTGTCCAATGTATTTATTTTTTATCTAAATCATTTAGCCACCTTTTAAAGAAAAAGCAAAGCAGCAATAGAAAGACTTTAAGGTATTTGAAGTTTACTGAGAATTAGAAGCATTATAGGATGTATAATGCTTTCTGGGTTTCTGCCACTTATTCCTGGGAATCCAAATTCCTGTTCCTTTTGAATCAGTTTTGCCTAATGTGATGATTCTCCTCCCACACCAGTGTTTGGCATTTAATTTCAGCCCTTCTAAGTAAAACTTGGTTGTAAGCACATAGAATTTAAACAAATTCTAATGCATTCCAGGATTTTTTAAGTGGGCTTCTTTGTGCATGACTGTATAAGGATGTATGTTTTCTTTGACACTCTTGGTGGTTTTAGAGGTTGGTGAATACTCCTTTGTTCTTTTTTGAGATAGGGTTTCTCTGTGTAGCCCTGGCTGTCCTGGAACTCAGAGATCCACCTGCCTCTGCCTCCCGAGTACTGGGATTAAAGATGTGTGCCACTGTCGCCCAGCTCCTTTGTTCTTTTAAACCTGGATCTACTTTTTATTTCACTATACTTTTGTTGAATATGGGGATACCTGTATTACAGTTGGACTTTTGACAAAAGTGATTCCATAGGGACAATAGTAAGCTGTGACATCTTTTTTTTTTCTGGAAGAGCTGAGGGAGCTAATTATGCTACTTCCTGAAGTATTGAATCAGTGTGTCAAGGTTCATCATTTCATAATACAGTAGTTACTTTTCTATAGATAATACTATCCAAGACCCATATTGGATACCTGAAACTATAGGTATTATAAAACCTTATTATACTAGTTTTCCCCTATACAGATATACCTATGATAGTTTTATTTATAAACTGAGCACTGTAAGAGAACAACAAAATTGAGCGATTATAGCTCTACTAATAAAATTGCTGGCATCACTATTGTGCCTTGGGGGCCATCAAGTGAGGACAACTGATGTGATAACTAAAACTAATAGGCTATTACATATATAGTGTGGCATGCAGGACAAGAGAATGGTTATGCCCCAGGCAGGATTGTGCAACAGCATTCTATCTCGTGTGACACAGTTTAAGATGCAAGAATTGTTTTATTTCTGGTTGTGGTATTGTTATTTGAGACAGGGTTTCTCTGTGTAGCTTTGCTCCTTTCCTGGAACTCACTCTGTAGACCAGGCTGGCCTTGAACTCACAGAGATCCTCCTGCCTCTACCTCCCAAGTGCTGGAATTAAGGGCGTGTGCCACCAACACCCAGCTATTTCTGAGTTTTGACATAAGACCTAGACTGTGGGACTATGTAATCTAATAGCTAGGGTGAGGTTTTGAGGTGATTCAGGAGAAAGCATCACTCTTCAACTTTGAGCTGAAAGCAAGTACCTACAGTGGGAGAACCCCTAATGTCTTGGACATTGGTTTGTTGTGTTTTGTTTTGTTTTGAGATAGGCTCTCACCTAGCTGGCCTCTAATAGAAGTCTTCCTGCCTCTACCTTATGAATGCTGGGATTAAAGGCATGTACCACTCATTTTTAAATTCTATTTATTTAGTCTATGTGCATGTGGGTTTGTGAGACACGCATGTGGAGATCAGAGAACAACTTGGAGGGATTGTCCTTGAACCATGTAGATCTCAGGAATCAAACTCAAGTCAGGCTCTGCAGCAAGTGCCTATACCCAATAAATCACGTTACCAGCCCCAACAACCATTTGATGATGGGAGGAGGGATTGTGTCATGTTTGAGGCAAGGTCTCACTATGTAGCCCTGGCTGGCCTGCAGCAAGCTAGTTACAAACTTAGAGATCTGCCTCTTGAGTGCTGGGATTAAACATGTGTCCACATGGTTGATATGTAGAAATGAATGGTGTTGTAAAATAAAAAAATATATATCACAAAAAAAAACATGTGTCCCACCATACCCAACTCCCAACAGTGACTATTTTAATGTAGTTTTTTAAGATTTACTTATTTATTATGTACACAGAAGAGGGCACCAGATCTCATTACAGATAGATGGTTGTAAGCCACCATGTGGGTGCTGGGAATTGAACTCAGGACCTCTGGAAGAGCAGTCGGGGCTCTTAACCTCTTAGCCATCTCTCCAGCCCATGTGTTTTGTTTTTAATGATACATTTTGTTGAGTGGATTTTTCTGCCGTGTGGGTCCTGGGGATCTAACTATGTCATTAGGCATTAAGGCTGAGCCATCTGGCTGGCCCTGTAAGGTTTTTGACAACTTGCAAAGCCAGTGCTTCCATAAGACTGGGGTGGGGGGCTCCTAGCCCCACTCTTCTCTCCAGATAAGGATACTGTTTTCTGCTCTAGACAAGGGTGGGATACATATCTAGTCTTGAGAGGTTGAAGGAAGGAGGTTGCCATGAATTTGAGTCCATCTCAGGCCACATAGTATCACCATCTTAGGGAAAAAAAAAGTGTTTCCTACTAAAACTGTTAGGGTCTATTAATAGCACGTAACTCTTAAAACTGAAGGTTATTATGAAAAACCTGGAATTGAGAGCCAGGTGGATCTCTGTGAGTTCGAGGCCAGCCTAGTCTACAGAGTGAGTTCCAGGAAAGGCACAAAGCTACACAGAAATCATGTCTCGAAAAACAGAAAGAAAGAGAGAGAGAGAGAGAGAGAGAGAGAGAGAGAGAGAGAGAGAGAGAGAGAGAGAGAGAGAAGAAAGAAAGAAAGAAAGAAAGAAAGAAAGAAAGAAAGAAAGAAAGAAAGAAAGAAAGAAAGAAAGAAAGAAAGAAAGAAATGACAAGGCTGGGGAGGGTGGCTTCATGCTTACCTAGGCTAGAGACCATTGGGAGACAGTACTGTTCTGAAAGACTAATTGTCCCCAGGCTTTTTGCAACCTGTGCGTAATAGGACCTAAAGACATTTGGGTACAAGAGGGTCACGTGTCCTTAGAGTCCTCTTTAGGGCATCCTCTGTGGTAACAAGTCACTTTAGTCATCTCTGTGTGAAGTCAGACGGGAGAAGAAGCATGACACAGCTCTAAGCAGGCACACACCCTGAAGTTAAGTTCCTGTCTCATTTACAAGCCAACGATTGGCAGTCTTGTACCTATTAGTACTTTGCTGGTGTCTCCCAGCTGTTGGCCCTGCTTCGTGCAACTCAGTACATAGCCCAAGCTGGCCTCTACATCCTAACTCCCTTCCTCTATGTTTTTTAAAGATAATTTTTACCTTTATTTGAGACAAGGTCTCACTGTGTAGCCCTGGCTGACCTGGAACTTAAAGACATCTGCCTGCCTCTGCCTTCACAGTACTGTGATTAAAGATGTGTGCCACCACACCTGACTTAAGATTGTATTTATGCGTATTTGTATGTGAATGTTAAGTTTGCATACTTTTTTAGGATTCTTTTTTATATTTAAATAACATTTTTTCATTTATTTTACATACTGACCACAGTTTCCCTCCCTCCTCTCCTCCCAGTCCCACCCCTTCCCATCTACTCCCCTCCCCTTCCTCCTCCTCTGTCTCTATTCAGAAAGAGGCAGGCCTCCCGTGAGTTTGGACAAAGCACGGCACACCTTAAATGCAGGTGTCCTTGGAGTCCACCAAAGGGCATCAGATCCCCTGGAGTTAGGAGTTACAGGTTGCAAGAGCAGTAAGCATCTTAATGGCTAAACCATGCCTCCATCCCACCCCCATGTCACGTAAAAGCATGATGCTCAATGGACTCTTGTTAAGGTATATCTTTTTATAATCAGTTGGGGATACACACACACACACACAGACTTGAATAGTTTTCCATTATTATAAAAAATTCCCCCCCCCGCGGCGGGCCCCCCCCCCGGCGGCGGCGGGGCGGGGGGGGGGGGGGGGGGGGGGGGGGTGGTGGTGGCACACACCTTTAATCCCAGCACTCGGGAGGCAGAGGCAGGTGGATCTCTGTGAGTTCAAGGCCAGCCTGGTCTCCAAAGTGAGTTCCAGGACAGGCGCAAAGCTACACAGAGAAACCCTGTCTCTTGAAAAACCAAAAAAAGTCCCTTTGTTTTTGCTTTGACATTTCTGAGGCAGGATCACAATCCTCCCTCTGCCCCCAATAGTCATGCCTGGTTTAATTTTTTTTAAGTTATTTTTAAGCCAGCCATGGTAGCCCATGCCTTTAATCTAAGCACTCAGGAGGCAGATACAGGCAGATCTCCATGAGTTAGCCTGATCTACATAGCAAGTTCCAGGACATCAAGTCTATAATAGACCCTATCTCAAAAATTACTAAAAGGTATGTTATTTTAAAAATGATCTTGTAGGGCTGAAAAGATAGCTCACCAGATAAAGGTGCCTGTTCCCAAGCTCTTTTGGGCCCACATATGGACCATGGCATATGCCCTTCCATACCCAAAATTTAAAAGAAATATAATTTTGTATATACTTGAGTTATAGCATAGTAAGGATACATAGCTATTTTAAATTACTATATTGTAGCAAATTAACATCCATTATCTTTTATACATTTTCGTGACAAGGTCAACTGTAATTTGCCATGTCTCAGACTGGGGACATAGCTCAGCCGGCTAGAGTGCTTTCCTAGCATGCACAAGGTCTTGGGTTTGATCTCAGCACAAGAAAAAAAATGCCCCAAACTGAGTGTGGTAGCACAGGCCTGTAAACCTAGCAGTTTGTAGGTAGAGGCAGGAGGAGTTCAAAATCATCCTTGATTACATAGCAAATTCAAGATCAGTCTTGGCTACTTGAGTCCTCAAAAAGGGAAAAAAAATCCACCTGATACCTTCTTCAATTTCTTTCTTCAAAGGCTTGAAGTTTTTGTTATACAGGTCTTCCACTTGCTTGGTTAGAGTTACCCTAAGATAAATCCTTTGTGAATATTGTGAGAGGAGTTGTTTCTCTGATTTCTTTCTCAGCCCATTTGTCATTTGTCATGTATCCAGCCACTTGGCTGAAGGTGTTTATCAGCTGTAGGAGTTCGCTGGTAGAATATTTGAGGTCACTTATATACTATCATAGGCAGAGTTCAGGGAATCCTGTAAAAGAGGGAGAGGAAGGATTATAGGAGCCAGAGGGGACAAGGACACCACAAGAAAACCCACAGAATCAACTAAGCAGTGCTCATAGGGGCTCACCAACACAAACCACAGCCAGGGAGCCTGCATGGATCTGACGTAGGCCCTCTGCATATATGTTATGGTTGTGTAGCTTGATCTTGTGGGACACCTGACGGTGGTATCAGGGGCTGACTTTTTTGCCTGCTTTTAGAACCCTTTTCCTCCTACTGGTTTGCCTCATCCGGCTTTAATATGAGGGGATATGCCTAGTCTTATTGCAACTTGATATGCCATGTTTGGTTGATATCCTTGGGAGGTCTGCTCTTTTCTGAAGGGAAATGGAGGAAGAGTGGATCAGGGATGGGGGTGAGAGGAAGAGATGAGGGAGGGGAAACTGGTTGGGATGCAATGTATGAGAGAAAAAAATCCTAAATGTGATACAATGTTATTGCCAGTAGTCCTAACATATACCAAATCTTTCGGCTTTCATCACGAATATTCCTTTGTCAGTTTTTTTTTTTCAATAGTCTTACTGTATACCAAAGTTTGGCCTGAATTTCAGGATCCTGCCTTTGCTTCTTTTAGTGCTTGCATTATAGCCACGAGCCACCAAGTCAGGCAAATACTTTCTTTTTTCCTTTTGGTTTTTTGAGATAGGGTTTCTCTGTGTAACAGCCCTGGCTGTACTGGAACTCACTCTGTAGACTAGGCCGGCCTCGAACTCAAAGAGATCCGCCTGCCTCTGCCTCCTGAGTGCTGGGATTAAAGGTGTGTACCACTGCCACCCAGCCAGGCAAATATTTTATATCTTTTAAAAATTGTTTTTAGGGGTTGGGGATTTAGCTCAGTAGCAGAGAGGCCCTGGGTTCGGTCCTCAGCTCCAAAAAGAAAAAAATATTTTTAAATGACATTTATAGGAGCAGGGCAGGAGTACATACCAACTTTCAGGAGGCAGGTCTGTCCTTCTATGTATGTCCTGGGGATTGAACTCAGGTGATCAGGCTTGGCACAAAGTGCCATTTTGCTAGCCCATGCTTTATATCTTTTAACCTCATCTAATTTCCTCCCCATTACCCTATCCCCACCAAACAGTGTTTTATTCTCTGTCTCTGTGTTTTTTAATTTGTTCTACATTCCACATAAAAAATGAAAGCAGGCAGTAGTTTTCTGTATGTGTCTTTCTCCACTTAGTTTAATGTCCTCTAGGTTTAGCCATGCTGTGGGAAATGGCAGAGTCTCCTGTTTTTACTGTAACTGAATAATGCCCCTTTATGCATATATACCACCTCCTCTATTCATTTGTCTGTGATAGGTACCTAGCTCCTTTCCATTCCTTGAGTATTGTGAATAAGAAGCATTTTTTGTTTCATCTTGAGATAGGGTCTCAGGGAGCATAGGCTGGCCTAAAACTTGCCATGTAGCCGAGGATGGCTTTACTCTCTTAATCCTCCTACACCTCCCAGGTGCTAAGGTCATAGGTATGCACCACCACGCCTGGCTCAAGCATTTTCTTTTCTGGCTATGTTTTCAGCACCATGCCTGCCTGCTGCCATGCTCTCTGCCAGGATGACAATGGACTAAAATTCTGAAACTAAGCAAGCCCCCAAATGCTTTTTTTTAATAGGAATTCCCTCGTCATGGTGTCTCTTCACAGCAATAGAACAGTGACCAAGACCCTTCCTCCACCCACCATGTACTTGCCATGAATTCACTCATATCTTGCTGTTTGACTCAGGGTTTGAATGTAAGCAATATTTGGGGCAGAGGTTTTGCATCTCCTGCATGCAAGCCGCCAAGAGTCATGCATGCTGCTCAGCTTCAGTTGTAATCCTTCAAAATCTCAAGAGAAGCCTCTGAGGATACACTGGGTGAGGACTCCTGTCCCCAATCCAGGCAGGGGAGCTGCCCTACATCTAATGACTCGTCCCTTCCTTTCTCAGGTCTATGGCTGCTGATCTTCCTGGCTGAGGATATACCCCTAATATTAGTCAAGTTTCCTACAACTCCCCACTCACAAGGCCTGTCACTGCTACGCAGCTGCCACTAGAGGGAGCAAAGCAGAGGCGCTAGAGAAGGAAGAGCCAGCTTTGAGATGGCTGGAGGCTCTCTAGCAGTGGGAGGGGTGTGAGATAGCCGGAGCACCTGTCAGCTTTCCAGAGCCCCAGTAGCCATGGTAACAACACAGTGCCCAGCTCACATTCTATGGGCAGACGAGTGAGTGCACACCCACCATGTGACTGGCTCTATGTATTGTCATAAGTAGGCTCTGTGCTGGCTAATAAGAAAACATGTATGGGTGTAACAGGGTCCCGGACCCTGAGGCACCCTTAGTCTCCAGAAGGCTTCTATTTTTAAAATATTTTAAATAATTTTTTTGAGAATTTTATACAATGTATTTTAATCATATTCACCCCTCCCCCAAATCCACCCTCTCCATTCTCACTTCATTACCTACCCACCTTTTGAGGTTTTTTTTTTTTTTTTTTTTCTGGAGAGGGGTGGTTGAGACAGTATCTCTTTACATAGCCCTGGCTATGCAGACGAGGCTGGCTGGCCTTGAACTCACAGTGATCTGCCTGTGTCTCCCTGGCTTAATTGTATTTCTTTTTAAGACTTTTCTCATGGTTGTGTTAGAGATAGCAATATGTTATTTACAAGTAATTCAAGTCCACTCTCAAATACCGCTTGGTATTGCCAAATTACTCTTGTGAGTGGGGCCTATCCTGGAGTGTGATCGACATACCAAGGGTCACACCATTAACGAAAACTGACTCTTCCCCTTCCTAGCAGTCATAAAATGCCAGTAGCTCCTCTGCTAGCAGCAGGATTTCCTGGCCATTGCTCCCCCACTATGCTGGGATTTTGTCTGGCCTGCCTGAGCTTTTGCAGGCCGTGTGTATGGTGTCACAGTCACTGGGAGTTCATATGTGCAACTGCCTGTTGTGTCTAGAAAGACTTTCCCTAAAGTTATCCACCACCTCTGTCTAGAATCTCTCTGCTCCCTTTTCGGTGAAGATCCACCCCAGAGGCTTTGGGAGAGGTGGGATATGTATGCCCTAGTTAAGGCTGGGCACTCTGTACATAGTCTCAGTTTTTGTATGTTGACCGGTTGTGGGTCTTTGCTGCAAGAAGCTTCTCTAGTGAGGATTGAGAGATAGGCTTATGCCAAGGTTTTCCCACTGAGCAGGATGGTGGATGGGTGACTTAACAGTAGGCTGCTTAAACTTTCCACTGGTGGCCCCTGAGAAACATTTTTAGGTGACTCTGGGTATATAGGTGAATAAAGAAGTATATAAATGAAACATTCACTGAGAATAAGTCAAATTTACTTCAAAATTTCTTTGATCTGCATATGATTTTATTATTAAAGATGAAAGAATATTAAATACTAATGGGGTGGGTTGCTTGTTTATTTTATATGAAGAATTAAAATTTGGCTTGAATATTTGATACTACAGAATGTGGAATATGTTTAATGTGTTTCAGGAGTGATCACTGTTTAGATTTTATATCAGTCACACTGAGAATGCCACTTTAGATAAATATGTAGTATAAAATGACAGGAGTATGCTTAGGGCTCTTTCTTTCAGAGGTTGCCTGAAATTCTGTTCTAATTCCAAACCAATTTTATTTCATAATGTTTTATAGAACTCAGTCAGCAATTTTTAATTTTTAAAATTTTTATTTTACTTGTATGGCTGTTTTGTGTACATATAACACACACACACACACACACACACATACACATACACACATGCACACATACATCTGTCTTTGTACCATGTGCATGCCTAGTGTAATATGAGGCCAGAAGCTGCGCTGGCTCCCCTGGAACTGGAGTTACATAGATGGCGGTTCGCACCTTGTGGATGCTGGGTATTGCGCCCCAGTCCTCTGGAAGGTCACACAGTGACCCTAATTGATAAGCCATCTCTCAGGCCTCAAGCAAAGAGGGCATTTTAAACATCAAGTCTTTGACCAATATAATCCTAAAATACCCTAAGATGATACTTCACATTCTTAACTTAACATGAGGATAGGAAAATATTAAAACCCTCTTTTCCGGGTTGAAAGCATGTGTTTCTGTGAGAGCAGAAAACTTTGTACAGTAAAACCACTGCATTCACATCTAATAGTAATCTCAGATTTGAGTCCGAATGGTTCGGGGAGTGTCTGGCATGTGTAGCGTGATGGCGCGTCTCCCAGTGAAAAATGCACTTGTGTGTTTAGCACCGGATTACAGTAAAGAGACAGATACAGCAGATGAGTGCGACCGGAAACACCTCAGGCTTCCTGGGTGTTTGCTTTGGAATTCATTTGCGGTTGTTGCTTGTTCAGTAACCAACTGCTGCCAGACTTGGAAACGTGTGCATGTAATCACATGACCTCATGTGGAATGGAGACGGCAGTTTAGGAAGCTGTTGTCTACAAATAGGTAAATAGATAATTAGAGCTTGCCGCGATAAGAAACAGAATGGCCGGCGGTGGTGGCGCACGCCTTTAATCCCAGCACTCGGGAGGCAGAGGCAGGCGGATCTCTGTGAGTTCGAGGCCAGCCTGGTCTACCAAGTGAGTTCCAGGAAAGGCGCAAAGCTACACAGAGAAACCCATCTCGAAAAACCAGAAAAAAAAAAAAAAAGAAACAGGATGAAGGGAAGCGAGGTGCTATGGGAACACTGGAGGGGACCCTAAGCCTTAGGAATCAGGAAAGACTTCCTGGAGACATTTTTTTTTCTTTTCAATACAGTCTTGAACTCGACCGTGCTGCTTCAGTCTCCCATCACCTTTCCTGAGTGCCCTGCTTGATCTCTTCAGCTGGGGTTTCTTGTGTGCGTCTCCACCTTACCTAAGTCGTGGCCTTCCTCTGTAATCCTTGATTATTTTCCGTTGGGAGAGTCCTCCCTCAGCTCTCTGTTGGAGATTCCCAAGTCAGTATCTCCTTTCTATTTTCTCCCTTGAACTTTTTCTCTCAGAATTCACATAGTGCTATGAGTCAAGCGCTGTCTTTGAATTTAAAAAAATTATCTATTTTTATTGTGTGTATGTGCATGGTGTGTGTGTAGAGGGGTGTACATGACAAAGAAAAACCTTGTGGAGTATGTGTATGTACCTTCCACTTTTACCTGGTGTCTTAGGCTTTCGATTGCTGTGATAAAATACCATGACCAAAAACAGCTTGGAGATACGTGTTTGTTTCAGCCTCCACTTCCAGGTCACAGTTCATCACTGAGGAAAGGCAGGGCAGAAGCTCACGCGGGAACTAAAGCAGAGGCAGTAGAGGAGTGTGGCTTCCATGGCTTGCTTAGCCTGTGTTCTTACACAGTCCAGGACCACCAGCCCATGGCTCTCACCATCCACAGTGAGCTGGGCTCTTACACATCAAACATTAATCAAGGAAATACACCAGGCCAAACTGACAGGGCCATTTTCTTTATTGAGGTTCCCTCTCTTACTGTTTTTATGTGTAGAGTGTTTAGCTGCATGTGTGTATGTGAAACACATACATGTGTGATGCCCACAAAGGTCGAATCCTCTGCAACTGGAGTTACAGATGGATGTGCGCCATCATGAACCTGGATCTTCTGCAAGAGCAAGAAGTGCTCTTAACTGCTGAGCCATGGTCTAGCCCCTGAAGTTCCCTCTTCTGTTTTCTTTTCTTTTTTTTTTTCTCTCTCACTTCTGCTTTTTTTGTGTTTTTTGTTTTTGGTATTTTTAAGACGGGTTCTCTCTGTGATCGAGAACTGTGCGCCTTGTCTGAAACATCAAAATACAACTTGGTGTCTAGCCGCAGGCTGGCCTCAAACTCACAGAGATCCGCCTGCCTCTGCCTCCTGAGTGCTGGGATTAAAGGCCTGCGCCATCCCAGCCTGGTAGCTCTCAGCAATCTTTACTGCTTATATGTGCTTAGGGAAGGAAGGGCCTAGTATATGCAGTCAGCTCCTGGGATTTCCTAATCCCTTTGAGTGTCTTATTTCCTGAGCTTAAGGAGCTTCCCTGCAGGATGGAAGGTTTTATGGCAAAGGAAAAATTGCTACACAGCATCCAACTGTGTGGTGTTTGGGGGTTTGTTTTGGTTTGGTTTTTGTTTTTGGTCAGGCTTTCACCTTGTAGCCCAGCCTGGTCTTGAACTCTCAAGCCTCCTGCCTCATTTTCCCAAGTGTTGGCATTGTAGGTGTGTGTTATCATGCTCAGTGTAGAAGCTATTTTTCTAGAATAATTTCTACCCCCCTAAATGTTTTCCCCCAGAGGTTGATTGAAACTGAGGGTGCAAAACCTGTAGCTAGCCATAGCATGGTACCGTATGCCTGAAATCCTAGCACTTGGGAAACTGGGGCAAGAAGATTGTGATTTAGAGTCGGATAAGAAAACAATGACAAGAGAGAAAAGACAGCAAAGCTCTGTACTCATGTGTTGGGACAACCTCCCCCACAGCTGTACGTTTTTGCCCGGATAGCTTCTGCAGATCCTCATGAAGGGGAAGTTGAGCAACTGAACGAGGCCAGCCTTAAATATCCTCAGTGATTGCCATTTTTGTGTATTTTTACCTTTCCCACCTGTGTGCTTATTTTATTTTCATGTCTCTATTTGTTTTACTTTATACATAGGGGTATCTTGTTTGTATGTATGTATGTCTGTGCCCTCAGAGTCTAGAAGAGGGCATTAGGTCCCCTGGAAGTAGAGTTACAGATGGTCATGAGCCACCATTTGGGTTCTGGGCGTCAAACCCAGGTCTGCTGAGAAAGCAGCCAGTGTGTTTAACCACTGAGCCATCTCTCCCACCCTGTTTGTGCCCATTTATTTATTTATTTATTTATTTATTTAGGTTTTTCGAGAGAGACAGGATTTCTCTGTGAAACAGTCCTGTCCATCCTGGAACTCACTCTGTAGACCAGAGATCCGCCTGCCTCTGACTCCGGAGTGCTGGGATTAAAGGCGTGTGCCACCACCCAGCGATTTGTGCCCTTTTTAAAGACACGATCTCATGTAACCCAGGCTGCCCTCAAACACACTATGTAGCTGGGAATGAATTTGAACTCATTTTCCTGCCTCTATCTCCCAAATTATGAGGGTATTCAACTATATCTGGCTTCAAAAAGGACTGTCTGGAAAGGACAGGGAAGGGGAACCAAGGGAATCTGGGGCACAGGTTTAAATACATATATTAAGTGTGTAAGATAAAAATTGAGATTGTGAGACATTTAATAAAAAAAAAATAAGCCAATGAAGATGGCTCTAAAGGAAAAGTTGTATTTCTTTAAAAACGTTGGACTTATCAGTGTCACACAAAATTTGGCAACGGAGACTAAGAAGTCTTTTTCAGAACCTGCCATCTCATCATGGAGATGATGATTTCGGTGTATGTGGGCGTCATGAATGAGTGAGGCCACTGCAGCAGCCAGGAAATGAAAGATATCGAAAGTAACAGTTTGACAAGGTCAAGAGCCACCCTTGGAAGGTGCCACCAGTAACCAACTGGGGACGAGCAGGAACTCACTGCAGAAGGGAAGCATTCTTTTCACAACTGACACACCAATCACCATCCACATTTATCAGGCGTGAGGTGCTGCCACTGTATAGTCACTGTAATTCACATATCTACCACCTCGGAGCTTTAGCACGTCTTTGTGCTGGGAACATTTGAAATCCTCTATTAGCTCTTTCAAAATAGTCAGTGAATGGCTGTCAACCAAATCACTGCTTCCGAACAATAGAAGTTATTCCTCCTCCTACTGCTCCCTTGTTAACATCCTCTTTCCACGCTCCCCATCCCACACCTTTTCCAGGTCTAGCAACCACTGATTTGATCTCCTCCTCCTCCTCCTGTTCATTTGTTTTCTGTTTTTCAAAGTAGGGTTTCTCTGTGTAGCTTGCGATGTCCTGGAACTCACTCTGTAGACCAGGCTGGCCTCAAGCTCACAGAGATCAGCCTGCCTCTGCCTCCAGGGTGCTGGGATTAAAGGCAAGCGTGCTACCACCACCTAATGTTCTCTGGTTTATCTCAAATCCTTAGATTTGAGACATCCATGGCTTAAGTTCCTTCTGGTTTTCTTTCTTTTTCTGATACAGGTTCTTGACATGTAACCCAGGCTGCCCCTAGACCTTACAGTGTATTTCAGGCTTGCCTCAAACTGATGCTCCTCCTGTACCAGCTTCCAAAGTGGCTTGCAGTCACAGGCAGGAACTACCACACCTGCTGATTCTCTATTCTTTAAGATGAAGATTTGTAATTTCCACAGAAAATGTGGTACTTGTCTTTCTGTGCTTCTATGCCTGACTTATTTCAAGTAACACAATGTCAGTTCCATCTATTGCTGAAAATAGCAATTTCATTATTTTTATAGTTGAATCACATTTTATTATATATATACATGTTGTCAGGTCCCAAAGAAACTCAAGACAAATGGCTAACTGGTGTCTGTTAGCGTACCAAAGTGCACTCTGGCTGCCAGGCTTACCTGTGGCTTCTCTCTGCTATTTCCCCCCCCCACCCCCACCCCCACACACCCCGCGCACACACACACACACACATACACCCGCACCCTCCACCCTAACCTCTCCAGGCCTGGGGCTTCGCTTCCCCTCCCCCAGCTTCTCTCTTTCCTAAGAAAACCTGCTCTTTTGGCCTGTGCTCTCTTCTTGGTCTTGGTTTTCTTTACTCTCTTGGTCCTTGGCTTCTCTCTCTCTCTCTCTCTCTCTCTCTCTCTCTCTCTCTCTCTCTCTCTCTTCTACTTTTGCTCTACCACGCCCTCCTCTCATGCCCCAGTTCAGTCTGGATCCTTCCAGATGCCTCTGGCTGTACTCTCTCTCAATCTACAATAAAATCCTCCTCAACCATACCTTGGAGCGATCATGTCCTCATTTTATTCACAAACCCTACTTCTTTGTGTGTGTGTGTGTGTGTGTGTGTGTGTGTGTGTGTGTGTGTGTGCAATTCATCAGCTAATAAGCATCTCGGTTGAGTCCGTATGTTGGCTATTGTGAACAGTGAAGCAACAAACGTGGGCGTGTAGGTATCTCTAACATCGTGGAACTCTATTCCCCAGGAATGACTTAGCTCTTGCTGTCCTGAACTTAAAGAGCTGGGATTAGCCACAAAACACCGTTACAGGAGTGGCCCCGCTAGTATTCCCTCATAGAGGGTGGGGAGGGCTCCTGAAGTACGTGAAGCAGAGGAGACCTTCACAAAGCACTACACTAGCTAAAGGAAGCCCCACCCATCCCCCCACATTAGAAAAGCAGTTAATGATCTTGGGGGGGATTTCTATGGAAGTTTAACATCTTAAGTTGGTCATATGCCTGCCTGTAGGTAACCCAAGTTCCCATAAGCAACTTTAACTAAGCACATTGGCTCATTGTGCTAGACAACTACAATAGACTTTGCTTTGGTCTGTTGTACTCTCTAAAAGGGGTAAGCAGGTGTTTATTCACGTCTCCCAAGGAAAAGTCAATGCTTTAGACATCCAACCCATAGTGAGATTGCTGAATCCTGAAGAACATTATTTCTAGTGTTTCTTTTCACATTTTAACTTATTTTTTAAACTAGCATTCAAGGTTATATATCATGGCGTTTTTTGAACAAAATGTGTTGGAGTAGATTTTCCTTCGCCTTCCTCATGGAGATCCTCCTACCTGTGCCTCCCAAGAGGAGGGCTTAAAAATGTGTGCTACCATGCCTGGCAGCTGAAACTTTGAATTCGTGTCGTCTCATTGGTTGAGTGTAGGGGCTAGATGGTAGCATCTGATGAATTATTGTACACCATGCAACTGACACAAGCAAAATAAGCCATGTATGTGAGCCGGAAGGAGGCTCAGCGGTTAAGAGCACTGGCTGCTCCTTCAGAGGACCCGGGTCTGATTTCTAGCACTCAAATGCCGCCTCACAACCATTTCTACCTCCAGTTCCAGGGGATCCAGCACCCTCTTCCAGCATGCAGGAAAACAGACATAAAATAATAATTTTAAAAAAGACAGATGCAGAGCAAGGCATGGTGGCACACGCCTTTGATCCCAGCACTAGGGAAGCAGAGGCAGGCGGATCTCTGAGTTCAAGGTCAGCCTGGTCTACAGAGTGAGATCCAGGACTGCCAGGGCTGTGACACAGAAAATCTGTCTGGAAAAACAAATAACAAAACAACAACAAAAGTATACAGAAAAAGGACTTGCTCTTGGCCACCCTTGCCCCTTCCTTAACTCCTGGCAATAGCAAGTCTGGATTTCTAAATATTGTCACTGGAATTGAATTATGCTATGCAGCACAAAGCCGTTGGGGGTGGCTTTATTATTCTTTTATCAATGATAGGGACTAAATCCAGGGCCTTGCTCATGCAAGGCAAGTGCTCTGCCACCGTGCTCCATCCCCAACTCAGGATGGCCTTTTTACTCAGCCTGATTGTCTGGAGCTACAGTGAAGTTGTATGTATCAGTGGTTTGTTCTTTTACTGTACTGATCAGGGTACTGTGTGCACACCACACTCTGCTGAAGCATCCATTCACCTGCTGATGAACATGTATGCTTCCAGTTTGTGGTGACTGAGAATAAAACTTCTATGGTCTATAAACGTGCATGATTTTATGTACCTATAAAATCTATGAACCACAAATAAGAGAAAACATTCTCTGAGTCTGGCGTATTTAGCTCATTTCTGGTTTTGTTTTCCATTGCTGTGGTAAAACACTAACCAAGAGCAACTTAGGGGGAAGGGGGCTTATTGGTTTACAGGTTGCAGTCCTTCATTGAGGGATGGAACCTGGAGGCAGGCACTGAAGCAGAGACAATGGAGGCGTGCTGTTTCCTGCCTTGCTCCCCAAGGTTTACTTTGTTTTACTTGGTTATACAACCCAGGACTGTTTGCCCAGGGTTGGCACCATCCACAATGGGCTGGGCCCTCCCATATCAATCAATCAATCAATCAAAAATGTGTCCCACAGACCAAGCTAATGGAGGCAATTACTCAATTGAGATCCCCTCTTCCCAAGTATGTCTGCATTTGTGTGACGTTGGCAAAAACCAAGTATGACAGCTGATCTCAAGTCCATTCTCCCCAAAACAATGCAATTCATTCTTTATGGTTGAACATACCACATTTTCTTTTTAATTTTTATTTTATCCGGGTGGCAGTGGCACACACCTTTAATTGCAGCACTCAGAAGACAGAGCCAGGTGGATCTCTGAGTTCGAGGCCAGCCTGGTCTACAGAGCAAGATCCAGGACTGCCAAGGCTACACAGAGAAACCCTGTCACAAAAACAACAAAAATTTTTATTTTAATTTTTTTAATTATATATATATATATATATATATATATATATATGATGTGGGTGCAGGTGTTTATAAGACTAGTAGAGGGTGTCAGATCCCCTGGAGCTGCAGTTCCCAGTGTGAGATCTGGGAACTGAACTCTGGTCCACTGAAGAACAGGAAGTGCTCTGTCAAACACTTATCCATCCTTCCAGTCCCCATATCATAGTTTCTTTATTCAGTCTAGCCAGACTGACTCCATGATTTGGCTATTGTGAATAGTGCAGCAATAAAGATGGGTGTACCGGTATGTATCTCCTTAGTGAGCTGATTATATGTGTGCAGGGATTGTAGAGGGGGGTCATATGGTGGTTACATTTTTTATAGTTTTGTTTTGTTTTGTTTTGTTTTTCGAGACAGGATTTCTCTATGTAGCCTAATCTGTCTTGGAACTAGCAGTGTAGCCCAGGCTGACCTCTATCTAAGAGATCCTCCTGCCTTTGCCTCCAGAGTGCTGGGATGAAAAGTGTGCACCACCACTGCCCGGCCCATTTTTAGTTTTTTTCTTTTTTGTTCATTTGTTTGTTTTTTTCAGTGGGTCGATAAGACCCATCACTGAATACAAAAATGTATGCAATTTTTAAAGGGGCTTGGAGAGATTGCTCAGTGATAAGAGCTTTCTGTGTAAACATGAAAACCTGAGTTCAGATCCTCACACAAAAGCTGGGAATGTCTGTGCATACTGCTATCCCCAGCACTGAAGGGTAGAACCAGGGGGATCCTGGAGTTCCCCGCCCCCCCAGTAGCCAGCCTAACCAGAACAATGAGTTTCAGGTGCAGTGAGAGACCCTGTCTCAGGAGAACAAGGTAGACTGGGATAAGACAGGATACCCCGTCTTCCTCTGGCTTCCGAATTGATATGTGTTCACACATGTACACACACCACGACACACACACCATAAAACTGTCAGACATTTAAACCACAATAGCCGGGTGGTGGTGGTGCACGCCTTTAATCCCAGCACTCGGGAGGCAGAGTCAGGCGGATCTCTGTGAGTTCGAGGCCAGCCTGGTCTACAGAGGGAGATCCAGGACAGGCACCAAAACGACACAGAGAAACCCTGTCTCGAAAAACCAAAAAACAAAAAAAAACCCACAATAGCTGGGGATGCAGGTCACTTGGTGGAGTACTTATGGAGGAGACCCTCGACGAGGGTGATGCACCTTGCAAACCAAAAACATGGGAGACGAAGACAGAAGAATCAAGAAAGGTACACACACACACACACACACACACACACACACACACACACACACACTGAAGCCGCACATGGACGGGCATACCTATAATCCCAGAACTCCGTGGGAGACTGAGGCAGCAGGATTGCTGAGAGCTGGAGGACAGACCTTGTCTCAACAAACTAAGCTTGCTGAGAGCAGTCATTGCCAAGCTGTTGCATGAGAACAGAGCTCAGCAATGACACTGCCGAGTCATGTGGTACTTGCAGGTTTTCAGAGCCTGTAAACTTTAGGAGAGTAGAAATACCATTGTGCATTCCCACCAGCTATTAAGAAATGCTCCACGGCCGGCAGTGATGGCTCACTCCTTTAATTCCAGTACCTGGGAGGCAGGGGCAGGCGGATCTCTGTGAGTTCGAGACCAGCCTGGTCTATAGAGTGAGTTCGAGAACAGGCACCAAAACTACAGAGAAACCCTGTCTCGAAAAAAAAAAAATGCTCCAATTTCTTCCTATTTGGTGTGGTCACTAATTGTATTTGTTGCAATTATTCTGACAATGGTATAGTGATATTTCATTGTAATTCGAGACAGGGTTTCTCTGTGTAGCTTTGGAGCCTTTCCTGGAACTCACTCTGTAGCCCAGGCTGGCCTCAAACTCACAGAGATCCGCCTAGCTCTGCCTCCCAGGTGCTGGAATTAAAAGCGTGCGCCGCCACCACCACCCAGCTGTAATTTAGGTTGTTTGTTTTTGTTTTGTTTTCTGAGACAAGGTCTCTTGAAGCCCAGGATGGCTTTAACTTGTCACGTAGTGTAGCGGGGGTGGAGGGGGGTGGGGAGGTGTGACCTTGCATTCCTGATTCTCCTGCCTCCACCTGCTGAGTGTTGTGATTACAGACATATCTCATCATGCCTGAGGGCAGTGTGGGTTCAAAAGTTCCAAGGAAAGATCTGGGCAGAGATGCCGGAGGGAAAATGGTGATAAGAACATATTGTATGAATTTTCAATAGTTAATTAGAAATCTCCGGACTTTGGGAATCTTCTACTCTAATAATTGGACATAAATTCATGAACTTGTTCCACTGGAGAGAAAAACGCTGCCGCCCAGGGATTTATGGAGTTGCCCTACCCTCTGCAGACAGCAGAGGGCCTCATTAGCACAAACTCAATGTCCCTGGCAAACACAAGAAAAGGGAAGTTAGCCAAGGTTCCAGAAGCACGGTAAAACTTTAACAGAACTGGGCAAGAAAATTGACTGCTCAGCTTAATTCTGTTTAGGGAGGAAAAAAAGGACAATGGGGGTTGGACAGAGCGTTCTTATTGTTCCCCTCTTTGTGGTTGAAAAGTCTTCTAAAATCCCCGCGTTGTTTTCACGACCTCAGCTAGTAATCAGGAGGGATCCTCGTTAGGGTCGCTAGGCTTGCAAAGGAAAGGTTTTGGGAGAAAACATAAAAAACAAGACTTACAAATAAAGACACTGAACACTGTATTTTTTAAATGTAATTGTCTTAAAGACAGGGGGAAAAGGGAGACTGACTGGGAACTTCAGTACATAGGCACCCCAGCTTTTCTTTTTTGCCTCATATATCCTGGCCTGGGTGCCAGACAGGTTGCCAGATACGCCAATGGGCACCGAGGAGCGTCCAACAGAATCCAGCTTCTCTAGGCAAGGCACCAGGAAACAGGCAGCCTGGCAAGACAGAACACTTTTCAACACGACTGCTCTGCTGCAGCCAAATACCATAAAGAGAAATGGCCCCAACTCACCCAGGCCAGTTCGGACCCAGTGACAAACCTAAATTCCCACTCTGCTCAGGATATGAGGTAAGTTCTCTCACCTGCGCCAGGTTTCAGAAAAGTGCCTTGTACGGAGGGGCCTTTTAAATAGCAAGGCCAACATGGCTGGGCATGGTGGCGCAGGCCTTTAATCCCACCACCGGGGAGGCAGAGACAGGGGAATCTCTGTGAGTTTGAGGCCAGCCGTCTACAAAGTGAGTTCCAGGACAGCCAGAACTACCCAGAGAAACCCTGTTTTGAAAAACCAAAAAAGAAAAAAAAAAAATGAATGAATGAATGAACGAATGAATGAAAAAGAAACAAGGCCAGGCAACACTCATACTAACGTTTTCTTTGTCGTTTTCTGTTTGTTGTTTGTGTTCCTGAGATGCGTTTAACCGGATATCCTGGTTTTCACTGGGTTATCCTAATTTTAAGTGAATCTTGATCCTGAGACTGAAGTCTAGCAAATTGTCACTATCCCAAGCGTGGGCAAGGAAATGGTAAGAAGTTCTCTGGAGGCAGCATCAAGTGGGTAGGTCCTGGGCGCCCCTCCCCCCACCTGGATGGCTGCTTTTGTTTTTGTTTTTGTTTTTGGAGACAGGGTTTCACTGTGTAGCCCTGGCTTGATGGCCGCTTTTTAAAATTCTCAGCAGATGCATGTCTTGCTCCTTCTTGCTCATCTATCCTAAAAGTCAATTATGGGAACAAAAAAAAAGAAAAAAGAAAAAAAAGGAGTTCAAACTCATGTGTCTTCTCCAAGGAAGATTGCTGTGGTAAATGTCTCTGGCAGGATTGTTATGTGGAGTAAATGAGATAAAGCAAATGGGGAAAAAAAGGCCCTCAATACCCAGGAGTTGTTCAATAAATGTTCTTTTTCTTCTTATTGTAGCCCAGGCTTACCTGGAACGCTGTTTTCATTAAAAATTCATACAGTACATCCTAATCACCATGTCCTCTCCCGCATCTCTGCCCAGATCTTCACTTGGAACTTTTGATCACCCTACCTAGCTTTCTGAGCGTGAGATCACAGATAGCACAGATGTGCATGCACCACAGCACTGGGACACCGAGTCTCTCTCTCATCTCTCTTCTGCCCTCTCCTGCTCGCTTCCCCTCCCCTTCCTCAACAAAAAAAATCTCACCAAGCAGTCCAGACTGGTTTTGAATCCACAATCATTCTGCTTCAGTGTCCTAACTGCTGAAAATAGAGGCATGCGTGACGGCCATCTCACTCCCCTTCCCTTACTTGAACATTAAAACTAATGTTTGGACATCCTCGCCCTGCCTTTGGCCCAGGGATGAAACGCCTCTGACCCTACGAACCTTGAATGCCATTATTAGTTTAACAATCAATGCTTCCATTAAAAAAATAAACCATGTTAATGCAAATCCAGGCAGTATGAACTGGCAAGGGGGGTAAAAAGGAAGTCTCTCTCTCTCTCCTGTCCCAGGCTGCAGTTATCTACTTCCCTCCAGTCAAGTGCTGTTACCAATTTATTCTTCCAGAGACATTCTATGCATGCATATGCCTATATATAACCTCCCCCCCCCCCCCCCCTCATGTGAGCAATGGATCCCCTGTTCCATACCTTCACATGCTATTTTTAGCTTCGAGCAGCCTGGCTTTACTGGGGTACTGACCAGTGGTTGATCCTGAGGGTACTTAGGAAAAATAGCCCTTTGAAACTTGTTGCTACCGCTATTGGAAGGATGTTGTCAGGATGTTGTTCATTGTATCCCACAGCATCCTCTCAGAGGCCCCTGGGAGGAATTCCTGTCTGATCTTAGTACTGAGAGTAGTTGCCCTTCTGAGCAATTAGGTTTTTTTTTTTTTAATCTCCTGGACATTGTGAATTGTGTAACAGCAAGGTTTCCCCTTCCTGTTGGCTGCTAGAAAGCTTAAAGCCAACTTTTGCGCCCCCCCCCCTTGTGGCAGCCTGGTATGTGTTTGGAGCCTTGTGCTTGGCTGTGCTTTGAGTCCACCTCCTGTTTTCCGACCTGTAATTTATGCCATCTTAACCTATCTCGTGTGTCTTTATAAGGTATCTGAAATCCTTTAGGAAAGGCCATGTGGTTGGGATAATGAGTTGACTGCCCGACTGTTGACTCACTGCCTCCAGCGTATATGCTCCTCTGCCTTAACCCCCACTGGATCTTTCTAGCATGCTCCACACTCCCCTCTGGCTTGCTTAGCAGTGCTATCCCCCCTCCAAACCTTATCTCATTGTCCTTCACTGCTTTGAGGCTTTGATGGGAGTGACATGTTTGTCACTGTCCCCTCCCCACCCCTATACTCACTTTCACATTCATTGTGCACAGTTGTGCTTGTTTTCATCATTCTAGAACAGAAATTTTGGGACTTGGATCTATATTAGGATCATCTTTTAAAATTTTGTTTAAAGATTTATTTTATGTATATGAGGTGTTTCGCTTGCATGCATGTCTATGCACCACATGTGAGCCTGGTGCCTATAGAAGTCAGAAGAGGATGCCAGATCTGGAACTGGAGTTATGGATGGTTGGGAGTTACCATGTGGGTGCTGGGAATTGAACCAAGGTCTGCTGGAAGAACAGCAAGTGCTCCTAACTGCTGAGCCATCTCTCCAGCCCCCATCACATTAGGATCATTTACCATCCACCCAAGATTAAAGACTGCAGCTTGCAGCTAGGCAAGCAGTGTATGTCAAGCTGGACCAGGCTTCCATGGATGCTGCTGAAATGAGTTCTTTATTAAATTCCTAAGCCATATGCATTGAATATGCAGGGTGGTATGCCAGCTCTCAGAAGGTTGAGGCAGGAGGATCACAAGTTCCAGTTCAACCTGAATTTCACAACAAGAATCTGTTCAAAACAGCAACCAAATGATGATGAATGTTTCAAAGGAGTTGTATACCATGGAAACCATCCCTTCAAGTAAGAAAGACCAAAAAGGCAAATACTCTGCAGAAAAGAGCATGAAAATCCTACAGAAAAATTAGGATTTCTATGTATCCCAGCTTTGTCACTGAGCAGCAAAGCAATATCCACTAACTCCTTTCTGTTCCTCAGCCTTGGGATTCATAATTCATAAAAAACAAACAAACACCAGCCTGGCCTACAGAGCTAGTTCCAGGACAGCCAGGGCTACTCAGAGAAACCCCGTCTTGAAAAAAACAAACAAACAATGAAAATCAAACACAGTGAGAGGATGTCAAGGGCCCTCTGCCTTTGACAGTTTATGAACAAATACCCGTCTTTTTGTTTTTGAGACAGGGTCTCACATAGCCAGGCTGCTCTTGAGCTCTCTGTGTAATCAAAGACGGCTTTCTGATCCTCGTGGCTCTGCCTCCCATGTGCTGGGACTGACTGCAGCATTGCCACCCCAAGTTCAGTAGTCCCCACCACTCCTTTATGGCTGGCCTCTATCCATTCCTGTCTGGGCCCTGCTGTGGGGAAAGTGAGCCCCCTGGCCTCATCTGCCTACAAGACCAGGCTCCAAACAGTTGGATGATTCTGCTTCTTGACCACAGAAGGGAGCCTTGCAGTTATTAATTTTCCAAGCTGGCAACAATGCTCCTATCGAAATTCAAGTTGACCCTTGTAAGAAGTTTAAGGGGAGGCCAGGCAGAGGCTCTGACAGGCCCACTACTTAGCTGATTGCTTTGTCCTTCTGAGGTGCCAACAGCAGGCAGGATGGCTCAAGATGAAGCCGTTTCTCTGTTAATAGCTCCAGCCTCATTAGAGACGACAGTACTCAGCAGTAAGACAATAGCAGCAGTCTCTTCCTCAGAGTGGCTTTACAAAAATATTTATTTAGTATATACAATGTTCTGCCTGCACATAAAACTTTATGCCAAAAGAGGGCACCAGATCTCATTATAGATGGTTGTGAGCCACCTTGTGGTTGCTGGGACCTCTGGAACACTAGCCAGTGCTCTTGACCTCTGAGCCATCTCTCCAGCCAGAGTGGCTTTTTTTTTTTTTTTTTTTTTTTTGGAGACGGGATATTGCTATGCAGCTCTGGTTGGCTTTGTACCTGCTGTATAGCTGAGGCTGCCCTCAAACTCCCCACAATCCTCCTGCCTCGGTCTCCCTAGTGCTGAGATGGCAGGAATTGTGTGTGTGTGTGTGTGTGTGTGTGTGTGTGTGTGTGTGTGTGTGTGTATACCAAGCCAAGCATTTGGAGATCAGAAGAGAATTTGAAAGAGTTGGTTCTCTCCTTCCCAGGGATCAAACTCATATCATCAGGCACAAGTGCCATCTCACGAGCCTGCAATGTTGACTTGAAATTGATATTTTTTGCTGGGTTTGGTGGCATGCACTTGTAATCCCATCACTCGAGAGGCGGAGGGAGCCACTGCTGGTGGGAATGAAAACTTGTACAGCCACTCTGGAAATCAGTATGGTGGTTTCTCAGAAAATTGGGAATAAGTCTTCCTTAAGACCCAGCTATACCACTCTTGGGCATATATCCAAGGAATGCTCAATCATACCACAAGAGCACTTGCTCAACTATGTTCATAGCAGCATTATTCATAATAGCCAGAACCTGGAAACAACCTAGATGCCCCTCAACTGAAGAATGGATAAAGAAAATGTGGCACATATACACAATGAAGTACAACTCAGCAGTAAAAAAAACAATGATATCATGAAATTTGCCGGCAAATAAATGGATGGATCTAGAAAATATCATCCTGAGTGAGGTAACCCAGACTCAAAAGGACAAACATAGTATGTACTCACTCATAAGTGGATACTAGATGTGAGGGAAGGGATGGCTTGACTGCAACCCACTGTTCCAGAGAGGCTAGCTAACAGGGAAAGACCCTAGGAGGGACACATGGATAACCCAGCAAAGGAGAAGTAGATGAGATCTACATGAGCGGACTGGGTGTGGGAGTGGCAGAGGGCGAGGAGTGGGGGATGAGAACATAGGGAAATAGGAGGGTTGAGATGGAACAGGGACAGAGTGGGAGGGCAGGGAGGAAGATACCATGATAGAAGAGAACATCATGGGAATAGGAAGAGGCAGGGTACTAGGGAGGCTCTCAGGAATCCTCAAGGTTGACTCCACCTTGGTCTGCTGGCAGTGGTCCAGAGGGTGCCTGGACTGGTCTACTCTGGTGACCGATCTAGTGAATACCCTAACTGTCATCATAGAGCCTCTGTCCAGTGACAGATGGAAGCAGATACAGAGATCCACGGCCAGGCACCAGGCTGAGCTCCGGGAATCCAACTGATGAGAGAAAGGAGGGATTCTGCAGGCGAGGGATGTCGAGATCAAGATGGGAGGATGTGCAGAGATGATCAGCCACACTAGTGGAAACCCATGAACTGTGGACTGGTGGCTGTGGAGCCCCCATGGGACTGGACTAGGCCCTCTGGACACGGAAGACGGTTGTTTGACTTGAACTGTTTGGGGGTCACCCAGGCAGGGGGATCGGGATCTGTCCCTGGTCTATGGGCAGGCTTCTGGAATCCTGTGCCTGTGGTGTGATGCCTTGCTCATCCTTGGTGCAGTGGGAAGGGGCTTGGACCTGCCGAGGCTCAGTGTGCTGGGCTCTGCTGACTCCCCATGGGAGACCTCGATTTGGGGGATGTGGGGTGGCTTGGGAGAGAGGGCTGGGGGTGGGAGGAGGGAGGACGGAGGATGTAGGATCTGTGTGTGGTATGTGGAGTGAGTAGAAAATTTCTTAATGAAGAAAAATGAAAAAAAAAAAGAGGCAGAGGAAGGAGGCTCAGGAGTTCAAGATAACCCTAGGCTAAATAACAAGTTCAAGCCTAACCTGGGCTACATGGGAGACTGACCCTATCTAGTTAAAAAATATGTAGTTTGGAATGCAAACACATTTTGAACATGCAAAATCCTAGTATATACATGAAACCTGAAAATATTCAGCATCCTTATTCATGAGGGAAATGTAAACCAGAAAGTCCTGCCTTCCTGTGATCAGAATGACTATCACCAGGAAAACAGACTGAAAAGATAGCTCAAGAAAACACAAGGACCTGAGTTCAAATCCCAAAACCTAAGTTAAAAAAAAAACCAAGCTGGGCGGTGATAGCGAACACCTTCAATCCCAGCATTTCCCAGCATTTGGGAGGCAGAGGCAGGTGAATCTCTGTGTTCAAGCCAGCCTGGTCTACAGAGTGAGATCCAAAACAGCCAGGACTACACAGAGAAACCCTGTTCAAAAAACAAAAAGAAACAAACAAACCAAAAACCTACTGTTTTATACAATTAACACGCAAGTAACAAGCATTTTAAGAACAAAATCTTTTTTCTTTTCTTTCTGTTTTTTTTTTTTTTTGTTTTTTGAGACAGGGTTTCTCTGTGTAGTTTTGGAGTATATTCACTTCACTCTATACACCAGGCTGGCCTTAAACTCACTGAGTTCTGCCTGGCTCTGCCTCCCGAGTGCTGGCATTAAAGGCATGCGTCACCATTGCCCACCTGGCACCTTTGTTTTTTAAACTAGTGTCATATATGCTACAGATGCCAGGCTAACCTGAAATTCGTGAGTGTTCTGCTCCTGAGTAGCAGGTATGAAATTACATGAGTGCTCCACTGTTGCTCAGTGGCATTACTGGAATTCTAAAAGTGCTGAATTTCAAAAGTCAAAATAGACAAATAAATAGATGTTTTACACAAGTGTTGTCATAATGTCCATCCTCCTTTTAAGATTAAGTGATTATTTTCTCAACAATATGAAAGACACTTGTGTCTTGTTGTAATGGGTGGCTTCATTCACACAGTTTTCAGGTAGGACATCAACAATTAGGTCCACCCAGACTCATTGGAAAGCTGCAAATTTTCTCACAGTCTAGGGTTTTGGGTATCTTCTCACTTTTCTTTCAAGGACTGGATCTATATACATTGGAACAGAACCAAGCTAACTAGTTTCTTTTGGGCCGTCAGCCAGAAACTTCTTCAATTTTATTATTTTTATTTTATTATTTTTATATGTAGGGATATTTGACCTGCATGTATGTCTGTGTAACACTTTTATATCTGGTGCCCAAGAAGGCCAGAAGATGGTGTCAGATTTCCTGACACTGGAGTTACAGACAGTTGCGAGCCACCATGTGGGTGCTGGGAATCGAATCCAGGTGCTCTAAAAGAGTACCCAGTGCTCTTAACTGTTGATCTTTGGCTCCAGCTCCAACTTCCTCAATTTCTGAACCACACACCAAAATACCTGCATCTTTATTCCCTCCTCAGTCATCCTTTTTTTTTTTTTTTTTTTTTTTTTTTTACAACTCACACATCATTCCTCAGACCTTTAATGGCCTGTTTAACAATTGACTCACAGATGTGAACATACAGCCCCTAGATTTTCCTCTGGACTTCCAGGCCTGTCCCTGACCGGACAATCCATCTGGATGTCTTCAAACTAACCTTCCTATCGAAAACAAGAGGCCGGGCGGTGGTGGTACACGCCTTTAATCCCAGCACTTGGGAGGCAGAGCCAGGTGGATCATTGTGAGTTCGAGGCCAGCCTGGGCTACCAAGTGAGTTCCAGAAAAGGCACAAAGCTACACAGAGAAACCCTGTCTCGAATGGGGCTGGAGAGATGGCTCAGAGGTTAAGAGCACTGACTACTCTTCCAGAGGTCCTGAGTTCAATTCCCAGCAACAACTTGGTGGCTCACAACCATCTGCATTGAAACCTGATGCTCTCTTCTGGCCTGCAGTCATACATGCTGTATACATAATAAATAAATAAATCTTTAAAAAAAAAAAAAGAAAAGAAAACAAGAGACTCTCCATGCACACGGTTTCCATAACTTCCTTCCCATTCACTTTCAAAAGAAGTTCATTTTTAGTGTATTTCATTTAGATTCCGCCCCCACCACTTCATCAATACTGTTCTTGGCAAAGCCCCTCCAGTCAAACAACCTCAATGGTCAATTATTTGCCCTCAACCTCCTAGGTTTCGGGGCCTCATTAGTTACCCACTCCTTGAAACCTGCTTCCCTCAGCTTCAAGGACGCCTTCCCATCTTCTCAATCATTGTTTGTAGTGGTGGAGGTTGAACAGAGCCTCACACATGCTATGTAAGAAAGCACTCTACCACTGAGTTATGTGCCTGGGCCTCGTTTTAGGGTAGGTTTTTTTTTTTTTGAGATTTTTAAAGAAAATTTTATTTTATAGCCAAGTGATGGTGGCACATGCCTTTAATTCCAGCACTTGGGAGGTAGAGGCAGGCAGATCTCAGTGAATTCGAGACCAGCCTGGATCTATAGAGTGAGTTCCAGGACAGCCAGGACTGTTTCACAGAGAAATCCTGTCTCAAAAAACCAAAAAAAAAAAAAAAAAAAACAGTGTATGAGTGTTTTGTCTGCCTGTATGTATGTGCACTATGTGTGTGCCTTGTGCCCTTCAAAGCCAGAAGAGAGGGGATGTCAAATCTCCCGGAAACTGGAGTTAGGGATAGCTCTGAGCCACTGTGTGGGTACTGAGACCCACATCAAGGTCCTCTGCAAAAACAGCAAGTGCTCCTAATGACTGAGCCATCTCTCCAGCCCCCTCTCTTTGTTTTGTTCTCCCCTTAAAATTGTAAAATAGGCTCTTAGGCTGTAGTCCAGGCTGGTCTTGAACTTGTGGTTCTTCTGGACCAGCTTTACAAGTAGCTGGGATTACGGACATGAGCACCAAACTCGGCATCCTAGTTTTCCTGCCTCGTTGTCTGTTCCTGCTCTGTCTCCTTCATTAGGAATTCTTAATGTTCTGATGTCTAAACATTAGTGTGTGCCTCCCTGCATTTAACCTTAGGTGAACTCAGCCAGGCTGCTCCCTGCTGAATCCACTCCACACCTGCTTTCCCAAGCCCAGACTCACAGAGTCAACTGTTTACATGCCATTTATTTGCACTGTGATATGGTCATCACATGAGATCAAAACCAAACTTAAGTTTACACCCAAATGAGACTTCCCACCCCAGGAAAAGGCACTCACCAAATGCCCCTAATCAGAAATCTAGAAATACACTTGACATCTCCCACTTTGAGTACTCAGTCCATCTCTAAGTCCTGCCGATTCTGCTCCCTGAACACAGTTCTAGCCAAGTGTGTTGGCTAAAGCTTGTAATCCCAGATGTACTCAGGGAGCCAAGGCAAAGGGGTTGCCACAAAATCAGAGCTAGCCTCTGCTACATAGTGAGCTCAAGGCCGGTCTGGACTACATAGTAGGACTCTGTCTCAGAAATCAAATAGAATAAGCATAGCCCGATTCCTGCGGTTTCTCAGCATGGCAGCAGTTTTTCCTCCTAAGCCACCATGCTCTCTTTCCTGGATTCCTAATTGGCTTCTCTGCCTCCTTCTTTTTTAAAATTAGGTTCTGAATTTTGAAATTTAGATTTATTTTATTATTTTACACATAGGAGTATTTTGCCTGCATGTATACGTGGGTACCATATGTGTGCCTAGTGCTGGCAGTGGTCAGAAGAATGTGTCAGAGGCCTGGAACTGGAGAGTTACAGACCATTGTGAGGTGCCATGTGGGTCCTGGGAATCAAACCCAGGACCTCTGTAAGAAAAATAGGTATTCTTAAATGCAGAAACAACTGTTCAGCTCCTCTGCAATCTTCATCTGTCATATACCACAAATAATGTCAACTTCTCCCTACTCAGAATCCTTTAATGTGCACATATAGTCTACTACCGTCATTTTCTATGTTTATTTTATTTTGCAGTACTGCAGATTAAACCCAGAGCCTCAGGAATGCAGGTCATGTACTCTACTGTTTAGCCACATCCCCAATAGAATATCCATTTTCAAACCTATCTGAGGGTAGGGTGTTTTAAACAATAGAATTTTTAGGTAGTTTTGTTTGTTTATTTGTTTTTGTTGTGTGTTGTTGGTGTTGTTGTTGTTGCTTTTTGTTTTTAAGCCACAATTTCTGTGTGGCCCTGGCTGTCCTAGAACTTGTTCTGTAGACCAAGCTGGACTCAAACAGAGATAGTCCTGCCTCTCTCTGCCTTCTGAGTGCTGGGATTAAAGGCGTGCACCACCACCGCCTGGCTGAATTTTTAGGTTTTGAAAACACCAAACCTAATTTATAGACACAGACAAAGGCTGAAGCTTTTAACCTTGGAGAGAGGTACAGCTCCTGCAGCCTTGTCTGCTCAGCCTCTCGTCCCCTGCTTGTCCCCTCTTTCCCTCTGAGGACTAGCAGCAGCTACGACAGGAGTCCCCCGGAGGCAGCTCTGTTGAACTTGAGTGCTTCAGGGGGAAAGGCAGCCGAAACACGGCAAGAGAGATTTCAAACTCTTACAAAACAAAGAAAGCAGCAACCATAAGCAGGGGCTTTCTCATGCTCCGGGCCTCCCTTCTTGGCTGCATGGTGTCTGTCAACTCCTTAAGCTTCGGCTGCAGCCGCCCTCTGGCGTCTCCCTCGACAACCCCCCAAACACCAGTTTTAGCCTTTAGTCCATAAACTTCCTGTTCCCTCCCTGTCAAGCCTTAGTCCCAGATCATGACCATAAAAGTCAAAACAGCCTTGAAAGTCTTCCTTGAATCCTCCAGGAGGATTTGTGGGCATCGAGGAGTGGGGGTGGGAGTGGGGGTGGAGTCTGCAGGATATCTCATTATCTTGGTCCAGATGCCTCAAGGGCAACCATCTTATTTTTCTTATCTCTGTGTACCACGAAGCCTGGTTTGTAACAGGTGCCCAATCAATGCTTGGAGAATAGCCCAGGAAGACTGAAGCGAGATGGTCTTGACACTATTAATAGACCCTATTAATATGGTATTTTAACCAACAGGACACACGCACTAGATATGGCTATCTGCAAAGATAAGCAGAACTGCACTGTGCCTGGTTTCTTGTTTCCTAGCATAAACAATGTATCCCCTCTGTGACAGGTTCCTGAGCGGAAAGGGAGGTTTCTTAGAGGCAGCTGCTGTTGGCAACTTTCTGGAGTCAGTCCTGGCCCTTAACGGGAGCCCAACAGGACCCCCAGGCTATTAAATCCACTGTACTGTAGTGAGGGGTGGCTGTGTGAAGGATGAGGCCATTCTCTATGTTCTTTGTACTGTTTACACTAGCTTAAGCAAAGCATTTCGCTCCCCAGTGGGAGAGGTGTTGTCCTAGGAAGGCCATCAGTACCGGGGTGGGCAGTAGAGAAATGATCCCATATAATTCAACGCCAGTCCTCCCTGGAACTCTTTGGAAATAGCACCTAGAATCACCCCCATGGGTTTTGTGAGCAGGAGAACTTTAGGCACCCATTCCCATTTCTTTACAGTTAACTCTGTACCAGATCCTTCACTGATGCCCCTGTGCTTATCATTTAGTCTTCATAACTACTTAGGGTAGGCATCATGTTTACCATTCTCATCTTACCAATAGAGAACCTCAGATCTGACCAAGTCAAGTGGACTTGCCTGGTCTTACACAAGGAGAGAGCCAGGCTCTAGGTTCCGATATTCTAGCTTCAGAGTCCATGTCTACCATCATGGCATCACACTGTCTCCCATTTACCCTGGTCCATTGGAGAGCCAACAATGACAGCGAGATGATCTTCAAGGGGAGAGGGCATGACCAGAATGCACAAGGCAGAAACACGAATAATGAAGCCCAGAGATGCTCACCGTTCAGTTGATTCTGGGGATCATTGACAATGGGAAGTGGAAGGATACAGCAAAGCTACATACATACACCATCTATGTAGCAATGGTGCCATATGAGTGAAAACAGGGCCAGGGCTAAGTAGAAAATGGTGAGAGCCAAGCCATTAGGCTGCTTCAGGGAATAGGTAAGTGACTCTCCACCATGCATTTATAAGGCTATATGAGAAAAAATTGAAATCAGACATTTGGTCATAGGCTTGTACACCAGTACTTTTCACAATATCCCCAAAGAGGGGGGCGGGAGGGTGGGGGGGGGCGGGGGGGCACCAAAAGTTCAACAATAGATGGAAGGACAGATAGCATGTAGTATAACCATGCAGTGGCATATTACTTTGACACATGAACAACATGGATGGACCATGAAGACTATGCTGCATAACAAACCAGACACCAAGGGAAAATACTGTATGATTCCAATAATACATGATACCTAGAGTTGTCAAATCCATAGGGATAGAAAATAAAGTCATAATTACAAGGGATGGGGGAGGGCTATGGGAAAATACTAGTTAGTATACGTAGTTTTAGTTTTGCAAGATGAGTTCTAATGATGGATGGTTGTAATAGTGGCATGACTATGAGAATGTACCTTAATCACTCAGGATCTACTTGAAATTGTTCCAGAATTCCCAGTACCTGAGGATGCTCAATCTTATAAAATTGGCATGGCATTTGCATATAATAAACCTATGCACATCCACCTAGCTGTGCTGGTGCATGTCTTTAATCCTAGCTCTCAGAAGGCAGAAGCAGGAGGATCTCTGTGAGTCTGTGAGTTCGAGGCCAGTCTGGTTTATATATCAAGTTCCAGGACAACCAGGGCTACATAGAGAGACCCTATCTCAAAAACCATCAAGCAAGCAAACAAACAAACCTATGCACATTCTTTTGTGTGCTTTAAAAACCATCCCTAGATTATTTATAATACCTATTCCGAGGTCACTGACATCTAAATAGGCATTCTATTGTATTTTTTTAGGAAATAATACAGAAAGGAAGTCTGCATATGTTCAGGACAGATGTAGTTTTTCTGGGTATTTTCAGATATTGGTTGAATGCGTGCATGCAGATGGTACACTACTCAATGCCCCTGAGGTATGCACTTAACATGGCCCAACAACTGACAAAAACAAACTAAATCACTCAACAGCAGCCCAGTTCACAGAACAGGTGTGCTTTGAAGTCCAGAGACTCAGCCTTAGACGACAGCAAACCGTGACTTGGACAAGAACGGCAGTAATCAGAAATTGCTGAAGAGGGTGCAAGAGAGCTCTGTGACAGTGAGTTTTCTCCCCTTCCCTTCGTCCACCTCTTCCCAGGCAGGCTCTGTGAGCCCAGTGCCTGCAGTGCCTGCGTGAGCCCACAACCTAGCCTGACTCAAAGCACAGCCAGCCAGTTTAGCTTAAGCTGTTGGGTATGGCAGAGCTCCCAGGGAACCCTGGGGAATCCCTGCAAAAGAGCAAATTTACTCCTAGCTTCTCCAGTGAGTGCGCCCCTCCTCTCTGAGGCTCAAAACACTATTCCCCAGTGAACACTGCAAATAGGTGCTAGTCTGCCCTCTCTGGTGGCCTCTCGAGGTGTAAAGAAAGAGGCAGTTCAGAACTGAAGGAAAGGTCATGTTCTTGAGCACGGGACACGTTCAAATCCTGATTCTCCCATATGGTAGTGAATGGCCTTGTACACAGTATTTACTTTTTTTTCCTATCTCTCTGTTTCCTTGTCTGCAAAATGGGGTTAATAACAGTTTCCAGCAGGAGGGAAGGCAATCTCAAAATTGTTCTAATAGCTGCCCAATAGTAGTAGCCCCAGCTCATAATCACAATGCTCAGGAGATGAGATATGAGAGTTGCCAGGAGTTCGAGGCTAGCCTAGGCTACACAGCAAAATTCTGCACCACAAATCTAAAAGAAGGGGTGTAGGTGTAACTCAGTTGGTAGTTTCCTTAGCATGCACGAAGTGCTGGGTTCAGTCCCTATACAGCCTAACTGGACATGGTGGTGCATAGAAGTAATCCCAGCACTTGGTAGGTAGAGGCAAGAGGATCAAATTTCAAAGTCATCTTGAGCTGTATAATGAGTTCAAGGCCAGCCTGGAATACATGAGACCCCATCTCAAGAAAACCAAAACAAACACTGGAAATTTCGAATGCAGCTCAGTTGGTACAGTGTTTGCCTAGCATACAAGTTCTGCATTCAGTTCATAGCACCACATAAATTGGGCATGGGGATCCATGACTGCAATCCCAGGACTCGGGAGGAGAATTAGGTCAAGGTTATTCTTAACTACATAGGGAGCTTGAGGCTAGCTCAGGCTACAGAAGACCCTGTTTCCAAAAATAGCTAAGGGTTGGGCAGATAGCTCAGCAGTTAAGAGCATTTGCTGCTCTTTCAGAGGATCCTGGTCCAATTCCAAGCACCTACATGGCAGCTTACAACCAATCAACCATAACTCCAGTTCTAGGGGATCCAAGAACCCATGGATCCTTGGGACCTTCTTCTGTTCTCCGTGGGTACCAGGCACACACACATGGCACACATACATTCATGCAGGCAAAACACTCATTCGCACAAAACGAATCAATCTTTTTAATCTAAGAATTGTGTGGTTTTAAAGATATGTGAAGTGCCAACCTTAGTGCCTGCATGTAGGATGTGAAATGTGTCAGCTAGGAATGCCCCATAAAGTGGCAAAGTCGTCATGATGATTAAAAGCTCCAAGTACCCAGTACCTTCTGGGCCCTCAGTTAGGGGCGAGCTGATCATAATGAAGCAATAACTATGGAGGCACCAAGGCAAGAAACTTGGCAGAGGAATGTGGAGACACTGAATGCTGGCACAGAAAGGAGAGCCATAGATGGGAACTTGGGGGGGGGGGAATGGCAGTCAGGCGCCCTTGCCCTTGAGCCACATCCTGTGGCTCAGGTAGCCCTGCAAGAAGGCCGGCAAAGGGAGGGAAAGAGCCAGGAGCAGGAGCTTTTGGCACACTTGACCTTTGACTCATGGTACACCTCAGGGGCGGGAGGAGGAGGAGGAGGAGGAGGTGGTGGTGGTGGTGGTGGTGGTGTGGCTCCACCTTGGAGCCTCAGGTGCCAGCTGTACAGTAACACATTCTGTTTCAATTCCTCCCAGCTCAGTGTCTAAGCTTGTTTTTGTGGCTGGCGAGGAAAAGCATGGGCGGGGCTCCACTGCACAGCACCAGCAACCACAAACCCGCCCCCGGACTAGGGTACAGAATGTACCCAGACTACAAACCACACCCTTGTGGCTTGGGGAGGCCCCGAGGCCGACTGGGGAACTGTCACACTACATTGTTTGAGAGCCTGTGCCTAGCAACCGGCTTGGGATTCCTTAGTACTCAAACAATGGGATATCCCAAAGGGTTAGGACTTAGTCAAAGGACAGTCTGCCAAAGGGTCGGCCAGGACCAAAGATGCCTCTGATTGGAGAAGAGGTCCATGGTCCTCTGACCCATCCTGGAACCACATTGGCTCTGGGGCTGGCCTAGGAGAGCTTCCAGCCTAAGCCATTGTGAGGGGACACCCCAAAGAACAGCCAGGCTTACCAATAACCCCAAAGTAGGGGAACAGAGCCTGCCTCTCTTCACTTGCCCCCATCATCTCCCAGGAGGCATAAGGTCCCTGCTGGGACCTTTGGGGAGGGTAGAAACAACTTCTCTAATCCCAATGTGACTTGGAAATGAAAGAAGGCTGGGAGGGGCCAAACCCACAAGAGCTAGGAGAAACTTCCAGTAGGACAGGTCAGAGGGAGGTCCTGTGAAACCAGGATGAAATTCAGTGGGGACTAATAATGCAACAGAGTCAGTAGGGACAAAACCCAACAACATAATCTGGTTCAACACAAATAAGGAAAACACCACATAAGGAGAGCGCTCGCCGCAATGACTACAAATCAGCTTCAAAATAGAGCACAGTTCACTGATGTGGAACACATTGTCCATACCAAGTATCAGGCCACGTATTTGACAAGCTTGAGTATACTTGTGCAGAAACCAGCCTGGGGTTTGAAACCTGCCCCAGCCATCATCAGCTGTAGATTTGATGAGCTCATGCTTGGTGACAGTTTAGTCTTCATGAGAGAGCTGTGTCCGGAATCTGGGGGAAAAGGACAAAGTTAAGATTAGGAAGAAAGGTGGAAAGACAAGGCCTCTGTAAAGATTGGAGGAGGCAGGCAATGTGGCGAGGCCAAAAGAGCCAGGCCTCTGTCACTTAGTGATCAGAAATGGTGACTCCTTTCAGCTTTAGTTTCCTCGTCTTTAAAACCGGGATGAGGCTTGGATAGTGCTGGCGCACGTCTTTAATGCCAGCATTCAGGAGGCAGATCTCTATAAGTTCGAGGCCAGCCTGGTCTACAGAGTTAGTTCCAGGACTACACAGAGAAATCCTGTCTCAAAAAACCAAAAAGCAAAACAAAACCATAATGAATATTACTATAATGATGTTGGTTTGGTTTGGTTTGGTTTTTTCGAGACAGGGTTTCTCTGTGTAGCCCTGGCTGCCCTGGAACTCACTGTTCAAACCAGGCTAGCCTCGAACTCACAGATCTGCCTACCTCTGCCTCCTGAATGCTGGGATTAAAGGTGTGCACCACCACCTCTGCCCAGCTAAATGTTGGTTTTCTTAAGACAGGGTCTTACTATGTAACTCTGGCTAGTCTGAAACTCACTATGTAGATCAGGCTGGCCTTGAACTCACAAAGATCACCATCCCCAGCCTCCTGAGTGCTGGGATTTCTAAAGGTGTGTGCCATCATGCCTGAACCCATAATGATTATTATTAATATTTACATGATTCCAAAAACATAAAGCACCAAGTGAATAGTAGGTCCTCAACCAATGTATGTCTTTTGTGAGGAGAAATAAGATGAGAAGGTTTTAGGAGGCGGTTACTAAGCAGTCCTTTCCCCACATCTATAGCAACCAGAACAAGGACACAGACTATGGTTGTAGTTACAGTGGGCGCTGGAGGGAACCCAGTGGCCATCGGAACTTGCCAACCGCCACTGAAGAGGCTGAAATAGCCCTCAGGCAGGTTTTGTTCTGCTTGAACAGTGTGTCCCCAAAATCTGAACTAGTTGGCCACCTTTTAAAAAGTGGAAGATTTTGTAACTGCCCTGGCAGAAGAGGAGACATTCTAGAGACGGGGAAGGTTGGGACCTGGTGGCAGCCAGACAAGGAAAGAAGAGAGTTCATAGAGAGGCCACAGCTTGTCAGACCACCTCGCAGGAGACACCGGAGCCCAGACAGCTACCGGTCAACAGTGGCCAGGACCACACCTTGCTGGGGATGGCTTGGAAATCCGTACCTTTTGCCCTCTACTGAAAACCTAAACATCTTGCAAGGACCCTGAAGACAGACTGGTGGAGTTACCAGACAGACCCCTTTATTTGTTCCTCTTCCTGTTGTGGCTACATTAAATACATCTCCTGTCCCTGGTTTTCACTGTTACTTGTCTCTTCAGTGTGCATTTCAGGAGAATGATGGCGGCGCCTAGTTTGTTGGGCCTGCCAGGGTCTGAGCTTTCACCCTAAAACTCTGGTAAAAATTCCACCCAGGTGTAGTGGTGCATGCCTATAATCTGAGCATTTGGAAGGCTGAAATGAGAGGCTTGTCAATTTGAGACCAGCCTGATGTATACCATCGAGACCTTTGATCTATCTATCCATCTATAAGATTGTGCACAAAAATCCATTTATAAAACCTCTCTTGAGAAATCAGAAAATCTAGTAATGCTGGACCTTCATGTCCACTGAACATTGGTTATGGGAAGGGAATAAGGTGGTGCTGATGTTGCCAAAGTGTCGTGCATGTAGATGCAAATATGGCAAGGAGACAAACCCTTTGGAACAGGAAGTATGATAATGAGTGCCTGGCTGAGGAGTAGAGGGAAATGGAGAGCAGCTGCTAATGAGGCTTTTTTTCTGAAAAGGATACAAATGGAACATGAAGTAATGGTTGCACAAGCTGTAGATATGCTAATCACTGTGGAAATGTAATTTTCAAAGATAAAATTTATGGTATGTGAATTTTATCTTAATAAAACTGGTTTTGGGTGTTTGTTTGTTTGTTTTAAACGCAGGTGCTGATTCAGCAGATCCAAGCTGGAGCTTGAACCTTGCCTTTCCCCCATGCTAGGGAATGAAAGAAATCCAGTGCCTCAGGTACACGGGGGGGTTGCAGGCAAGACCCTGCATTTCTGATGAGCTCTCAGGTGTGGTGCGGGTTGCTGGTATGCAGGGCTGGTTTCTACTTTTGCTGCACATTCAAACCACCTGGGCAGTTTTTTTTTTTAAAAAAAAAATTCTTTTGCCTGACTTCCCTGTCCATCACCCAGCATGTCTGTTTTCTCTCAAAGCACTTGCTTTACGGCAGGAGAGAAGACAGTTGAAAAACTGACACGGTGCCTCTCTCTGGCTACCAGGCTATTGAAACACTGAACCCCAAAGAATTACAGTTTCCCCAGGAAGTCCAGCTAGGGAAGGAGAAGTACCGAAGCCCTGATGGCAGCAGGAGGAGGAAGTCGCCTCCTAGGAAGAGATTGCACACAGTTCTGACAGCTTGTGGGACTACCGTTTGGGAGAAACTGGAGCCCAGACAATAACGGGTCAGTAATAATAGCCTTGCCGCACACCTTGGCTGACTACTTAGCTATGCATCTCTTTTGCATTCTGCTTAAACCTAAATCTCGTGTCAGAACTCCAAAAGTTTGAGTGGTCGTCTTTATTGATTCCTTTTCCCAGTGTGGCCACAGTGAATAAATCTTCATTGTCTGATTCTCGCTGTTGCTTGTCTTTTTAATTGACACATTGGGGATGGGAGTGGTGAGTCCAACTTGTCTGTGAGGTGAGGGCCCAGACTCTGACCTTAAAAACACTCGGTGGCATGCTGGAGGTTCTGCACCCTGATGCCTGAAGAGCTACCGAGATGAGATCGCTTTGCAGCAAAGTTTGGGAACCATCCACTTTCTGTTACCCCCCCCCCCCCCCGCCCCAGCCCCAGCCTGGGCAGCAAGGCATTTGATCCAACAAGGCTCCAAACCTCTCAGCTTGGCTTCCACAACCCTGGCTGCCTCCGCGAGGCTCCCAGCTCAATGCCTCTACCCATCCTTTTTCTAACATTTTTAGTTTAGGCCCTTACTCCCCTGTCCCCCAAGTCCCTTACTAATGGAGCTTGTTTTATTTCCTTGGGCATCTCTGAATGAGGGCCTGTTAAACACATTTGGAAAAATCTTAGGCACTTCAGTCCTCCCTGCAGCCTCTCTTCCCCAATCCAGTCATCCAGAACTATCCAGGAGCCGCAGGCTGGGCGGGCCACCCAGAGCTTGCCAGGCCCGCCCTGTCTGGCGACCGCATGGAAAGCCACATGCCTTCCGCCTCCGGCTAGCCACTGAACCTCGTGGGGAGCCATGTGCTGCCGGTCACCCGGGAGGGGCAGCCCGACTCGAGAGCGCTGGCTTGGAAGCCACCAAGAACCAACCGCAGTGACTTTTCAGAGGCCCGAGGGAGGGGAAGAAAGTGGGCAGGACAGGGGAGGAGAGCTTGCAGCAAGGATGTCTGGGTAATTTATTATTGCGTGAGAGTGTCTCGGAGAAAGCAGCCCTGACTGAGGTCCAGACGTGGGCAAGTCATTCCAAAGGAAAAGAGGTTATAACCACAAAAAGAAAGAACATTTCGTACCGAGACAGCTGGGCAGGGCCAATGGAAAGGCCCCCAGCCAGCCTTGCTTTGAAAGTGCTTCTGCCATTGCCTAGATGTTTTTGTAAAACAGGGTCTTTCTTCTTTTCTCTGTCAACTCTTTGTTTTCTCTGTGAAGACGCCTTGTGTCTTCAGCTATTTGTGTCTTTCCCTTTACTCTTTTGGGCTGTCCCTTTTCCTCGAGCTTCGAAAGCAGTTAATGAGAGTCTACCTAGAAGGTGCAGTAACAGCTGAGGAAGGAAACTCCAGTTCAATGGAGGGCTTGGTGGCTGAAGGTGTCCTAAGTGATTTAACACCAGGGATATTTTCACACTTGCTTTTGATAATTCCTCTAAAGTTCAGTGGCAAGTGCCAGAAGCTAGTGGAAAGTTTGGAGAGCAAACAAATGCCTCCACCCAAGACCCTTTCTCTTTTCAAGACTAGCTTTGTCCCTTGCGTTTTCAGGGTTTGGTGCAAACTGGGGCGCATGTGTGCCTGCAGGGAACTTTGCAGGGTGGCAGTCTATGTGGAGGTTTATGCAGGTGGTGATCTTTAAGTTTCTTGTTCCTTTCACACAAGTGGCCAAAGAGCCTGCCGGAGAGGAACTGTGACCCTAGAGCAGACCAACTTTGAACAGGGAGGGTCAGAGTTGAACATTCTCAGAAAGTTCTAGTCCTTCAGCAGCTGCCTTCCCACCAGGAAAAAAAAATTGCTAACGGGACAAAGTCAGCACCTCTGCTGCCCCACCCAGCCTTGCCAGCTTGCTCTTGGCCCCTGCCCTTTGCCTTCTGGCTCAGGCTCCTTCTAAGACAATGGCACCAGAGAAAAGGCAAAATGCAGAGGTATACAGGGCAAGTGGAGAGCCGCCATCTGTCTGTCGAGCAAGAACTGGGAGCCTCACAGAGGGATTTTTGGGGAAGGTTGTAGCCTGGCAACAGTGGCCAAAAAGGGTTGGTCTGAGTTGGGACCTTGGGAAAAAGAATTCAATGAAGGATTAAAGGGGAGATAATTTTAATAGCTAACACTTATTAAAGGCTTACTAAGTGTCAGATGCAAGGCCAGATGCTTAACACGAATGATCTCATTTAATTCTCTTAAATATCTTTGCTATGATCGCGTTATTCTTGGGTAGTGGAAATTCTGGCTCAGAGAGGTTGGGTAGCTTGTCTAAGGTCTACAGCAGGTAAAGGGAGAGTGAGGCCTAGTGAACCGCTTGTGTTCAGAACTACTACTTTACAACATAATCTTAGGCACCCTCTTCCCTGCAAAGCTTCAGGGATACCAAAAAAGATACTAGTAACTCTATTACAGGTCTTGAGAAAGATCACTACACGCAACAGATCCTAGAGAAATGCAGAAACAGTCTTGGGAAGGGTTGTGCCTCACCAGTGCCGCCTATGAGGAGGAACCTTGCCTGTTCTCTGCCTCCTCCTCTCTTGGCCAAATCCATGTGTAGATCCAGCCCTATGCGACACAGAGGATCATGGGCTAGTGACGGGTTTTGAGGCTAGTTGGAACGGCTCTGCTAGAGCTCAGTAAATCAATGCACAGAAGACGTCTCTGTCTTCATGACTTTCATAGCCCCTAAGACGATGAAAGAAGCTTGAGCTAGAAGGCTGTGCTAGGGACTCATGACAGCCAGGCCTGAGACATGGCATCGGTTCACGGACTGTGCTGGAATGCTCTCTATGAAAGGCCAACACTGTTTTGACACCCGTTGTTTTCTTCTGTGCAAACCTTTCTCTCCAGATTCCCACAGGCGGCCTTCGGAGTGTTCTTTGAGATTGCCTTGTATCTGGCCTAGCCCTTCTAGCCAGGGACAGTGATTCACCCAACCCAGAACATTCACATCTGCTCAGGAGAACACTGTGTGCTCTGGACTGGTGCCGGAGCCCAAGGGAAAAGGGAAGTGTGCAGGACCAACAGGCCAAGGGAAAGTCTGGGAGCGTTCTGCTATGGCAGCTGCAGGAACACTTCCACCTAAGCCTGACCTTCTTCCTTTGGGCGTCAGGAGGCCGTGGGGACTGTGCCTGGGTCCCAGGTCTTCTTGGGGGCTGCTTTCCAGCAGGTAGCCCCTCTATTCCTCTGGCTTCTAATTTGAAATCCCCTTTAAGGTAGCCTCAGTTGGTTTGAAATGCATTGCCTCTGCATCCCTCCATCCTGTCTATGTCCTTTGCCTCTACCATAATTCCGTCTCCCACCCTCTTCCTCATTCTCACAGCCTCCAGCTTTTCTCCCCAAAACTTTATGTGCCCTCAATACTACCTAAGGCGTCTGTTTGAAAGCTGTCTTTGATCCTGTCAGTTCCACAGTGAAAACCTTTCAGTGACTTCTCATCACCCCAGGACACAGGGTAGACATTGGGGTGTAATGCTCGGAATTTTCACAGTTCATTCAGATCTTGCTTTCTACCACCATGAAGATACCAGATAAAAAAAGAAAGGTTTCTGTAGTGTAAATGTGTCCCTTGCATTATATGCCATGCTGCCCATCACCTTGGTGAAGCCTGAACATTCAATCCCTTTATTGGATGACATCATTGGCATCCAAAGTGGCTCCAGAGCCCCCAAGCTCTCTTTCTTCGAAACAATTTGTATCAGTCACTTTTGTCACTGCTGTGGCCAAATGCATGCCTGACCAGAAGCAAGTTAATGAAGGGAGACTTTAGTTTGGAACATGGTTTAAGAGAAGATAGGCCATCATGGCAGGGAAGGCTTGGCAGTGGTAACATGAGATGACTAGTCACATTGCATCCTCAGGAGCCAGGAAACAAAGAAAGATGATTGCTTTTTCCTTCTCCCAGGACTCCACACATTCAAGGCAGGTCTTCCTTCTCAACTAAAGCTTCTTGGAGATATCACGAGCATACCCAGAGTGTGTTTTCATAGTGATTCTAAATCTAGTCAAATTGACAATGAAGATTAACTATCCCGTACACATCATCTTTCCCTCTATCCCGAGGTGCTACTTAGGCCAGTCTTGGATGGTATAATTCCCGGTCTTGAGCAAATTCTCCTGCCTCTCTCCACCCCCCACCCCCAGTTACTCCTGCATGATGCTTTCCAAAGCCATCTGAATGACAGTTACTCCCTCCCTTCCTTTCCTGGAATGTTGACGCCTGACATTATTTGATCATGTAATGTTTTGCATTCCAGCCTGTGGGGCTATGTGTCTTCTTGACTAGATTGCAAGTTCAAAGAGATTAAGAGCCATGCTTCCTCCTTTTATTCTCCACTCCTGGCATTACATAACAGAACTTCAGTAAATGTAGCTTGCTCGATAGTTTGTTTCCCCTCTCATAAGACTGTGGACTTCCTTTAGGGAAGTTCCTGGACTGTCTTCTGAGTTTGAGGCTAGTTAGGACACCAAAGTGTATGGACACTTACAATGTAGTGTGAAGTGGGTGTGGAGTAGAGCACGTTCAGGAGGCAGGGAAGTGGCGGGCAGAATTGGATGTTGAGGAATTGGATGTTGAGGAATTGGATGTCAAGAATATATAGCAGGGCTGATGTCTGTCTGTGGAGAGGAGACAGACATTCTAGTCAGGGGGCACAGGCATGGAGGCAAGAAGGAGCACATGATGTATGTTAAGGAGTCAGGGAAAGTTCAAGAGCACACTTGAGCGGGAAGGGCCTTGAACAGGGGTTTGGATGGTGAATTAAGCCGTTCAAGGGTTTTAACTGAGCAACTTCTGCCGTAAGAGTGGGAAAGCAAGGGACTGGAGAGATGGCTCAGTGTTTAAGAGTGCTGGCTGCCTTTCCAGAAGACTTGGGGTCAATTCCCAGTACCCACATAGAGGCTCGCAACTGTCTATAACTCTAGTCCTAGGGGGTCTGACACCCTCTTCTGGCCTCTGTGGGCACCAGGCATGCTCAGGATACACAGACATATGCACAGACAAAGCATGTACACACACATAAAAATTAATTACTTAATTATTGAATTTAAAAAGGAATAAGAAAGTCAAATCCGAAAGAACACATATTTTAGCATCCCATTTATATGAAATTTCCAGAAAAGGCAGCTCCAGGGAATGAAAACATGGCTTAGTGGTTTCGGGTGGCTCAAGATTGACTTCTAGTAGGAACAAAAAGCTTCTGTGGAGTGATGGGTTTTTGTTTTGTTTTGTTTCATTTTGTGGTGCTGAAGATTAAATCTAGGGCATCAGGCATCCCAGGCAAGGACGCTACCACAGAGCTTGACATTGTTTTAAAATTGAATTAAGGGCTAAAGGGATCGCTCAGTGGTTAAGAGTGCTTGCTGCACAACCATAACGTCTGAGTTCCGATCCCAGAACCCAAGTAACAGACAGCTCATGGCCTTACACTCACCGGCAACCCCAGAACTGGGGACAGAGGCCTGGGGATGAGAATCACTGGGGCTTGCTGACTCCCAGCCTAGCTGGAATTCCAGGTTCAAGGAGACCCTGGCTTAAAGGGATAAAGCAAAGAGTGACAGAAGCCACCAGATCCCCTTCTCTGTCTTCCAAAGTGACAAGTGTGCACATGTACAGAGGCATGCAGACACGTATACACTCACGCAATACATACACACACTAAACATTAAAATAAACTGAATCAAAGTGATACTCACACAATTTTGGGAAGATACTAAAAATGATTGAACTCTACATCTAAATGAATCAGTTACATATGATATGTAAACTGTACCTCAATAAAAACTCTTTACATGTAAGAAAGCAGATGTGGCTCAGTAGTCTAGCTCACTTTCTGCTCTTACATAGGACCTAGATTCTGTCCCCAGAACCCACATGGTGTTTCACAACCGTCTACAATTCCAGTTCCAGGAGGATCTAATGTCCTCTTATAACCTCTGCGTGCACCAAGCATGAATGTGGTACATATACATATAGGCAAGCAAAGCACTCACACATGCAAACTAAAATAATAAATCCAGTAAATTTTTCAAGGAAAGCCAGTCATTGCAGCTCTTGAGATGCAGAAGCAGGAGGGGGATTGTGAGTTCAAGGTCAGTTAGGATACACAGTGAGCCATGCCTCAAAAAATAAGAAGGACAGGGATGAGAGAGAGAGAGGTTGGATGGATAACAAGTTTGTGGCTGCTGTTTGGGAAGTAGATCCGAGTGGCTAGCCTGGATGCGGAGAGAGCGTTCACGAAATTTCTGCAGCAGTCTGGATAAGAGTTAGTCAGCTAATACTAAAGCAAAGGGTTGGAGGGAAGAGGCAGGAGTCCAGGGATAGGTAGAAGGTCAAATGCGAGAGCAGGTGAGTGAATTGATGGTGCAGTTGCTGGCATCCCATACATGCTTAGGCATGGAGGAGGCCACCTGAGAATGAAGCGTCACCAGAATCTAAAAGACTCCAGCCTCGGGCTCAGCATTCCTCTCTTACCCCATTTTAACCTTCACCCTCTCACAGACTCTGCACTCACCCCAATCCCACCCCTTCCTAAGACTCAGCCACACATGGCATCAATCAGCGATACAATGGAAATTCTCTGACCCCACTGGAGTCCTAGGCGTTCACTGGTTCCCACAGAGATCACCACCTGCCAACCCACACCACCAGTGGGCTCTATGTGTTCTCTTTAGGCCATTTGTCTCTGAACCATGAGGAATGGAGACAGATAACACATGCAGACAGTGAGCCCCGCACCTGAACTTCTGCAGACGAATCTGGGGAAGAGGAAGGCATGGTGTTGACATGTTTCAGAGGCTCTCTGGGTGATTCTGGTGTCCAGCACTGCAGGATCTGTTCTGGTGCAGTACGGGTGCATGTGGTTCTGACGCGCTGGCACACAGGTCCCGCTGGCTGCTGGTGGACAGAAAGCTTGTCCTGAAATGCTCCCCCAACACAGGCCTCTTCTCCTCTTGCTCATCTTTCGGTCAGGAAATGCCCCCCTGACCAGCCACTAATCAGATTACCCTCTTGCACAACTTTCGGCCCCTCCTCTTTCCCCCGTGAAATGTCCATAGGACAATCAGTTCTCCACTGCTCTTTCCTCTGGCCTCCTGGGCACTTTTCACAGTCTGTCTCGTTTAGGAATTGCTGGTTTATATGTGAATGCTCGAGATGCTCAAAAGTCTGGGAAGACTACAGCTGTCCGACTAATAGCCTTTAGGATGGAGCCGGGCCCACCATAGGTAGCCAGCAGATATTGAATGAATTCAATCATTCACAACATCAGTATACCGCGAGACGAACATAAACCATGGACCTTTGCACTTGGCTTTCAGAGTCTCTTGCAAGGCCAGGTATGTCCTCCGAGCTTGCCTGACAGCACAGCTCTATAGGCCCAGAGATGTGGGAGCACAATGACCCACTACAAGCAAAGCAGCAACCGTGGGGCTATCTCAGTAAGCTACCTCAGTTGGCAAGGTGCATCATGCATTAATTTATTCACTACGCCATTCCATTCATTGTAGGCACTACATGAGGTAAAAAGAGATAAATACACGAAAAATGAGCCAAGCTCAGTGACACATGCCTGTACTACCAGCTTGGGGAAGGTGGAGGCAGAGGGATCAAGCATCTAAGGCCAGTTTTGGTTATAGAATGGATTTGAGGCCAGCCTGGATTCCATGAGACCTGTTCAGGGCCAGATCCGCCCCCACCCCCATGCCTTGACAAAACATATGACCAAGACACATGTGACTCATGTACTCACACTAACAGAGCTTACAGTTTAGCAAGAGAGAGACGTTAAATAATCACCGTTGTGACTGGTGCTCTGAAAGAAGGGCAATGTCCAGCCAAAGTGTAAATTAACAGGAGGGCTTTGCCTGGGGCAGTAGAGGGGGGCTGCAAGAAGGGTTAATCCAAGGATCTATCTAAGGAAGTGACTTAGAGCCGAGATCACAGGCAGGACCAGGCGTTAAATAGGCCAGTGAACATCTCAGGCAGAGAAGAAGAACCCTCAGGACTCGAGGCAATTGCAAGCTTGACCTTTGTTGAAGAGACAAGGTGTGCCTGGACAGCATGAACTGAATCGCTCTGAAAGAAAATATGAGGCCCACATCTTTTACACTTGGCTTGAGAATGACTTGTGTTCCAAGTTGCTTTCAAGGCCTGATGTGCCCTCCTAAGCTTTCCTGACTGCAAGGGAGTGTGGGAGGTGGGAGGGGAGAGTAGGCAGTCAGCTAGGGGCCAGAATGTGTGGACCAGGCCTGGGACTTGGGCTTTTCAAACTGCAGAATGGGAGAGTTTTCAACTGGGAGTAGGATGGCGCAATAGAGCTCGCGGCTGTTGGTTGGTACTGGACTGACGGGAGCCAAGAATGGAAGCAGACAGATATGTGAGGATGTTATGTTGGTGGCCGGGGTTGCGGGGTCAACTGTGGGTTCAGCCCACACATTTTGCAGACAAGAAAAGTGAAGCCCAGAAATAGGGAGTGACTTGCCCAAGGTCATCTCTCTTCTGGTTCTAGTCTCTTGTTAGGCGAGAAGTTAACAGAGAACGAAGCAAAAAAAAAAAAAAAAAAAAAAAAAAAAAAAAACCAAGTGGATTGTGGTAGGATGAATTCACTAGTGCACTGTGGGAAATGTGGAGTTCTGGAAGCAGATATGTTCAGACAGGGAAGGCAAAGAGACTCTGGTATACATTCTTCAGAGTACTTTGGCTTTCCACAGCTTATGGGCGCAGTGAAGGCAGCCAGCATCAGCCCTCAGTTACATCCCAACCCTGTTTAGTCTGGCAGTTGCTCAGACAGGAGCTGCGTTCTTAAGGGCGGGCCAGTTCCTTCCTGCCTGGGGAGTCTAACGAAGTGCTGAGCTGGGCAGAACTCCCAGTGCTCCCTGGGTCCCAAAGCAAGCAAACAGAAACCTCATGCAGGGCCACGTGAGGTCAAGTGGGGCGGGGCCCGGGAGCCCGAGCTGCAATAGGATTGGCTGCTGTGTGACACACCACTCCAGGAGCCCGCCCACCACAGGAGGCGCAGCACCCTCGTGGCTTCTTCCCGGTCCCTCCCTCACTTGTCTTGGCTGGGAGGTGGGGGTAGGGGTGGGGGTGGGGTGGGGGTGGGGGGTGGGGATCGCCTCAGAAGTTCCCTCCACTACGTGAGTTCCGAAGAGAAGTTTCTTCCCTTCATCAGCGGCACCCAATCCAAAAACCTTTGTAGAGATGTGACTGATGCCACTCAAACGCTGCTGGCAGCCCAAGGGGGATGACCACTGTGCCTCTCTGGACACTTGGAAGGAGTGTTGTTTAGCGGGGAAGGCCAGGCTGAGGAGCAATTAGGGAGAAAAAAAAGCAAACAAAAACAAAAACAACACCAAATGGGTTTTCAACCAAGGTTTAGCTGAAATCATCTTGGTTATGCATAACCCTCCAAATGACCTTAGGAACATTTCTCCCACGAGGCTTGAGGCTTCACCTCCACCTATACTGCGTCAGCCAAACAGACTATTGCCATGTCCCCAACCTAGGGGCCATCACTTCAGGCCTCCCCTCACCTGTCTGCTTTTCAGAGAGCAGTTCTTTGGTATGAGGGAGAACCGTGGTGGATTGTATGCAGACGGTGAGGAAATCTTTTTACTATTCTCTATCTAAAAACTGAAGATCAGAGTAAATGCTTTCTGTAGACCAGGCTGGCCTCGAACTCACAAAGATCTGCCTGCCTCTGCCTCCCAAGTACTGGGATTAAAGGCATGCACCACCACTGCCAGGCTTTCTGAAGCCACTTTTAGGAGTGACATACTAATAGTCAATATACCAATATCAGGCTAAAAATTTGTACAGTTTTTTGTTTTTGTGGTAGTAGGGAATCAAACTCAGAGCCTTGGACATCTAGATCACTTCTCCACCACTGACCTACATCCTCATTCCACATTTTACTTAAAAAAACAACTTTAAAGGGCCTATTTATTCTCCACAACAGCTTTTTGAGTTACCTACTGTTGATGATTCACTGACAAGAAGTTCTTTTTTGAGACAGGGTCTCACTTTGTAGACCAGACTGGCCTATAACTATGTAGCTCAGGCCAGGCCTACAATGCACTCATTACAATCCTCCTATCTCTGCCTCCCAAGTGCTGGAATTACAGAGGTGAGAGCCCGAAGCAATACCTCGTGTATACTGTAAAGGCGAGGCAACTGTGAAGAGTGATTTACCTGTGGACACATAGCTTATAAAAGACACAAGCAGGATCTGGACTCAGTTCTGTCTAATCCAGCACCCCCTACAGTTACGATATCTTCCCTCAGCAGTAGCCTTAGAGATTTTATGTTGTCTACATTATTCTTGACGTCTTGACAAGCCGGGCCTACCAGAGAAAATGACCCCTGTCTGCCTGTCTCAAACTTGGGAGTGCTGGAGTTGCATATTAGTGGAAACAGGTGGACACATCAACACCATCGGCTGAATTGTCATGAGAGGGCTTCTTTCAAAGCTCCCCTGGTGGTGGTGATCTGCTGCCAGGCTGGAGGGGGTGGTGCGGGGGTGGGGTGGGGAGGGGGGAGCAGGGCGGTAAGCATCTAAAGAGAAGCAAGGACAGCTGGGAAGTTGGCAGAAAGGTGGCCTGCGATGCCTCCTTAGGTTCTTCAATGTCTGACACATCTTGGATGGGTTTTCGGTTCTCTTCTCTAAAGATATTAACGAGGGCAGGGGAGCCTAGTGAATATTTAATAGACAAGTATAAAAAGTTTCACAGACTCTGTCTACATAAAGTTCTTTTGAAGGTCCACACAAAGCCACAAGGGCCTCTTGGAACTCTCAATCCAAGGAAATGATTAACTTTCCTCATTTCTGGAGAACGATGCAATCTGTTTATGAAATGCCTAAATTAATGGGAGAGGATCCAGTGCACTTGGGGGTTTTCCGCCATCATTCATCAGGGAAATTTGAGCCTGGGGCCCACTTGGCTTCCTGACCACTTCCTGCTCCCAAGCTTCTCCGACAGTGTGCCTTTAATAAGCCCAGGTTGTTTCCAGTTCAGCGTTAGTTAACCCTTTGAAGTCTGGGGAGACATATGATACTTAAAACCCACAAACCATTTCATATACATCAAAGATTGTCCAGCAATGCAATTGTTCCTATGTAGATGTTTCCACTGCGGGGATCAAATGAGATGATATGTGTGTGAACGCACTGTGTAATTCTTGAAGCACAGTAAATGGCTTTATTATATTTCTCAATAGAATGGCTTATTTATTTATAAGATGGATGCTCAATCTTACGAGGGCTCTTTGAACAAACCAAATTGGTACTTGTTGAGTGTGGAAAAGCAGTAAATTTCCCTTGTACTTCTTTCCATGTTTCCCAAGCTCACTTCAAGTGAGCAAATATCATTTGCTTTTTCTTTGTTTTTTCCCAAAAAAAGAATGTAAAAGACAAAATATGCAAACGTATTCCTAGAAATTTAGGAATTTGATTTTGTCCATGGCTCTTGTGAAATACTTGAGGAGTACACACAGAGGCTTTCTGGGTCATTCCTATAGGCCAGCTGTAAAGACAGGGCAGCCTGGGATATGGAGCTGGTTGATATTCTAAGAAAACCTCTTCTCAAAAGATCTGAGGTGATTCTCCTATGGTGCTGGGGGCAAAGAAAATTGATTCAGCCCTTTGGAGGGGAAGTTGACAAGATCTCACAAAATCATCTGTGCGTGTGTCTTCTGACTCACCAATTCCATTTCTAGGAATAGTCTGTAAATGCATATGGGCAAAGGAATGCATTGCAGTGTTGCTTATGATTGCAAAATATTAGAAACAGGGGCTGGGGATGTAGTTTCAGTTGGTAGAGTGCTTGCCTTGAATTCCTAAGGCCCTGGGTTCCATTCCCGACAATATAAGAAATGACTTATTGTCTACAGATAAAACAGTTATTACTGCACAGACTCCAGCTTGCCCACAGTGGAGTATTGTACCTCTGTGAAAAGAATACGGATACTCCTTATGTTGAGATAGGTTCTTTCTAGGTAGCCCAAACCTGGAACCTGCAACCCTCCTGTCTCAGCCCCTCAAGTGCTTGTGAACTACCACATCCAGCTAGGATACATAGTTAATAAAATAACAAGTATGGGACTGGGGTGTTGCTCAGTGGTAGAGTACTTGCTTAGCATATGCGTGAGGCCCAGGGTTTGAGAGCTAACATCACAAAGCAAAGACAAGTGCAGAAAGTGTGGCTAAGTGTGTGTGTGTGTGTGTGTGTGTGTGTGCGTGTGCGTGTGTGTGTGCGTGTATGTTCATTTGTGCAGAAAGAAACAGAAGAATAAACCAGAAACTAATAGAATTGGCTACCTGCACGAAGAGGGAAAAACAATACATAGTAGGCATTAAAGAGACATTTCTGGTGTTGATTTATATGGTATACTAGTGGGAATCGTGGATTCAGCTGAGGAGTTTCGGGAAAGTTTTCTGTTGCTGTCTTGAAAGATGAGTATGCTCTCACCAGGTTGGCTGACCTTAATGGAGAGATTATTACTGGCAGGTGGAACGGTTATAAGCAAAGGCCCAGAAGTGGAACAGCTTGGCATGTAAGGTGACCCGGGCATTGCGTGGGAGGGGGTTTTTGTGAGAGGAGTCACCGGAGGGGACATTCATGACTGAGGCCTGGACATTCTGTAAGGCAATGTTCCAGAGTGTGAATTTCATTGGCGATGGAAGCTATAGGGGAGATCCAAGTCAGTTCATGTTGCAGCATGTCCCCGGGCTCGAAGTGTGTGGTGTGGATTGCACAGAGCGAGGGAACAGCAGAGAGGTTCACTAGGGGGCTACTGTGACCACTGCGGTCGGTCAGACAGGAGAGGCTGGCGACTTGCACCTTGAACATAAGTAAAGACATTCTGGGTCATTGTAGATTTCAGAATAAGTAGAAGAGAAGATATTAATGTTTGAAAAAGTTGAGAAAGGGTCTCAATAAATTGCCTGGACTGGCTTTAAATTTACTCTGTAGTCCAACCGGTCTTGAACTGTTGATCCTTTCTTGTGTTATCAGGTCTGGCCCTGGAGAAGGATTTGCACATTCCCATCAAAGTGAAATGTTAAGTACATGGTCTGATAATTTATTACACATACTAACATTTATTGTGATGCCACACTGCCCTCCACACATGTGTACAATTATTATATGTTAAGTAAAGTGGTTTTAGGAACTGAGAGAGTGTATTGGCTTATATCTGTAACCACAGCTTTTGGAAGGTGGAAGCAGGAGTCGAAGGGCCAGGCTTGTCTCGATGCCAAGAACCTTTTGGAAACAAACAAATAACAACAGCAGCAGCAACACCCCCTCCAAAAAAAAAAACAACCCTGAAACTTACAGTGAATAACTACAATCATATGAAAAGTTTTCTTAATGTGTGTCCTGCTCTGGCCTTCAGTTGGGAGCAAAAGGGCCTAGAACAGGCCTCAAGGAAAGAAAGGCCTTAGGCCTGTTTCCTGAGTCTTGCTTTGGAGGCCATCTCTGGCCCTGAAGGGTTAGAAGAACTTGAGACGTAAATTAGGCCTGACATATTCCCAACAAATTGGATTTTGCAGGTTGTTGTGGCTTGCTTGTGGGTTTGCTTTGTTTTGTTTTTGAGATAGTTCCGTTCTGTAGCCCAGGCTAACCTTGAAGCCTAGATCATCGTGCCTCAACCTTTCAAGTGCTAGGATTCCAGGTGTGTGCCACCAAGCTTGGCATTGATTGTTCTGGCTTTTTACTTCATAAGAGCATATACTAATCACTATCTAACAGAAAACAATGGGCTGCTTCTTGATTTGTGGCAGTCTGACGCATATAGAACAGAGAGGCAGTGTGATGTGATTTTAACCCTGGCTCTGCATTGAACTTGCTGTAGTTGTTCTGAGCAAGCTCCTTCTATTTGCTGAGCCACAACACTCTAGCTGCCAAATAAGTGTAGTAGGCATATGATCTGTAGGTCCCTGAAAATGCCAACTTTCCACATTTCCGAAAAGTTAATGAACTTCTATTTCATTTTCCAGCAGCAGCAGCAGCAGCAGCAGGTTCACGCAAAGTTGATTAGAGAGTACGGGAGGGAAGTCGTCGTATAGCTTATGCTCATGCTTTCGTAGCCTTCTCTCTCCATGACTGACTGTTGACATTCCCTACCAGAGTGGAATGCATTAAAATTGATGAGCCTGAACCGATGCACTCTCATTACCCAAAGGCCACAGCTTGCCTTAGGGTTCAAACTTGGTGTGTGCATATCCTATGGGTAGCAGCAAATGTTGAGCTATGAGTATTCCATGACAGTATTACACTGAATAGTTTCATTGTCCCTCAAATCCTCTGTATCATACCTATTCTCTTTCCTTTCTACCAACTCCTAGCTATTCTAGACCTTTTCACCAGCTCTGAAGTTCTGAGGTAGCCATTGTGTCCCATAATTTGGATGGTACAATCTGTGGCCTTTTTACTTTGGCTTCTTCTACATAGTGCACTTAAAGTTCCTCTAGGCCAGTGCTTCTCAACCTTCCTAATGCTGCGACCCTTTAGTACAGTTCCTCATGGTGTGCTGACCCCCAACCATAATAAAATTATTTTCATTGCTGCTTCATAGCTGCAATTTTACGACTGTTATGGATCACAGTGTAAATATTTGATATACAGGACATCTGATATGTGACCCCTGTGCAAAAGTCATTTCATTCCCAAAGGGGTCATGACCCACAGATTGAGAACTGCTGCTGTCCTCTCGTGGTTTCAACAGCTTCTTTTTAGACCTGAAAAAAAATCAACTAACAACTCTCCACCACTTCTTCATCCATTCATCTACTCGAGGACCTTTTGGTTGCTTCCAGACTTGGACACTGATTAATAAAGCTGTTACAAGCATGTACAAGGTCTTTTTGTATGGGTCTAAGTTTTCAGGTCATCTAGGCAAATACTAAAGAGTATTATTGTTGGGTCATGTGATAAATTCCATTTCACAGCTCTTCCAATGTCATTGTACCATTTTGCATTCCCAGCCAATGAAGAATCAAGTTCCTGTAGCTCCATGTTTACCAGCTTCCAATGTTTGTGAATGTTCTAGATTAGGGCCGTAATACTAGGTATCTCATTCATTTTTTTTTTTTAATTTGCAATTCCCTAAGAATGCATGGTGTTCTGTATTTTTTGGGTGTTCTCTATCTTTCCTTGTGCTCATATTCTCTATTTCTCTCTCTCTCTCTTCTCTCTTTCAGTATCCCTCCCCACCTCTCCCTCCTTCTTTTCCTTCCTCCCCTCACCCTACAGAGACAAGTTTTTACTGTGCAAATGAAATTGACCTGGAACTCACTCTGTATCCTAGCCTGGCTTTGAATTTGAGATCCTTCTGCCTGACTCTTTCCAGTTCTGGGGAGACAGACATGCATCATCATGCCTGGAAGTTTTTCATTTGAATGAAGTTTAGTTTATCAATGATTTCTTTCCCAGATCATGTGTTTGGTGTTACGCTTGAAAAGGCACCACCACACCCAATTCTGTGCCTGTAGTGATGGCTCCAGATACAGCCCAACCCAACAGTCATAATATTACTTAAAACAGAATGAGATTTATTTTGTCGCTAGTTATGTAACCCTATCGTACAGTTCTTGACCGTGAACTCCGTGGATAACATGTTGTCACAGTGTCAAGAGACTGGATACACCATGAAAGTGTTCTCATGTTACCCTACAGGTTTTGTAGTTTGTATTTGAGCTATTTTCGTGATGGTTGTAAGGTGTATGTCCAGATTCATTTTTTTCATGATAACACCTCTCTCAGTGTGAATTTATTAGCGGAATGAAGAGTCTCATTTCTCCTTGGCAGATCATATCTAGTTCGTTAAACTCGGGGGTCATAGACTTGCTCCTCACTCCCTTTCCTCCCTCCAGTCCCTCCCATGTAGCCTAGCCCCCTTTCTCTCACTCAAACTCATGGCCTCTTTTTTCATTAATCGTTGTTGCCTACATATATGTATATGTACACACACGTCTCTTCCTAAACATAACCTACTCCGTCTGTATAATGTGAACACTTCAGGGCTGACTGACCATGTGGTATTGGATAACCAGTTGCTGCCCTCTTCCCTGGGGAGGACTGTTTGGCCTCCTGCTCTCAGCATTCCTTAGTTGCCTGTACTTTGTGTAGGAATGAGGCCTTGGGAGCTTCCCCCCCCCCCCCGCCCCCCCCCCCCCACTTGGGCATTTCTATTGGTGTCACCCTTGTACAGCTCATGTTTAGGCAGCCATGATGAATGAGACTTCACAAATGCAACTCCTGACATTAGCAAGAAATACAACCTTGCGGCAAACTCCCTGTGCCTCTGGCTCTTACAATCTTTTTGCTCTCTCTTTTGCAATATTCCTTGATCTTCGGGGCAGGTGTTGTGCTGTGGGTGTGTCAGCCGGGACTGGGCTCCACAGCCGTGACTTCCCCAGTGTCTCTCAATCCCTGTGCCCTTTTGGCAGAGCGGAGTGGCTGCAGGAGGCTGGAGCCGGCTACCTCTCCCACCTCCATTCTTCCTACCCACCCACCTCCTTCCCGCATCCATTCCCCAGAGCGACATGGGAGGTCGCAGAGTTGAGCATGGCATTCCCCGAGGTTGGTTAGGCTCTGATGTCACGTCAGCGGGTTAAGTTCTAGTAAAATGGTTTTTCCTGAGGCCTTTAAAAGAAGAACAGAATGCTCTGGCGTATTTCAGAATGTTTTCTTTTCTCCTCCCCCCTTCCAGAAGCCAGGGTGGGGCGGTTCTGATATTGGCTGTGAGCTGGTGGAGCTCCGGGAGGTAAAACAAATGCCTGCTGCTACTCGGAGCAGAGCTGCACTGGGAATTTGTAACTCTCAAGCTCGTCCACAGCCTCCAGCAATTTGTCAATTACGGCCCAGGGTTTTCTGACCTGGCCCTGGCCTCTGCAAAGGGCTGTGTTGTTGTTGTCGTCCTGGGAAGTTGGCATTGTTTATAACTTTGCAGGTAGTCTTCCCTGTGAATTTTTAAAGTATTGTTGACTAAGTAGGTTGCTGACACATGTCTGGAATACTACGAGTCACAGAGAGATCAGGAGTTTAAGGTTATCTTCAGCTACAAACAGAGTTTGTGTCTGGCCTGAGGTGTGCAGGACCCTGTCTGCAAGCACAAAGGAAGAAGAGGAGAAGGAAGGAGAAAAGGAGGAAGAGGAGGAGGAGGGGTGTGTGTATTAAAATTTTAGTTTTCATAACCTTTCACTTGTTAGGACTATATGGAGACTTTGTGTGTTCATATTGCGGGGGAGGGGCATGGTGGGGTGTGCGCACACGTGCATGCACCTACAGAAACCAGAAGAGAAACTCAGATGGCTTGCTCTAGCACCCGCTGACTGACTCCCTGGAGACAGAGTCTCTCATTGAACCTGGATCTTGCTGCTTTGTTTTGTTTTCATGAGACTGGCTAGCCAGCAAGTACCAATGATTCTCCTGTCTCTGCACCCCACAGGTCTGGGCTTACAGGAAGGCATATGGCCATGTCCTGCTTTTTTATATGAGTTCTGGGGACCCAAACTCATGTTCTCACATTTGTGTAGCAAGTGCACTTACCCACTGAGCCATCTGACCTCCTCCCATGCCAGACCGGAACCTTGTGTGTGTGTGTGTGTGTGTGTGTGTTTATTCAGTTTGCCTCCTTGATTAGTTTTGCAAGAACAGAAATATTTATCTTTTTGAAAAACAGGGTCTCACTCTGTAGCCTGGGCATTCCAACCTTCCGGCCTCAGCCTTTTCTGTGTCGTAATTACAGCTGTGTACCACTATACCTGATTCTTTACTACTCACTTTCTGTCTTCAGGGCCTGGTGCTAAATGCTCAATACACAGTATATGTTCAGTGCAGAAAAAAAAAAAAGATATTGGCCATCACAAGGACCTATGATCTAGGGGAGACCTCTTTCTCCCTCACAGCCTTGCTTTCCTTAACACCTGATGCTGGTCTTGTTTCTGCTTTTGTGTGCCTCCCTCCCTCCACTAGGATCAAGCCCCATGAGTTCAGGAGTCTTATCTGTCCGTCAGCCATGTGTGTAAGAGGTTCTCTCTAAGGATTTGTCCACTGAACAAATGCATGATGGAATGGCTGGCTACAGGAGGAGGGGTTGTGCCTTGATGCTTTGATGGCAGATTCTGGAAAGTTCCCTTGTCCATCCCACCACAGGGTGCCTGTCTGGGCGAGTGTAACTACTTTGAAGGGCTTAATGCCCTTCTAGGAGAAGAGCGCGAATAGGTCACATGGGTTAACCTGGCCTGAAGTGTGTGGAAAAAAACTCCCCAAACTTTGGAACTCAGCAGCTTCCCTTCATGTTATCCGGGAGAACAGGGGCTCTGCTCCAACATGTGTGTGGGACAACAATTTGAAGCTTGATGTTCAGCCCGTCAAAACCACACAGACTTATGTAACGTGACCCAGTTCCTTGATTTTGTAAAGAAGGCGGGGGAGGGGGGGGACGACTGGGAGAAGAGAATGTAGTTATTTACCAGTTTCTTCCTAAGGGCAAAAAACAGAATGTTCAGCATTCAAGGGAGGGGCGGGAGTTGGGTTCTGCCTGAGTAATTCTTGCTCACTGGAAAGACGGGGTCAGGTGACAACTTCCATAGCTAGGCCTGGCACCAGAAAGGGCCCTGCCCAGAGGCAGGGCAAATGCCTTCTTGAAATCCTAGTTTCTCCAGCCCTTTGTAACATTGCCCTGGTATCCCATTTCCTAGGCTGTACCAGAATGTTCGACAGGTCTACGCTGTAGGCCCTGCAGGGGAAATTGGAGGTAGAAGAGGTAGATAAGGAGCCCTTGAGACTAAATACTAAAGAGCCTCTCACCTGCTAGCTCGCGAGACACACACACACACACACACACACACACACACACACACACACACACACGTTGGCCTGCAATCCACCATCAACGTGCTTCACCTTCTAGAGTGCCGATCAATATTCCAGGCTTGCAGCACTGTGCCTGACCTTTGCCCTTTCTTCCTTTTTTTTTTTTTTTTTTTCGGGACAAGGTCTCACTACATAGCCCAAGCAGGCCTAAAACTCAGCATGTCGGCCCAGCTCAGGGCTACCAGGGCTCTCCTGCCTCAGCTTTCCAAGGACTGGGAAGACAGTTGTGCGCCACCGCACGCAGCCCCTTGCCTTTTCCTAAAGACGAAAGAAGCATGTCTCTACTCCTCTGGCAGGCTTGAAGCTTCTGAGGTAGGGAGGGACCCAAGGGAATTGTAGGAGACAATCAGGCCTTCCATGACACGCCGCTGTTTTCTCTATCCTCCTCAGTATGGCAGTGACTGCTCTTCAGCGAGGGTGAAGACTCTTGAATCTGTACTCCTAGGTTTGGGGAACTGGGTGTTCTTGCATAATAAGTTCATCCACACACAGAGGAAATCCGTAAGACCCGAAAGAAAGCTACATTCCTTCAGGGCCTGTGCCTGGGGGGGGGGGGGGGAGGAGGTGGCCTTTGCCTGTACTCTCAACACTTGACAAAGTGGAGAAAGAGAATGTTAAGTTCAAAGACAGCCTGGGCTCCATAGTAACATCCCATCTCAAAAGTCAGTGCACAAACATACACGGGCTACATTCCCAGGGAAAACATTGCCCAGAAAAAAAAAAAAAAAAAAAAAACAAACATGTCCGCACACCCCATGTGTCCTGAAAAAGGGTGCAATGGAAAGGTGGGGGGAGTAGGAAGAGATAGGGTACGACTACGACGCTCCAGGACTTTCTCAGCCTTAAAAATGAAGAGGCTTTTTTTTTTTTTTCTGGAACCCTCACTTTGAATAATCAGCATTGGGCTGAGAGCTGATTATTTTTTTGTTTTGGAGACAGGGTTTCTCTGTGAATCTCTGGCTCTCCTAGAATTCGCTCTCTAGGGCAGGCTGCTGCCTCAGACTCACAGAGATCCGCCTGGCTCTGCCTCCGAGTGCTGGGATTAAAGGCGTGCCCTGCCACCACCGCCCGGCAAGAGCTGACTATTTTAAAGATGGCGACAGAAACATTGAATAGGATAGTCTGGGCTCCCTGTCTCTAGAGTTCCTCTGGTCACCTTCTGGAGCCCCTTACTCAAGGCATTCTTGGAAAACTATTCCACAGCAGGAGAGACTCCACTCCTCCCAGGAGTCCGCGCTGCTTACTCTGCTGCTCAGGCATTCAGCCATGCCTCACAGCCAGCCCCATGGCTCACTAATGTAGGCACTGTGGGAGTAAGTGTTTCCAGACCTTTCTGGGAAGCTCTTTTCTATGTTCTCTTCCTTTTCCTTCTCCCTTCCTTCATCATGTCTTGGTATATCTAAACTCCTGATATGCCTCTGCTGTGTCTGTGTTCTCTGGTGCAAATGTGAATTTGTTCTGTGGTCATCACGTAATCAGTTAAAGAAAGCCTTTCTTAGAACTAGGGGTGGACAGATCACGTTCTGGCCAGTGAGATGGAAGCAAAAGTGTGGTTCATTATTTCTAGGAAGAGTTCTCAGAAGCCAGAAGCGATTTTCCTTACCCTTTCTGCCGCCTTTGATGTGGATAGATTTGCCCCCACACGAACACAGCCCTTTGGGACAATTAAACAATTAGCTAACTATGGTGAGTAGCAACTTGGGAGGACTTTGAGTCACTAGTGACTTTATAGAAATGTTGTATCCACCCACCTAGACTGCCTATCTTCAGACTTCTGAGAGGGATAAGTAAACTATCATTTAAAGGCAATTGCTGCTGGTGTTTTTGTTATAACAGGCAGAGCCAACCCTGATAACTATGGCCATTTCTTCAAGAGAGGCATGGCTTGAGCAACACACAGTTAGCAGAAGTCTTCCAAGTTAAAACCTGGAGATGGGGAAAAGCAGACATTTAGAGTATCTTAAAAGATAACAGTGGGGACATCTATAGTCCCCCTTTGCAGCAACCCATTTAGAAGCCTGCATCATATCTCTTAGGTTTATGACAGCATATTCCCGGTGCTGAGCCTGCTGCCTGAGAGACACATAGAACCAGCTCAATTAAAAGTTGTTGACAGAACAAACAGTTCATTGTTTTCATAACTGATGTGATCAAAAGACCAGTTTACTCATGCTAGTTGAAAGGCTTTGGGACATATTCCCCCATCCCACCTTCATCAAAAAGCTTCTTGCCCAACCTTCCATCACTGGCTACAGTATCCAAAACACGGAGCAATTTCTTTATTGATCAGCACGTGTCAGATACTGTGCTAAGCTCTGAAGATGAGGTGCCCTGATCTAGGGAAGCTTCCAGAGTCACGAGGCACAAACAAAGCAGTAAATCATGCAATTGGGATAAGTGCCATGAAGGAAATGACAATGGGGAACATTTCTTTGGAGACAGTAGTGAGCAAAGATCAGAGAGCGAGAGAGAGAGCGAGAGAGAGAGAGAGAGAGAGAAGAGAGAGAGAGAGAGAGAGAGAGAGGACAGAGACGCACATATCCCAAGTGTGCGAGGAGTCGAGGAAAGAGGGAGTTCTGTGGGCAGCAAAGTGGCATGTGGAGAGGCTAGAGAGGTCAGTGGAGGCTAGATCATGCAGCGCCTGTGTGCCCTGGGGAGGAATTTGGACTTTAATCTAAATGTGATGATAAGCCACTGATAGGCTTAAGGCAAGGGAACGCTGTGATTTGATTTGGCATTGATAAGGCCGCTCGCTGTGGCTGCTGCGTGGGATGGCCAGGGTCCAGCATGGAAGCAGGGAGCCCCAGTGTGTGAGGAGGTGTGAAGCTGTGTGAGGGTAGCTTAGGCTATGGTGCCTCTCCCCCGACTCCATTTATGCAGTCCGGTGAGGGCTGGGGCTAGGACGGAGCTTGAACAGTCAGGGAGCCACAACTGTGCCGGTGAGAGTCGAGACTTTGATTCTGGTCTTGTAGCTATCAATGTCCTTATAAAAGGGACCAAGAAGGAAAGCTTTGGAGACCCGTGTCCAAAAGCTCAGGGGAATTCTTGAAACTAGACAGAGAGATTTTGAAGGCACAGACAGGGTAATAGCACTAATGACCCCGAGAATAGCTGCTGGGCGTGGTAGCACATGCCTTTAACCCTAGCGCTCAGGAGGCCGAGGCTGAGCCATGTAAGAGTCTTTTTGTCATTGTTTGTTCAGTTTTGAGACAGAGTCTGGTTGTATAACCCAGGCTAGTTTAAAGCCTACTTTGTAACCTACACTTGCCTTTCATAGACTGCCCTCTTATCTCAGCGCCCCCCGCCCCCCGCCCCCGCCAAGTCTTAGGATTACAGATGTGCACCACTCTGCTGGCTAATGTGTAGGTCTTTTAAAGTATATTTAATCCTGAACTCTTCTCAAAATAGTCTTCACTGATCCTTGTCGTCTAGAACCTAGTTGATTCAAGTACAAAGTTAATCTACCCACCATGTTGAGGCATCTCTAGGCATTAACAATTGCTCAGAGAACTGTCATGTCTGCTATTAGAAAATACAGCGCGGAGCTAGAGAAGTAGTCCAAGGATGCACGAAACCTTGGGTTTGATCCCTAGCACAACATAAAGGAGGCATGGTGAATCACACCTTGAATTCCAGCATTCTCAAGGTAGAGACAGGAGGATCAGAATTTCAGGGTTGTCCCCTGTTACATAACCTGAGGTTAAACAAACAAACAAACAAACAGGAAGAAAGAAAGCAAGAAAAAGAAAGGAAGGAAGGGAGGGAGGGAGGGAGGTCCGAAAGAATGGACCAAATGGGAAACGTGAGAGATGGTCCCCAAACTGTGTTCCCCAGCTCTTGCGTCACAGCCAGCCTAGTTCCCTCCTGGTCTTTGTGCCTTCTGTTTATCCTTCTCTGTGGCCATTTCTCCCTGGGGTGGTGGCTCATGTCTATTCACATGACTTCAGCATTTCAGCTCTGATGACATGCAGACATGGACACATCACGTACTCCCGCCCTGGCCTTCACAGTTCTCTGTCTACACAGTTCACAGAGGATCTTCCCATATGCAAATAGTCTTAGCTCAGCTGGAAATGCAAAGTAGAATTCACCTTCTTTCTGAAAAGCCCTTCCAATCTACCAGACAGCATTTTCACGGTAGGGGTGGGAGTAAAGTGGAGAAGGTGTTTCCTGGGGACACAGTACCAACTTAGGATATTGACTACATTCTGGGGGTGATTGCTTGCCAATCTGAATGTTCTTAGCACCAATGATCAGTAGCCTCCAAATTGGTTAAAATGAGGAAAACCTGGTGGCTCAAACCTGTAGTCTCAGCTGCTTTAGAGTGAGGCAGGAGAATTAGTTGAGTCCAGGACTATGAGGAAAATCCTCGACTAGGAAAAGTGTTGGTTACAAAGATGGAGAGATGGCACAGGAGCAAGAATACTGGCTGCTCTTCCAGAGGACCCAGGTTCAATTCGGAGTTATTCACATTGCAGCTCACAGGTGTCTGTAACTCCAGTTCCACAGACCCCAATGCACCCTTCTTGCCTCCTTGGGGACAAAGAATGCCTGTAGCACACAGACTTACATGCAGGCGAAATATCCATACACATAAAAGGAAGAAATACTTTTTTTTTTGGTTTTTTGAGACAGGGTTTCTCTGTGTAAGCTTTGCGCCTTTCCTGGAACTCACTTGGTAGCCCAGGCTGGCCTCGAACTCACAGAGATCCGCCTAGCTCTGCCTCCCGAGTGCTGGGATTAAAGGCGTGCGCCACCACCGCCCGGCTGAAATACTTTTTAATTGGTTAAATTTGGATTTGGTGTTGCATATCTGTGATCTAAGCATTCAGAAAGTGGAGGCAGCACATCTTGATTTCTTGGTGATCTCGAGTTACATAGTTAAAAAAAAATTGGTTGAAGTCCTGCAGCGGTAGTGGCTGCCACCTTTGATCCCAGCACTGTGGAGGCAGAGGCAGGAGGATCTCTGTGAGTCTGTGGCCAGCTAGGTCTACAGAGCAAGTTCCAGGAGAGCCAAAGCTGTTACGCAGAAAAACCTTGTATATAAAAACCACCCCAAATCAATATCCATGCCATCTTTGAGCTGAACTACTTTACTACCTCCTCTCTACCTGACTCATTTTGCTACCAAGTCATACTGACTTTTCACCCGGTAGAAGATCCTCCAAGTTTCCCATAGTATAACATCACCAGCAACATGGACTTGTGAAATACGCAGGCTCTACAGCCTGTGTGGAGCTGCAATCTGCGTTTTGAACTTCCGGGGAATCCTGATGGGGTGATTACAGACCACACTTGAGAAATAACTGCCTTGTATTGGCTTTGTCCTTTCCTTCCTGTGACCTGTGTTCTCATCCATCCCTGGGCTGGCCCTCATCACCCCACACCTGGATGAGAGCAGCAGCTGGCCCACCATTAGCCCTTGCCTGTTCCAGGCTCCGCAGCTGCCAGAATTCATCGTCTACAAATAATTCTTGCCTCACATCACTTCCCTAGTCAGAAGCTTTCCTGAGACCTCTTAGATCCTATCTAAAGGCATTTGGCTTGTGGCCAGCGGAGCCAGCTTGCCGCCCTCCCCTCTCCTTCTTCTTCGTGCACTCCCATTCTTCCCCATCCCACTGGTCCTTTTTTTTTTTTTTTAATATGGTGGCCTCTGCTAGTTTGGGCTGATTGCCTTTCCCTTTCCTTTCCAACTCTCCATGTTGTACCCATCATTGAAACAGGGAAACATTATACTGCAGGGGAGAAATCAAGAAAACTATTGAGGCTGTTTATTCCATTTCTTTGGGCGTCCATCTTGCCTCCTTCAGATGCACGATTTGCCTTGCGCTAGCTGTATGACTTTGGCCAAGGGACCTAGCTTCTCTGTACCTGACTTGGTGTTCTCATTTTCTCATGGAATGTTTATTTTTATTATTGGTGGCTTTTGGCAAGAGATTAAACACGGGGCCTTATTTGTACTGGGTGTGCTCTCACTCTCAATCACTGAGCTACACTGTGTCTAAACAGGGATTTTTTTTTTCTTTTTTTTGGTTTTTCGAGACATGATTTCTGTGTAGCTTTGCGCCTTTCCTGGAACTCACTCTGTAGACCAGGCTGGCCTCGAACTCACAGAGATCCACCTGGCTCTGCCTCCCGAGTGCTGGGATTAAAGGCCTGTGCCACCACCGCCCGGCTTATACAGGGATCTTAATAGGACATACCTCATAGGCTCTTGGAGATGATTTTAAAAGTCAATAAAATGGATTAAAATGGAATGTGACATAAATTGTCATGTAAGTGATGCTATGATTTCGATCTTTGCCTCTTCCAGCCAGCTCCTTTCTAGAAACTGTTTCTTCTTGGAATATTGACCTGACAGAGTCCCTGGGAAGGCCTTGACTGATCCAGGAGTGGGGGGATTTAAATGCTCAGTGTTTGTATCTGAGTGCGTTTCTCTGCATCCCTCTCCCAGGGACTGGGCTTTTTCTCAAGCTGTAATTGGCCTGCTAGGAGGAGAAAAGGTAAGATTTGAAGGCAAGAGTTTCCCGAATGAGGACGATCATGTTAGAACAACTTGAAAAGAGCACAGGAGCCAGTGGGCCGGCACTTTCTTTCTGGCCTGCTTCCTCCTAGCTTTCTTTCTATACTCCTGGTGCAAGTGGCCCTGCCTCCTCTCCCTCCACTCAGTCCCCACTGGCTCTCCAGGCCTCCCTCCCAAGGAGCTTCTTCTGTGCTTGTCCCGAGCCTGGGGGCCTTGCTCCTTGTACCCAAGGCAGCCCCTTGTGTAAATCATCTAGTCCCACCGTGTGTGTGTGTGTGTGTGTGTGTGTGTGTGTGTGTGTAAACCTAGCTAGCTAGCATATGCATTACTGTTCTAGTATTCAAATGGATGTCTCTTGCTTTCATGGATAAATACAAGCAATTCTTTAAAAGGCCACATTGAATTCAACCATTCTGTTCTTTGCTTTCTCCCTCATCATCTACTTTTCTCTCTTCCTCTCAGTAAAGATTCAAAGTTCAACTACTATGGATGTGAAGGAGGTCTGAGAGTATTTTTGACATTTCAAGGGGAAACTGCTGTCTCCTGAGGCCTGTGGGAACTCTGGGAGCTATACAGAGTCCTCTGCTTCTCAGTTTTCTGGTCTGTTTAATAGAGCTAGCCCATAGCTGTCTTGTTAGCCTGCAGTAAACGCAGCTTTGTCTTCAGGGAGGTTACAGAGCAGGGCTCTTGTGATCATGCCAGGAGGATCGATGAGACAGTAGATCAGAGGTCACCCAGCAAGTTGGCAAGCCCAGAACCGAAGGATTATGGCTTCAGCTCTCGTGTTTTGTTTTTTGTTTTTGTTTTTCCTTGTTCTGGGTCTGATGGGACCAGCTGAGCCTAGAACTTCAGACGCCGTGAAAGGCCAGGAGCAATGTTTTTCTGCCCTTCTCCACCCTGGTTAGTTTTCTGTGGAGCAACAATAACAGAGTTGCTCCTGTGTGTGAATAACAAACCCCTGAAGTTCCTCTTATCTGGTCTAGTAACCGCTGTGGCCTCCAAGGCTGCAGTTGTTTGTCTCTGTTTAGGCGGGGTTGCCTAGGGAACAAAGTTGTTCTCTTTACCACTAAGTGACTGTGGGGCACGTTTTTTTCCCCTTTCTTGTACAGAAAGTACTTGTTGACCAGGGAGTTTGATGGGCTACTTTCTGCCCCTCCTCATTCCCCCTCCCCCTCAGACCTCTTCCTCTTCTCCTGCCCCCCTCCCTTTTTTGAGACAATGTCTCATGCAGCCCTGGCTGTCTTTGAACTTATCTGCCTGCCTCCACCTCTCAGGTGCTGAGATTATAACAGACATGTACCACACTCACTTCACCCACCTGCCCCCAGACCCAATCTGTAACACATGGATCAAACCTTCTTTATTCATCTGTTATTTTTCAGCTAGAAAGCAGAGGTGTGAAGTCTATAGGTGTACTGAATAGTCTAAAAGTCCCTCAGCTTGTTTTACAGGGAAAGGGCTTTGGGAATGAGGATTGAGAAAGCCAGATCAGATGAGAGGGCTGCTTGAGAGCGGACATGGCAATAGGCCTCAGTTTGTATCCATGCCAACAGCTGTGTATTCTGCACACCATGACCAAATTGACAGGTGTACACAGTGAATTTGGTATCCTGAGTAGCAAGCTGAAATTAGGTAGGGAAGTTAGGGCTCAGGAGGCCAGCAAGCAGAGATGTGTAATGCTAGGGAAAAATTCTGGCAATTGGAAAAGAACAGGCCAATATATATGTGAATGTGACGGAGAAGGAAGCATGTTATTTTGATTTAATTTGGGTCAGAATTGGGCTAAGTCATCTTGGTCACCTTGAGAAAAATGAAATTCTGTTCAGCTACATGTGTCTAAATAATAGCTGTGTGTTCTACAGGAAGCCCAGATTAAATGAAATAACTGACATAGGGGTGACTCCCTTGGGAACACAGTAGGCTCAGAATTGGGCCAGAATTAAGTCCAATCAAAGGTGCGGCAGAAGAGACACAATGTTCTTCAACAGTTAGTCAGACAAACTGCAGAGAAATGTGGATAGGGAAGGGCAGTAGTAGCCCTTACGAGGTGCAGAGGGAAGGTGCAATAGACTTTGCCCACACCGCTGGTGGATGTTGTGAGAGAACTCTCAGGACTAGTGGAGAGGCAGGGATTGAAGGCATCTTTCCCTAGGTGGGGTGGGAAAGCAGACAAAAAGAATATAGCTTTGCCACCTCACACAGTCTCCTTTTTCTCACCCAAACACTTTTACTTTGTCAAGTTCAAGGGTTCCAAGTGGATTATTAGAATGCACTATGTGGTGAGTTTCAGAAGCAGGAGGAGGCCCAGCTATGTTAACTGGGCTCCTCTCTTGTTCCTTCAGAAGTACACCATACCTGTTTCTTTGGGGCACTCTTGGGGGTATTTTTCCAAATTTCCCCTCAAGCTAAAGTTGGGTATTAATAGTCACTCATTCTGTAGCTTTCATATAAAAGAGCAGGGCGGATTAGGAAGGCTATGTTGAGTCCACATTTTCCTAAGAGCTGTGTGACTTTGGACAAGTCACTTAAACTTGCTAAGTCTCAGCTTCCTTATGTGGACGGAGAGGTCTAAGAGCACAAGCAGGTTCTTTATGTAGAGACTATGTGGATGACACACCATCATGGATGCAGCACAGGTCTGATCCTTCCCGGGTGTTCAACAAACATTGGACAGACTAGCAAAACACTTTGCCTCTATCAAGTGCCCACCCAGTCTAAGTATACAGTCAGACACCGAGTTTATTTTTAGAAAAAAGAGCAAAGTTTATTGAAATTTCAAGCTACATCTGAAAAATCCAAATCCAAATCCTGAAGACATACAGCAGGATAAGGTGTCAGAAAGTGGAAAAGTGTTCACTGTCACAGAACCTTCTTACACAAACTTCCTGGGTACATCTCCCAGCCCCCCAAGGGATCAAAACTATCCTCTTCTTATCCACCACAGGACTCCATCCTTTGATTAATCCCAAAGTTTCCCACAAGAACAAAACAAAAACAAAAACACCCCCTGAAAACAAAAAAAAAAAAAAACCAAAACAACAAAAATAAACAACAAAAACAATTAAAAAAAACCTTCTCAAACAAAAATGTGAAGTCCACACTGATCTTCTCTCAACCCCATTCTATGTAGTCAGCACCAATGAATGGTGGGTTTGGCATTCAAAAGAGGACTCCACGTGTCTTCAGTGGACATATGGGGAGGGGTGCAGCAGCAAGGCATCTGTGGCTGCATTGTGAGGCTGGTCCCCCTCTCCCTTCTTTGTATCTTGAGACTTAGTTAATCTAAAGGACAAAGTGGATCAATTTGGTAAATTAGCACAGTCAAAAATTTAGCTTTAAGAGATAAGGGACCAGTCAGTACTCCCAAAGCTGATTAGGCCCTTCAACATGTAGGTGTATGTGTATATGTATACATCACTACACTAAGATATATCTAGCCCTATGGGTATATATATGCATTATGGCTATATAGAAAAACTATGCCAATACTAACCAAACAGAACTTTGTAAGCGGTCATCCCAAAGCTGTAATCCCACACTGGGCTGTGCACAAAGCCATGCATTATACCATATTAACCAACAGAAGGCTGACTTGGCTCAATCTCTCCCATCTCTGCCCCTGCCTGGGCAAGACAGAGGAGAAGAGAGAGGTTGCCTCTGCTTAAAACACAAGTGGCTTCTTCATAGGAACAGTCGTTGTCAGATGAAGCTGTGGAAGATGTCCATGGAAATGAGAAACAGACCCCTTATACTTTCTGGAGCACACTGGCATTAACATCTCAAACTACTTTCTCCTTTGCCAGCTGTAACTAAGTTGCCCAGGCCCTGGAAGCCCCTGGGGCCCGGTAGCATGAGAGGCTCACTGGCTTGGGGTTACTAGGCCCCATGCAACTCAGTCTCCAGAGACCTGCTCTTTGTCAGGGGTCTGTCACTGAAGTGGACCCAGATGGCCATGTCCTTGGGACATCTCTTGGCACCAGCTACGTTAGGTGTAAAGTTCTCCACATGAGATGACGCTTGGGGAGCCAAAAACAAACTGGAAAGAACTAGGTAGAACAAGTTGTGGCTCTGCCCACCCTGAGGACAGAGCCACTTACACCGCAGAACCATCGGGGGCTTCTGCGCTTTCTGGGGCTTCGGGTGCTGGCTCTTCAGGGCTCAGCCGGGACTGGAACTTTTCCAGCTGCTCCGGGCTCGCCAGGGTCTTCAGGAGGGTGTTCTCACGCTCCAGCTGGGAGTTCTTCTCTACCAGCTCCCGGATCTGCTCCTTCAGGATCTCCACCTCCTCTCTCACAGCATACATCAGATGATTCTTCACCAGATCCTGCCATGGAACAAAGCTACTTGTTAGCCAGCATGGCCCCTCCGCAGCACTATCGCCCTGCTAGCAATCTGCTGCACTGACCTTTATGCCACCACTATGCGACCCTTACACAGCACACTGTGCCTGAAGCTCAAGTCTTCATGCCCTCTTCTCTGACACACTTAAGACTCTTGTTTAGGAGAGCTGCAAGATTTGGGCCATGTCAGGGTTGGGAGTCTAACTTTGGTCCAGACCCTCCAAATTACTAATGACTTTCAAGTCTGACTAGGTTAAGACCTTTCTTAGTTTGTCCTGCTGCTGGCACAAATCTGGGGGAAGCCTACAGTGCACCCCATATTGTTGATCTGCTTTATAAACATTCACCAATAATATGAAATTGTTATCGTCTAAAAATGCCATCTCTTTTGGCATTTTCTCCCCTGCACATAACCCAGTACATCAAGTCACAGTTGTCTCGCAGGCTCAAATAGGATACATGAACCTTGCTCTGGGGAAGGGGCAGAAACTTTCCACACCCTTTGAATTTACTGAGGGACAGGGAACTGTGACATTAAGCTCCACAGCACAGTTGAGTAGCTTATCACTGCAAGAAGTCCCAAGCCTCTGCAGCATTTGGCTGTTTGGTGGAGTGTGATCTCTACCTAGTAAGAAGCAGGCCAGCAAATGGGTGGGGTGCTTGGCATTCTGTTTCCTCCCCACTCCTGACCCCAGCCCAGGATCTGCAGAGGCACTGCAGTGCAACTGCATCCAATGAGCTCCGGCCCCTGCCAACTGCAGGACACAGACAAATCCAAGAGTCGCAGCTCTCACCTTGCACCACTCAGGAGGGAGCCAGAGGCTGCTGCAAAGTCCTGGGATGGAGGAGGAGTTAAAAGGGAGGTGGTGTAGCAAGGGCAGTCTGGGAATGTCCTAAAAGGCATCCTGCTGATTGTACTCTAAGGTCTCCAGTGAGGATGGGAAGCTGGCAGTTCTTTTCCTTAGGGTCCTGGCTAAACGCTTTTGCATCCACCCCTTCAGACCTGTCCAGAGTTACATAAGCTGCAGCTAAGTCAGGGGATGGTAATGACGCAGTGATGCCACTCACCATGGCCTGCTCAATCTTGTTGTCTAGGGCCACCACGCTGGCTCCGGAGGCACTGCCAAGACAAAAAGCAAAGCCACCCATCATTACTCACTCAAGTCCAAGGCAGCTGTGGCCGAAGTCCTCCATCTGCCTAGGGTCTTCCTCTCTCCAGCCTCCCTGGCCTGAGTTCCAGGCACTTTAGTCTTTAGGTCCCTCTCCAGCCCCTGCAGGAAGCTGCACTTCTCTAACCCCGCTAGCCTTGCTCGGGCACCGCCCTGAGTTCCAACGGATTGGAGCCCCGCGCGGTTTCGGAGGCGCCCAGGCCTGAGCGGCCTGCTTTAGGGCGATTTGCAAACAATAGAGCGCGCGCCCGAGGGAAGCCCCCGCTGCGGGCCCCAAAGGTCCCAGGCAAACCTACCGGTCTCCGAACCTAGCTAAGAATTCCTTCTCGATTCAGAAGCTTGCGGCCTTCTCCCAGACGGTGCACAGCCAGCCCCAGCCCTGCCTAGCTCGCCTCCCTTTTGCCTTCACCGCGGCAGCTGCTGGCTCTCACCGCGCAGCAGCCGCAGGGACGCTCCGCCGGCGGATCCCAGCACGGTGGTGACCCCCCCCCCCCTGCGTCCCCTACTCCCGCCCCTTCCCAGGATGCTACACCGCGGGGAACAGGGACCAGTGCAAGGCTAGCGAGCTCTGAGATCCACCTTGGAGCCCAGCCCCTGTGGGCTCAATTCAGCATGCCAGCTCAGGCTAGTGGTTACCTGTTATCCAGTTTAACGGAAACCACATCCCCTCCAAGCAGAGAAGAGAAGAAGGAGATGGAGAAATTGTGCAGCTGATAGACCGCCACCTCCATGGGGGTCTGATACATTTCGGTGTTCATGATGCAATTTGCCAGGGAGCTGTGGCTGGTTTGGGCGGCTGCTGGCGCGCTGCTATGGGCTAGGCTCTGGAGCCGCAGTCCGGCCCTGGAGCTAGGAGTAGGAGGAAGGCTGCAGTGCAGACCTGAGCAAGTCAGGCACTTCCAAGCTGAAGTTGAAGGGAAGTGGCTCAAGGGGTGTCACCAAGTGTGTCACAAACTCCACAGCCGCCAGTCCAACCCAGACTCCGAGATAATTTCGGCTCCTACTTCTTTATATAGGAGGAGCCGGCTGCGTCACATGGCGTCAGGGGCCATGCAAATGAGTCCTGTACTGGGCTTTGTGGCCCGGTTAAACCACATCCCCCTCCGTGAACCTTAGTCAGGGAGTGTAAACAGTTCAGCACTTTCTTGTGCCAATTGGCATCTCCAAAGAGGACTTTGGAGGCTGGTAAAAACCAAACTGAGGCTCATTTCTAGAGAAAGAAGAAATGCTCTAGCAGGAGGTAGAAAGCATTCAGTAGAGGGCGGTACTGCATTTAAAAGCTTTCCGGGTGCCAGTCAATGTGCTCTAACTGGCTTTGCAGTGCTCTCAGGTCACTCTCTGAATGCCCACCCCCACCAATGGGCATCTCACTTTCTCCAGCTTACTGCCCCTCGGTCAGTCTCTTTCCTTGGACACAGACTTTCCATCTGTATGTTCACTCACTCAGCAATGCAGCTGTCCAGCAAAGCATCAGCCAGATGCTTACCAGCCTGGTCCAAACTCCAGAACCTGCTCACCTCATCTCTTCCTTGAGAAGTACACGTATGGGAATAATGGGAATAATGGGTGGTCTGCATGTGATACACTCACAGGTCTGCACTAATCTGTGAGTGCATGTGTATGTGGGAAAGGGTGCCCAAGAACTGATGGGATGGACACACACTAGGGAGAAGCAGGTGGGTGACACACGATGTGGAAAGAAGACAGCATAGTGGAGTTGGCAATGGACTGACCACAGATGTCAATCCTTTTCTCTTTGGTCTCTACACCCTACTCTGCAAAGAAAATACATTCAGCACCATTACCTGAGAGCTCATGTCCCTATTTATTTTTATTTGATGTGGTTTTTTTTTTGTTTGTTTGTTTGTTTTTGCTGGTATGTATGTCTGTGTACCACAGGAGTACCTGGTGTCTGAGGCCAGAAAAGGGCATGGGATCTTCTGGGACTGGAGTTACTGAAGATTTGAGCAACCATGTAGGTGCTGGCAATTGACTGGATCCCCTGGAAGAGTAGCCAGTTCTCTTACTGTTGAGCCATCTCTCCAGCCCTGTTTTTACTTACTTACTTACTTACTTACTTACTTACAGGCAAGGTTTATATATGTAGCTCAAGCTGGCATCCAATCACAATTCTCCTAGATGCTGAGATTATAGGCTGCACCAACATGACTTGGATAACTAGTTTTAAAAAACATTTCTTAACCGGGCGTTGGTGGCACACGCCTTTAATCCCAGCACTCGGGAGGCAGAGCCAGGCGGATCTTTGTGAGTTCGAGGCCAGCCTGGGCTACCAAGTGAATTCCAGGAAAGTCGCAAAGCTACACAGAGAAATGCTGTCTCGAAAAACCAAAAAAAAAAAAAAAAAAAAAAAAAAAACCCAAACATTTCTTAAACTTTCTTATAAACAGCAAGCTGAAGAAGAAAACTACAAATCAAAGTTACATATAACTGCCTCAGGAAAATAGCTCCCTGTGATGACATAACAGTGTAAACAGGAGCCCCGAGGAAAGGAAGATTTAGGATTTCTCCAGGTGCTCCCAAGCTGAGAACCCTGAAGCACTGACACCAAGAGGAACTTGCCTCCTGGGAATCTCAATATCTCTCTCTCTCTCTCTCTCTCTCTTCTTTTTTTTTTTTTTTTTTTTTCTCTTCTCTCTCTCTCTCTCTCTCTCTCTCTCTCTCTCTCTCTCTCTCTCTCTCGAGCTGAGGACCAAACCCAGGGCCTTGCTCTTGCTAGGCAAGTGCTCTACCACTGAGCTAAATCCCCAACCCCATCCTGGGAATCTCAAAGTGCTGATAACAGTTCCATCTACATGTGCATAGTTCTGTTTTTTTTTTTTTTTAACTTTTGTTTTACCATTCCTATAAAATATGAAATAATGAAAGATACAGGAAATCCAAAGAGAAACTCCATCCTCGGGGGGGGGGGGATTTGGCCAAACTATAAATAAATGCACCTTTATTTACCCACTTCTGCTTGCTTTAGACTACAGGAAACTAAGCTGGTACATTGCAGACCTAAGTGTCCAGTAGCAATGGCTCCAACTATACATATACCATTGAAGTGTACTTAATTATGCCATAAGAAAATGAGGTTTCTGTTGTCTAATTACACATGTTTGCATCAAAATATATTTTCATTCTTTTGGGTATTGAAAAGAAAGAAAGGAAGGAAAGAAAAAGAATGAAAAAGGAGGGGGCACCCAAGCCTTGAGGTTCTTTCTTTTTGCTCCTCCTATGAGAGGCCACCTGGTGGACAAAATTAAAACTGCAAACATAAGAAACAACGTGGGCAGAGAAAGGAGTAAGTGATGCAATCACCAATACTGTTTACACCAACCCAGGACTAGAGGAACATTAGGTTCCACCAACATATACAATAGTTTTCACGGTGTTAAGGCAAGTACACATAAATCAGTGCTCCACAAGCTATGGTCCAATGGAATAACCTAGTGCAATCATTCTATTGGAAAAGTACTGGGACCTCTTATCAGCAAAGAAGGTAATTATTTGCTTCAGGATATTTCTTAGACAGGTACCTGGTACTGACACCCTGGCTAAGGCCCCAGCCAAGTCCAGTCTGAAGACCTTGACTTCCTCCTGGCTTTCAGTGCATTTATGCCACCAAACAGTCACTATAGAACAGGGCTGCACTGGTAGATTTCAATGCTAACAAATTCAATGCCCAGTGCAGTTGCAAAGAGCTGACCAATAAATGCAAGCAAATCTTTTGCATAGCCATTTTATACCATTTTAGGTAAGAGATAATGCCAACCTCAGGACATTGTTAACTTCAGGCTCTCTGAACGTGGTGTTTGCCCTAAGTGGTGTGCAGCAGACAGAACAAAGTATAGATAGTATTTATAGGTCATCAAGAATGTTATCTAAAGAGGAAAAAAACCTTTTACATTAGCAGCTTAGCTGCTCTTGGAGTTCCCTGATTTATGAAACTTCCCTCTGCTACCTAGGGCTTTCTTAGTCTGAAAGAACTTCTGAGTTGATTTTTTTTTATTGTTTTGTTAATTTTTCCTAAACTACTGCTACTTACCCCAAGATTCCTAAGGAGATGGTGAGAAGGCAGTGGGAGGTAGAGATAAGACAGGTTGGCAGGGGCAAAATATCACCAGGAAAATGGGTACAAGAGAAGTAAAACAACCATTTCGGTGCATATTTCCTCATTTGGAAACAGTAACAGAGCTATCCAGGTACTTTGAGGGGAGAAGAGAGAAGAGGAAATGGGGGCTGCTTACAAGGTTGAATTGAATTGCTCACTAATTATACTTCAAATAAAAAACAAGCTGAGTTTGAGATTCACTGACTGTAACAGCTACCATTAATGGAGCACCAGTTATGGGCTGACACTGTGCTGGCTGTACCCAAACCTTGCATTTTGGGCGCTATCACTATCATTTACAAATGAAGAAACTGAAGGTCTGGCTACCTTGCCCAATGTTGCTGGCATCCTACAGGCATTTTCCCTTCACTTTTTCTTTCCTCCTTACCCTTCTCTGACTCCTTCAATTCATCCTCCAACTTCAGTAATCTCTGCTCTTTCAGTAAACCTACTTCCTGACCCACAATTAGCTGGTATAGTAAAAAAACAAAACAAACTTTGTTTCTGGGTCAGTAGATTTGTACTAGAGTCCTAGTTCTGCAACATTGGTTGTAAACAAGGGGTTCTAAGGCCAACTTTGAGGTATTTATTTATTTATTTATTTATTTATTTATTTATTATGCATACAGTGTTCTGCCTGCATGTATCCCTGCAGGCCAGAAGCAGGCACCAGATCTCATTACAGATGGTTGTGAGCCACCATGTAGTTGCTGGGAATTGAACTCAGGACCTCTGGAAGAACAGCCAGTGCTCTGAGCTCTCTCTCCAGCCCCAAACTGAGTTTTAAGCATAGTCAGCTTTTCTGATACTTGGAGATGGGAAAAATATTCAAACTGTCCCTAGGAGCTTTAGAAGAGGGCCATGTTCATTTAGATCAGTTCAAAATACAGTTGAGAAGTCTTCAAAATCATGTCAATTTAAGAAATGGGAGCTACTAATCTAAACTGGTAGTTCCAGAAAGGAATGAACATATACTTCCAGAGCACACACTATTCCAAATAAAGTGTGTGATCTTAGAATAACAATCACAATCTAGTCAAACCTCAAGTTTTTGGGCCCCCACTTACTGACATCCTTAGTTAAACCTCCCCATTTTTTCTTATTCTTGCTGTACTCAGTCTTTAGAATGAGGTCAGTTAGAAAATGGGATTAGTTGGGCATTGTGGCACATGCTTTTAATCCCAAGAGGCAGAGGCAGAGGCAGACAGATTTCTGTGAGTTCAAGGCCAGCCTGGTGTACATATTGAGTTCCAGGTTAGCCAGGGCTACACAGTGAACCCTTGTCAAAGGTCAAAAGGAAAGGAAAGGAAAAGGGAAAGGAAAGGAAGGGAAAGGAAAGGAAAGGAAAGGAAAGGAAAAAAGGAAAGGAAAAGGGAAAGGAAGGGAAGGGAAAGGAAAGAGAAAGAGAAAGAGAAAGAGAAAGAGAAAGAGAAAGGAAAGGAAAGGAAAGGAAAGGAAAGGAAAGGAAAAGGAAAGGAAAGGAAAGGAGGAAAGAAGGGAGGGAGGGAGTGAAGGACAAGTTTATACCAAGAACTTGGTTGTTTTTTGTTTTTGTTTTTTTCTGACTGACCCACTATCCTGTGGATTCAGTCCGCACTTAGACCAATCTCTCTTCTGCTATATGCCCATAGTTTTGTTATGTGAGAAGTAGGCTTTATCTCAGTTTCCAGAAATGACTGGATCTCAGGGTTAGATAAAGAAAAAAAACTGATGTAAATGTCTCTATACAAAGATTTTCTAATAACAAGGACAAAGGAGATTTGGGGGAGGGGTTGAGACTAAATGGTTAGTTTTCTGGTTAACCCTCAGCACGCTAGAAAACTCTTCTGTTCAAAACAGTTGCACCAACTCTTGGAGTGGGTGAGAGATTGCACAGTACATTATATCCATTATCTAGTCTAATCCTTCTGAGGAAAGTGCTGACCTTATCCTTTTGTCTTGCACAAATGGACTTCATACAGGAACTAGCAACTCAAGGCTTCAACAGTCCAGCAGCATCAACATTCAGAAATATTTCTAAGCCTCTTCTTATATCCCGCAACTTATAAATATCGCCTAGATTTGGAGCTGGCACACCAGCAGTACCTGCTAATGCGCTAGGGCCTTCACGGGCTTTTCCTTTTAGCCATAACGCCATAGTATGCTGCAATGAAGCAGTTATAACTGGCCCTACCTCCTTCAGGGGTGACTTCCTAAAGAAGGGTGTTATAATGAGGATAGGTCAACTCTCCTCATTTCAGGAGGCCCTGTAAGGTAGTTTATTGTTTGAGCTGGAAGAATATGTTCACATTGCCATTGGTCTGTTTTACTTTAAAAGCCAGAGTCATCAGGACAAGTGCTCCTGCTACTTGGGGTTCCCACAGGACAGTAGATAGGTAACTGGGAAAAATCCTAGCTGCAGAAGCCTCACGTGGGATCTCAGCATGCTGCCAAAGGGTGGAGAGCAGGCTCGGGTGGGTGTGGTAGGTTGGAGGAGGCAGCGAGGGGGAACATCTTACTTCCCTTTTTGTCACACTTGAAGCATTGTGTACCCCACAGCCAGAAGGAAATTATTTATAGGCAAGTCTTCCGTATTTTCTACAGGGAATGTTCCACCCAAGGATTCAGCAATATTGCTAGCAAAACACAGGGTCCTATGTCAGGAGAAGCGGAAAAGGACATGATGCGAGAGGTGTGGGACCGGCCACAAAATAAACACTGGGTTAGGAGCTAGAAAGGGAAATACAAAAAGGATATTGAGCGCCTGAGCATTAGTACAGTGTTAATGGGATGGGTCAAAAAACATCCCTCCCCACTTAATCTTCCACCAGAGCCCCCTTCTATCTGAGGCTCTATCTAGTTCTGGTTACTTACTTGTCCCATTTTCTGAAGAGGCTGGGGGAATAAGGAGGCTGAAAGGCCATGGTATAATCTGTTCTTGTTTCTTTCTTATCTTCTCTCTTCCCCTCTGGTTCCACTCCAATGTGGGAGACTATAGACAGGAAGGCCACTGCCACTTACATAGTTATTTTGACTTCATGGAAAATCCCCAAAGTGCAGAAGGAGGGAAGCAAGAAGAAAGGACGGTGACAGTGAAAGTGCCTTGTTCTCTGTAGATCATGTGAATTGCCTTGCATGGCCAGAACCCAGAGCCTTAACTTTGTTGGGCAGGAAAGTGGGGAGGATGTAGATGCAAATGCAGAAGGCAGTGGTGTTGGGGGGGGGCAAGGAGACTCCTGGTAGAAAGATGGATACTCTCTTGGAGAAGCGGCTCTAGCAAATGATTTGGGGCACACCCTGGCACTGGATGATGGCAAGAGCCATGAATTGTGCCTTTCAGCTCCCTCCTGGACAGGGTCCCATGTGAGCTTCACAAACAATCTCTGAGTGACACTAGGGATAGGAGGCAGAACTGAACTCCATTTAAACAAGGCACTCTGCCCTCATCCCCCGCTGCCCTCATTCACAGAAGTAAGCAGTGCTCTTGTTAAATCACCTTCATTACCCCAACTCGGATGGCTACCTATGGGGAGGTCTTGTATTGAAGTCTCAACAGGACTGAAAATATTGATGACTTATTCCGGAACGCAGTTTAACCCCAGCAGATCTCGAATTTCATGAACCTTATGTCACTATTTACGCCTGTCTCCTTTCCTAGTAAGCCTTGTGGCAGGCACAATCAACCTCCATCCTTTTCCCAAACCTTCTTCTCCTTTTCACCCTTACCAATATTTATCTGTAAATTTCCTGAAAAGGAGGCTTGCAAAATTAACCCAGGTAAAAAGCAATACGAGGCATACATTAGACTTCCTTCTAGAGTATCTTAAGTTTGTGGCATGTTCAGAAGTTCTCTCTACTGTTAGACCTCGGTGAAAGGTTTTTTTTTTTTTTTTTTTTTTTTTTTTGGTTTTTCGAGACAGGGTTTCTCTGTGTAGCTTTGCGCCTTTCCTGGAACTCACTTGGTAGCCCAGGCTGGCCTCGAACTCACAGAGATCTGCCTGCCTCTGCCTCCCGAGTGCTGGGATTAAAGGTGTGCGCCACCACCGCCCGGCTCGGTGAAAGGTTTATGTAAAGAAAACAAAACACAATAAAACAAAGACGTAGGGTTTGGCACAGGAGGGTAGCTTGGAGTTCATGAGAACCATACCACTCCCACCTCTGGGCAGCACGATTTCCAAGTGAAGAGTGAAGTTTTCTTATTTCCATCCTCTCCTCTCTTTTGCCATTGCCTCCCTGGAGCTGGTAATACAGCAGCCACAAAATATAGAGTTTTTGTAGGACCTATGTTTTCTCTGACACGGAGACTGACAGTGCCAAGAAAGGTTGTAATGCAAGGCCAACATGGGGTTCACGTCTCCCTGCCATATGGTTGACCTTTCTCCTTGGCCAGCTCAGTCTTGAGTCTCATTCCATATCCTTTATGAAGCAGGTACTGGGGTTGTTTGTATCCCGAACCCCAGGCCAAGAGACACATTCACAAAGGCAAATAACTGCTCTCTGAAAATCTCCGTGCACCGTAGCCTTACAGAGGCTGGGGAAAATAAGAGTATAATATGGCAGATAACCATGTTTGTTGGTCTGCCCCAGCTTATACAGCTCAAGGAGACACTAGCGGAGCCTTCTCACCTACTTTGCTCCGTGAAGCCATCCCGAGAGCCAAAATTCCAAATCATTTTTTTCTAGCAGTTGCCAAGGTTACTTTGGTACATCAATGACTTGAGGCTACTAAAAATGCTTAGGAGACAAAAAACCAAGACGACTATGTTAGGGTGGCAGAGCCATGGACAAGGAGCATGTTAATGAGGCAGAGGACCTTCTCAGGGAGGCAGAGCTAGCAGGCAAGGGATTTGCAAAGGCATAGGCTCTAAGGTGGAACACCTGGCTCCATTGTGTGCCCCACAATAGAACAGGTGACCTTTGAAGTGATACAAGTTCTCTAAGGAATATAAGGATGGTTAATAATGCCAGCCTCTTCAGGGCTTTCGGCTCCTAAAGCCACAATGGGTCTTACATTGTGCTCAGTAAAGCCCCCTTTACATCACAGCAGAGTTATTCACCAAACAGTCCCTTGAGGTGGATCCTTGGGCCTCTTTTGTGGGACTCTATAACTTGTGGAGAGAGGCTCTGCAGATTTCAAAGGGTCTTGTCTGTCCACACCCTACACCCTGGGGCTTCCTGGATGGTGAGAAGGCAGCCCAGATGGAGTGGGAGGCTGTGGTGGGGATACAGAAATTGGCTGGGAAGTAGGGGGTACACTGCTCTTAAAATGGAAAGCAGAGAAATAGGTTGACTTATTCCTTGGGCAGGGCCCCCTAACTATGGGAACAGTGCCAGAGAACACTGAAAGGAATGATGGGAGTGGTTAAGGAAGGCTTCTCAACAGGTTTAAGAAATGCTGACAAGGAATACATACACCTTCTCAAGAATAAAGAGGAAAAACACACATTCTCATATTCTAACCCATGCAAACACCTTTCTCAACCTTTCTCACAGTCCGATTCCCAGAGATGGTCAGGGAAAGAAGGCCATTCCTTCCACAGCTTACCTCTGCCTCCATCCCTCTGCTCTTCCTTGGCTGTTTCCAGCTTCCTTATGTTCTCAAAGGGGTAGCAAGATGACAAGATATGACAAGACAACATAAACTCTAGAGTTTAAGTCAGCGTCAAGAGTCATGGTCTCTATTCTGACATTCAGAGCCAGCTATGTGTTGTATAGAAGTCACAAGTGACAGGATCTTAGAAGCAACTTGGAGTGGCATTCAGATGGTCACTAGAGAAACCAGCTTTAAGCATTGAACTGCATGCTGGGAACAGGAAATCCTTGGCACTGCCAGGATTACAGTTTTCAAAGTTGTCAATCATACATTATGAGAGAGTCTTTTAAATAAAGAAGAAATAGAGACAGGCAACATTTGTACACAATCAATCATATGGGATGCCTAAGGAATGACTCCCACAGGTTCTTCCTGAGGACAGTTCTAATTAGAGCCAGTCCTGGCTTAAGTGCTTTCTGTGATTGGCTACCTTTGAATGTGATTTGAAGGGCAGAGGAAAAAAAAATCATCTTGGTTGTTTTCCAGACCTTCAACTGTGGTGCCTATAAAGACCACCATCACCAACATGACTCTGGGTTTCAGTGATATCTTCTGCAGTCATACTTTGAGAAACTAGAAACGTTCCCTTGCTGATGCAAAGCAACCCTAAAGAGGTGCCACATGCAGCCACTAAGAGTTCAAAGTACTTTCTGTAGTCAGTGGCCAATCTAAGTTAGAACACAATTTAGACTCACAGAAAATAAATCTTGATAGTGGCCGTGGAGGGAAAGTGATAGGCCACTTCAGTGAGCTTCTCTGGCTCTTGTCAGGAGAAGGGAAAGGTTATTTTTAGGTGATCTGGATGAAACTCTTCTCCACTGTTTTTAAGGGCTGCTGACAAAGAATGCACACATCTTACCAGAAAGAAAGAGAAGCACAAAGCACACACACATACATTTATGCAAACACCTCCTTCTCAAGCCTTTCACACAGTCTGATTTCTGAAGATAGGCAGGCAAGAGGGGCCTCATCTCCCTTTCTCCTTGGTTGCCAGCTTTCCTATGATTCTCAGTAAGGTAATAAGGCCACAGTATGTGGCAATATAGCACTTTAAATCAAGTCAGTGCTCGAATCATGGCTTAAAGGTGAGAGCCAAAGCCGGGGAGCGGTGGCGCACGCCTTTAATCCCAGCACTCAGGAGGCAGAGCCAGGCGGATCTCTGTGAGTTCGAGGCCAGCCTGGGCTACCAAGTGAGTTCCAGGAAAGGCACAAAGCTACACAGAGAAACCCTGTCTGGAAAAACCAAAATAAATAAATAAATAATAATAATAATGAGATCTATTTTGTATGATGTACTTCAACATATTCCAGCTACCTAATTTTCCATGTTTCTCACTTTTAGAAACTTGATCAGACCACAAGAGAGTTATTATTAGGGAGATAATCCTGAGCCTACTCTTTTTTTTAAATGTCTTTTTTTTTTTTTTTGAGGGAGGACAGGTATTGAGACAGCTTCTTGCTATACAGTCTTGACTGGCCTGGATCCTGCTTTGTAGCCCATGTTGACCTTGAATTTGCAGAGTTCATCCTGCCTCAGTTGTCTGAGTACTGGGATTACAGGTGTGTGCCACATGGCCAGCCTTTCTGAAGTACTTTGATTTATATCTAAATATTGGAAAACTTTGCCTCTGTTATGAGAAATATTCTTTCTATGGCACTTCACAGCTGTCTTGGGATTTCTCAGGCCGTGAAGCTCAAGAGGTTTGGAAATGGGACATCACAATGGGGAACAGAGAATTCAGACCAGAGAATAGGAAGGGTCTGACTTTTCTGAGTATCATTCTGGTCAATGAACAGACCTTAACTCCGTTTACAGATACTAACTCTACTGAAGGTCCATGCTTGCCATCTTACCCAGTCAAATGTGGGTTGGGTTGTTTCCTACGTTTGCCAGAGGGATGTGACTCATTCCCCATCAGTAACTTGCTAGAACTGACTACAAAAGACTAGTTAGGGACTATTTGCTGCACACAGGCCCATCCCTACCCTGATCCACGGCTGACTTACCTACTTTTACTATCACTATCAGCCTATGTTATGATTTATGAGTCTGTCCTTGGTCAGGAGGCTGCCTCCACTGCTCACCAACTCCCCCCTCCTTGAGGGTAACAGGAGGGGAATTCACTGCTCTCTGTGATATGCATCTGATCTGTGACCTGTAATTGGGCATTATATTCATTTTTATCTTTATTTTATACTGCTATATTTTGGGGCTTACAAATAAGCAAAGGCTATGCTTTTCCCCAAGGCTTGGAGTTCCTTGTTGTCCGCCAGCAACAGAATGATCTTTTTAACTTTTTCTTTTCTGTTGCTCCTTGAGACAGTGTAGTAGATGAGGCTTTAAAAGAGACATACTTTGTGTCAAAAACCTGGAAAATCTTAGTGCCAGCCTAAAACACTAGTTATTGTGGCTTGAATATGAAATTACCCCCAACAGACTGATGTGCTGAATGCTTGGTCCCCAACTGGTGGCACTATTTCAGGAGTTGGGGTCTAGCTGGAAAGAAAGAGGTAACTGTTAGCCTGCCCTTGGAAGAGTATAACCATTTACCATCCCTTTCTTCCACTGTTTTGTCTGCCACATGCTCCTGCCACCATGTTGTTCTGACTAATCATAGGTCCAAAATCAATGAAACCAAAGACAATGGTATTTTGTTAGATAGTGATGAAAAGTATTACTATTATAAACAGCTCTCAGCCCTTTCTGACAAAATGCAAGTGAAGTAGTGAAGTCACCTTTTCAAGTACAGACCTCTTTTAAAGACCACAAGAAGACTGTAAGGATAAAGCATAGAATGAAGGATAAAGCACAGAAGTGAAAAATTCAAAGTGCCAGCATTGATTTTTTTTTAAAAAAAAAAAACAACTTATAGTTATCTTTGTGCCAATAAGCAAAGACAGAAGTGCCTGGGTCATAGTGGGTGGAGGGTTTGTGAGCATAAGAAACCTTTAAGACCCACAGACAACAGAGTTTGTGGGCCTAACCAGGAAAAACTTCTTGCCAAAGTTCATTCACCTTCAAAATAAGATGAACACTAGCCCCACTATCCTAGGATAGAGCTCTAATAGCAACCTAATGAATCCTGGTCAACAGTTCTGACATCCTGTTATTTGTTGAAACTAATAATACTGTGGGGTTTGTTGACAGAGTTGCAAGAGAACTAAAGTAAATATGGAAACTGAGGAAGAGCCAAGTATAGGCAGTTATTACCTCTATGGCTAAGAAGGGATTTTTAAAGATACTCCTTTGACTTCCTGGGAAACAAGGGCCTGAGTACAGTTAGGAGATACATTTTCAAAAGGACTCTGTTATGTTACCAGTGATTCCTCTAAAGGCAGCCACAAACATGGGTTTGGCCCACATACAGATACCGGTCCCTCAGACGGATGGGAATGACAGAAGAGTGGAGAGGTAGTCCCCTAGTGTACTTTCTTTTGAGAGATACTCTAACATTTGTCCTAAATAAACTTTGTCAGGCAAGGAGAAAATGATGTCAGGAGACCAAAGTATTTTTTTCCCCCCGCATTGGCTACTGGCACAGATGACGTCTAAACACCCTATGTTGTTAGATCCTCATCCATAAAAATGGAACTAGGGTCTTCCTCTCATATAATGCCTCACAGGGTGTACATGTTATGGATACCTTAAGGTCTGGAAACAGATAATTTCACTTTATTTTTAACAGAACAAAGATGCTCTAGATGATCATATATGTATGTGTATATGTATTATGTTTCTAGACTTTATTGAAAACCTGTAGGTTGTCACATTCCTTAATTTGTTGGAGACTGAAAAGGGAACATGTGACTGTGATATACTCCATGATCCTAAAGAATTGCTAGAAAAAAAATGGCTAATTATGTAAGTCTTTTGGTAGTGTTTCAAACTTTCTTTCTGGTTTATATTTTTGTTCTCATGGCTTCAGAAGGTTTTTTTTTTTTTTTTTTTTGGTTTTTTTCGAGACAGGGTTTCTCTGTGTAGCTTTGCGCCTTTCTTGGGACTCACTTGGTAGCCCAGGCTGGCCTTGAACTCACAGAGATCCGCCTGCCTCTGCCTCCCGAGTGCTGGGATTAAAGGTGTGTACCACCACTGCCAGGCAACTTCAGAAGTTATTTACACTGATTATGTAGAGGATAGTTTGAGGAATTGATATGAAAATGGCATCAATATGTACATTAGGATGTATAATATTAACCAAGGCCACACAATCTCAGAAAGAAAAAGCAAACAATGTATGTTCTCTCTCACATGCAGAACCTAGCCAACAATGTATGTATCAATGTAAATAAATGTCCATGTGAGAACAACGTAACATGAAGAAAAGAGAACAAGAAAGACTAAGAACAAGGGGGTGAGGAAGGACTGAATGTAGGTAATGTCCATTATGAAAAGTAATATCCAAGTTATGAAAGAGGATATAAAGCTGTTTTCCCTAGTTCTAATTCTGCCATGGATCTGTTTGTTTGTTTCTGTTGGTGTATAAGTGCATAAAATATACATACTTAATACTGAAAGTGTATTTGCCCTGGAGGAGGTGGGAATGGGGGGTGGGCTGGGGGGAAGAGGAGGGGAGGAGGGGGGAGAACAAGGGAATCCGTGGCTGATATGTAGAACTGAATTGTATTGTAAAATAAATAAATAAATACTGAAATTGTAAAATTTAATGCAGAGCCCCACAGCTTCAGAAATGCCTATTCTAACTGCATAGAGATTCAAAATTAGAATATTGCTAATAGCTTCAGTGAGGAAGAACTATAGGCAAATTAACATATCAGCCTTTCATTAACACTTAAACTTTGTAATAATCATTGTCTAAGAGTAATTCTACAGTTAATACATGAAAAACCCTTGAAAGTCAAACATTCTTTGCAAACAAAAATACAGTTTAACTGAGTAAGTGGCCACTAATAACTTGTAAGCAAGGCCCAACTACTTAAATGAAAGGGGCAGTTCGCTTGAGTTATGTTCTCTTGGTTCTCAGTCAGTTTCCATCTTTAGCTAAAGGGGCTGAGTCAGTTGGGAACAGGTCATCCACAGGGAGCAGTAGGGGTGATAAAAGTCCAGGAGCAGGGCAGCCAAATCTCAACTGGCACCAATATCAAAGAGGGATTTAGGGCTAGCAGGCCTGAGTGACGGTGGTATAACTTGAATGATGGAATGGGAGGGAGAGAGAAAACCTATCTAGATAAAAATATCCTAACATCCACTAAGATAAAGGCAATTCTCTCTGTCAATGTCATCCTTGGTTTTGAAACCTTCAAGCATTCTGTTAAAATGAAAGGCCTTTCAGAGAGAAAACCCTTATAGTTTTTCTCAAGGAAGGAAGGTGATGATCTTAGCCTGGTCTGAGTTGGAAAGAATACTGCTTATCTGGTGGCCTAGGACATGCAGAGTGAGCCAAGGTATTCAAGACTAGCTGTCAAGAAACCAAACTATGTGTGAGGGGCAGCTGTAAAGGCAATGCACTTTATGGTCTTTGAGGCCAACTTGGAGATAACTCAGAATACACCAGACCCAGATGGACCCCCAGAAGGAGGCAAGGGAGTAGTTTGGGTGTCCTCCCACCCCTAGGGCCTTGTTGTGAGGTGTTGACAGCTGGGAGAGGACCTGAAACCAGTTAGCCTAGGGCTCCCAGCCAACAGTGTATTTTCATCTTGTTTTGACTGGGACTGTCCTCCCCTGCATAAACACATCTACCTCAGGGGTAGAAAATGTAGAACAGCTTAAAATAGGTGAGTGGAATGTTTCTCACCCCTGAATCACCAGCAAAGGGATGTCCTGCAGGTGGGCCTTGTTTAAAGCAAAATGGATATAAGAAAAGCACAGGAGTAAAGATCTGAAGGCCTTCTTCACCTAATGGGAGATCCCCAAAGCCTCACCTGGTCCAAATCATAAAAGCAACAGCTTTCAAGTCCTGATTACCTATCCCAAGAGCAGCATCTACTTTTGGTTTTGGTTTATCCCCTCAGCATTTTGAATCTTGTCAACAGTCTTAGTAGCTGGGTACTATATGATCTTAGGACTATTGTATGGATGAGAATCAGAGGTGTTAAACCACTGAATGACTTTCCTGGAATTGCAGAGCACTGGTAGCACAGGCCAGATAAGAATCTTTGGTATTCGGGCCTGGCGGTGGTGGTGGTTCATGCCTTTAATCCCAGCACTCGGGAGGCAGAGCAAGGTGGATCTCTGTGAGTTTGAGGCCAGCCTGGTCTACAGAGTGAGTTCCAGGAAAGGCGCAAAGCTACACAGAGAAACTCTGTCTCGAAAAACCAAAAAAAAAAAAAAGAATCTTTGGTATTCTATTCCAAAGCACTGGCTCGTCTCTAACTGCGCACTGTGAGTTTTGGTGGTGGCTCGTTTGCAGTAAAGCACTATAGCACTAACTTATTAGACCTCCAGTCCCTTGTATCTTTTTTTGAGGAGTGTTCTTGGCAGTGACTGTAACTTACACCCAATGTCACTTCTTGGGGAATTCCTTTCATCACAGCTGCATGGGAACTGGGAAGGGGTCCTTATCAAGATCAGGAAGGAATCCCAAGACAAATGAGGCCCTCTAGGATGCAATAGCTCTGCATTTTAATACAGTGACTGGCCATTTGGAAATGGCAAACAGGTGCACACTACCCAGGAGGCCAGGTAGAAGGGACAAAAGATTGAATATAATGCAGTATAAGGAAAGAGAAAAGGTAAACATGTACTTTGAAACAAACTGTCACCCATCACAGTGTCTTTGCAGGGTTGGTCCCCCAGGCTAAACTCAAGTAGGAGCCTGTGTTTAGAACTTTCCTGCTTCCTTTTCAGGTACCTTCCTCTTGCTTTTATCCTCAAGTGACCTGTGTCCTTGACCTCCCACTGCCTGGGAGTTTCAGGGTTGGTTGGGCATTGGCCTCTCCACTGCAATGCTGCTTTCAGGAAAACTCCAGGTCTACCTTCAATAAACCAAGTGTAGCTAGCATTTAGGCTAGCCCTAAAGGACAAATTACAGAAATTTGTTTGTCTTTTCCCTGGTCAGATAAGAGGTGCTTTGCTCCAAAGAGGTAAGACAATAAATAGTATAATTTCAGATGAGGGTGGCAAAGGTGGAAGAAAATGTATATCAGCAATTTTTAAATACTGCCAAGAAGACCACGCTATACTCTCACAGAAGGTAAGTTTGAGCATATGTATAGGGATAAATACCACTATTCTCTTGCAGTTGTACTATATTCTTTTCAGAACACAGAACAAATAGTGCTGGAATAGTAGTGAGGAAAGCTGAGTTTGAGTCTGGTTGTCTCTTGCTACCAAAACAACTTTGAAAAGTCCTATAACCATTTTGGGACCAAATTCCCTTAAACTAAGATGAGAGGGCCAGGGCTGCAAATTTATGGGTGATTCTTTCATAAATGACACACCTATGTAGACTGAGATCCATAAACTCCAGCAGAGTATCTTCAGTACCCACAGTAGCATCTAGCACATAGTATATGCTCAACAAACAGAGTGATTGAATAAATAGCAAAAGTGACTTTGATATTTGACACCAGCTCTAACACTTTCTGCCATGGGCTTAGATGCAGTGATTTTCTGTAGCATGAATTTTAAAAGGTCTTATTAATAAAAACAAACCTGAAGTCAGGTATTGGGGTGAACACTGAAAGATCAGAGAAACAGAACAAGCCACATCCAACCTTACCTTGCCAATTCCTCGCTGATGTTGTTTCCTCAAACTGGAAGCCCCTGAGTCCTCACCTGAATGGATCTCAACTGAACTGCTGCTAAAAGCTAAAAGCTTAAAAAGTCTCTAGTTCCTGGTCCTCATGCCCTACATACCTTTCTGCTTTCTGCCATCACTTCCTGGGATTAAAGGCATGTGTCACCATGCCTGGCTGTTTCCAGTGTGGCTTTGAACTCACAGAGATCCAGGATCTTTACCTCTGGAATGCTAGGATTAAAGGCATGTGTGCCACCATTTTCTGGCGTCTATGCCTAATCCAGTGGCTGTTCTGTTCTCTGACCCCAGATAAGTTTATTAGGGTGCACAATATATTGGGGAACACAGTATCACCACAATTTTTAGGTATACTTTTGAGTCAAGAGGCCCCAAACCAGGTGAGACTGTCAGGCCCTTGCTTACAGGACTAGGTTATATCTGTAGCAATTGGTTCACGAATAGTCTGTACTGTGCAGAGATAATTTCTGGGAACCAAAGGAGCAAAATGAATTTAAAGAGGCCCAAGAAGTTTGCAGGATGCTGGATTAGGTGGAAGGGGTGGTATGAGGGTTGTAGGAAAGTTGGGGTCAGTCAGGAGGAGAAGCCAGAGGAGCAACTTCTATATAGTTTTCTGTAAAACAGGAAGCCAAAATAACAGAGACCTGATGGGTGTCTGGGCTGAGGTAGGAAAAGTGCCGAGTCGCACGGTGACTCAAGGTCAGGAGTTGGACCTGGTCCCGGAGCTCTCAAGCCTCTGCTCACCCCCTTGGGACTGGCCGGTGGCTCCAGGCCAGCTCCCTGAATAGCTCCCCGACTCTGCCCCTCCACAATTCCAGCTTCTTAGGCCAATCTGCTTCCTTCTCTAGCTACTGCCAGGGTTTTTTCCCCTTCTCCACACAAAGGCTACATGAATGTCTTCCCCAAAGCTCTTTCCAAGGACTTAGCTGGTTGGTGCAGTCACCCTTTAGGGCTGAGACCAGCCTTGCCTTTGGACACATTTGCTCCCTCCCAGTATTGCCTGCATTTACTCAGACACAGCTCCTTCTCCACTGCTTATGCAAATGGTGGAAAAGGCTTGCCAGCCACTGCTGGGCTCCTTCTCTCCCAATATAGCCCTGGCCTACTCCACAGGAACCATGGCTCAAGCCCACTAGGAACATCCCCAGATTCTGAGGTGCTGAGACATTCTCCTTGCCTCCCGACTCTTGCCTTCAGTAGCCTTTTATTTCTAATGGGCTACAGTTTAAATCCAAACAGAAGGAGCAGCTAGAAGAGTGAAGTTATCTTCAAAGAAAGAGGGAGAGAGGAGAGAGAGAGGGAGAGAGAAGGAGAGGGAGGGAGGGAGGGAGGGAGGGAGAGAGGAGGGAGTTGATTGATTTTGATTGGGTAGATGCCCTTCCCAGAATTACTGAAACAATACTGTAAAGGAGGCCACTCATTAGACTAATTCTGACTTTTGCTTTGACGAAAGTTATGGAAAGTTATGGTTCCATTTCTGCCATTAAAATGGCCTGTGTAATCTCTGTGTTTTAATCTGTGTCTCAGTTCCTCATCTGTGAAATGGAGATAGTTATCTCTGCTCTATCAACTTTGGCAGGGCTGTAATGAAAATTAAGGGGTGTGTGTGTGTGTGTGTGTGTGTGTGTGTGTGTGTGTGTGTGTGTGAGAGAGAGAGAGAGAGAGAGAGAGAGAGAGAGAGAGAGAGAGAGGAGACAGAGAGACACACAGAGAGAGACAGAGACACCAGCCAAAGAACAAGAGATTTTCTAAAGGGCAAGGCCTTGGATGATTATTAGATATTAAGCTGCTTCCCCTTGCCCATGGTCCATGATAGTATCTTAAACAAACAAACAAACAAACCACTGAAAACCCACCCACATGTCCTAGGCCTGTTTCCTTCCCTCTCTAACTTTTCTTTCTCTTTTAGGCCTGGACTCTATTCAAGAGCATCTCCTGCCCAACCCTCATCCACCTTACCACCTACCATGTCCCTTCAGACCTTCCTTCACCATACAAGAGCCTCTTGCCATGCTCTCTACCTCTCCACTTCGTCTGGGGCCCTGCTTTCCTAGCACTGACCTAAGGCTCTCCCCATCAAAGCATTCAAGAGGAAGGGACTCTAGGGGGTAATGACTAGACTAGACTGGAAAATCAGCTACAAAGGCTTAGCACAATGGGGAACACCCAGCGTGTGCTCAAGAAACACATCATTGTTTGGTTACATAGGCTGAGGAAGATATTTTTTGGTGGAGTCTGCTTTGGTTCCACTGAAATCTTGCCATCCATAGACAACTGCATTCGCCACCATTACATTCCTGCCCGTCTGTTCTTCCCACCTATCTTCCCCTTCAGTTCTCAACCCGGAGAATAGAACAATTTACTTAATTTCCAAGAACTGCATGCTACAATGTGATTTCAGTTCTCTCTGGTCTAGTGCCACTGAGTTTCTCTGGTGACCTCACCTTTCCTCCAGGGATCTGAGAGACTGAGGAAGCATGGAGCACACTTTTGAGTTTCCTCAGCACAAGCAATCAGCTCCCTCTGTATGATCACACTCACAAATCTTTCTCATCTGAAGCAATCTGGACCCCTCACCTAGCATTAAGAGTTCCTAGGTTTTGACCCAGGGGTAGGTAGGGGAATGAGTCTCATGACAGCAGAACAGAGACATGACAGTTCTGCTCCTATCCAAGGTGATGGCATTGCCTTGGTCTGGATTGTCTCTTGGACTGGAAAACAATGGAGAGAGTTGCCGCCATTTTTCCTCCCTTGTGGGGACAAAGCCCTTGCTTTTATCTAGTCTCCCTCTGGGTTGCATTTCAACCTTCCTCTCTCCAAAGCAGGAAATTAGAAGCAAAAGGTGACCTTGCTAGGCCCTGCCAGAAAACTGATGACAGGATGGCAATGCATGGCCTCATTTGGTTGTCCCCTGCCACCTGTCTCCCACTTTGACCTGCTTCTTCTGGGGCTTACATGGATAGGCAGGTTGGGAAGAGGTCTGGAGAAACTGCCTGGGAATGCTGGTGTCATAATGGAGTTAAGAAGGTAGTCTTGAAAAAACAGGGCTTGACTGTTGGACCTGTATGGCAGAACAGAACTCTAAAGAAAGCAAGGGATGAGGTTAGTGGGATGTTGGCGAGGTAGATACTAGACTGTTATAATTACTGCCAGTAGTGGTAGTAGTAGTAATCATAAAAAAGGATGATGATGATGATTATAGCTACCACTACTGAAAGTTTGTAATGTATGCTAAATGCTTTTCATGCATTATTTCATTTGTTTATAATAACCCAATGAAAAACATTAGAGATGATAGATAAGGAAGCAGAAATCCAGAGAGGTTGTAACTAGCCTAAGATTACACAGACAGCGTAGGTTTGAAGATCCAGTTAACTGTAGACTCATATTCTTCCCCCTCATCCTAGCCCTTACCGCCTGTGCCAGGCTCAGGTTTTGCAAACAAACAAACAAAAAAAACCCCATCAAGTTCCAGCCTTTGGAGATTGGCCTCTTAAGGTCCTAAGAGACCAGTTACCTGAAATTGGTTTTCCTTTATGTTTTTTTTTTTTTTTCTCTAATAGGCTAACATTTCAGCTTGAAGTTTGTTTAAGAAAACCCAGATAATGGAAAAGGAATAACAAGAATACTCCAACAGCCGGGCGGTGGTGGCGCACGCCTTTAATCCCAGCACGCGGGAGGCAGAGCCAGGCGGATCTCTGTGAGTTCGAGGCCAGCCTGGGCTACCAAGTGAGCTCCAGGAAAGGCGCAAAGCTACACAGAGAAACCCTGTCTCGAAAAACCAAAAAAAAAAAAAAAAAAAAAAAAAAAAAAAAAAAAAAAAAAAAAAAAAAAAAAAAAAAAAAAAAAAAGAATACTCCAACAACTTTTTTTTGCACCTGGTTCTGCCATGAAATTAATACAGGGTCCTTGATAGGTTGAATCCATAGCCACTTTGTCTCTACAGGGATAAAATCTAAGAGTGGGCTGATGATGCAGCTTACTTGTATAATGCTTGCCTACCATGCATGAAGCCCTGGCTTCAACCCCCAACCCTGCATAAATGAGATGTGGAAGCAGGAGGATTAAAAAGGAAGTTTAGGGTCATCTTCACGAGACCCTGTCTCAAAATATCAAAACCAAACCCAACCAACCAAATAAATAGATGAATAAGAAGGGGAATAAAATCCAAGAGTGTCAAATACTTGATGAAGGGCCCTTGACCAAGTTCTGCACTCCCTCACCCTGCCATGGAAGAAAGCCTGCCAATTTGAAAGTGTTCCATCTTCCCTACTTTCCATTTGAGGTTCATTTTTTGGTGAGTCTGCTGTAGCACTTACCACCCTCTTCAACATCTTTTTCTGGAACCCATTTCAGATCTCTATGCCAGGTGGTGGCTCCTCACCAGAATGTCTTCCAATGAAGTCTTCTCTCACTAAACATGTGGTAATATCTTTTCCAACAATTCCTTTGACACGACCTTGCCCTGTCTTCCTCCTCCTCCTTCTCCTCCAACTTTTGCTTTGAAAATGCCATGTTTTTATTTTTTAAACTCCTGACATAAATGATCCAGTGGCTGGCTGCTTCCTTGAACGCACAATGCTGGCCTTTGGCTTACTTGGCATCTTCTGGCTTCTCTTTATTATGTTTTGTTTTCTTACATATTCGGAGATTAGAGGAGCCTTCAAGGTCAACTAGATTAATTTCCTCCATTTATGGTGAAGAAATTTAAATTTGGGTAGAGAAAATGACTTGCTCAGGGTCACAAAGCCAGATAGGAAAAAAAGCCTACATTCAGGTCTGCCTGATTCTAGAGCCACTGCTCTTTTTCTGTTTTCTCCTGCCATCCATCATCAACAGTGCCTCCCATCTTTAAATGCACACCACTGAACACTGATTCTATTTCTTTCTTCTTCTTCTTCTTTTTTTTTTTTTTTTTTTTTGGTTTTTTTCGAGACAGGGTTACTCTGTGTAGCTTTGTGCTTTTCCTGGATTTAGCTCTGTAGACCAGGCTGGCCTCGAACTCACAAAGATCTGCCTGCCTCTGCCTCCCGAGTGCTGGGATTAAAGGCATGCACCACCACCACCACCACCACCACCACCACCACCACCACCACCACCACCACCACTGCCCGGCTGATTCTATTTCTTAAATGTTTTTATGTATAGATCTCTTTTTTTCCCCTTAACAACAAAATAGCCTGGGTAGTAGAGGACCACAGGCAGAAAATACAAAATGAGGAAGTGAGCTGCCTATTGTCATATAGCTCATTAGTGATATAATTGAGAACAGAATCTAAGCCATGGAGTTTCTATTAAGGACCACTCCTGATATACCACAACACCTCTCTTTCTTCCCCATTTTCCCCCTTTTTGTACCATCCTAGAATATTTCAATCTGAATCCCTTTTTCTCTTCTTTATACCTTTTTTTCCTTTTTGATGCTGTTTTTCTTTTTACAAGCCTACAGGATTTTAGAGATAGGAAGAATATCTTTACCTATTTATTAATAGATTTTTTTAAAAAATCAAAAAACAACAAATTAAACAAATGAACAAATAAACAGACAAGGAGAGGAGAACCTGTCTTCTTAAATTCAGATGGTTAATTCTGTGGCATAGTAGGGTCACAAGTCCCTCTTTTCAGACATCCTTCTGCTCCGCAATATCATTTTTTCTGTTCCTTCACACTAGAAAAGCCTCCTTTCACTGATAAGAGCTTAGAGCATGTGGGCCTAGGTTCATATGACATCTCTGGGGAAATAGGAAGGAGTGGGGAATGCCTGGAATCACACACATACTATATCCCACCACGGGAGGCCCAGCCGAGAGTGGTGACTATCAACTGTGTTGAAATAAAGGCACAGCCTCTGTGATTCTCAGTTTATGGCCTAGACAGTGGTGTCAAGGCCTAAGTTGGCTACAAAATGAGTTCAGTTCACTGTCCTCTCAATGGAAAAATCTTATAAAATCAATAGCACTTATAACGTCAAAAGACCTGGAGACCTTTCTTCTGTTTGTTTTTCCTTTTGGGTCACTCTTTCTCACAGATCACGTGTGGAGGTATGGACAGCACAGAAATCTGACATAAGAAGCTGCAAATACCCGGGGCTGGAGAGATGGCTCAGAGGTTAAGAGGACTGACTGCCCTTCCAGAGGACCTGGGTTCAATTCCCAGCACTCACATGGCAGTTCAAAACTGTCTGTAACTCCAGTTCCAGGGGACCCGACACACTCACACAGATATGCATGCCAGCAAAACACCAATGCATATAAAATAAAAAAAATAAAAAAGAAGCCGCAAATGCCAAAACACAGCTCTCAGAGTTTTTGCAGAAGTGAAGACCAGGGCTATGTTGAGCTATCAGTAACTGCTGAAGATCCTGATCTAAACCTTTCTTATTCCCCCGAGAAGTGGTTCCTACCTCCAAGGCACTTCTTGGCCACTGCATCTGGTTGGGAATAGTAATAATGAGTTGACCAAATCACTAGAAGAGATGCTAAAATCTCAGCTTTGCCATAGCTTTGTCACACTGGGACTTCAAATCACTAAGAGAGCCCAAAACCCAGTTAGACACCACCACGGTGGCCTTCCTGTAATACAAAGTTTCACAGTTTCTCAGACTGCAGTGAGAACTTTGCCTAGACATGCCCACCGTACCATAGGTATAATACACACACACACACACACACACACACACACACACACACACACACACACACACACACACACACGGTGGGGTGGGTGCCTCCATACTATTTTCTGGCAGGATTCTTCTTTCTGCCCTCCCCCCTGAACTGGTCCTGCCATGGAAAGAAGCCTGTCTGACTGATAAGTATATCAATAGATGTAACCTTTCTATATGAGTTTTACACATTTATTCTAGACTGTATTCACTTGACAAATATGTGTTTAACACCTACTGAGTGTCAGACACTGGTAGCTTCTGTTAACTGCGTTTTGTACATTTGAATACTAGAGCACCCCATGAGTTCATCACCACTGAACTGAACTGAGATGTAAAGTGGGCCCTGGGACTAAGTATGTGTCATGCTATGGATGGATCCCTGAGTTTTGGGACAGAGTCACCTGAAGTGGTGAGGTAGGAGATGCTCCTTTTATACAAACTCTTGTCCCAGAGAAGCTATCCTGTATGGTTGTGAGGTGCAGAAGTTAGGACAATATCAAAGATTTGTATGGCTAAGGAACAACTATACCCTCTGCCCCAAGTTCTGGCAGCATGGATCTGCCTGTTGACTTCCAAAGGAAACCAAAGGACAAGCATTTAGAATGAAGCTACCCTATCTTTTCTGATATGTCCTCTGGGCACCTGAGATTGGTTGTGTTAGTGGTCAAAATGAATCCAAGCTACTTAAAGGTAATGAAGTAGCCAGAAAAATCTTCCTGATTAGACACCCAATCTCTACCTCCCATATGTTTGAACAAGATTTTGCAGCTCATCTTCTCCTGAGCATGGCCTTGGCCCTGTGCCTATTCCCCCAACCCTGCCCTCTGGGTGATCTTGCTCAAGGACACCAAGGGAGTTGATGGCAGAGGCTGGGAGCACAGCCCAGGCTTTCTGGATCCTGGCCTAGCGCTGTTGCCACCAGACCCCATTGCTGTTCTCTTTCCTCTCTTGCCCTTTATGCTCAATCTGCACCCCCTGGAGGCACATATTCCACATCCCACAAGCTTTCACTGGGTGAGATATTTCTGTCCAACACCAGTCAGCAGTCCAGCCATATGGGGCATAGGGAGTCTGTCTGGCTGCTACTCTTGGAGCCAAGCCTGGGACAGGATGGAGAAGGACCAGCCACATTGCTAGTCTAAGACCAGCAGATCTGGATCTTTAAGGCAGTTATTTTTATCTGGGGCCCTAAGTGTGGTCCATGAGCTTGGCTTCCCAGAGCTAGGGCCAGGTCCCTGTGGATACCCTACTCCCAGCCTTGTTGCTATGACACATGGCTCTACAAGTGCTGAGTGGCATTGTTGGGGCCGGATACAAACAGCACGCAGCAGGGTCTAGCTGTGAGCCAGTTGGCCAGCTGACATTTCAGGGTCCAAAGAGCTTGTGTGTACTGGACAAGCTGTTTATTGTGGTGCTGGCACTGCCCAGCCCTTCAGACAGCAACAAATGCTCTCAAACTAGGAAAGGAGAGGAACTAAAGCATCAGTGGTAGCCAAGACAGACCTAGACACCCTCCCCTCTTGCCACTTGCTCCCCACAGCTGATATACTGCTGGTGCCAACCACTGGAAGTACTCTTTGAGGTAACTGGAGGAGTCAAGCCCCCCAAACCTCCATTTGTGAAGACCTAGATGACAAATCATGTCAGTGCTATGTCAGCCTCCTTCTGACTGTCCAGCACTACAGAAGCCACTGCTAATATCGGGTTGACCAATTATTACTTGGGGTAAGACAAGAAATCTTGCTGTCACAAAGTTTACCATGCAGAGGAACTGGCACTCTAAGGTTGTGTACACACCTTCGAGGAGATAGTAACAAACAGGTTGTAATAGAAGTAGTAGTCCTTTAGAGTCTTAGTCTGGTGCTTTTAAATGTACTTTCAGCTTGACCACATGCTGAAAAATATGTGACAAGGGATGTATATTAGTAGCACATAGGCCAAGGATGGAGAGATGAAACAGATACGATCCCAAATGGGGGGAAGAAAAGAAGTCAGATTAGAGATGTTGTGGGGAGGCAGAACTTCCCAAAAGACATTTTGCACCTAACTCAGGAGCTAGTGTAGTCTATGTGGCCCAAGGGGAAATTACTTGGGACAGACATAATCAGGCAGGTGTTGAACTGAGCCTTAGGCCCTTGTCTTTTGTACCTTGTTCCATTCAAGATTGTAGTTGCCAGGGCTGGACAAACAGAATTGATGAAGGTCTTCAGAGTGTCCCAGCCAGGATCTCTGGTTTTTCATAAAGTTAGCTCTATGAGCCCATCTGTGTGGGACAAACACTCTTCATTCTCACAGAAATATTGAGGAATAGTAATAAAAATTAGCAGCTAACAATCATTGAGTGCCTACTTTGTGCCAAATAATGTCCAAAGCACTTCAGATACAATATACATGTAAACAAAATCAGACTTCCCCAAAGTCATGGGGATAGTATTATTGGTACCATTTTCACACAGAGAAAAGCTGAGGTTCAGAGAAGCAAATAACTAACTCAAAAGTCAGGAAGAGACTAAGGATTTAGGTCTAGCCCTAAAGTGTATGCTCATGCTTCAGAGTCATTTGTGATTAAGCATAAGAGTGCTCTCATTTCTAGAAGAAGCTTCACGGAAGGAGAGAGTGAAGACTGAGGAAGGAAGAGTCAAGATCTTGGCCAGGGTAGAAGAACCACAACATTAAGTGAAAGACAGGGGTGATGGGCAGCAGAATGCCTAGGAGATGCAAAAGCTAAGATCATCTACATTTTTTTTTTGTTCATTAGTACTCACTTAGTAGAACAAAGAAGCCCAATATGGTAACTTTGGGCAATACACACAGACCAAGTTATTGATTCCCACCAAGTCAGATCCAAGTTTTAAAGTGAATTTCTCCAGCATTCAGGAAATCAATTGGTTAAGCAGGCAGCATATGGCAAACACTGGGGATATAAGAGATACCTAACAGGGATCCTGCTCTTGGGGGTGTTTCCAGGTCTCTGGGGTGGGTATCAGGCTTTTCCAGGGTCAGCTGGGGAAGGATGTGCAGGTTGTGTGATCAGAGAATAGAATAAATCCTCTAGGCCTCCCCGAAGATATGGCTGTTGCCTTCAGCACATAGAGATCAGTGCTGTCTTTGAACTTAGCAGCCCCAGTGGATTTCATCTTCATGAAGTTATTTCCACATATGCATCTCAATGTATAACTTTTGGTGCTAGCCATTTCAGCTGAAAAACCAGAAATCTGAAGTGGATGCAGGCTGGGAAAGGAAGCAAAGCCAGAGGAGGTCCCCACTGACCCTTCTTAGTGTCTGGCAGGAGTTCTGCCACCCCCAGAAAGAGAACACCTTTCTTCTGAGCTCTCCCTCTGCCCAACATTGTTGTCTCTTTTCTTGATGGGAAGCCTAAAGCCCAGAGAAGTGAATCCAAGTAATTAACTAATTAATTAATACGAATGGTAAAGTTGCTGAGGTTGCTGGAAAACACCCTGTTGCTGCCAGCACACAGTCTGGCTAGGCACCTACCTCCCACTGTGAGTTGACAGGGAGGCACTGGATTGTATCTCCCCATAACTCTAGGTGTAGCAAAGAGCTCCTATAGTGCACACCCATTGCTCAATTTCTGGAGACAAGCTTTTGGGTAACACATTCCCTCTCAAGACAGCCTCTTCTAGACCAGCTGGGGTTGCGATCTGCTTAAGTTACTTAGCATGAAGATTTCTCTCTGGTCCAAGGATGTCTGTATATGGCCTTTCCCAAAGCAAAGTGCAAGGCTGTAGGAGATGGATAGATGGAGATAGGAGATGAACGAAAAGAAGGAGACCAAGAGGCACACACAGCTGGCAGAAGCCCATCTCCAGCTGTTGGGCAGGCTGTTTCCTTTGATAAAGCACTTGGCAGTACTCCCAGTTCTGTAGTTTCTGGCCTGCGAAAGCACACCCGGAGCACGAGCCTGCCTGTGGGAGGACTTAAGCCTTTCTTTGTTTTCTTTTCTTTCTTCCTTACTTTTTTTTTAAGTATTGGAAAATGTCCTTCCCCTCCCAAGGAGCTTGTCCCTCCTTAACACCTGTCTAAAGAGAATTCTACCTGTAGTTAATGTTGCCTGGGTCCCTGGCATCTACACAGAAAATTAGTGTGATGGAACCATGTTCAGGGTCTGGGATGAGTATGCAGTGAGGCCTCTGTATATATTTGTTGGCATGTGTATTTAAGTGTGTGCATGTATACAAATAGTAAGAAGGTGCTTGTAAATAAGACTGTGTGTATTTGTTTGGGAGGCTGTGCTTATTTGTTGTAGATGACACTGATTTCTGTGTGGCACATTATCACTGTTCTCCCTGCCTAGTTTCTTTCCAATTTCTTAATGCTTCCCTCAAAGGAACTATGAAATAGGGGGAGTCCTAGTGTCACCACATGATAGCATAGGTTCCCTCCCTTCAACCCCCGGTCTGGCTTTATGAAGGCCTCCCTTCCTCCCTTTCCTCGACTCCCCAAACTGAAAACCCAGGCTGGCAGTCCCTTGGATAAAACAGTGTATAATGTCGCACAGCCCCTGCCCACTCCCATTTATAGTCTCCTGGCAACACCCTTCCCCAGGCCCATAGTTTGGTTCCCTCAGGGCCTCCATGCAAGTTTCCCAGATTCTTGCCATGAATCTGATCCCATCCTGGGATATTTCTGAGCTCAGCATGGGATCTTCACATCTAGAGAAATCCTCACTTCTCAGGATCCCTGAAAACAGCTCCTGTTCCAAATGTGGCTGACCCCACAATGCTGTCTGCCTGTTCATCAGAGACTTCAGGTCACCTCACAGGTCAGCAGCAATGATCCTAAGATAAGGGGCTCTGCTCCAGCAGCTGATCTCAGCAGAGGTGACAGTATTTTTCTACCAGCCCATGCTCCCAGAGTGGCCCTGAACCACTGACCTGGTGGACCTCTGCCCTACCTCGCCCACCTGCAGCCCAAGCCAGAGTGGCCCTTGGTCCTTAGAAGTGGGAAAAACCAGTTAGGAAGAAGCAAACATGACACAAAACAAACCCAGCCTTGGAACTTTGCCCCAGCTTCCAAACTGGAAGTTCTCAAACATCCCTTGCCCCCCTTGAAATGTTTACCCCAGGAAAACAAAAAGGGCATGTAAACAAACAGGACAGACGTCAGAGCCAGAAGGCCACCTCAGGGATAATGTAGTTCAACAAGGCCCACAGTGGAAATGAGATTTCTGCTAGTTATCAGAAAAGCTAGAAGAAGATATACCAACCCAAGAACAAGTAGGAATATCAGGACCCAGAAGCATTAGACCCATCTATAGCACTTAAGTGGACAGGGCAGCCTAGTGTCAACTGAAGCTAGCCAGAATGGTATTGTGGGGCTGGAGTACTCTAGACCCCTTTGTTTGTCAATTGGCATGCTTGGTAACGCTGTTGGGTCAGACGAGAAGCATATTTGGGAGTCAAAATCAAACCTGAATGGTAAAGAACTTCCTTCTTTTATTCCTTCTGGACTATTCTTTCTATCCAGGGCTCAAGCTCTGGAAGGAGGCAATACGCCATATCTGTTCTTTTCATTACTTGGGTAGGGGGAATGTGGAGCCAACCCAGTTATGTACCACTTACCAGTTTTTTGGGATTCAGACCCAATTTGTGCATTCCCACCCTACATATACCCTAGTTGAAGCCTGTGTGGAGCCTGAAATGGAGCATAGTAGAAGTAGATAGGTGGGAGTACCTCCTAGCTTCAGGGTGATTTTCTAGCTTCAGGGAATTTTCTAAACTTTGAGCAAGTTCTGGGGTCAGATTACAGGCAGATAGAAAGGCTCACAATGTTGACTCCAGTGTGCCTAGGTCAACATTATAATCAAACAGGTCTGCGTTCAAGCTATGAGCAGGGGCTAAAGTAGAGGTCACTCCCTGCCCTGTCCTCTGTGGTATGACCAACTTTCCACTCTTTAAGCTGCCAGTCCTTCATTGTGACCAGTGGAAAAACAGTACACATTATGTTCTGAGGTAAGATAATTTGGATATCTCCTATAAGCTCCATTAAAATAAAGAACTCAGCAGGATAATCATGCCTACTACTCTGAACACTTAAACACATATTGTGGAACATATGCTATAGTAGGTTCAGTGGCACACATGCACCAGAACAAAGTCCTCTTTGACCTTACACTAACATGATGATCTTCATCAAGACTGTAGATAGTAACTGTCACCTAATTGCACCTGATGACACAGACATCATTTTGGTTTGCACTATTTTGTATCCATGGACAATATATCCTTGTTATTGTTCCTGAGAGATTTGCCTGTGTATCTCATCTTCCCAACCTAATCTAAAGCTCCCGAGGGGTGGGAAGCAAGCCTTCTGTAGTTTTCTCCCCTCCCCCTCCTGTTGTGGCACCCAGTACAGTGGCATGGGTTAGAGGATGGCCTCAATGGTAATTGTTCAACTCAGCAACAACTGGGGAGGCCAGTATAATTTCTGAATTCATCTGCAAGTGTGTCCAGTGATGACAGAAATCCGCAGCTGGATGTATCCCTTGCAGCAAAGAAAGAGCTATTCTTGACACCCCAAGCCAGCATTTCAGTTGACTTAACCAGCCCCTCCCCATCACATATTCATGAAATAACAAATAAGCAATTGGGACAAGGGTAGAGTACCTCACACCAAGCAGCCATTAAGCCCAGGAGCTGGTAGACATTCCACTTCCTAGCATCCTCTATCTACTCTGTTGCACCTACCTCTTGGACAACAAGGCTTTAGGTTGCTTTCTAGAACTTGTAGTTCCTTTGAATCTACCAATATGACTATATTGGCTGCAGAGTGAGTTGCAGATAGGAAAACCATTTGAAATTTGGTATAATAATGCTTAATAAGATATAGTTTTGAATTTACATATGGGACTGGTTTTGATGACCCTACATATGAAAGATGACTGTTTAGGAATACTTTTCCTAAAACATGCTTCAGAAAAGAGCTGAGCTTTACTTATCACCTGCTTCAGAAGCAGGAGAATAAAATAGATTAAATGGATAGACATTTTTAGTTTCTAACAGGAAGAATCTAAGAGAAGTCTAAAGACCCATGTTATAACTAAAGACTGAGATTTTTTTTTTACTATCTCTAAAGACAGAACTATTCTCTATTAACCAAACCATTAATTAGGGTCATGTTTGCACTTCAATTGCCAGCTCAAACATTTGTTTACTTAAACCGAGGTCACTCTAGTTTATTACAGTTATAGCCACTGGTGAGATAATGTGCTTAGATTTCACAAGTATGTGTAAATTGCCTACCTCAGCCTTTATTTTCATGGAATAAGAGTTCTCTTGAAGGCACAGGTCAGACTAAAGATAATAAATGATTTTCCTTCTCAATAGAACTAAAAACAAGGTTTTAATTAATTCACCAAAACTCAAGGATTGAATATCTATATTACATTTCTTGACAATGTTAGTCAGTCCAAGGGTGACCCACAGGATTTCAATTGATCCAAGAACAATCTTTAGGCAGACATTTCATTGGCTTGGAGGTTGTTTCTCAATCACTGAATGCTGTCTTTCTTACTGGTAGACTCACCCCCCCCCATTTTGTTAGAAGACTGAAGTAGCCTGCGAGAGGGGTAAAAACAGAAATGTGGAATGGAGAGACTCCATGGTAGGAAACATCTCCCTAAGAAGTAAGAAGCAGAGAAAGGAGGCCTGGGGGTGCGTAACAGAAAAAGGAAGAGGAGCCAAGATAGTTCTCCTCAGAGCAGAAGACTTGAGGTTTGTTCAGACATACGCAACCTCACTGGGCATGTGCAAGAGTGTGCGCCCCTCCCCCACATGCACACATGCATGCACGCACAGGAGGCTTATGCATATACTTACATAGGAAGACACACATATCTTCTTCACATATGCCCTCATCATCAAGACTCTTGAGTCCCGTATTCAAAAGGAGACTCGAGTGGAGTTACAGAAGTTACACACATAGGAACATCAACCCTACCAGGTGCTAAACTTCCAGCTGCCCTTTATCAAACATAGGTAATCTCTCACATAAATATACCCATCACCTATTTTTCTGTACCTGTTATGCATATGGTATAAACAGATTCTTTATATACATCTAAATTATTACCAAAGCCATTCTCACAAACTCAAGCACACGCACGCACGAACACACTCCCCCTCCCCAACAAAGTCTAAAAGAGTCTGTGTTAAATAAATTCTTAATGCTTTCTTCTTTGATGAATAAGATTTAAAACAGTGACTTGACGCTAGGTGAATTGAAGAAGTATTTTTCCTGATAGTTTATTAGCATGGTGGAAAAGTCCATCAAGGACATTTGAAATCCCTCACAGAGTTTACTCCCTTGGCCTATAGACAAGACACTAGTGGTAACCTTTAGTGACTGCCAAAAGCTTCTAAGATTCTCTTGGTCCTGCTATGCTAGCTGACCTTTGCAAGGAATCCTGGGTATTTTGAACTAGGAACATTTAGTATAAAACAAAGCAAAACAAAAACAGAAATCCTTCCCTGACATTTAAGAACAATATCAATCTGCCTGACTAAACTAGCCTGGCAGGCCTGGCCTATGGCAAGCCAGTGATGAAGGAAGAACTGATTTTAAATCTCACTGGCCCTATATGTCACTTGGCGATTGCTCACTTCTCTCTCCTCATACATGCACTCAGGCCTTATTTTGTTCTCTGCCAAGCATAGTCTGTTCTGGCCAAAGAAGCCTAGAACTAGGAAAAAATGTTTTTGGATTCAAATAGAAGAAAATCACAAACTAGTTTAGAGGGATCAGTGAGTTTATGCAATCCAAACAACGTAGTACAACATCTAAGTGGTGGGCACTGTGATCCATGAAGTGTAGTCAGCATAGGAAATCAAGCCTCCAGTGAGTCCCCCCCTCCCCAAGTTCCATCAGCCTGCCTGTTAAAAAGTTCAACTGTGCCTCTGCTGAAAAGCAATCAGATCTGTTATTGACACTGTTTCATTCTGAATAGCACAGAAGACTAAAGGCTTTCCTTACTCAGTTCATTAGTTAGCTAACAAGCATTTTTTCAAGCACCTACTGTGCATGGAGCACTGTCCCAGACACTCGGCTGTTGCTGTTGCCGCTCCTGCTATTGAATTTCTGAATACAGACTGTTGCCAGACATCCAATTTTCTGAGTGCTTGCTCTGACAGGGAACAATGACTAATGAACCAAACATCAGGGAGGGCCCTCTGATCTCCAGCACAGAACATGCCCATAAAGGCAGAGCCTAATTTGTTCAGCAAGCAGCTGCCAATTCTTCTGGGATCTTAATTACCTGGAGCAGTTTATATGGGTGAATCCCCTTGGGAGAGAAACCCTGAACCCTGTCTTTCTCACACCCTGTCATACCCCAGGCCCTATAAATGGCTTTAACCTCAGTCAGTGCATACGTGTACAAGGTCCAGGCGACAGCAATTCACCAGACAAGTATTCCCAGCACTGCTCACAGTCCTTCTTCATACTCCCCCACCCCACCCCACACATTTCAACATATTTGTTTCACCTTCTTTGTGTGACTTTGACTAAAACGTTTTCTGTCTCTGGGATTCTGTTTCCTCTCCTGGAAAAATCGGGGGCTGGACCTTTCCAGTTCCAGGACTTGACTACGGCTCCAGGAGTTTCAAGAAAGTCATATGACAACATCAGCTTTTTGGAGCAGAATTGAGACAAGGTGAGATGGTGGCTCACTAGCCTTGGGAGCTACCGTCATGGAGAAGGGGATATCTCTGTTTCCTTAGGTGGGCCAATCCAAAATTTCCACACTGCTTTTGAGATGATTCCCAAACAGGGATGGTGGATCTGGAATACTGTAGATTTTCATCCCTTCTGCCTCATCTCTCTTGTTGGCCATTCCTTTCATAACCCCTATTCCAACGCTTGTTCCCTTTATCTATCCCTTCATATCACCCTGACTGATACCCTTTAGCTCTTCAGTGAGGTCAATTAAATGGTCTCAAGCCTCCTACTCTGTAAAATATAAATAATAGGCCCTACCCTGGCAGTACTCAAAGGCTCAAATAAGATAAAGTCTGTGAAAGTACTTTGAAAATTGCCAAGCACTATGCAAATATGAGAGATTATTATTAACGATGGGAGGCAGTTACATGAAGTGAGAAGCAGAGTGTCAACCTGTCTGTTCTCCTCACCACTTTAACTGGGTGAAGGAACTGGCATTTCTAGCGCGCTTGAGCCAAGGATCACATCTTAGGGATCATTATTTGATTAGCACTACATCCCTTTCACCGTCTGCTAGCAGAGTTCAGAGTCAGAGGGAAGGCAAGACATAGGTTAACTTTGGCATGAAGAATGGCTTAGAGCAATGATTTAAAAAAAAAAAGTGAACCACTTCTTTCAAACGTAGCATAAAGTCCTATTTATTTTTTTTAATTTTAATTTTTTTTTTCGAGACAGGGTTTCTCTGTGTAGCTTTGTGCCTTTCCTGGAGCTCACTTGGTAGCCCAGGCTGGCCTTGAACTCGCAGAGATCCGCCTGGCTCTGCCTCCCGAGTGCTGGGATTAAAGGCGTGCGCCACCATCACCCGGCAAAGCCCTATTTATAAAAGAGACAAACCAGGACTACTTGGGTTGGAGCTAGGGGGAGGGGTATGTGGCCTCACTAGCTAGACTAACTTGTCCCTGAGATCCTTCCAGTGGATCCCTATGCCTCAGGCTCCAAAGGAGTACTCCTGCCAATTGACAGTAGTATAGCAGGAACTATTGATTAGCACATGGTTCTTCCAGGCATTCAGGGGACAGGGTGAGTATCGGAGGAGTTGGAAGGCGAGGCATGGGGAAGAAGGGTGAGAGAATGCTACAGAAAGGCAGAGCTGAGTGCAACATCTTTTGTTTAGTCAGTAGCTTTTTCTAGATCTCAATCATAAATTTTCAATCATTCTAGAATGGAGCTACAGCTTTGGAAATCCATGCAAAAAGTCCATTAATAATGTAGATCCCCAAATGGATATATTTTTTTTTAAAGCAAGGGCCCAGGTGGATAAGAGTTGCATATCTGTTTTCTAGGATAAGTCTGTTGAAAAAGCAGCTTCCAACTTGTGGCCCTACCACAAATGAACAATCCTGCCATGGTGAAGAGGAAAGACTAAGAAAATATCTTTAGGTGGGCTCAGTGGTCAGGGAGGCAGATATCTGCAATCAGCCCTAGGAGCTGAGCCAAAGAAGAGTGGTAGAAACACCAAAGTAATATATTGAACAAAACGGCAAGCCCAATGTCACAAGCAAGGGAACTGGGTCTGATCAGAATGGGAGCCCCGAAAAAGGAGACACAGAACAAGTTTAGAGACTTGGAAAGTTGGGGTGGGGAAACTGAGAACAGCTATCTCCTAGAATGCTTGCTCCATTTTCCCACCCTCCCCACCCAAACAGGCTCAGCAACAGGGCATATCTGACTGACTAGGCAGAAAATGATCAGATACTGCAGGAACAAGTTAGAGGCTCTAAGAAGGATAGGGGCATGTGTGCCCAAGATGTTCACACAGCCAGAAGATGGGTAGTAGCTGATTCCCCCAGGCAGATGGAAGAATGTCAAAGATTTTGGTAAAGTCACTAAACCTAGGGAAGGATATAATAATCATTTAAAAAGTCACCTTAGAGTAAATTACGCTGGCATTCTAGAAACATCCGGTGCTGGTATTTGTACATTATTAAAGCTGTTTGTAAAGGCCCAGCATCTTTCTTTAGGAGATTCTTATTCCACATGTGTCTTCCCCTGATTCCTTTTCCACATGTGGTGGCCTAGAGCTGCTTCTCAAATTACCCTGAGGTAGCTGCTACAGAGACACATTTGCTGTGCCAGGGTTGAGCAGGAAATGGGTAACCCAGAGCAAAGGATCAGCAGCAAAAACCATTTGAGCTTGAAGGAAACGAGAACATTTGGAATTCCGGTGTGCTTGGGCGGAGGGGAAGAGGTCATTACGTTGACCCAGACAGTCTTTGTCCCTGCTCTTCTAGAAGGACCAGTGGGACCATCTCGGAAAATGAGTTGGATGAGAGAATCACTTGGCTAGGGGTTACTTCCCCTGCGTAAGCTGTGTGAGCACAGACATTGAGAAGGAGGTGAAGAGAGAGGCTCTCTTGAGGGGCCCTAAAAGGGAACAGAACTCAAAGAGGAAAGAAGAGCAAATGAGTCAAAAATAGCTTTGTAGCAGACCCTTCTGAAGGACTATAACCCTTACTCTAAGTGGTAAGAGCTCCTCCCTCCAGCAAAGGTGGGTTTGCCATTTCAAGAAACTGCCTCATGCTTGCATTCTCAGATATTTAAAAAGTCAACTAAAACAGGTACACTGGGAAGAAGAGGTGCAGTTTCTTGTCTGCATCTCTTATAAGTGCCTGCCTGACTGGGACTAGAGACCTAGGCAGAATTTTACAGGCTCAAGTGGGAGCTTACCTAGTCAAGATTTTCCCAGCTCCTTCTGCTAGAGCAAACCACTATGGCTATGTACGGCCATGGCCAGGGATGGCCTCACACACAAATGGAGGGGTGGCTGCCTGCATAGTTTGATTTGAGAGGATACAGATTGGACAATATCCCCCCCCCCAAAGCTCAGTTTACCTGCCTCCTGCCATCTCTTACTTGGCTTACTCCCTTTGAAGGGCCAGGCTTAATAGAACTGGGACCTGCATAGGACTGCATGTTTGCTGTTTACAGCTGACCTGACATCATTATATCACATGAATACTGGCAGACAGCAAGATGCAGAGAGCAATGTATGGTTAAGAGGCCAGGAGATTAGAGTTCTATAACATGAGCTATAACCCCATTGTTGACAACTCTGAGCAGCTGCTGATTGAGGAATCATTTGCTAGAAGGAAAAAAAATGGGGAGAAAGGATGGTGTTAAAACCAAATCCTATATCATTTGCTAATTTTTGAAAGTGAAAATGTTTTCTATATAGCATCAAAGAGGTAAAATCTCCTTTCACACAGAGGAATTTTCCCTCAACTCATGTTCCTTCATCTCTTCCCAGGTAATACAGGAAACATGTGCTGCAGAGAAGGGAGTAGGTCTCGAGTCTGGGTGGCATCTATTTTTCTTACCGAGATTCAAGGCTTGTCAAGGCTCACCCCATGCTTCTTGAAAGAAGGCAATGCCAACAGTCATTAGGAAACAAAAAATAAGAGTTAAACAAATAGCTGCATCTAGAGGCCTGGGATTTCTCTAGTCTGTCTTAGCAAGTGCTGGGCTGAGTTGTGAGCAGAGTGGATGTTTCTCAAGATAGCTGGATATGATGTTTCAGCTGGGACCCCTTTGCGTTGGGGATGTTACAAGCCATTAAGGAGGATAAGAGCACTAAAGATGAGTCCTGCTGCCCAGCTTAGATTCCCATGGACACCACTAATGCCTAATGAGGTTGCCAAGGGAGCCAGTCTGGCAGGCTCACAGCAGGGGAAGGTATGTAAAGCAAAGACTTAGTCCCAGGCTCAGCAGAGAGCCCAAAGCAATGATATGCATGGCTGGTGAAAATGCAGAAACCAATTCACAAAGACAGCAAGAATTAAGACTAGATAGAGTCCAACTGAGCGACTGGCTGGTTTCTGTAGGCTGTGGGGACTGTCAGGACCCCATTAGTTGCCATTAGTGCCAGCCACGGTGACATGGCACCAGCTGCAAACCTGCTGTGGCTGACCCAAGCATCTTGTGTCTGTCCCCACATCCTCTAATTGCCACACAAAAGCAGTCCAAGGCCTTACTATCCTTTCTTCATCCACTGCTTGGTCACTGGCAGGGTTCACTTAGCCAGTTCAGTTACTTTCTTCAGTCTGTGCTGAGCAAGGGGGGAGAAAGCATGGAGTAAAGGAACAGGGAGAATGGACTCAAGGAAGGAAGAGAGAGAGTCAGTATGCTGGCTGTCTGAAGTACCACTGATTCCCAATGAATGTACCACTGACTGCTAAAGGTAGCAGTGCTGCCCTCGCCAATTCTTGCACTTCTGGGAGTCATTTCTCAGCTCACACTTCCCTCCCATGACAGGTACATAAATCCCTGGCCAAAGAGGCTGCCGTGCCCCTTCCTGTCTCTGATGTGATTTTCCTCAGATGGATCACGCTACCTTTTGTAGACTTATACAGGTCAAATGAACAGGCCAGGCATAGGGATACAGTCACTGAGCTATGATGAGGATGGTGAAGGAGACTATCAATTTCCTGAGAACCGCTTGATTCTATCTCCCCAAGGCAAACTAAATCCCAGTAGGTAGCTCCCTTAGATCTTTCTGGACAAATCCATGGGGTAAACGGCCATATAACACATTCCAAAGACAAACAGAAATTATTTCTGTGTGTCAGAAAATCAACTCTCAAGTGTTTTCTTGTGGTCTATCCACTTTGTGGCAAATACTTTGTCTCAGCTTAGTTTCTTGCTACATCCAGGTTCTTCTAGTTTTTATGCACTCCAAGGATGCAAACTCATTTTCACATCAGCCTAAATAAGCAGAAAAGCACAGCTACTAAAATATATGCAACCCATAGTGCATCTTTAAAGTTTGCTATACACCCTTTTCTTCCATGTTAATCCTTTGTCACACATCTTACCTTAGTGATCCTGTGATGGGAAATTCAGCCATGCTTCAGTATGGAATTCAAGTTTGAGTAGGTAATTTTTTTTTTCAAAATCCTTCTTAATCTGCGTGGACTGGTGTTAAAGCACCCCTAAGTCCCCAAAAACTAGCTAGACAGTATGGAAGTGGGCTACCTGAGATTTTGGGATTGCTATGAATAATTCACAAAATGAATAAAAACAGAGATAGTACAGATGTGGCTATACTCATATACAAAATGGGACCATACAGGTGGGTAGCTAAAGGCAGAGGCTACAATAAATTGCTACTATGTGATTTAGTATTATTAAAGGAAAGAGCATGATCCTGGATGATGTGAATGTGAAAGCAGTATGTGGACTCTTTGGAGGTCATTTTCCTTTTCTATTCCATGGCCATTAAGCTACCAATAAAATCCTACACAGCTCCAGTTTCCAGAAGGACAGGTAGCTAAAGGGGTAAGGGCAGGTGACTGGGCCTTCCACAGTCCAGCTACTTTTGATCCTTTCCAAACCTGGCATCCTATAAATGTAAGTCATTGATCAAAGTGGGATTGAGGCGACTAGCTAAAAGTAAAGGCATTCATGCTAAAATCTCAAGCCTTTTTAAAAAGACAGAATAAAGCCGGCAGTGGTGGCACATACCTTTAATCCCAGCACTTGGGAGGCAGAAGCAGGCAGATCTCAGTGAGTTTGAGGCCAGCCTGGTCTACAAAGTGAGTTCCAGGTCAGCCAGGAATGTTACACAGAGAAACTCTGTCTTGAAAAACAAACTAAAAATAAAAGATAGAATGAAATCTCGATGGGAAAACATGGAAACTATATAATGGGTGAGGAAATACAAGCTGGTTCAAATTGATTTATTTATTTTTGGTATTTTGAGACAAGGTTTATCTATATGACAGCTCTGGCTGTCCTGGAATTCGCTCTGTAGACTAGGCTGATCTCGAACATACAGATATCCACCTGTCTCTGCCTCCTGAGTGCTGAGATTAAAGGCATGTGCCACCACACCCAGCTAAATTTTTTTATTAAAAAATAGATTTCATACTATAAATCTGGCCAAGAACCCATGCTTGGGAGCTCATAGGCTCCGGGGGAGAACCCATTACTATTATTTGGCTAAGTGAACATATCAAACTGCCATCTAAACTAATCTTTCTCTATATTAGTGCAGCTCTCAGACTTCATCAGTGTTTCTTTGTGCAATGGATGGTGGCAAAGCTAGAAACTCATAACTGGTCAAAATGCAGAAAACATGGAGTGCTCAGCCACAAATAGGACATGCATTTCACACGCCCTCTCTAAGGCTTATTGATCATTGTGGAAGAGAGGGGCAGAAAGACTTGCAAGAGCCAGAGGTCAGAGATGACTAGACTCAAACAGTGTTATCTGAACATGACAGGACTACTGCACTTATGAACTCACAGGTCTGTGGTTGCCTGCACAAGATCAAGCCAGTCGATATTCTAGTATAGGGTGGGAGTGGGTTTATTACTTCCTACCCATAACAGAGTAGCTATTGACAGTTGATGCCTTCTGGGATTAGGAGGGTCAGTCTTCTTTAAGTTTGTGACTCGTAGTAGGTTAACCAAACTCCAGAAGATGGCCCCACCCTGGGAGTATATAGGTAGCAGCACAAAGTGGAGTGGATAAGTTCGTTGTTGTTTTTTTTTTTTAAAGGATACAAATATGAGGAGATGGTAAGAAGGTGAGGTGGATCTGGGAGGAGTTAAGGGGAGGAGTTGGGGTGAATATGATGAAAGTGCATTGCATGAAATTCTCAAAGAATTAATTTAAAATATGGGAAATATATTTCACAAATTTGTGAAAGAAAGCTAACAAAGAACATAAGTATGATTTAAAAATAAAGTGACATACAAGAAAATTGAAAAAACTCTAGAACTAGGGATAATAATTTCAGAGCAGGGGTAGTTAACCACTAGAATGTATGATCAAAGAAAATAGTAGTATTTCCTTGCTTGGAGGTCTTTGAGGATCTGTCAACTCTACTTGAGCTAGTTCAAGAGACTAGACACACAGAAAAGGCATACAATTCTCCTGAATACTACCTAGCTATAAGGAAATATATACCAAACCCACGACTTTCATTGCTTCTGCTCAGGGCTCACCCTCATCATCTTCTAGGCAGGACTCTGGGAGAAAGCAGGATTAAACAACAGGTTCTATAAGCATCATGTTATCTGTCTCAGGTTAATGGAAGGAAGAAATGAACTAAACTTATATACACAGAGCCCATTATGGAATCCCAACAGAAGTGAGAAGTGTCTTGTTCAGTTTGATTTTATGCACATTTCCCATGAAATCTTGTTCTAATCTATTCAGAGATCAGTGCAAATAATCCATGCAAAATTGCCTCCGTGACAGTTCCTGTCCTTCTGTAGTTTTGAACACTCACAGAAAGACTAATCTCTCGTCTTGCTTCCTGGAGATACCTACCTTCGAGTTGAATGAGCCACTGGACAATGCTGAGAGGAAGTCAATGGAGGCAGGTGAGGACAGCCCGCCAGCTCTCTACCACTTATTAGCTGATGTTTACCCAAGTGTGGTCAAGACAGTGCTCACCAGGAGTGAAAGACCCACTGCTAATATGGAGTGCCGAGTGTCATGGGGCAGAGCAGGACACCAAAGATATAAAAATAGCAGGTTGATCTTATGTTTGGAATAAGGTTGTCAGAGGATGATTTCCAGCCAGGGTCACATGAAAAAGAAGACCTCAGGCATTACTGTATGGCTCCTGTTCCCCCCTGGGTTTTCTTGCCGTGCCTCTGTTAGAGACACAGTGTGGTAGTACCATGTCCTTGACTTAACTGTCTACTGTCAAGAAATTTTCTCAAAATTAACTTTAAGCATAATCCTTTTAAAACTGCCTCATCCTTAAGAAATATTTCTGAAATCAGAGTGTATGTGCTACCCAATCTACCCCTAATACACGTTAAATCAATAAATAGCTATAAAAATAGAAAAACAAAGTTAGTCCTTATACCACCTAAAGTCATCTTGCACACCACCAGCGTATGTTTACCACACTTGGAGAAACAGTGCTTTCTGTATCATGCACACAGATGGTTCCCATAGCCAACAAGTACTGCTTTATTCCTTTCTCCAAATGTAAAGCTGGTGGGGCTTTAGACTGCCCCAAATGGCCAGGATACCATCCTGAGCCTGGCTGCCTCCCTCCTTCCTCTCAGAGCCAGTTATTATTTTTCTCCTTTCAGGTGACAGCCTAGCCAAAGCTGGAGTTTGCTACAGAACACAGGGCCCTTTTTCCTGGTCAAGTGTTCCTTCCCTCGAGCTATTTCCCCTGCCCAGAATGCCACACTAGACTTCACTTAACCAGTACACTCTGTGGAGTGGACTTCCTCCTCCTTAGCCCCAGGGGCTGTATGGGCTGGAGTGCCTCAAGCCCACATCAGTGGCTAGCCTGCCCACCCATGTGCCGTATGTGGTGCTTATCGAGGTCCCATGAAGCACAAGATGCCCTAGTTGTGAGCACTGCAGCCAGCAAACACCTCTGGCCACTAGCCTGCTACCCAGGTGGTAAAGAAACAAAGAAGGCCGGCAGCAGGAACGCTACTGGAAGGCCAAACTGTTCTGCTTCAAGAAGGATGTATGCTCATTTGATTGGGATTAAACAGATACGCTGTCTAACAAGCAGGTCTCATCAACAAGAGAAATGGCCTGTGCTAGTGCCGGTTGCCTAAGTCCAGGCAGTATCTCCACCTCTTAAAGATGATTTATTTGTAAGAGAGTCTTGTTTGGTTGGAGAGTTAAGGTCCTTCAGTGGTTTACAAGCCTCTTTGTGGTTACTAAACAATAATCACCCTCCATCCCTCTCCTATCCCCTAATCTAACCTAAAAACCTTCAAGGTCTCTGGATGCAAGGTCCTTAGAGAAGAGCTGCTCTACAGGAGGCTGAGAGCTCTGGCCACCTGGCTCCCCTGCCTCCCAGAGCTGCCTAAACGTCCCACCCTTGTGGTACCTCTACCATGTAGGGAGCCTGAAATTCCTTTGGCAAAGAAAAACAGTCCAACTGAGGACCAAAGCCCTACAAGCATTAGACACGTGTAGATTCTTATTTGTGACTTTATTTAGAAGTATAATCTTTACTTAGGTAAAGTGGTAACACAATCTTTTCTATTTGTTCCCAATTTTCCTTCTCCCCTTCTCTCCCTTCAATTCATTTCTCCTCCCCTCAAAAGTCTCCTCCCTTTCTTTTCCTCTCCTTCCTACAGTCCCTAAGTTGCCAGAAAGGATTTTACATCTTGCAGCCACTCAAAAAAAAAATATTGTTCTGTGGAAATAAGAAGATCCTTTCCAATCTTAGAAATCTATTAAGATTAATCTAAGTGGCCAGAAATCAGACAAGAATTTATTGAAGAAATGAATTCAGCCGAGACAGGCAGAATTATGAGCAAGTGTAAAGGTGAGGGTGAGGGCAAAGAATGTGTGATTAATGGCTCTAGGGATGTGGGCAAGTATCTGGGCAAGTTGAGGGAGGCTCCCTTTCTAATTACTGTCTCCACTGCAGTTTCCTCAACAGTACAGATGCTGGTAGGTGTAAGGATAGCAGATGACAATGTAAGTAACTTGCCATATGAGAAACTTCAAGATATCATGCCAGTCAGGATGAGGAGCTCTTTGATTGCTAGATAAATGCCTCCTCCTATGGCCTGTAGACACTTAGCATCTAACCCAGGGAAGGATGGCCAGTACTGAAGACATCTTTATGTATGTCCCAAACACTAGCACACTTAAAGTAGATAAGTTTTTGCCAGCTCATCTATATGTTATAGATGGGGGGAACCATATTTAGAGAGATCTTCAGATTTTCTAAAGGATCCGCTTTGAGTCGTGCAGCAGTGATTCTGGTGGGAGTTGTGGTTTTCCAGGAGTTCTGGATGTGAAAAGATATCTGTTGTTACCTCCCTCCTGTCAATTGAGAATTTCTCTAAAGCTACATATGAAAAACACAATAAACGCAATCTGGGGTCAGTATCTGCATTTTAGGATGGATGGTTCTACTGGGAGACATTTGTTGAGGGATTTTTTTTTAGCAACTATACATCAACAAGATCCCAAACGCCCTTTTCCCCATTACTTATAAGCTTGCTCCAAGCCTAATCTCTTTGAGTTAAAAAAAAAAAATCAAAGCTAATATTCTGGTAAGCCTGTATTTTGGGGCCATAACTCCCACATTCACCATCTTTTTTGTCTTACTAATGTGAATCTCTTGTGCTCCTTAAACGTCATTCTGACATTAAGGTGTACAACAACTGATTCAGCTTTTTCTGCAACCCAACCTTACACACAGACAAATTTACAGATTCTTCCCAGATATCTGAACTGGAAGAAACACTAGAGACCACACTTTATCTCTCCCTCCCCATTGTTTAATGAGGAAAAGCAGCCCAGAGAAAGGAAGGGAGTTACTTACTCAAGCTCAAGCATCAGATTGGTGGCAAAGTCTGAACTCGAACCCAGATCTTCTGGATCCAAATCTGACCCACTCTCTACCACCTCGAGCTGTAACTCCTCCAGGAACTGTGCCTCCTCCCCAGGCTCTGGGTCCTCCCCGAGTTGGGGCTCCTCCATGAGCTGGGGTTCCTCCAGCCTTTCCACCTTCATTTCCCAGATGCACAGGGAAACTCTGGTTGCCTGGCTAAAGTTGTTTTTTTTTTCTCTGTGTCTCCTCTTTTTCTTCTTTCTCCTCTCACTCTCTCCCTGTAGCTTCCTGGCTAGGGCAGGAGCAACTGGAAACTCTAACAAACTCCAAAGAAAAAGTGCCCAAGGAGCCTCAGGGCCAGCCTAGGCTGGCTCTGCTGTGGAGGTAGGAAGATGCTCCCTGCCCTGAGTCCTGAGTGCCTTTGGGGGCTCTTGGGCTCTGAGGGAAGACTGGAGCTCCTGAGGCAAGTGCTGCCCTCAGGATCTTCTGCGGAGGCTGGGCCAGCTTCCTAAACTAACTCCCAGACTAAAGGGGAGGGCCGGATCCTCCCGGGGAACCCAGACAGAGGCTCTGCCAGCCAGCCCCTGTGGTTGGAACTTTCAAAAAGACCAATGTTTCAGCAACTGATTTCTTTTCCAACCCGAACAGCAAGCTTTTCTGTCCCCCTTGCATGACTGTGGCTGTGGCATGCGGCCCCATCCTGAACAGAAGTAGGATTCTAGGGCTGGGGCTCCCTAACACCCAAACCACTGGTCAATTCCATTAAATAAAATCAAATTTTAAAAACACGTTTTTGGCATTTGGTGGGCCTGAAGCTGGTCTCCTGGCATGGAGATGTTGTGTACCTACTGGGATGGTATGTGCACAGCCATCTAGAGATGAAAAGTTGGAAGATCATTGGATCAGAGAATCAGGAGACATGATTTCTATGTCCAGCTGCTCACTAATTGGCTGTTCAGTTTGGGGCGGGTACCCACCCCACTTGCGGCCTCAGTTTTCTCCTTGGTAGTGGGAGGGGTCAGACCAGATTATTGAGAGTGTATCTACAGTTCTAAACCCCTATGTTCTGTTGAAGGTACAGAAGATAATAGCAGCCAATCTTGGGAAGGAAGTACAGGTCTCAAAGATGCTATCCCCAGCGGCACAGTGCTCTGAACTCCTTCATAAATTGGCTAGTAATCACAGGAAGGCAACCCTGTGCTTATGTATGTTTCAGTTTCTGATGTAAATGTCAAAGCCATGGCTCACCCACTCCCAACCCCACACCACCACCAGCAGGAGGGAAACCAGAAGTATTCTTAGTCCTTTATACCTAAAGGTGAATGAAGGCAGAGAGCTAGCCTAGTTACAGAGAAGGCCTGTCAGATTGGATTTCCGTTGTGGTTCTGGGCAGGAGAGGGTTTGTGATTGACAGCAGATGGGGAGGGGTCAGGCAGAGAAGGATTTAGGGAGAAAGGAGGCAAGGATAGACAGATAATGTTTTGTTCTTGTGCTGCATAAGGTATGTCTAATGCTAATGAAAGGATACTGAAGCCGGGCAGTGGTGGCGCACGCCTTTAGTCCCAGCACTCGGGAGGCAGAGCCAGGCGGATCTCTGTGAGTTCAAGGCCAGCCTGGGCTACCAAGTGAGTCCCAGGAAAGGCGCAAAGCTACACAGAGAAACCCTGTCTCGAAAAAACAAAAAAAAAAAAAAAAGAAAAAAGAAAGGATACTGAGATACTGGTGCTTTCTAGGAGTGTCCTCTCTCTTAATTTTCCTAATAATAATTTCTAAATGATGACACCAAGGTCTGCTAGAAAAACTGACAAGCTCACAGTATGTTAGATGATTGTCCATTGAATGGGAAACGCCTATATCTCATGAACACACAATGCCTGATGACTTCTGAGCCACTTGGTAGTCCACTTTTGAAGGTTGAGCAGTCCACTAGTTTCTCAGAAGGGCCAGAACCAATCAGTTTTCAGAGAAAGAAATAAAAGAACAGCAAAATGAGGTACTATCTCTCTGGGACCTTTGATTCCCAGGACCAAGCTACTTGCTCTTCAGCACTGGACCTAACCTGCAGCCCAAACGAGGTAATCTTAGAAAAGTTTCTCACATTTAAAGAGTAAAATGAGGGCATAGCATTTTTGGAGATGTGACTATTTCTGGTGTGTGTGTGTGGGGGGGGGCAGTTTCAAGTGCAATTTCCTTTTATTTTATTTTGAGATAGTGTCTCATGAAATCCAAGCTGTCCTTGCATCTACTACATAGATGAGCATGACCTTGAACTCCTGAACTTCAGGCTTCCACCTCCCAAGTGCTGGAATCATAGGCATGTACCACCATGACCAGCCCTTTGGTATAACTTTCATCATGTTAGTCCTTTATTTACTTCTTTGACCTCCATCCTGTTCATCTGGCAGCTAATGAACTCTTCAAAGTCTTTAAGACACAGATTTTTCAGCTGATAGGCCACTGTGACACCTAGAGAATCACTCTCCCTTGATCAAGGCTATGTGATCTCAGCAGTGAGAAAAGTTCCTTGGGGTGAGTTGCTCTTGTTTGACAAGACTTCAGTGAGCTTCAGGAGATTCAAAATCCACTTTTGAGGGCATTAATGGCAAGTAGGCTCATTTTGAAAAAATTTTCTTGCTACTGATTTTGGGCAAAACACACTCACTGTGAGTCACAGGCAATTCCTAAGGTTTTAAGAAGGCATTTTCTTTTGCAGATTCTCTAGTCCTAGGTGATGCCCTCTTATCCTGTGTTCTTCAGCTTCCTGCCCCTTTTCTATGATCAAGTGAACCAATATCTTAATTTGTGTAATTATTGTTTGATATCTGTCCATATTAGTAAATTTTAAGGTTCCTGGGGCAGGAAATCTGGCATGGTTTGCTCTATCCCCTACATCTAATCTTTGTCATGTGCATGAGGAAGAAGTCCTTCTTCAGATAAGCACCTGGGATAGGCAATCTTATTCCAGTCTCCAGAATAGAGCGAACTTCCAAATCGTTAAGTGTAAGGGATGGGAGTGCCCCATTGATACTAACTTAGCTAAGAGACAAGGAAGCTGGAGGATGCTGGAAGCAGCCTTAACAGTTTCTTAGTTCATTTCCACACACCACTCGGTCATACAAGAATATATGCTGGCTGTAATGACTTGCATCTAGCAGAAATTTAATTGATACTCTTTCAAAGATTTATTTTTACTATTTTTAATTATGTAATTATGTGTATATGTGTGAGTGCAGGGGCCTGTGGAGCCCAGAGGTGTCATATCCCCCTGAAACTGGATATACAGGACATTGTAAGCTGCCCAACATGGGTGCTGGGAACTGAACTGGGTCCTGTACAAGAGCAGTACAAGCATTTGAATGCCAAACCATCACTCCAGCCCCACACATGACATTCTTATTATAAAATTGCTATACATTTTCATCTCGTATCACGTGTTCTCCTTTTCTTTATAAGTTCTTGTTCCTGACCTACTGCTTTCCTCAACTGTCTGTGCCCTTCTGCCATGGCCTTTATTAAACCAGCACTCACCCTCACTCTTTTATGCAGCTATCCATTGATAGCACCACACTGTCCCGTTTTGGATGCTTATAGACAACAAGTTCTCTCTGCTATCTAATCGCAGTTGTTCATGCTGCAGTATAGGTCTGTTTTCTCTTATTCTGTCCCTAGCGTGGTTGGGAAACAGCTAGTCAACGTATCTCAGCTGTGACATTTCTTGTATTTGAAAACCAACTTCTGTCTCTTGATTACCCTCCACTTTCCCACACTTAAACTCTTGTTAAACTAATGATCTTAGTTCCTTAGTTTTGACAAACAGGTACCCCCAGTCCAAGGTTTACCTCCTGTTGGCTCTGAAAGCCCTGTATCCCAGTCCTGACCCTTCACAATCTGATTTCCTTTGGATCCCATTGAGCTTTCAACTGTCACCTGCCTTCCCATTGTGATGAAGTCACTGCTCTCAAAGGAAAGCTACGTTGGGCCCTTTGATCAATTTCCGTACCCTCCTCAATGGTGTAGTCCCCCTTCTCTTCTATATCCAGGTTATTTTTTTCAGCCCAGGCAAATATCTGACATTACCGTGGGCCCTAGAATGGAGTAAAACCTACAGTGCTGTGCCCAGTTGCCTCTATACAATAAGAATCATTCATAGTTCACAAGAAGAATTTTTTTTTCTCAAAGGAGAAAAAAAAAACCCAAAGAGCCCTCCCCTCAGTTGTTTTTTGTTTGTTTTGTTTTGTTGCTATTCATTAAATAATTTACAAAACCAAATTTTCCTCCCCCACAGGCTATACCCACTTTATCACTGGTTCCCAGGGCTAGCCTTTACACATTTCCATACTGTCAGGGACTATTTTTAGCAAAGGATGACATTAAATGCTAACTGCCTCATGGGCTTCAAACTTATCTCTTCTACTTGTCAGAATGTTGTTATTCCTCCTGCTTTGGACCTGGTGGCTACTCACGGCCTAGACATATTTCTAGGGGTGTGAAAACTACCTGCATGGTATTATTTGAAGGTTTCCTAGAAAGCCTTTTTGTCTGGACATGTCTTCTTTTGGCCTGTGTCTGATAATTAGAATTTCAATACTAGAGATTCATTTCTTTAGCACAGTTACCATTCCTTAGGAAGTCTCTTTGCTATACTCTTCCCTCTTGGTAGTTTGGAATTTATATATTCATTACCATCACCATCTGGTTTCTGCCTGACTCTCTCAGATTAGATCATGCATGCCTTTTGTGCATTTCCCATTGTACCCTCAGTGTCTGACATGGAGCCTAGAACATGAAAGATGTGCAACGAACATTTCTTGTCGACTGAATCAGTTTATGAACTTAAATGTGAATTCTTCAGACCACTTGTAAGAAAGGATTGTGGGCACAGGTGTCCGGATATTGACTAGGGTAGAGAACACTAGAAAATAAAGATGGAATACTTACTTTAAACAATACCTTCCTGGCTCAGTTGACCTGAGGCTGGTTCTTTTGCTACTCTAGTTCCCTCTCCCTTCCTGCCAACTTGAGGCTTCCCACCTTTCTTTTTTTTTTTTCCAGTATCTTTTTTTTTTTTTTTTGGTTTTTCGAGACAGAGTTTCTCTGTGTAGCTTTGTGCCTTTCCTGGATCTCGCTCTGTAGACCAGGCTGGCCTCGAACTCACAAAGATCCGCCTGCCTCTGCCTCCTAAGTGCTGGGATTAAAGGCGTGCGCCACCACCGACCCTTCCCACCTTTCTTAACCCTACCTAAAGGCCTTCTATTTAGAGAGCATCTGAGAAAGAGTTTTCCGCTGTGTAAACAAGCCTAAAATGACATCTAGTCTTTCTCCCAGAAAGAATGAGCAATTTTTACAAAGATACACACATGCACACGCACCCTTATACTACTCTCCTTCTGCTTCTATTACTTACTTCTAAAGGGTCCTTGTAGAGATGGAAGCTGAGATCCAGATATGAAGCCACACCCCAGTGGTCATAAGACAGAGGTATCTTCATGCTCCCATTCTCTAGATGCCTGTCTCTATGAAGGGATAGCCCAGGGTCCTAAGAGGATATCAGGGGCTAGCTTGTTCTGAGTCAAAAAGGAACATTGAGGGACAGTGTTTAAGTAAGCCTTTCGCTCCGGCTTCTGAAGCTTGGTAACTCTGGGTTCCAGCCCAGGAAGAATAAAAAGTGTTCCCATTCCAGGCCAGCCTCTTCCTACCAGGATCCCTGCGGGGCTGGCAAGCTTCTCCTCTCCTCTCCCAACCAGAAAATCTTGTAGCTAGCCAGCCAGTCACTAAACACCTGCCAAAGCCAACCCATTCGTTAAGGCTCTGCTGGAAGCTGCCGCCATAAAGAGACTCTCCCTTCCTCGTTTGCTTTGGCACGACCCAAGCTCCACTGAGCTTAAGACTTCTCTCAAGGAGCACAGCCTCAACTCAGCTCTTAGAGGCCTGCAGCCTGCGACACTTCCTTGCCCCCAGTCCTTGGTGGCAGCTGCTCTACTCTCCAGGGCCACACCTTCAACTCTTCAGACACTGGCCTTGGCCTCCGATAGCCCTGTGTCCTTTACAGTGCCTTGGAGGAAAGGTAGGCATTCAATAAAGCCACAGTCAGAGGTCAATAAGGAGCAGGCCTTTGGTCAATAAATAATGGATTGATTAATTGAAATGTTTGGTGGTTCAGAATAAGGCTGAATGCGATGCTGCCATTATTCATTTCTCTGCACATGAGCAGGCAGATTAAGCACTCTGAAAACTGAGCAGTTCTTATGCTTCCCTTTTTCTTTTTCATCCCTTTCCTTTCCCCCCTCCAACTACGAACCAGGGGAGAGGGAAGAGTGATAAATTAAGTGCAAACGTCGTGGTGGGGTTTACAGTTTCCCTTGATTCTGGCTGTAATGTGCCTTCAGAACTTGGAATGCTCAGCTTTCCTGAGTCCTGAGATAATGGTCAGGGGCTTGTCCAAGAACTCATGAGTACGCTCCCTGGACACAGACTATGTCTGCTAGTAATTTCCAAGTCACTTTTTCAAAATCGGTTTCCCTGCTTCTCTCTCTTTTTCTTGGACTAGAGAGCAGTCAGTCTCCTCAGCTAACCTCAGCCTGCAAGTCACTTACCTGGTGGCAACATGGTGGAACAGGCTGGGGCAAACACAAGGGAGGAGAAGAGGAGGAGCTACTGACTTAGTCACAAACTTTGAGTCAATGGAATATTAGATTGATAGGGATATGTGTATTGTATATAGACTTGTTTATGAAAGAAGAATGTCAGAATCTAGCAACCCTCACTTTACTAGAGCTCAGCTGTACCAAGTTGGTAATGTAATTTTCTGAATAGGCAAAAAGGAAACCCCCAAACAAAACAAAACAAACAAACCTAAAAATCATTGTGAATTTAGGGAGGCCTGAAAACTATGAGACTTCATGGGAAATGGACTGGGGATTGGCATGTGAAGTGATTTTCTTTAAATGGTTCTTCTAGCTTCAGGTACATCTTTCTGCCTAATGTTTATCAAACTAGGGTATCCAGAAAAGTTCCTGACCTGACAATCAGATGAAAAAGGAAGAGGGACTTTCTGAGACCTGTTCTGAAGCCCCTTCACACACCACCCCTTCAGTAGTGCACTATTAGGAAAAAGTAGCAGTACCCCTGCAAAATGACTTCAGTCAAACCAAACCCATTCCAGCTTGCCTGTCTGTTTACATCTACTTCTAAATGTGGGACTAAAGCGACTCACACCTTGAAGTCTGGCATTTACCTCTGAGCCAACTGTTTGCCTCACATAGGGAATAGCAAGCTTTTCCTTGGAAAGTATGAGCTCCATTTAAACCTGAAGCAGGCTTCTGAGTGCCTGGCCTTGGGGAAAGCCCACCACCGAGCAAGCAGAAGCTTGATGTCTCGGTAACCTGGCACTATTACATAAGGCACTGCATGAGATATGAGTCAGGGCCCTGAGGCTGGCATAGGCCCAGCCTAGTTTGGAAAGTGAGGCTAAACAGCAGTGTAGGAGAGGTGCTAAGGGGCTAAGATAGAATGCAGCCACTGGATCCACTTCCCTCCACTCACCTCTCACTCTTTTTTCCTCAGGGATAGCTGGAGCCAATTTCTGGCATACACAGCTCAGAGAAGTGGGAATCCCTACCAGACTCCTACATTGTAAGCAGCTGCTCTCCATCTCCTCTGAAGAGAAGACAAAAGAAAGTAGGTTGAATACTCAAGGATATTTTGTGAGTAAATTCTTCCTTTGAGGAAGGTCACTGTGATGCTTTCATAGGCAGGGGACTGATTTCAGGCTTGATCTATCTAAGAAATGTTACTCCCAAGAAAGGAAGGCAGTAACATGCTCTCGTCATCATTGACCGAACCTGCTTCCAGCCCTTGTTTTCTCTTGGACTAGAGTCTGCACATTGAGGAGCTTCTCATTCAGTCTCATGTGTTTGTTGGGACCTTACACCTCTTACAGCATTCCCAAAAGTTCAATAGCTACTTTGAAGAAAATTCCTAGCCAGAAGGTACAAGTGAACTTACCTTGCTTGCTGATAAAATCATCTCCTTCCTAGCACAGCATTTGGGAAAGCTTGCTTTCAGCTCCTAGTTTATCCCTATTCCAACTCCTCAATTAAGCTGGATTTCAGCATGGAAGGCAGTGACTTCCAGAAGCCATTTTCCCCAGGCTGACTGACCCCTCACTGGATGAAGGTTGCTAAAGGTGAGGTTCAACCTTCAGTCCTTTGTAGGGCTCCCACTAATCTAGACGATTCCATGGAAAGCCTTGTCTGCCCAAGCTCTGGCATAAAATGAAGCCCTAACCCTTGCCCCGTTATTGCAGGCATTGGAACAGCACAATATGTCCTGAGTCATCATTACTCTCTTCATCTAAAAAGGAAATTTCAACTTTCTGACCCTCGTGGTCATGGAATGCTCTCCCTTGAGTACACTGAGCACACAAAGTGCCCCTCAAAAGGAGCCCAAGCTTTGGCCTCTTTCAGCACACTGGTTTCTCAAGGGCTCAAAAGACTATTGCATGACACCGACCAATTTGTTATGTAAACTCAGCCAGCCATGGCAGATTACAGCTTTGCAGTTATCTTGAGGGATGCCTTACATAAGAGGAGAAAGTTCAGGTAGGAGCAGACTCACGACGAGCAAACATAGTGCAATGGCTGCCATCATGTACAGACACAGCCAACCTCATCCCTCTCAAGAAATTCACAGTTGGGGCTAGTATTTTGTTGTGCTCCATCATTTAAGGTGCCCAGAGACCCTGGAAACTTTGGCCAGACACATCCATCTCCATTTATCTAGACGTCTTGGCCTTCAGGAGTGAGTCTGGAAAAAAGCCAACACTACCTGGAATTGAGAGCCTGCCAGTTTATCTGGAAGAACAAATATAAGCAAGGGTGTTAACTTCATTCAGGGAGGGAAAATAAGGTCACCCTTGAAAGAGTTATTTTCTAAGGTATGGGCTCACATAGGTCCGCTCTGGGCTAAGCTGACAAGAAGATAAAATTGATGCCCCATTCTGACCGTCTTTAAGAGCTGAACCTTCCAGGCAGACTTCTTGTGCTCTCTTGTTTCTCGGGGCCTCACATTGTAACAGCCCACCCAACCAGGCCTTTCATGAATCCTGCACCCTCTCTCCACTTCTGTTCTCTAAACTTGGCTTTTCCATGTCCCATTCACATTGAATTTTACTTCCTATGAGCTGTCACCCTGTCCTCAGATGAGAAACAATTCCACGCAAGGAAGTAAACGGCAAGTATTGTTACAAATAAGTAGTCAAAATTTTTGATGAAAAATAGGTGAACAATGCCATTCCCAGGTATATGCCCCGAATAATTGCAAATAGCTACGGGAGCACATACTTGTATAGTGTTAATAGCAGAATTCCTCAAAATGGCCACACAAAGTAGAAACAATCTATGTGTCTGTTGACAAATGAATGCATAAACAAAATGTGTTATAGCAGTAAAATGGGACATTATTCAGTCATGAAAAGAAGTGAAGTACTGTTACATGTTTCAACATGGATAAATCTTGAAAACATCATAAGTGAAATAGCCAAACACAGGATCATATATTGCACAATTCCACTTACATGAAATAACAATAGGCAAATCTATAGACACAGAAAGTACCAGGTTACCAGGGACAGGAGAGAGGAGAGACTGGGTATGTTACCACTTAAGTGAGTACAGTGGTGAAAATGTCAAAATTTACATGGCAAATTTTGGACCACTAAACACATAAGCTGTATAATGTATATGCACACAATATATACGACAGAGAGATACTCATGTAATAGTGGGTGTAGTAGGGCAGTGAGCTTACTCATCAGCATATGGACTGGCTTCCATATACTAGCCTGCCAGTACATGCAATTCACATCTGTGCCTTGGCAAAATGACAAATTCTTATATGGTAGGGTTCTCATGAGGTATCCAAACCCTTAGTGTTAAGTTTGCAAATGCATTTGTATTTTTAATGGAGGCTGTCCCTTAATCCAAGAGTGCCTATTTTGTGTCAGACTACTAGAAGCTCAGGAAATAGTTATTTTAAATTACTTTGGGCCAAGGAAGGACTTTCGAAGCCCGATACCAAAAGCAAAAATCACAAAGGCAAAGAATGACAGGCTTAACCACATAGAAACTCAAAACCTCTCTATGACAAAGAATCCTGTCCTTGAAATCAAATGGTAAATTAATTGACAAAGGATTGCAGTCTCTAGTACAGGCTTTCTCACGGTGTGGTCTACATACCACTGATGCTATAGGAGAGGAGTTTCAGATGGTACAAGGACAGAGTTGAATCTTAAATAGTATGAAAATTTTCTTGGAAAAAAAAACTGATCTCTAAATCTAACTCTTCCTCCAGCTTAACAAGCAATCAGAAATATTTGATATTATTTCCTGAGATTTGTGTACGAGAACCCAATGGTAGCAGGTCAGCTTACAGGTGGACACCTAGGAATTTTGGAGCTGAAAGGATTTAAGATTCAGAGTATTTGGGATGACACTGAACAGGTATGCTCTGGGACCAAAGGCAGTATATGGTTGATTTAGCCAGATGTGGTGGTTCATACCTGTAATCTCAGCCCTTGAGAAGCAGAATCAGAAGGATTGTATATAGTTCAAGACAAACCTGGGGTATGCTGAGTTCCAGGCCAGCCAAGATCAGTGTGAGTTCTAAGCCGTCTTGGGCGGTATGTGAGACACTATCATCTCAAAAAGTATCCAAAAATAAATTTGAGGTTATAAAAACAGCAATCAAAACAGTATATTGCCAGTTACCTTGTCAGTTAGCTACACCTAACAAGTTAGGCAATTAAATTCATTCAAAGTTTTCATTTAAGAAGCTTTTGTTTGTTTGTTTGAAATACTGCATTTTAACTGGAAAATTCAGCTAATTGTTCAGTGTACTCTATCTTCTTCCTAAACTTTCAAGTATTCAGAAGCATAGTCAAATGATAAAGTGAAGTCTAATAATAGTCTGACCAGCCATCAATCACAGTTTCCCTGAGTCTGTCCCAGTTTGACCAGCAGAGTCCTGTGTCCCATGTAAGATTAGGATAGCTGGACATACTGATCATTTGGAAAGGTTCTGGAATAACATTTTTCTTTGCTGCATTGAGAAAAATTGTAGTGTTCTAAGCACCTCTTTAGTGTTAGTGTTTTTTCTTTCTTTCTTTTTTTAGACATTCAGTAGACTCCAGAATCTATGATTTCAGTTGAGAGTTTTGGCATTGCTCTTCATTGTGTGACAAAGGGCAACTTACTTAATCAAGCATCAATTGCCTTTTTATAAAAGTGAAAATCGGTGCTAATAATACCAGTTTCGTTGGGTTGGTATAAAAACTAAATGAGATTATGCAGATGCTATTCTTGGTATGCATTATAAATGAACAAGAATTGTTAGCTATTAATCCTTTATAGTTATTAATTACATTAAACAAGATTTAAGGGATGGTGTTTAAAATACATTTCTTCTCCCTACTAGTCTAGAGGTACCATTTATATACCCAAAGGCTGCATAATCATTCTCACTGATTCTGATAAGTACAAACACTCCATCAGAACTTCTACCATACTATTAGTTAACACGTGATTAAAACTGAAAAAGAAAAATCCACATTTAAACACCTTCATAAAGCGAGGCCAGCCTGGTCTCCAAAGCAAGTTCCAGGAAAGGCACAAAGCTACACAGAGAAACCCTGTCTCGAAAAAACAAACAAACAAACAAACAAACAAAAAAAAAACACCTTCATAAGGATTTTCTAGCACGTGATTAGTTGTGGGGTTGGAGAGATTGTTCAGTGGTTAAGAATGCTTGGTGCTCTTGCAGAGGAACAAAGTTTGGTTCCTAGCACCCACATCAGGTAGTTCACAACCACCTGTAACTCCAGCTCCAGGGGTTCTGATACTCTTGGTTTTCATTGGGTGCGTGAGCGCGCGCGCACACACACACACACACACACACACACACACACACACACACACATACCCCATCAATAAAAAAATTTAAAAACCTTTTAAAAATAGGTTAAAATAGTGAAATCTTTACCTCAGAGTACACCAACAATTAAGTAGTTATCCATAATTACCAGAACAAAACACCTTTACATAAGTAGAAGCCAAGGAGAAATCAAGCAAGTAAAACACAGCCCTACCCTCAGATTGTTTACTCTTTGTTCCAAGAAAATCAAGGCCTAAACTGGGAGTTAGGACAGATCAAACCCAATGAACCAGATATATATCAAGAATGTACCATGTCTTCTTCCCAAGACTGCTGGAGGCCTTGAAACAGCAGAATTTGCTACAAAATAAGGGACAGAGACTGGCTTCTCCAGTAGGAGATGCGGCCTTGAAAAATGATAGTGGAAGCACGCCTTTAATCCCAGCACTAAGGAGGCAGAGCCAGGCAGAGCTCTGTGAATTCAAGGCCAGCCTGGTCTACAGAGCGAGATTAGGACAGGCACCAAAACTACACAGAGAAACCCTGTCTTGAAAAAACCAAAAAAAAAAAAAAAAAAAAAAAAAAAAGACAAAAATGATAGTGGAAAACGCAGGAACAGGCATTAAAATTAAGGATGGATTATACAGGTAGAAACCCAGGGAATCAAACGAATCAGGAAAGGAAATGTTCATATAGCAGGCTGTCTGTCCACCCTAGACATTGGAGAAGGCCCATAACCAGCAATAACTTTCTTCTAGTTTGCAAACATGGCATTCTGTGCAAAGCCCCAACTGAACCTGGGATCTCCAATACCAATCATTAAGGAAAGAGTGATTTATCCTGCTTTAATTATTAGGTTCTTATCAAAGAATTCTGTTACCCACTACTGAGCCTCAAAAAGCCTGGTAGCCTTCTGGCTTGTTCGGAGATAGCAGCATAAGACACTGACTGAATGGCTCTAGTCCCAGAAGACATTGTGGTCAGGTGTATATCCCCCTAGTCTGTTCTTTTCCTTATACAGTGCCTTTAATATCCCTATTCAGTAGCATTTCCAGGCTTCGCTAAGAACCAAGCACCAAAAACGGGTATTAGTGAAGTAGATGACAAAAGAGGTCTTTCAAGAAACCTAAGCAATCAGGACAGACACTACAGAGGTGTGACAGAAAGTGAACTCTCTGCAAATCTCAGCAAATCTCAGTAAATGTCAGCCTCACACTTCACTCACCCAGGTCAGACCCTCCTAAGGCCTAGAAACAGAAATCACCCTCTCACTTCACCAAAGACCTAGAGGAGCTCTTGCTTTCCCAGCTGAAGCAAATGCACATGCTCTCTCCAGGTTTGTCCCCACTCCCTCACCTTTGCCATTCTCGAACTGAGTTATGCCAGCAAGCAGATCATTATGACCATTAGAAGCCAGGTAAGCATTGTGCTCTACAGGATTTCAGCGTCTGTGGCTGAATACACTTGCAGTAGTAGTTCATCTGAAATGAAGTTTCTCTTGAAACTATTCTGTCTATACCTTGGCTTTATTTTAGACCATGAAATAAATAGTTTGATGCCTAATGTGAAATAAGTGAGAAAATTATCCAACGGCATTGAAAAAGCCTCAGAAAAACAACTTGATATAACAATGTTAAGACATCAGCCTTGCTTGTACCCACAGAAACCATTGGGGCTAGAGTGAGGAGGCAGTGGTTTTGTATTGGGACGAAGGAGATGAACACATTCTTAACGGTTAATAGGAGTACCTCCTACATTTCTTGGTAGCTTTTAAGATGTCCTATTTGAGTTTCACTACCATGCACGTAATGCATGAGTGTTCAGCATTTCTTTGGGCAATGTAGAGAGGAGGGGAGGTCAGATAACTTGCTCAGGCTCATACAACAAGGGAGAAGCATAACTTGCGCTACCACCCAGGTCTCCCACAGCAGGGAATGTTGCTCTTACCTAACCTGTGTCGTTGAGCAAGAGTAAAATCCACCCCAGTGTGCACATGCACACACATGCATGTGTGCATGCACACACACACCCGTACAGACAATGTCTCTAAGAACACAAAACTTATAGAAGGCTTTCCTGAAGTTCCTGCCTCTAAATTCTGAGTTTTAAGTTATTAATACCTATCTGAGTTATAAGTCATCAATACCAGAGTATCTCGTTGTTGGGGATAGCAGATGCCCCGGGCATTCCCATTGTGTTTATCTCCTCCCTTCGTCCATTCTTGCCTTCAGGTTTTCTAGAAAATCTGATACACACCCAGACACAGGTCAACATGGAGGTGGATTCATCCCCCCTCCTGCCATAAAGAAGTCTTGAAGCACTTAAAGTGATAATCCTAAACCATTTTTTTTTTCTGGGGTTGCTTTTCACTTGCATTCAGAATGGAAAGCTATAATCTACAGAGTGGGCCAGTCCTCCCCATTCTGAGTCTCAAAACTTCTCAGGCTTCTATTTTTCCCATCCCTCACCCTTGATCTCCCCCCATCAGAAGCCCAATTTGTTAATGACACTTCACTTGTCCTCATTGTCAATGGCACCCAGTAATTTAAAAGTCCTTCCAATTTCAGCTCCACTGAGTAGGGTGGAACTTAAATCCCAAGAGAACCTCACAGCCGGATTGTCTGAAGGACTATTGAAATTCCAAGAGGGGGCACCTACAACTCCTTCCAACCCATATGGAGTCATCCCATCTTCTGGGCCCTAGTTTTTGAGCCTTTCCAGGCACCATTCAAAATACACTTGCACCTGCTAAAATTCCCTGAGCTCTGTGGGGCTGTAGCCAGCCAAAAGGTTCAGTCATGGTGGCCTACGAAGCGGACACTCCCCCACCCACCGCCCCTCGGGAACTTCTTGGTTTGCCCCCTGGTCAGTGGTGAAGATCCAGCAGAGGCTGGTGCCAGCAGAGCCGTGTTCCCACCCCCTCTGGCCAGCTACCCACCTGTGGAAGAAGAGCAGAATGGAGAGCATGGTCTGGTCGATGTTGCGGTTGCAGATGCCCTCGTTGATCAGGTAGCAGGGGTCCCGCAGCACGGGCTCCAGCGAATCCTGCCGCATTATGCTGTTGAGCTTGTCAGTGTTGAGGTTCTCGAAGATGAGCTTCTCCTGCAGCTGCCGAAAGTTGCTCACGGTGGGGCTGCCCGGGTTTTCCCCGCTGCCGTCCTTCTGGAGGCTGCTCCGGCTGGCCAGGTCCAGGCAGCAGTTGCAGCAGTCGAGACCGACAGGTGAGCGGCAGTCGCTCTTGGACTGAGCCATCTCCTCAGGCTTGGCGGCTGCCTGATCGGCGAGGTCAGGGGCGGCTGGCAGGTGCGCACCCGCCGCGCTGGCCTGTTGGGACTCCAGGGTGCCTGGAAATGACAAGCTGTGAGAAGAGTTGGAAATTAGCGCCTAAAAAAAAAAAAGGCCGGGACACCTTCAGTTCGGGGCCCCCTTCTGGCTGGAGCGCTCAGGGTGCGAATAGAAACAGCTGGACAAACAGCTCCCAGCGGATCCCTTGGGCTCACTTCCTCCTCCTCCCCCGCCTTGGTCTGGAAGCCCGGGCCGCTCCCCCTCGAGCCACCCTCCACCCCCTCCCGCCGCCACCTCTCCCCTCCTTCCCCGGAGGTGCCACACGCGCGCGCCCCCCCCCCGCGCCCCCCCCCTCCAGCGCTGTCCTAAGTTTCCCAAGTGTGAGCATGGCTCCGGGCGGACCTGCAGCCGGCAGGAAGGGCGGCCAGAGAGAGAGGGAGAGCCCCGGCGCGCCCTCACGGGCTTCTCTCTCGTCTGGCTCGGGGCGGGCTCCGAGCGGTGGTAGCAAGAGCCCCGGAGCGAGTGTGCGAGCCGCGCCGGCCGCGAGAGAGAGCGAGCCCCGGGAGTCCGTCCGCCCCGCACGGGCCGTGACAGCATGTAAATGAGCCCCGGGGGGCAGGCGGAGGACGCCCCGCCGCCGCCGCCGCTTCCCCGCTTGGGCTTAGAAGGGGGGGTGCCCTCCCCACCGGGACGCGGAGTCGCCCCCTTCCCTCCGCGCCCACGCGGTCGCTCGCTCGCACCGTCGCTCGTTGGCTCGCTCGCTCGCACCGTCGCTAGCTCGCTCGCTCGCCGCCCGCGCTCCTGCGGAGCCAGCCTCAGCGGTTTCGCTGGCTCGCTGGCGCGCGCCCCAGCACCCGGTGGCTTCGGCGGCCGCTCACCGCGCTAACGTCCAGAGCTCCAGGAGCGCGCGCGCCGCTCTCCCCGGCGCGAGAGGGAGAGGGAGAGGGAGAGGGAGAGGGAGAAGGGGGGGGAGAGAGGTTGGGGGGGGGGGTGCGAGCCAGACGCCCGGGCCGCACAGGTCTCCCGCTCGCTGGGACGGCCAATGGTGCCAGTCCTCGGCGCCGAGGAGCCCCTCTTGCCAGGACGGCCAGACGCGCCGCCCGGGTCTTTAAACGGCCGCGCCACGCAGCCCGGCTTTTTTTCTTTTTCCCTAAGTGCCAAGGGAGCGAACGGCGCCCCGGCCTCCGCTCCGCATGCGACTCCAAGAAAGTGCTCAAAAAAAAAAACACACGAGCACCGCAGAGACACCCCCTCCCCCGACTCCAAACTCGCAGCCACACGGCCCGACTCTCCGCGCCCGTGTCTCACTTGTCACCCCGTCTTGCGCCCCGTCCCGCCGCCGCCCGCCCGCGCCCCACTCGACGCCATCTCCCCGGGGTTCCGCTGTCTGGGCTGCGAGCTTCCCCGGGGCCTGCCCCTGCTCCCTCGCCGCCGCCGCCGCCGCCGCCGCGCGGCTCGCCCGCCCGTTTCTTCTCCCGCTCTTTCCGCTACGTCTGTCACGGAACGTCTCCAAGTTTCTTTCCTCTTTCTCCCGTCTCCTCTTCACTCCCCGCTTGGCCCTTTCTTGCATTGCTTTCCTCCCCTCTAATTTCTGGCCGCCCACTCTCTCCTTTTTTTCTCGGCGCCTCCTTTGACCCCCCTCCCCTCTTAATTCCTTCCTCTGACCCCCCTCTCCTCTCCTCACGTTGGCACTCCCTCTTGCTCCCCACTCGTCTTTCCTGGGTTTTTTTGGAAACTTGGTCTCCCGCTTTTCAGAGCCCCGCTACCTGCTGCTTCAGGTGCTCTGGCTCCTTCGCTCCTTGGAGAGACTTCTGCTCAACCGCCTGCAAGCAGAGTCAGAAGAGGAGTGATGCGTCCCGTAATGGCGGCGGAGGGATCTGGGAGAATAAACCCCGAGCAGCGGAGGTATAGCAAAAGGGCAGATATGGGGGTCAGTCTAGTGCCCTGGGTTAATGCCCCTGCTGTCTACAGGAGCTTCAGGGACGTGCTAGGTGATCAAGCAGGACAGCTTTGAGGGTGTCTGAGAACTTAGACTATGTTGAACGTGAAAGATTGAGCAATTATTGATTCTTGGAAAAATTGAGAAAACATCCAAAATATTCACTTTTTGTATAAAACTCAAATAAATTTTTATTCAGCCCTACTCCCTTACAACCCCCCCCCTCTGCCCCCTTCATTCGCTTCATTCATGAACCCAGGACATTTGAAATAGAGCAGTATATACTGCCATCTTCTGCCCAAAAACCAGAACTATTTTCTGTCTGGGACTAAGTTTTGGCGCTGGGAGACACTACAGGTGCCTCCCGGTGGAAGAATCCATCCGGACTCCGAGTCAAGGCAAGAGTCCCTCTGTTTCAGTAAAAGTGAATGAAGTTCCAGTTGCCTGAACCCTGGGAGACTTGAGCTAAATACATCTGAGATTTCCTACCCTGCCGTGGTGGAGCACATCTAAAGTCCCAGCTACTTGCAAAGCAGAAGCAAGAGGCTTGCTGCTTCCAGGCCTGCCTGAACTAAATAGTCAGACTCAAAACAACAACAACAACCACCACAACAACAACAAAAGTGAACAAAACCCAACCCAACCCAATCCAACCCAAACAAACAAAAAACCCAAACACAAAACAACAACAACAACAAAAACCAAAACCCACCCCATATAAAACCAACCCTCGAGCGAGACCTGTAATTAATTAGGAGCAAAGTGCAGCCAACTAATTCGTGTTTCCCAGTCCTTGTGGCTGTTACATGGGGCCCAAAATGTGAGTAGTTGGGGAAGGCGTTACTCTGAGCTGTAGTGACTAGAAAATCCTAACCTTTCTATACTTCTGGCTCCTGAGAGGATCCCAAGCCCCAGGATGAAAGAGATGCCATGGTGGCTGTGACAGAAAGCAGTATAACGGAGAGAAAGCCCCTGCATCGTCACAGACTAAGAAATGTCCATTTCCCCCTTAAAAGCCCATCATGGCATTTTACTGCATTTCCTTCTTCTTTCTTCTCTCTCTTTTCTTTTTCATTTTCTTTTTTTTGTTTGTTTGTTTTTTGAGACAGGGTTTCTCTGTGTAGCTTTGGTGCCTGCCCTGGATCTCACTCTCCAGCCCAGGCTGACCTCGAACTCACAGAGATCCTCCTGGCTCTGCTTCCCGAGTGCTGGGATGAAAGGCATGTGCCACTGCCGCCCGGCCTTTCTTCTGTTTTTTTTTTTTTTTTTTTTTTTTTTTTTTTTTTTTTTTTTTTTTTTTTTAAATCTTCTTGGATAAAAGCCAGAGGAGGTAGTAGAATATAAAATTTCATCTGCATTGTGTAGACTTATAGCCTACTGAATTGTTTTTTAATTACAGTGTTTATTATTTTCCTTCTTGTTTATAATTATTTCATGTTAAATGCTATAATAAAATATATTACTAGTTCCAGAAATGTTTATTTGCATTTTGGGAACAGCTAGGCCTTTTGCTTCTATGTTTGTCTGAACGCTCTTATCTTTGTGTATAACCTTGGGATGAGGCCCTGGTGGAAGTATTTCCTTCTTGGCATTTGGCACTGTTAACTTCAAGATTTTTGTCCCCTTGACATTTCCCTGTTGTAGCCCTTGTTCTCGAGAAGTATTATTAATAATTCAGTACAGCTTGGCTCACCATATCAAGGCTGATCAAGAGCAAATAGAGTTGAGATAGAGAAAAATCTAGATAGTACAGCGATAGAGTTCAGAGAGCCGGCATTTGTGTGCACACGAGCCCAGCTCGTGTTGACAGACTGCATACCTCTGTGAGGGAAGGCCGACTGGACAGGGCCCCCTTGGCTCTCCTCTGTGAAGCCTTGCTTTACTGACATACAGTCAGGTGGAGAGATTCCAAACAAACGTTCTTGCATAAACTCAGAAAGCAGGAGTCTGGGGCACTAGCAGACAAAGATGGTAGCTTTTTTTTTTTTTTTAAAGATTTATTTTATTTATTATATAAACAGTGTTCTTTCTGCAAGTTTGCCTGTACACCAGAAGAGGGAATCAGATCTCATTATAGATGGTTGTGAGCCACCAAGCGGTTGCTGGGAATTGAACTCAGGACCTCTGGAAGAGCAGTCAGTGCTCTTAACCTCTGAGCCATCTCTCCAGCCCAAGATGGTAGCTTTTTTGAGGAGAGCCAAAAGGGAGTAGAAGAAACACCTATTTCTTTGATGGAGTCATTCAACGGCCACTTACTGTGTGCCTGTCTTGTTGCAGGTACAGCATTAATGAAGATTCAGAGGTGAATCAGATCACTCCAAAGCTCCCCAGAAGAATTCCTGGTCTAGCTGGAAAACCAGCTTTACAGACAGACAAAATACTACAAGTCAAGCTGACTCTGGTGTTACTGGCCTGAAACCTTGATTTATTTTTTATTTTTTATTTTTTATTATTTTTTGGCGGCTAAGGCAGAAGGATCACAAGTTCAAGGACAGCTTGGACAACTTACTGAATCTCTCTCTCTCTCTCTCTGTCATGTGTGCACAAGCATGTGTGTTAAGTGGTGGAGTATTTGTCTAACATGCATAAGGCTCTAGGTTCAATGCCCAGCACCTTAAAAAAATAAAGAAAAGAAAACAAGAAGCAAAACCCAAGGCTACCACTACAAGTGTGGAATGATAGGCACTTGGTGATTTGTGGGCAGGCAGCAGCATATTCTGGAGAAGGTGGAGCAGGTTTTACTTGGGGTGGAAGGGCAATCCACACATGTTCCTTGGTTGATTTATAGTAAGGATACATCCCAGTGAATCCACCATGAACTGAAAATATCATAAATAAAAAAATGGACTTGCTACACTTAGTCAACTGAGCACTGTAGCTTAGCAAACACAGCAGGCCATACGACCTGCATAGTCTGTGGCTTACTGGGAGCTGCCCATCATTCAAATCCTATGTTTGAAGCAGAGTTTCTCCTGAATACACATTGGCATTTGCACCACCATAAAACACCACATTTGTAAGTAGAATCATCGAAAATTAGGGACCAGTGCAGAGAGGCCTGTGGGTGAGAATAGTGGGTATGTTTGGATCTTGTGCGAATTGCAGAGAGTTTTGTGTTACTAGAGGATAAAATGGAAAAGAGAAATTGAGAGTTGAAAAGGTACTCAGAGCTCATGTCTTGAGGGACCCAGTATAAAACATTAAAGAAAATTGTGCTCTGAGCCTAGTGTGGTGACTTACACCTGTAATCCCAGTACTCAAGGTAATTCTGGGCTACATAAAAGATGCTTGCTAGCCGGGTGACAGTGGCACACGCCTTTAATCCCAGCACTCGGGAGGCAGAGGCAGGCAGATTTCTGTGAGTTGAGGACAGCCTGGGCTACAGAGTGAGATCCAGGACAGGCACCAAAACTACACAGAGAAACCTTGTCTTGAAAAACAAAAACAAACAAAAAAAGATGCCTGCTAAAAATTAACCAACCACAAATCTATCCACTTAACAGATTTGTCTTGCTTTAGAGAATTATTCAGAAAAGAGATAAAGAGATAAATATCATTTGAGTCCTTACTATGTGCCACAAATGCACATATCACACACACACACACACACACACACACACACACACACACACACACACACATTCTTATTCACGTGTCACAACAATTCTGTGAAGTAGGTATGATTTCAGTGATGATGTGAACTTGGGTAAGTTAAAGAAGCTCTCAGGTTATACAAGGAATATATGATGGAGCCAGGGTTTGAACTTAAAATTTCCTAACTTCAGAGGTGGGTTCTTATCCATCAGGTAATTTTTTAAATGAAGGCTTATCAAATATTTACAAAGTGTAATATCTGTTTAAAGAAGACTGTACATTCACAGATGCACATATGCATCCAATGATTTACTGACTAATATATTGAAAGATTTTTATTTAAACTGTAGAGTACCAAGAAGGAAATTGATGGCCCTAGTGTAATATCATAATAGCTGACTTTTTGAAGGGCCATCATGAGGCAGGCATTATGTTAAGTACTTTATATGTCATCATATAAATTAATTATCCTGACAAGCTGAGTTAGATGCTACCATCATTTTCATTCAATAGATGATGAAACTGAGCTACATGAGGAGACCTGGAACACCTGGATTGTAAGTACCTACCCTTTAAGCACATGTAGCCTAGTTAGGTTCGAATCAATATACCCAAGGGAGCTGTAGGCAAGTTCATTTCATATCATCAATACTCAATTTTGTTAACGTCTCCTCACAGAGGGAATCAGATTCATTATAACTCACACACTTTCCTATCACAGATTTGTAAAAGCTGGTAAGAGTAACTCTAGATCAGGGTGTTCATAGACTTTTTTTTCTATTTTGTGCCACACATCCTTATGACAGCAGGGAAGCTTGTGAAGCACTTCTCAAAATAGTGTTTTTAGATAACACACAGGCTTACAAAGAAATCAATTGTACTGAAGTGAAGATTTCAAAATATATAAAATAGAAAATTATATGTGTTTGTTAATACAGTAAAAGCAAGATTCTAGATGCAGTTTTGATAACCATGATAACTTCAGTATAATGGCTGTGAATACATTTAAAGATACCCCAAATAACAGTGACATAAAACTGTTAATTACTTTTGAGGCAGGAGGATGCCTCAATCACTAATGTGCCTACTACATGAGGACCAGAGTTCAGATCTCCAGCACCCACATAAAAATAAAATATATTTTGTGGGTGGACTGAGGGCAGGTGGGATTGGGAATAGGAGGGATCAAGTGGGCGGGGAGGAGGGAGTAAATACTGGGAGAAATGACTGGAATTGGGGGGGGGGGCATTTCAGGGGCAAGATGGAAACCTTGTGCAATGGAAACTCCATGGAAGTTACTCCTAGAAATGGGGATACCGAGCCTGAACCAGCCATCTTCTGTAACCAGGCAAGGATTCCAGTGGAGGGATTGGGACACCAACCCAACCACAAAACCTTCGACCTACACTTTGTCCTGCCTGCAGAGTGTTCTGGGACCTGAGCCTGGCAGACTCGTCATCAAAAAGACCAGAGGGCCTTCATCCAGCTACTGATGGGAGCAGATGCAGAGTCCCACAGCCACACACTAGGCGGAGCTAGGGGAGTCCTGAAGGGGGCGGGGAGGAAGGATTAGAGGAACCAGAGGGGTCAGAGACACCATGAGAACAGGGCCCTCAGAAACAACTGACTAGGACTCATGGGGCTTGCAAAGATCAGGGAGCCTGTAGGGAATGACCTAGGTCCTCTGCATATATGTTATGGCTGAGTAGCTTGGTGTTCCTGTAAGATTCCTAACAGTGTGTGTGTGTGTGTGTGTGTTGGGGTGTGTGTGGCAGACGCTGACTCTTTTGCCTACTTGTGTGACCCTTCTCCTCCTACTGGGTTGCCTCATCTAGCCTTGATTTGATGGTATGTGCCTGATTTTGATTTTTTTTTTTTTTTTGGTTTTTCGAGATCGGGTTTCTCTGTGTAGCTTTGCGCCTTTCCTGGATCTCACTCTGTAGACCAGGCTGGCCTCGAACTCACAGAGATCTGCCTGGCTCTCTGCCTCCCGAGTGCTGGGATTAAAGGCGTGCCCCACCACTGCTCGGCACCTGATCTTATAGTAGCATATGATGCCGTGTTTGGTTGCTGTCCCTGGGAGGCCTGCTCTTTTCCGAGGGAGCGAGTGGAAACAGAGGGAGGGTGGATCTGAGGGAGAGGGGAGGTGAGGGGAAAGACTGGGAGGAGAGAAGTGTTGGGGGATATTCGATTACACTTTGAACCCGAGTTTGCATTTGTAGTAATTAAATAAAATTAACTTGGATCAGGAGGCTGAGTTAGCAACTAGTTGACAGAAAGTAATCAGAGCGCATCCGAGGGCGTCTAGAAGCGAAGGAGACACACCGGAAGTAGTAGGGAGGGTTTTGAGTGGCCTTTTCAGTTTTGGTGGAGTGGAAGGACAGGCTTTCGGGAGAGAGCAGCAAGGAGAGAAGGTTAGCTAGGTGCTACTCAGCCTCTCTGAGCTAGCAGGTTTCACTCAAACTTTGAGTCTTGAGTTTTATTTAGAACAATAGAGATTTAGTTAAAGCTCCCTTTAGCTGCAGTGGCCGAGCCAGTGCCCGCGGGAACAGACTTCTTTCTCACCAGGTCTGAGAGGTCAGGCCCCTGCCAGAGGAGCAGGCCGGTAGTCTGAATTGCTGGCTGAAATAGCAGTAGAGGAAGGTGCAGCCACTGTGCTGGAGATAAAACAACAGAGAGATGGAGGAAAAATTGCAGTTGGGATGCAATATATGAAAGAATTAAAATTAAAATATACATAAATTAAAAAAATAAAAATTAAAATATAATAATAATAAAAGCCAAACATGGTAGTGTCCATGTTTAAGGGGGAAAAATGGGCATAGTAGCACAAGACTGTAATCCTAGGCAGAAGGTGAGTGGAGTCTGGAGGTAATCACCCAGGTATGTATGTTGGGGGAACTGAGGGTGGATTCCTAGAGTTTCTTGTTAGCCATTATAGGCACATGTTCAGTAAGGGAACCCTGTATCCAGAGATAAGGTGGTAAGTGATCTCAACAATTTCTGGCCTCTACACGCATGCATGCACGCACGCACGCACACACACATACACTTACACAATACAATACACATACATGGGTTATACACACAAAACTATTACTGATTTCTATTGATGAAAAACCGCCGGGCAGTGGTGGCACACACCTTTAATCCCAGCACTCGGGAGGCAGAGGCAGGTGGATCTCTGTGAGTTCGAGGACAGCTTTGTCTACAAAGTGAATTCCAGGACAGCCAGGACTGTTACACAGAGAAACTTTGTCTTGAAAAACCAAAAAGAAAAGAAAAAGAGAAACCATAAACACTGGTAGTATTATGACTTGTTCTTTGCCTTTGTAGTGAAAAAATATAAATTTAAGTTGGAGACTGATGAAAATGATTTACTATTTTTTCATCTAAATACATTTACTCTGAAGATTTCTAAAAATCCCTGTTTTAGACATTTTCTATGTAAAAATTTAAAAGGTACAACATACATGCATGTGTTAAGAGGAAAGGACAGAGAAATGAGAGAGTAACAGGATGTTGGAGAGATGGCTCAGTGGTTAAGATCACTGGCTGTTCCTCCAGAGGACAGGGATTTGATTCTCAGCACCCACAAGGCCGTGAGCAACCATCAGTAATTCCAGTCCTAGGGAATCTGGTGCCCTCTTCTGGCCTCCGAGGGTACTATACACACGTGGTCCACAGATTTAAATGCAGGCAAAACAATACACTGCATACATACATGTAGGAAATTGCCAAAATTAATAAAAAAAATAGTAAACCTAAGGAGCTGCTTTTAAAAAAATTTATTGATTCTTTGTGGATTTCACATCATGCATTCTGATCCCACTTATCTCCCCATCCTCTCGAATCTGCCCTCTGCCCTTGCAATCTCCCCCCAAAATGAAACCAGATTTAAAAGAAAAACCAAACCAAACCAAACAAAAAAGCCAAAAATAAAACAAAACAGAAAAGAATGGAAGCTGCAGTGTGGCCCATTGATTCACACAGTTTACCCTTTAGTCTGTTCATCTTTACTTGCAAGTGTTCATTGCCATAAGCCATTGGTTTGGCTCGAAGCCACTGGTTTCTTCTATACCACCAATACTGGGCTCTCACTGGGGCTCCTCTTGAAAACCTGGTGTCATGGAGATCCTGCAGCTTTGGATCTGCAGGTCCAGCCCCTTCACCTGCTCCTGCGGATCATAGATGAGGTGGATGTTCAGTGGGCTAACTCATAGCCCTGGTTCTGGGCCTGGGTATTGCCGAGTTGGTCAGCCCTCCAGCTCTCCCTCATTGCCACTACCTGGGCAAGCTCTCCAGCACTGCCTCGGCTAGTGGGGCCAGTTCTCCTGCTCTCGGGCCCTCAGATTCGGGTCCCCCACACTCATACCACTAGGGCCAGCTCTCCTGATTGCTGTAGGGTGAATGTGGGGAGTGGGAAGGGGCGGATCACTTCTCCTTCTCTCACTCCCCTCAGGGTCGTCTCATCTGTGTCCCTGACCAGGGTCCACTCTAGTGTACTACCCAGGTGAAGTGCACACCTGTGGTGAGGGACGGGGCCATCTTTCCTGAGTGCAGGGGCCCAACTCCTGCTACAGTATCCAGTGAGGGGCAGGTTGGCTATCCCAGTGAAGGGTGGGGCCGACTCAGCACAGCATGGCTCCAATGATCCCTTCTGCTAACACAGGCCATGGGCATAATCACAGACTCCAGCTGCAGCTGCAGACATGGCCCTCAGCATCAGCTTGGGCCCTGACGTCACTATGGCCCCAGTGGCACCACAGGCTACTCAGATCAGTATGGCCTGGATAGCGGCAGAATGGTCCTCAAACACTAACATGGTCTCAGGTGGCTGACCAGACCCCAGTCATCCCCATGGCCTGTGGGAGCCAAGAGAGGTTTCCTAGTGAGATCTGAGCTTGCTTTACCCAACAGGGCTGCATAAGAGGATGGACTGACCACAAACATGGTTACCAGATGATTGGAAGGGTCTGTACTTGGCTGTGTACTACGCTTTGATCTAGCAAGGGGAGGCCTTTTGCCCCGCCCCTTGGCATTCCTAGAAAAAGCCCTTTTGAAGAGATAGAAGGGGCTGGCGGATTTTGATCCAGGTCCTCCCGAAGCTATCTTGTGTTTCTGTCAGTCTCATCTCTGCTATCTTTCTATCTACTAATTCTTTATGCCTTTCTCCTCCTCATAGTAACCCTGAAAAGGTGGAGGCGGGCCCCCCACAATGGCCCTCAGTGGTAACAGGAGTCATGGACATCAACTTAGACTCTGGATTCTGTAGGGTTATAGACCCAGACATGGCCCTTGGCAGCAGCCCTGGCCCGGAGGACATCATGGCCTCATGTGACAGTGCAGGCCACTTAGATCAGCATGGCCCTGGTGGCAGCATGGCTCTCAGACACCCTCATGGCCACAGGTTGTGGCCTACACCCTGGGTATCCATTTGGCCTTTGGTGGCAACATAGGCTAGGGACATCAACATAGGTATGGCTGTGGCAGGACCACAGACTCAGACATGGTTCTCGGAAGCAGCCAGGGCCAGGATGTCACAATGACCTCAGGTGGCAGCACAGGCCATTCAGATTGGCCCTTGTATATTACCATGGCCCCAGGTGGCGGCCCAGACTACAGGCCTCTGCATGGCCCTCACTGATAGGAGCCACAGGTATCAACAAGGCCCCCTCGGCTGCTTCAGGGTCTTGGACCAAGACCTGGCCCTTGGTAATAGCCCAGGCCTGGACATCACCTTGGACTTGGTGGCCCACTGGCCATTCACCTGAGCTTGTTCCTTGCCACCCTCACCTCTTCAGATCTGCCTCTCTCCCCAGTCCATGATCCCTTCTGCCTCTCTCTCTTTTACTCACTCACTGTAATGGTGCCAGCCTGCCCGTCACCAGGTAGTTCTTGGTTGAGTCCTGTCAGCCCCAGCCTCAAGGCATGGAACAGAGCTGCTGTTTTTCTTCTCTTGAGTGCCCAGGCCTAGAAATCTTAGGTGGCACTTGGTATGATGGTGCCTGACTGCCTGGTGCCCAGGCTCCTGGTTGATTGTGTCCCAAGACCAAGAAGTCTGGGGGAAGCTATCTGTGTCCTCCACTGGCTCAGGCCTGAAAAGGGCCAAGCCAAGAAGATGCTTTTAAAGGAATAGAGTCTGTGCTAGTGAGAGTTTTTTGTTTTTGTCAGCTTGAGACAAGCTAAAGTCATCTGAGGGGGGAAATCAACTGATAAAATGCCTCTATAAGGCAAGTTCGTTGGGCATTTGTTGATTAATGATTGATGTGGGAGGGCCCAGCCCATTGTGGGTGGTGTTACCCTAGGTAGGTGGTCCTAGGATATTCTTAGCTATTGGGTAGGTGGTCCTTAGGGTGTTCTATTTCTGTGAACAGACACTATGACCAAGTAAACTATAAAAGAAAGTGTTTAACTTGGGGCTAAGCGTCTTACAATTTTAGAGTGTTAGGACCCATGACCACTATGGGCATGGAGCATGGCAGCAGGCAGGCAGGCATGGCACCGGAGCAGTAGCTGAGAGCTTCCATCTGATCTAATAGCACAAAGGGGCGGGGGGGGGGGGGGGAGGGGAGAGAGCTAGCTAATGAGCTAACTAGGAACGGGGAGGGCTTCTGAAACCTCAAAGCCCACACCAGTAGCATACCTCCTCCAATCAGGCCACAGGTCCTAACCCTTCCCAAACAATTCTACCAGC